>NC_140643.1:25552359-26177359 GCF_978046115.1 Saccoglossus kowalevskii | reverse complement strand
GATCACGTGATTACCAGGGATGTGTCTCACCCTCCCTTTTTTTTCATTACGCCATCATGGATGTATTGTGTAACGGAATGAACTGATTGTACCATGAGTATTCTGACATAGCGAAATACATTGTTTGTAATTCCTCACCCGGTAATCGTGCCAACAGGTTGGTAACTAGTACGTTTTATTTTTTGTGTGTTTGTTATGGATCCAACCACTACAAATGTACTAAGTTTTGTCCCCAACACCGACGCTCGAAGTGGCGTATTCAGTTTCCGGCTGACAAACAAAAACTCTTTTTTTTTTTTGATTCATTTAGTCACCTTCAATAACCTAATATTACAAGTAATAACGAAAAATAAAATCCGTCGATTTGAGAACGGTAGATGTTACTTATTTTTGGAGGTGGTGTAAAAAGATTAAAAAAAAAAAAAAACAAGTATGAAAATGACAAAAGTGAGCTGCTAGCGTAGCTGCTTTTTACAGCGGGCACATTATCAAAAAACATCGGACGCGGTAACGTTATTATTGTAACATTTGGGAAGAACGAAATGAGAAAGAATAAGCAACAGTAATTGTAAATTCCGTTGACCCGTAGAGAACATTGCTTCACACCGACTTTACCGCTCTCTCTTGACTGAAAAGAATCTGTGTTGCGTTGTACGCAAGTGGAGGGACAAGTTTTATGCTTTTTTGTAAAATATTTTATTTAATATTTTAGTTCATCTCCGTTGTCGCAAAAAAAAATACGATCTCAATGGCACGCTGCTTTCTTAACAACCCGACACCGTGACGTGTGTAGACATACGGACTGTAATATGTGACACCTAGTAACTCCCATTTCTTGTTTTTTGAACACATTCTCTCCCGACATTTTAGCAAGATTTAATTCCCTAGACGCGTTGTAGACTTTTTTTTAAAAAAAAAGGTTACATACAGTTAATCAAAACCACCGGACGCGGAATGCCTTTGGTGTTTGGCCTCGAGGAACGAGGGGTGGTTTCTTTTTAGTCCGGTGTTTTAATTAACCGTAACTTTATTGCGTCTACAACGGTCGGTAACCTTGGGATGTTACAAAAAATCCGTCGGGTGCGGTGTATGTATGCGCTCTCTGTAACCATTGTTTTATTTCGATGCACGATATCCACTTTCTTTTGTCCCCTGCGTATATCCTCAGAACATACACGCAGTGTTATGGCTTCTTCGTGCCCCGCCCAACTCTCCCTCATATACGTTTTTTTTAGGCACCCGTAAAATAAATGGAATGTTCCACAACGAGCTGATAGAGCATTCCGTTTTTTTAAATCCAGGGCTCGTTTCAACTATCAAGACTCCTTAGGGGCAGAGTGCAGGAAAAACAAGCAAAAATGCTGATGTGGTTTCCAAAAAACAAAATGCGAGCACGGAATGGGTCAGAGTATACCACTCGTTTTGATAATAAATGGTACTATGGTTGTGACCACGGATTACTGATGATGCGCGATTGTGTCTGCAGCGGCTCACTCGTCTCTTTCATACCTCGCTGCTATTCCATTTATTTGTTTTAATTGAATTCGGTACCAAAATATACGTATAGCATGGTTTAGTCATTCACCATGAGTATTATAGCCTCAGTATTTTTTTTTTATCAAAATCAACAACACGGGTTTAATCTGTGTGCCTTTAAGTTTCAAAGATAATGCAATGCAATGTTTATATTCGCCATCACTCGTTATGTTGATATTTGCATTCATTTTTGTTTTGTTTCCGTGAGCGCAAAGAATTAATAAGATATGGAGGTTTTCCCATATTGAGTTCAGTCACTAATGACCTTCATTATTTCTCGCTGCCTACTACGCCATGAAAAGTCCGACATACTAGAAGTTATAATCACACACACACACGGCAATAAGTTCTGTGAAGTACTCACTCTGAAATCAGAATACTATTCTATAGTCATCATAGACGTGTTAGTACGTCCATGCTATAGTAGTCTGAGCCCTGTTTCAAAAACCTAATAGAAGTTTTGTACACATGATTGCGCTGATTGTGACAGACTGACTGCTTGTTTTTTGTTTTTGTTTTTCATGAAGATTAGCGTTGTGAGATCGGGAGGAGGACTCCGTATCGCTTGGCTTACACTTAGAGATACCAGATAGTCAAGCTTAATCACACAAGCAGTCACTCTCGACTAACCGATTACATCACCCTAGTGTCCGTTGTCAAAAAATATTGCTTTTGTGACCCAGTGTTGTGTATGGTTAGTAACCCCCCCCCCGACCACAGTCCCTCTGTGCCCCGACTGAAAAACACTGGTGTAGCCGATTTTTGCTAGCGAGTGTGTCTATGAATAATTATGACGTCATTGTCTAGGCGTACTTTTTTCGTGTATCGTATTTTGCTATAGATAGTAGTAGTGTTTCTCTGCTTGTAATTTTTCAATTTTTAAATATCATTCACATTTTGAGTGTGTGTCTTTTATTTGTATTAATCTGTGCTATTGGGGGAGGGTTTTGGGGTATTTCCCGCGTGATGGGTAAACGTGATTGAGTACTAGACATGCGCAGATAGAGCGAGAGTGGAACAGGCTTGAGATTGTTACGACGCTCAGAAAATTGTGATGAATCCACTGACAGAACAGTTCTGATACGTGCCGGCGGTAAAAAAAAATAGACACGCGGACTGCCTTCAGTGCATTTTGATGCAGAATAACTGCGATAGCCACGAGTTTTTCCTTCGAAACCCATGCATGATGAGGTGTACAGGTCTGCCGAGAACTTTCAAGGCATGACGTCAGTTGACCTCGTTTATACGATGTAAACAATATGGCAGCGCCCATGTGCCATAACGAGCGTGTGGATAAATGCCGGCATTGGGAAATATTGTGTAGTGATAAACGACGCAGTCGGCATACTGGATCGCTGTGTGCAGTTTCCTGCATGTAAACAACAGTGATCGTGACATTCGTCGCGCTTTGATTGACTAGTGATAGACCAGTGCACTGTCACGGTACGTAGCTGTGACCGACAATCGGTCCCCCCGCATCGCCGCCTAGTGTTGTGAACATGATGCATGGCGTGGACAGTTATTGACAGTGTATTGTTGGGTTTTGATATCATATTTTAGCTGTGTTATGGTATAAGCAGCATTTATTTCGAAGGTTAATTTATATATTGTTTGTCGTACCACCTGTTGATAGGGTTGTTTCATTGGGACCATATCCCAATAAATGTCACCCGCCGGGTAACTCAGGTCAAGTGTGTCACCCATTGGGTGTTATAATTCAGGTAAAGCACACACAAAAAAAGATGTATTTTGACTTATCTGTCATTCATTATTAAACCTGTTAATTGATACCTGTCATTTGTTTTTCACTGTATGGTACCGCCGACGACGGTAGACATGTACTAGTCCCCCTTTTAGCCGGTACTCTAGTGAGACTGAAGTTTACACTTTCTTAATCGGACACCTGTTTATGTGATACTTGTCACACACAAAAACTACTCCAATAAAAACATTCTAAAATTACATACCCAATTGATTTTGATTTTCCTTTTTTTAAATGATCATTGCGACCTATCTATACTACAGCATGGAGCTAGAAGTGAAAACAACAGCTTCAATAACAGGCTGTAATATGTGACAGTGTTTTATTTCGACGCATTTAAAAAATACGAACGATTTCACATAATGATAATGCAGACTTGATTTTTTTTTGTGGGGGGGGGGGGTGGCACCTGCGTACACGCAGACACATCCGTCAGTGTTACGGTGTGCCCGCGCAGTATGAATGAAATCAGACTACTGTATATCTATACGTGTTATAATATCCTGAACTGGATTTTCCTTTGTCTCAGACAGAAGTTGCAAGTTCCTGTTTTCTAAGGTCTATGCTTAGACGTGTCAGGGACCAGGTAATTTCGTCTCGCTTGGCTATTACACGTAAGAGATACGAGATTTGACTGACTCAAATTAATACACACCATTACAGCACAGCACAGTCCAGCGCCTCGTTGACACGGGCAGTCAGCCGTTGCGTTAACCCTTACAAAAGATTATATTATTATTATTAAAATACAATAAGTAAAACAATCTACACCCGTGTTTATAATCTCCATTCTAAAAACATGCAAGTTGTCTAAAAACAACCGAACGCGAAGTCGCTTCGTGGCCTTAACTGACATTTCACGTAATGCATAAAGTCATGACGTGTTATCAGTACGTAGCTATCGACACTAAAAACAATGATTTATATTCTAAATCTCCCTTGCAAGAGTTGTAAGCAGGAATTTTCATAGTTTCCCCCTGGACTGCGACGCTCAACGTATTCGAAGGCGAGCATGTATTAGTGACGTTTTTCCGGGTGACAAATCAAACAAAATGAAAGAAGAACAGATTGAATTGCATCTCGAAGGAAAAAAATATGTTACGACAATGGATATTTTGCAACGGGAGATCCCGTTTTTACATAAATATATACTAAATACTACCACAGCAACTGTTCAAGGCGTCATAAATATCGAAAATATACAAGTTGCCCCAATAGTAACAGCGGACCTTTGGCATATATTTTTAAAATATTTAACTACTGCTCAAATTCATAACGATATATACGAGTATGGCGATATTGTCGTAGTAATCGAAGGATTGGATTTTCTTCAGGCGGAAAATTTTGCTCTAACGTGGATGAGAACAATTTTGAACGAATCTCCCATTTCTATTAAAGCTTCGGTCATTGTAAATTGGTTCGATAATTTAATTAGTCGTTGACATGTATGAAAAAGACACATAGAATTCATGGATGATTCTAGTTTTTCTCGATATTTTATCGGCGTAGAGAGATAAAGATAGAGACTATAAGAGATATTATCATTAATGATAGAGACAAGGAGTATAAACAGAGACTGAAACGCAACGCTGAGAACAGAAACACCAAAGCACATAACTTTGTAGTAGGTGATTATGTTCTACTAAAGCAACACTACTAAAGCATTAGGAACCTAACACATAAAAGCAGATGCAGTGTTAATTATGTCACTGTAGACTTGCCTGTCATCTCTAAACCCTCCTTATTTGTCTGCTTATAAGCACTTCTCTGAGCTTTGGTAAAATTTCCAGGCCGCTGGGTAATCCTCTTCTAATCAGTGAAATAATTTAAGAAATCCTGAACAAATACAAGTTAATTCACTTTTTGTTAAGAATAACAAGCAGGTAAATGTCACCAATCTTGCTTCCAGTTTTCCATCGACTATAGGATAACGTACAATAACAGTGCAACAGGCAAAATGTTTTCAGTAATTGGGAACAATGTAGCTCACTTGGGAGGTGTGATTATTTTTTAGACGTCATTAATACTGACGGACATAATGGACGTTTCTAGATCGGGATAGAGGGACTCTACGTGGTAAAAATCGAGCAGTTGTGAATCTAAAACGAACACATTAAATAAACTGTTGTTTTTGTTAGGTAACAGCTCCATGATAACGACTATAGTGGGAATGTGGTAGAAAACAGATTAAGATTTGTTTTCCTTTTCACAATATTTATTTCGTTTCACCTACGAAGTTTGTTGTGGCATATGGGGCTTTTGTATCCCAATGGCTGTAGTAACGGTGGATGTTAATTGTTTTTCTGTGATTCTATATCACAAACCAATACATCTACCAGTTTTCTCTGTCATTCATTCAAAAACAGTGTTATTGTTGAGTATATGTAGACAAATACAGAGAAAGCAGTTCTACCTATAAAAAAGTGCACTTAAAATTGTGAGCCCCAACAGGATTTCTAATAGTCCACCACCATAAACATAGATGTATTTTCCAGTAATTTTTGTTTGGGCGATATAATTAGAATCATTGGGAAAGTTCATCATTTCACCCATATATGTTATAAATTTTAAGTGTACAATACTAATATTTTCATCAATTTTATGACACATGGGTGGGTGTCGGTTGAGGGGGGGGGGGGGCTTACCTGTGATCACAAGAATGACTTTTGTGATTTGTTTTTGAAATGAAATACTTGCGAATCTGGTCATAAGCTTCTTTTGATGTTAAGTGATTTTGTGCTTTATATGTGGGTGATAATGTTTGAAAATTGTATGTCCTGCAAAGTTAAACTGTTATCCACTTCCAGAAAATTATTTTTGTATGCGTTTGTGTGCACAGTATCTTAAACACTTATTTTTTCTCCCAGCTGAGACTGAAGGAAAAGTAGATTGCATAGGTATCCATGTCACACTCATTTGCCAATGGTGTGCTTTACTCAAATACACGACATATTTTCTTTTTAGAATATCAATGATGATGCTGTAAATGTTTCCAGGGAAGTGTTCTTTCACCACTACCAACTTAAGTTGCAAGATGCAGGCAAACATGGTTTTGTAGAGCTGAGTGAGTGTGCAAATGCAAAAAGTATACATTGCCAACCAACATTAATCAATAATTTGAGAATAGACAAAACTGCTCAGCATCTCTATCCCACAGATGCAAACACCAGCCTATAGTACCATTATCTTGAGTCTGTGACGGGAACTGTTTTTTAAAACATGTTCACTCCTCCAAGTGGAAATGTAGTGATGCATACAGAACTGAGAGTGCGAACTGTGGTTGAAATGGCTGTTAATGAAGATTACTGAAAGTGCCACTGTTAAAGAGCATTTTTCGAGCAGCAGAAAATATTCCTACACAAAACAGAGATAGCGTCCTAGAAGCTTTCGAAGTAGAAACAATTTCTGGCTTCCAAAAATACTATTATCCCACCTTTTAGCATATCATTCTAGCATCTTCTACTAATTTGGGAATAAGCTTACTATATCCTGATTTTAAACCGTGTAAGAGAGGTTATAAACCGTGTTACAATTTTACGGTCCCATTCAATGATTACACATCCTTAGCCTGGTAACGAGTGGAAACCAAATCATTTTGTGCAATGCCACTCCTTAGTCCTGTCAAAACCGTTCAATTTCTTAAGACTGACTTACGAATCAATGATGTCCTACAGTGCAGAAAGAAATAATCAGTTATGCGTACTTTCAGTGCTATGAGAAGCAAATGCTCAAAAGCAAAGACTGTTACAGAGAAAGTACATTCAACCACATACAGGTTAGAAGACACTGAACCAGATAACACTGACATTAAAATATTGTTGAACTTCTTTTCTAATCCCCTAGATAAGTATCTCACCTGTGGTATTTCAGAATTAACCTGAAGTATAAGGTTAACCTGAAGTATAAGGAATATGCTCAGCATAAGAAACAAAACGTTTTCTTGTCTATATAATTAAAACCATGAACTAATGTTTTGCCAAACAATAAAACCAGAAGCAACTTGTTCAGTAATATACTTAATCTGAAACCCACCGTTTTCACATGTAAGATGAAGGTGAAGAAATGTTTTCACTACTTACAATCCTCAGTTTCAAGTGTGTCTACAAAGACATTAAATTAAAAGCTGCCTATTAGATTTACAAAATCTAAAATTACTATTGCTGGGTAAAACTTCCTTGTGGTAGACTGACCACATATCCCCTAATAAAGTTGTCTAATAATATATAAAAAAATACCAGGTTGAAGAATATTAGTTGCTCTTTGAAACTTCGCCAAGATATACCTATATCTGCAGAATAAATCAAGAAAACTACACAAATTGACTCCATTTACGAACAATTAACGGGTTGCCCGAACGTACGGCACAGTTGGAGGCGAAGAACCAATCACAAGACTGGTTACGAACCAGTTGAGCATGGCTAACCGAGTCGTGACCTTGATGTGGTTCGTAACCAGTCTTAAAGCGAACCTAAATGTGGCCTTAGTTTATAGTTGTGTATATTCTAAACTGTATTCGATATAGTATTGCAGTGGTTTAATTTTGTTTTAATTATAACGGTAGCCATTTGAAGTGCTTGAAATTAAACACCATGGAGGCCATTCATGGAGGATAATAAATAACAACGAACACATTTAACATCCGGGTACTTTTCAAAGCTATGACGTTTTAGTGTCTGATCGCATTCGTATACTACGCCATTGTACATTCATGCTGCCTAGCATTGTGCACTACTAGTATAAACTCAACTTTTATATGCACAGTGTGCTTTTTAGAACTTGGGTTAGAGCGTTATGCGTTTGAACCACAGTATTCTGAAACTATCATGGACGAAAATGCTGTACTGGAAACAGCATTTATTAGACAGTTAGAAAAAAAAGAAAACAAAATGCCTGTCTCGATCAATCGCACATCCATAATGTCTGTATGTTGATATGCTTGTAAATAACATTAACGTAAAAGTCGAAACAATGTAGACTTGAAGTCAATTCACCAGTCCAGCAAACTATGGCTCTCTAAGGTGTTTATATTTAATCAGATACTATTTCGTCATCATGCTTTGTTACCTTTGCTGTTTATACCTCATGAAGGCGTTATTTACGGCAAGATGGCGCAAACGGAAGTCCTTCGCAGGTTTATGGTTTCTCATATTTAAATCATCAATATACATAACTTAGTTCCCCTTTAAGATTGGTTGTTGACAAATGCTGAACAGGCCACGCCTCCAAATCGTTAATTATTCATAAATGGAGTCAATTTGTGTAGTTTTCTTGATTTATTCTGCAGATATAGGTAAGGCTTTGGCGAAGTTTGAAAGAGCAACTAATATTTTTCAACCCGGTATTTTTTATAGATTTTATTTTTCATTCTGTTCGTCTGTTTTTTCCAGTTTAAAAAATATGAGCTGGCTGGAGCCTTGACCCCTTGTCTATTTCGTACACTAGCTACCAGCCGATACCCCCCCGATCATAGAGAGTACGCAGTATAGTCCCATGACTCCCTGTGCTTCAACCTGCAATATATACGACACCAAGATCAAATTCTTTATGTGCTTGATGATAATAAAAATAGCTTATTCTATAACTGCTGTTTCCTGGTATCAGAAACCACACATTCAGCTGAGATGGCTAAAAAACCTAGCATCTTCACCATGCTATGACGAAAACCTATAATGTCAGCTCTCAGTTGTTTGCCTCTCTCAGCCAATTCCCCGTTTTGTATGATAGATTAGCTTCTTGCTTTTCCAACTGTTCTTTAGCAGTTGTACACTAGACTTCAAGTGACAAGTCTTTTTGTCGGTGCCTTAAAATACAGTTTCATAGTTGTTTTGCTTATGTGTTTATCTGTAATGATTCACATGTAGTGGGATTGCCTGTAGGATTCTGTGGAATAATGGAACCAGGTATATTGGTACTGTTGTCCCCAATCTAATCTTCCAGAAAGGGTTATACATCCCAGAAGTGATTTGTATGTATTTCGTATTGAACCATTTACCAAACAATTGTACATTTTCATTCAAATCAAGTACCTGAGTGTAGACAATGCGACTTTTGTTATGTGTACTCACCACGAAAGCGTTTTGCTGTGTGCATGTACAAATATCGGGCACTATAAACCTATGATGTTGCAGATGCATCTGAATTGGTTCCCATGGTTTACAAAGGTTCGTAAAAATTGTCCTTCTTTGGTACAAATAAAATGGGTTTAGAGTAGTAGCCGTATCTAGATATAAACATCCTCTAATGTTCTAACAATGTTCCAACAAGATGAGGATTCTGCTGAAAAATAAAAATAAAATATGACACATTCAGAAACACAATTAATCTAGCACATTACAGAACTTGATTAACTACAACTTCATGATTACAATATGCACTATTAGGAAATGCACATAAGGAAAACAATTACCAGTGTGGAAAATCATTTTTAAAATAAATTTTGGGCATCAAATCAAATACATTACAATTATCATTGTTATTTGATAAGAGAACATACTATCGGGTAGTAATATACAGTTTTTATTTCTCCATCATCACAGTAATCAATTTAATTGACAATGACACTGCATTAAACATCTTAACCATCATGTATTAAACAGTGGCAGCTCACCATGGAACAGCAATTATCTTCTATTTCTCTTTCAGCAATCGTACTTGATATGGAAATTCTGCATGTGCATTAGAAACTGCGCAACGCGATCCAACTCTTCCTAATGGAATAAACTGTGATGCATAGTTCTGTGTCACTGCGCTACACAGATACATTCCATCCAAACCTATTATCTAGGATGTATTTTGAGCCAGTTAACTCAGGCGACAATATGTGAAACCATTCTAAATTTGGCATTTCGAACCTTCAAAATAAATAATGAACCCAACACTCTTTTTCATAGAATGGATCTATTTCTAAAAATCCAGATGCGTTTTTTTTTACACTATTTAGCAATAACACATGCATGATGCTGATTTCTAGAAAAAAATTGAGCAGTACAATTGTCCATCTTGCATGACTTTGTTGAAGGTTTCGATTAAGCCAATAACCAATTCGACAGCACCATTAGGGTATACAAAACTGAAAATTTGGAATTATTGAAAACTATGTACAATTTAAATTAGATTGTGCAACTAGTGATAGTGTGAATCATTTTCACAAAATGATATGGTATGCAATGTACTACTACTACTGTCATCAAAACAACACTGCTCATTTTCAATGGTTGACTTTAGCAAAGAACCCTTACAATTACTATCAAATGAGGCGAGTACAGTGTCAAAATATCTATCGTTAGTACTACATTGCAAGGAAAGCACCTGGAACCCTTGCATAAATCTGCACATTAATTGAAACGTGCACGTGATTGGAAAGTTTACCAGAATCCCATTATAACGTTCACACGAAATACGCCAGAAAGCATACACTGGTCCGTAATCTATTACGCATTGTTTCAAATGCATGTTGGATGTACAAAATTCTACACCAACTTTTTACAGAACACTCTTGAGGTAAGTGTGTGCAGTGTTGACCATTTGTACAGAAATTGTCCTGCTACATAATGTTCGACATGCAATCACAAAATGAACAAAATAAGATCGACCAGCGGGAAAATGGTAAAATACTGCTGGAGTTAAATAGGACAGACGTTTCGAGTGCAACTCTTCGTCAGTGTAACGGGAATACAATACTATACAAAGAGATAAAAGAACCACGTGGGCATTATATCACGTGGAAAGCCTGAAATTGGATATTCATGCCACTAGGTGCAAGCACTTCTAGTTGATAAATGAGTTATACTGTTTTGAATCGTTTAGCCAATTGGACCACATTGACGCTCATAAGAAATACCCTGGTGCTTTCCAGTCACAATACCACGAATTGCAGCCAACGAGAACACACATTCTTCCATTGGTCTGCTGTGAAACTTGCAGATCCAGAGCCGATTTTACTTGGAATACATTCACTCGTTCCTGAATTGTCTCAAAATCAGTTTCAGAAACAATGTTCTTCTTTTTCCTAACTTTCAGAACATGTATAGCTGTGCCTAATAGGAGATTGTGTATGGGGTCGATTAAACTAAAACGTATGGCATCGTAATATGGTAACCTAAAAAGACTTGAATATCAGGCTCCATACTTTTTCTCGATATTCTGGCGCTGACGTTTTGTATGAGCTCGTGCTGCTAACCCTATTTGAGAAAAAACAAGGGGAATAGTCAATTGAAATAATTATATTATGCACAATAAAGCTAAATACTCTCCATTATGGTTGTGAAGAAGAAAAATATCAATCAAATAAACTTACACAAAATATATATATTTATAGTTGCAAAGGCCATGTAACATTGACTTTAAAGTTATTTTTATTGTGTTAATTACCATACTCTGCTTCGTGCACACCCCAAATAAATGATGACACAAGTAATTTCGTTTTCCCTTAAAGAATAATATGGTGAACTAAAATTGTCACTTGCACCGTTTTTAAGGAAAGGTAAGCGCCCGACCCCCGAAGACTCATGATTTTTGTTTTTGAGCTGGTTGAAGTTGGACGAGTATGGTAGTTTAAGGCAGCCATACTATGACATAATGTCATTTGACGTGAACATTTCAGAAACTATTTGCATTGTAATTCTGAAGAAACTTTCAAGTCACTTTGAGACCTATGAGTACTATATAATGGTTTTAATGGGTTCTATGAAAAACAATTTGTTTAAAAATGTTATTCCTAGGCCATACTTAAACTGTTGATGACCATGGAAAATAATTAGTTATAAGCGAATTCAAACTGAGCTGGCGATTCAACAAACACAGGCAAAACTAGGGCACTAATAATGTTTCCGTTTGGGGCTGGTAATCTGTAATTATGCCTAACGAGTAATAAATAAATTTTATTATTTCCACGGATTTTCTGGTACGTGATGAAGTAAAGTGACTTTTCCTCAAACTAATAGTTTTCAAAGTGAATCAAAAATATATTTTGGACACAAAATTATGTGTTACATCAGATGATATTATGTATGTATGGGTTCTAAACTGGGTAGATTATACCATGCCCACATTATTTTCTGTTGATTAATCACTGTATGTATATTTAACTAACCAGCATAGTGCTTATGTTCTTCATTGGTTCTAGGTTCCTATTCATCTGGATTATAGCCGGAATAGACTGGTTTACTTCCAAATCCTCCTAGCTTGAAACTTTTCAGACACTTATTACACCCTGTTGGGAAGTATTGAAATAAACCGTATTTTAGATACATGAGGCAGTTTCACCTCCATCTCTTCTCCAATTAAAAAGCATTATTAAACATCAAATAGCAGGTTGGGCTTGTAATAAAATGCTGAGACATAGAGCAGAACAAAAGTGCCACAACGAAATTTTTGAGAGATGTTATCATACCTTTTTCTGCAGAATGGCAAAGTAAATCTCCACATTTACGACAAGCAGGTATATCACACGATAAAGATAACAGCATCACTCTATAGATGTTCCACCCACAATATGAGCCATCCTCAATAGGAACTCCTTACCATAGTTAAAGCAATTCATCGACTAGAGGATCTAAATAATAATTGGTATTACGTTTAGGCTCAGACTGTATTGGTTGGTATAATTCATAGTCAATGTTTTCTGGTTTGAATCGTTTTTCACGTGGCAGGGTTTGCACAACAAGACAAATCACTCCAAAAGAGGCATTCACATGCTTATACGGTTGACACCAAACCACATTTAACATAGCATAACAAAAGAATCCTTCTTATCCGGGGTCTGTCATAAGCTCTTTCCACACGTCACCAGCAAAATGTGCCCCTCAAAATGCATGAAATTAGTGCTTTGGAAGGTCAAGTTTTCTGATCTCGCCCCCTCATTCAAAATTCCGTGTCACCGCTTTTGCTAGTATCATCTTAATCATTGAATAGAAGCTATAACTCGTAATAATCATATCATATCAGTTGCATACATAAAGTGGTTCATTGTTAGACCACCTATCCCACATAACTTTAACGGAGTACTAAGTTGATCCATATAAACATTAAAAAGTAACAGACCATTTTTGACATTGAATTAGTAGAACGAGTGCTAACCTTTTTGACACAGAACGACTGTGTACGATACCAGACCATACTAATAAGCTTAGTAAAAAGTGACCAGTGATTGACACGGTCAAAAGCCATGTGATAAAAATTAACACGCACAGGACTAGAGAGATTCTTTAAAACCAAATTGAAAGTTTTCTGTGCCAAGATACATTTTACTACGCTCTACAATAATAATTTCAAGTACTAACAGAAAAACCATAATTCCTCTGAAAGAACAAAATAATATTATATTCTGCTCACACAAACATTCAAATGACTTGTTATAAATTATATTAAATTGTCATGTTATTGGAACAACATCAATTGCGGCTCTGCTGTGTGGAAGAAACGCCATCGCTATAAGAGAAGGATATTGACGTGTACACTCACCTTATGTGCAGAACATCAATGATCTTCTTAGAAGTTGATTTTTCTTCAAACTAAAGAATATATCTGTATCTACCAAGATTAGTCTGAAAATGTGACATCCTCTGATAAATGTATTGTCAGTCAGCATGATTTTTATCCTGTTGTATATGAATATGGGTAAATTCATATATTGTTATTCTATTATTCATAGACGCCCTTTCATTTTTTAACAGTATAACTATTATGGGATAAAGTTTTCATATGCGTACGCTTTCTGTATTTCGTATGACCGACGATTGCTACCTAAAGTTTTTCTATTATAACGCTAGAACTACGTGAAATTCCGAAAACAGAAAATACACCAAAATATACAAGCAGTGTACTTTTTGACTCCCATGTGCGAAGCACAAAATGGGAGTCTTTGCAGTTAGTGTGTCTGTATGTGTGTGTGTATGTGTGTATGTGTGTGTGTGTGTATGTGTGTCCGACTGTTCCACTGCTATCTCAAGAACCATACATCGGTTTTTGATGAAACTTGGTGCATAGATGCTCTGGGCCAATGCGCAGATTTGATTAGGTTTTGGTAAAAATCCATGCTCGTTAATTACCTAATTTGCATGATAATTAGCTAATTTTTAGCTGTTCTATGACTGTTCCACTGATATCTAAAGAACCACTCATTGGATTTTGATGAAACTTGGTACATAGATGCTCTGAACATATGCGCAGATTTGATTAATTTTTGGTAAAAATCCGTGCATATTAATTACCTAATTTACATGATAATTAGCTATTTTTTAGTGGTTCCATGACTGTTCCACTGATATCTAAACAACCACTCATTGGATTTTGATGAAACTTGGTACATAGATGCTCTGAACTAATGCTAGGGTTTGATTAGTTTTTGGTAATAATCCGTGGATACTAATTACCTAATTTGCATAATGATTAGTCAATCTTCGGTTTTTCCACTGATATCTCAAGTACTAATCATCACATTTCAATGAAACTTGGTACATAGATGTCATACGACACTGCACAGACCTGATAGTTTTTAAGGTAATATCAGTACATATTAATTACCTAATTTGCATAATTAATTAATTTTCAGCATTTGATATAAGTAGTTAGCATTACATTTCAATGAAACTTGGTACTTACATACTCAAGGACTATGCAGAGATTGATTGTTTTCGATAAATATTTGTGCATATTAATCACCTAATTTGCATAATTAGTTAATTTTCAGCTTTTCCACAGGTATCTCAAGTACTAATCATCGCATTTCAATGAAACTTGGTACATAGATCCTTTAGGACTATGCAGAGACCTGATTTGTTTTAGGATAAATAATTGTGCATATTAATTACCTAATTTGCATAATTAATTTTCAGCTTTTCTACTGATATCTAAAGTACTAATCATCACATTTCAATGAATCTAGAATTATGCAGACCCAATTAGTTTCCGGTAAATATTTGTGCATATTAATCACCTAATTTGCATAATTAACCAACTTTCACACTGATATCTCAGGTACTATACATCACATATCAATGAATGTACATGGATGCTGTAGGACAATAGACAGACCTGAATAATTGTGGGTTAAAATCTGTACATATTAATTACCTAATTTGCATAATTAACCGATTTTAAGCTTTCACACTGATATCTAAAGTACCGTAAAAACTCCAAAATTTCGACCGGTTTTAAATAATTGGTGTTCGATATGTGACGTGTTTTTATAGTCAAAATTAAGGTGCATTTTCGGACGGTCGAATTTTTCAGAATAGAAATCAGCAAATGAAAAAATGGGGATGATAGACAGTGTGCTTCATTAGTTTTTAAAAAATGCAATGTCCGTCAATTGACGTAAACTTCCTCATGTTTCACGGTAAAAGCAAAGGTCGTGGCTGAGTTGTAACTCAAAATCTAAACAAAGTCATCAATCAGTGAGTATTATGACAAGCAAAACAAAACATCAAGACGCGGAGAAGAGGTCAGCACAAAACTAATAGGTCAAAAGACAAAGCTGTCTCGCACTACCTAGAAAAACTTGCGAATGTTCGAAGTACAGGTACCCATTGGACAAAAGATGCATGGAAGTTTAGCAAACTATCTCCCCGACCCAGTGCAATGTATCCGGTTAGAATCAAAGCTCACGTGTCCCTTATTTGAGGGACCAAATTCTGCCGTAAATTCGCCCTTGGATTAAAAAATAAAATGGGATTTAAGAAAATAAAATGGGACTTTTAAGGTGTATTTTGGCGTCATTTTTCGGACATTTCAATCAATCCTGCCGGCTAAAATAGAGTCTAAGTTTTACCGTAGTCATTGACGTTTGTCTATTCAAGAGTACACGTGTATGATTTTTATCGTGACTAGCGTGAGCGGGTAAGCTTCCTTTCGAGAATGAGCTGTTATCACTGTGAACAATGTTAAATTATTCTTCAGATGACCAGTTTATTTTTTAAAAACAACTAATTTTTTTATTTAAAAAAAATCATGCCGTTTTCGCATCAAAATCCAAGCCAAAATATCGTACTACAACACCAATTTCTTCCGCATTGCGTTCAATAACATTAACATATTTAAATAAGCTATGGTAATTTGAACACGTTGGCATCATCCAGCTTTTTGATTGGTTAATTAGCGATTTGACCTATTTGACCTAAGAGAACATGGCGGATATCCTACAGCATCAAACGTTTATACGAGACCGGAATCATTCGCTTACGATGAAACTAAGTTGACTTTTATTTGTATTTCATAACCATTCAACAAATTTATTTTGTGTACATTATTATAATCACTACTGAGTACAGTAATAATCAACAATTCAGAAACGCAGCATGCCGAGATTTTTGTGTTCGTTTTTATTTGAAACTTCGTTTATTTAGAATATATTTTCGTTACCAATAAAATAAAAATCTCTCAGTCAATCAGAAACCCGGATTCATGCCTTCGAGGAAGGTCCCGTTTGAACGCTCACATCGTTTTTTTTTCGTTTGGGGGAAAACTAAAACTGGTCGCAATTTTCGAATAAGAATGAGTCGGCAATTTTTAGTGGAGTCGAAAATTTGTAGGTAAATAAAACACAGAAACCGGCAAATAAATAGGCGAGCGAATTTTTAGAGGGGTCGAAATTTTGGAGTTTTCACGGTACTAATTATTCCATTTCAATGAAACTTAGTATAAAGATGCTCTAGGACAATGTACAAACCTAATTAGTTTTGGGTAAAAATCTGTTCATATTAATTCCCTAATAAGCATAATAATTCATAATTTGTTGGTTCTAATCACATTTCAATTAAACTTGGAGACATAGATTTTCTGTTACATTGCGCAGAACTCATTAGTTTTACACTCAAATCTGGTCATATTAATTTTCTGATTTGCATAATTAGTTTTCAGCTAAATAATTTCGAATTATATTTAATGTGTCTCCAATACTCTCAGCACATGGGAGTTCTTTCTAAGCTTTCTTTGATCTGTATTTCTGACTATATTGCAAATATAGTTTAATGCAGGGGACTGTATCTTTTTTGAATTATTGGAAAAAACAGCTTAATGCAGGACACTGTATTTTTATGAATCAATGGAAAAACAGCCTAATGCAGGGGACTGTATTTTCATAAATGTATGGAAAAAGCGTAATGCAGGGAGTGTATTTTCATTAATTTATGCAATGGATTAATATTGGGACTTTTTTTCTTAATATAAAGTGAGTATTAAAACAAATACTTCAATACAGGCTGGCACACTCAATTTGTTTGAAGGTTTAAATAAAATGTCACTGAATTATGGTTACAAATATCATTGTCATTACTCCTGAATGTAAGGAAGTGGTAAATTCTAATTTGTGTGCCTGCATCGGCCTTTGATTGACATTTTGCAATGTCATATAAATAATTATAGTGGTGTTTCTCTATCCTATGGATGGGGGGGGGGTATTCTATTAAAGACAATTACGATACATAGAAAACAATAATTAAATAAAATGGGTTAAACTTGTATTGTTTATAATTGAAAAAAAAGAATGATGAAAATACAGTTAATATTTGTTAAAAAATACATGCCCCTCACTCCCACCCCACACAAAGTATTGCGTCTTGAAAGCACTTTGTAAATAGGTTAATTTGACCCTATAACTCAATCCAACAACGGTAAAACCTATTGCGATAATGTTTGATTGAAAAACGAAAACACAACTTTAAGAAAGTGTAAACGACACAGTTGGCTGAGGAATGTTTATTTGGTTTATTTCAGAGTGAAAAAACTGTCGCTCTGTGCCTTTGCTTTACGAGCCTGTCCATAATCCCTATATCCTCGACTTCTTTCCATATGGCTATCTCCTCCTCTCCATTTACCGCTCTTCCCATTGTCTGGAAGAAAATTGTTAATTATATTATCAATATAAATGTTTGGTATTCCTGGAGACAATTTTTTCTGTCTGCTCCAATTGACTGATTTGTGGGTGTCAGATCATAAAAGAATATTAACAGGGCACTGTTTGCTGATGATTGACTCATGAGTAACTCAGGCGACCTTAGTGTCAGGTGTCGTAATTTTGTTAAGTTTGCATTGGAGTATTACAAAGAAAACACTACAACCGAGTTTGGCACTCGGAGGTAGTTAGGTCTATGATAAAATCAATCGAAAATGAGCTCCAAACTCTGGTTTTCTATTTGTAATCATTGAAAGAACAACTTTCTAAACGGTTAGACTACGAGGGAGACAGCGAATTTTGTTTTTGTTTTTTGTTACAGCCATTTCTTTATTTGCCTTTTTAATTTCATTGTACAGTTTCCTTCTTACCTCCTCATACATCTTTGGACAAATGCAGAATGTTTTGGGAATTGAATTTCTAAGTGCAATTATTTCTAAAAAGTGTGGATGACAATTAGTAATATAATTCGCTTGACAGCAGTTGACAGCAGAGAAATTAAAAATCGGCAAGCTGATATTAATGAACAAGAAAGAAAGTTTGAATTGGTCTCCTTGATACAAGAGCCGCAATAACCTTCCTAGACTAGATTTGAGGCAATTATAGAATCAAAAGTGGTTATTAAATAAAAAAAAATGTAATTTAAATATGGATTTTTTTTTTCAAATCAAGAACTATTATTGGAAAGTGCTTATTGCAAAAACATTGTTTGTAATTTACCATTTACATTACATCAGATGCAAGCCATAGATCAATAGATACAGATACAATATTACCAACATGTATTTTGTAATGCACGAGATGTACTTACAGCTTGTTCAGCCTGAGCATTTGTGGTTATTTCTTTGACTGTAGAAGCAATTCAAGCTGGTGGAATTCTGTAATTAAAGTCCATTTCATCTTGTTGCAATGGTTAAAAGCTGCTCTGGTCACTGCATTTTAAATCATATGCAGGTGTACTATAAAAGCTAGAAATTGAAATGCAGGAATTAAAACACTTTCCTATCAGGAGCACATTTTTTTCTGGGATAATATGACAAATATAACAGTCAATTATCGAGACTAACATGAAATAAATTAATTAAGGTAGAGATTTAGTTTACCAGGTATTTTAATTAGTTAATTACAAAACCATGATGACCTCTCTTGTCCACAAAACTATATATTTTCAGAAAGCTTATTGTATGAATTTTAATATTTTTTTAGTATTTTTTTTTCATGGACACTGTAGTTTTGACCAAAAAAGCATATTTTTGTGCATATTTCAAAGCGATTAAAAAAAATTAGCTTCTAAGCCATGCTTCTGTTTTCTGTCAAAATTTGTTTACGGGTACATCTGTTTACTATGAAGAAAGTGCCGTCTTGAAAACTGTCTACCAGTTGTCAATTTTGCAGGGCAGCAGCTCAAATTTCACTACTTCAAGTTTATGCATAAATTAACACCCAGGCTAGTTGTCTGTACGATTGTAACACTGCTCAACCAGAAACAATGCCCCGACGGCGTTTTTAAGATGAACACATTGTCAATCATTTGTGAAATTTCAAAACAAAAGGTCAAAGCGTCTAGGAGCTATTTTTTTAAAGTTCTGGGATGTGTACTAAAAAGTAGCTGAGATAATTGCTAATTTGCATAACAATTCACTCAGTAAGAAGTTTGCTAATGCTCATTATTAAAATGGCTGTAACAGTTCCAAATTTAAATGTATTACCGTTTTGTAAAAAGTTAAGTATAGTGCATAATATGGCGATCCCGTCATTTCTTTTTTATTATTTGTGTACAGCCTTGCTAAATTTTGCTAAGCATTCAAAAGAGAGAATGTTTGCACCTGTTATCTATATTTTAAAATCGTCGTTTGAGTATGTGCCACTATTTCACAATTCTACAAAATTTTAACAGTCTATAGCCAAGACCGTTTGGATAATAAAAAGGCAAAAAAAAAAATTTCACTCCCAAGTGCCCACGAACCTGCATCTCTACCTTAAGTGCACTAAATGATGCTGTTTTCTGTAGAAGGGATTCAAGTGAATATGGGCTTAGTCTTTTCCACGAAACGAAATGAAACAAAATAAAACGAAACGAAACCGTAACCCTAACCTTAGATTTCGAACGACCTCAAACATCGTCACGTCCGTATTTCACAGTGTGAAATTTTCTCAGATATTATTGGGCCAATGAAAAAAAAAATGAGAGTTAGGGTTTGGGTTTCGTTTCGTGGAAAAGACTAAGCCGTGAATATGGTCTTTGTAGAGTGTATTCTGGAAATCAAAGCAAAGGTTCTGTACAATGTGATCATTGTAGTTACAAATCACAGGTGCACCCATGGAATTTAACCTACATACTAAGTATTGAGTCATCCACAATCGCATGGATGGTCTTCCGGGGAAATTCAGCCCCTTAATTAATAGAATTATTTGTTTAAACCACAGTTTCACTATTTCCTGTCTGGAAACTGCCGTTGTATATGGTGTGAATTTGCCCCGGCCAAGGTGTGTTGCGGGTATCTGCAAAGCATTGCCATGTAATCAGTACCCAAATGGTCACTATCAACAGTTTGAAGTTGTCAGTGCTATTGTTTTCCTACAACTTAGTCGTTTATTCCAGAACTCAAGCCTTTTCATACAATTTAATCATGGTATCTGTATAAGGTCATATTTTAGCAGCGAATAGTTTTATTATTTATCCATTTTACCAGCAGTGTCACATTTTGGTAACAAATTTTTATACCTTTTACCTAGAAATGTTTTTATTTTCCTTTCTAACCAACATTTGATAGAAACACATAAAAAATCACCTAACTTATTTATTTTGTTATTACTTTAAATAAATACATTTATAAAATAAAATTACTAAAAGTAAATAGTGGATGGCTTAAACGAAGTGGAAGAGTGGAGGGACAATATTGATAATCTGACAAATCTGGCTAATAAGTGAATAACTCATGATTAAAATTAATCCATTTTTCATTAAACATTAGACATTGAACCATTATTGATAGCTATTTGTCGCTCTGCAATACACATGTTTAACATAATACTATCCACGACTTCCACCTTTGGGACAGAGCCTCTTTTCGATTCAGAATAAAGATGCTGTTTACAAATTAAAATAAAAAGGTTGAGAAGATTTCAAAACAAATATCCCTGTCAGACAATTTCCCCAAAATCTTCTAGTAATAGTGCATGTAATAAAAAGATGTTCAAGAGTTTCAATATCAGCGTTACAACAAAAAGTGCACAATTTCCATAAACATAAAGTGTTATTTGTGTAAATTTCCCTATGTAACAATGTTAATGAAATGTACAAAAAATGGTAGTTTAACTGCTTTTTTCAATTGTAAGTCAAGTGATGACGTTTTGAAAGGACAATGTGTGCTATTCAGTGCTTCAAAAATCTATTTATATGCAAAAGCAATTAAGCATTGTTGTATACTGATTTATCAAATAAAGTCACTAGTTGTATAGCTAGACAGTCATCAGGCGTAATTTGTTAGTGAAACTATACATAGAAATGATTGTTTCACCACAAAAAGGTAAAATGTATAATCCGCAAGGCATGCTTGGAAATATTATGGCCTCTGCTGTTGATCATTTTAGTATCGGTACATGTTTTGGCACAAACATTATCGACACCCATCCAACTCCTAAATTCACAAATAACACAACAAAATGAATATATATGAAGTACAATATGTTTGGTATATTTCTGTCAATGTATTACAGCGATATTTATAGTTTTGTAGCATTTTTGAGATATTTCTTTAATGTTTTCCCCTTTGTTTGTTCAAACATGCATAAACAATACAGGTCGAATAATCTAAGGTGGCAAATCACTAAATAGTCTGCTTTTCTCCCATTTACTAAATAAATTGACTTTTAGGGTACCAGTATAAACTATTAAAATGCAACAACACAGAATAATTTGCAGCTTGTATTGAATAAAAAAGGGGAAACAAGTTATTTTTGGGTGTTGAGGTGCAAGACCTAAAGTTTGTTTACGTTTGGTCTCAATGTAACCTTATAATGGTTAAAGTGGCTGGACAACAGGAAGTGCTGTGCTTGTTGCCATCACATATTTATACAATGTTTATCAGTATTGCACATCTTTAAAGATAGACAGTACTGACAAAACATCATCTGACACTTGGCAACCATCAGAGCACTTGCATTTTATAATGGCTTGCTTTTTAAATCAATGCCAAATTTGGTACATTTATAAAGCTGAGGGACGCATTGATATATAATATATAAATATTTAGGAGAAAAATGTGATTATCTACTGAAAATGACAAGACAAAGTCTAGCTTTAGAAAATCTTACTAAGTCCTGGTTTGTTTGATTAAGAGCAAACTAAACTTAGGATAACAATTGTCCACCCAAAAACAGACATATTCAACATAGAAAGCCACAAATTACTTTCTTGATGCATTGTAATACTTACAAAACTAAATATAACATTGGGAGAAAGGTGAAGGAAGTATTATACTTTATGTTCATTTTGTTGTGCTATTTAGGAGCTCAACTGTTGGAGGGGAGACGATATTGTTTAAAAAAAATAAGACCAAAAATGGTTGACGACAGAGACCACAGACCTCTCAGATTATGAATTTTACCTGTTGAAACAATTTCTGTGCATCTTGTTTTACTAATGGGCGCTTATGAATGTAACACCCCTCGTATGCGAGGGAAAGTACATAAACTGAAACGGCGATGCTGTGATAGCCGTGCGTAGTGCTGTGTGTACGGGGACGCGTTCAGTTGATATACAATATGTTCCCCACCACAGCCTTCGCATCGTCCGCCTGCACGGTGTTGCTCCGTTCGAACATTCTTCCCTCCACAACACCGTGTGGTAATTCTATTCATAACCGTGTATGTCACGTGGTTGTGTTTACCGACCAATAGAAAGCTTTGTTACAATGACTACCAAAAAGCGCTTGGGGCTTTGCATTTCTGATTTCTTCATCTTCGGCTTCATTTCTGTCAATATATGTTGCAGTGACACCATGAGCTTTGAGGTATAACACCTACTCTTCTATAATAATCAACAGTGGCTCAACACTATTACCACGCTCGATGGTCGCAAGGCTTGTAAAGCATAAAAACATAATGATTTACCATTTCCAGTGCGACTAAAAACGAACACATCAGACTCAGAACTAAGTACCCTGAATGGCTTTTGTCCGAATATTGTATTGCCCTGACATCCAAGCCAATACAGCTTCCACTGTGCGAGCATTTTCACCGCCTGGCAACCATCATGGTGAAAACAAAGGCCAAAAACTCTCAGAAAACGGTACTTTGGGATGGTTGTTGACACCCCCTGAACCGTGTAACAAGATTACCCTGCATATGCAACATATTTAAATTTGGTTGTTTAGGATTTCTTTAAAGTTAAGTTTGTGCTGTTTTTTCGATTTTAGCTATTTTCAACGGCTTTTCAACCGGCGTTCCACAGCAGCTCGCGCAGAGCCCATAGAAATACATGAAAGAGTGGTGCGCGTCTTTAATAGCGTCTTGTGAATTAGCTCCGCCCTGACAGTGTTGATAGCTTGGCCAAGCGCGTTGATGAAAGAAGCAATATGATTGGCTATTGGTAAACTGATTCCAAACTGTGAGGGCATTGTCACATACACATATTCCTAATGAAATACTTCAAGGTGATAGTGGAGTGCTTCGCCGGAACATTCACCTTGAAAATTCAAGATGCAGCCTTCGTACCTCCATGGACAAAGTCCGGTCGCGCACCGGGGTTGGTGAACAAGTTAAAAATAAGTAGTTTCCCAGGCGAAATCGGTTGAAATTACAAAATTATCTGAAACTGAAATTTCTTAACGCGTAGGTACAGAGCAATCATCCACCAAACGCCGCCATTTTTCAAACTTGGAGCGCTGGACATGTTAATCTATCATCGTTTTTGGTACCTGGCCATGTTATTTCATTAAAAAAAAAGAGTCGAGGAGGGAGGACATCAGAGTGACGTCATAGCTTCACAATTATTAAAATTTATACAGTAACCCGACCGACTGTTATTTTTGGCAAAATTATACATTTTTTTGTTATATCCCTACTTTTTTTGGACCAGAAAGTATTATTTTCCCAAAATTTTCTCCAATTTGCTGTAATTAAAGCATTTACTTAATTTTTTCACAACGCATTGCGAAAAAAAAACATGCAGTCTTCGGTGGCTTCGGCGTCTGTTAGCAAGGTTACTTGAAAACGTATCCTATATCCTATATCCTAATACGATGTGTCATGTGACTTTCTTGAAACCGTATCTCATTTGTTATTCTCTGGGATGTCATGAAACCTGTGACTATTTTTTTGTATTCAACATGGTAGCGATGTTGTCAGCTGTGCTTGTTAGAACAGAGTACGTGAAGTGTAAACACATTTCGGCGGTTACAAAAATTACAAAAGTTCCAACCTTGTCGACTTTCGATCGTCTGTCTTTCAAGGATATCCATATATGTAAAATGTTTCATTTAGTGTTCATTTAGGCGGTGCAGAGATCGAGCGGGCTAGCGGTATCACCGTCGGCGATGTACTGCAGATGTCATCGTGCAAGACCGAGGCGTTCCTTTTAAAAATGTAACGACGACTCTGACAGAGACGGGGATTCATGTCAGTTATATGTCAGAAATATTCTATGAACGCATTTGAATGTTTAATGGCAGGTGGGAGAGGATTTGTAGAGTAAAAACAATCAAGGTGAGTTTTAGGGGTTTTTTTGGTGAAATTTGTAAACAAACGATTCGCAGGTGTTTGACTATGGAGGTAAAAGTTCATGCGTTCTACGCAAATAACCTGGGGCAAAAATATTTTGAAAACACAAGGCAAAATAAATTTTAAACGGTTATAGTAACATTCTACATATACGGCAAATTCAGTACTCAAAAAGTTACAATAATTTATATTAATGCAAGGAAATGACACAGACACACAAGGTTGGCGTGAAAACGTGAGGGGGTGCAGGACTTCAGCGCAAGCGTCTTGGCGACCTGTCTCTTGACGCGATTCTCAGATTCGAATCACGTCAGTAGAGGGTAACGTGGTACTTGACTGAAGACTGCCACCGCAGAGGTCTCCACCCATGCGTCGTCGCGGATACCAGTCCCCAGGGGCAAGTCTGGCTGTTTGACTTGGCCCCTGGAGAGGGGCAGCGTGGTACATGAGCGGAGCCAGCATGCACTGCGATGGCGACCCCCCCGCACAAGCTTTATTGCAAAATTGAAGCACGATAATTTTTTTTTTTTACAATCATTGTACCCAAAAGGGTTGGGTGGGTGGGAAAATGACGAGTTGTAAGCAGGCTGCTTGCAGGAACGAGAATGCTAGTCTCATTGCAGCTATGTACGCAAGGCAACTTGGTGACGCTAAGGTTTGAATATTAAGCAGGATTATGTAAAGCAGAACTTAAATGTCAGGGTTCACAGAAACAATACCAATGTTGTTATATAATGTTATATAATATTGAACTTGATTAAACACTGAATGAATGGTAAAGCAACATGATGTCAAGATATGTTATGGGTTGGCCTAGAGAGGGCAGATGGTCATTCCCCTGCATTAACACCGATTACACTGGTGTGTAATCGTAGTATTAATGCAAGGAAATGACACAGACACACAAGGTTGGCGTGAAAACGTGAGGGGGGTGCAGGACTTCAGCGCAAGCGTCTTGGCGACCTGTCTCTTGACGCGATTCTCAGATTCGAATCACGTCAGTAGAGGGTAACGTGGTACTTGACTGAAGACTGCCACCGCAGAGGTCTCCACCCATGCGTCGTCGCGGATACCAGTCCCCAGGGGCAAGTCTGGCTGTTTGACTTGGCCCCTGGAGAGGGGCAGCGTGGTACATGAGCGGAGCCAGCATGCACTGCGATGGCGACCCCCCAAATTAGCAGCGAGTAAATCACAAATAAAAAGCAATTCAATAAATTATACGGCTCAATGGTATACGTGAAAGCAAGCATGGGAAGGCAATATGTGGATAATACATTTACATGGAAAGCAAAATCTCAAATTGTCATCAGCAATAACGAAATACGAGACCGAGCTAACGACAACGATTCTGATAAAGACTTATTGAAGACATGTGCATAATGAATACCAGCACCATAACACATTTTAACGAAAGTACTTAACGAATAAAAGTTCGGTGAATGCACTAGAATGTACATGTTTAATAAATGTCTCATATGTAGTAGGTAGTAATTAAAAGTTCAGTGTCCAGTGAGGAGACGCGGAACAGCTCGTAGAGTTGATTCTGGTGTTGTGATGTATATTTGGTAGGCGTCGCTTCTCCATCTCCCTAGGGTTTTGATTAGCCAATCCGGTATATTTGCTTCCGCTGCTGAAGTTGCTGCCCCTCGACGGAAGCTGTGGGTTGTATACAGGTTCACTTGTTGTACATGTGAACGTGACAACAAGTCTCGCAGATGTGTGGTCAGGTTGTGGCGAGTGAGGGCTTCGCCACCAACGTACTGAAAGGCTGGCTCTGATGGTCCAACGGGGTGGAAAGTGCGGTATTTGGTATAAGCAGTAACGGCACAGACAGAAGTCTGTGAGGAAGCAATTTTTACGATACAACCATGGCGGAAAGGGTCCGTCTTGTCACCTGTAGTTCCGTTGATAAAACGATGTCACATTCCCGCAGTATTCGGTCATCCTGGTAACCGGGCGTGGATGCGAACTCGCTCACTCTGAGGAAGCCAAAAAATGCCAGCGTGAACGCTGACCATAGCATGAGTTTATCCCGTCGATGGATAGACGGGTGCAATCTGAGAGCTGTCTTCAACTTTCTCATAATTTCGATTGTTATTGGCAGTCTGCGGCGTGTAGTGTCGCCGATGGTCCTTTTAATGCCCTGAAGGGCACGATACAGTAGTGTGTTGTCCGAAACGTTATCGGCAAACCCAAGTTCAGTATGCATGTGGATGATTGCAGCCAAGTACACTTTGATACTTTTATATGAAAGACCTCTTTGCGCTAGATGGGTGACAAAGAGTACTGTTGTGTCCTGCTTTAAGGGCAGGGCTTCTAGCATGTAATGGTGACAGAAATGTTTATACTGAGATTGACCGACCTGGTATGTTTTGCGTGTTGAGTCTGCTATGCTGTTGCGAATGAAGGTGGTAGCCTGCTTTACTAGTGAATGTAACTCTGATCCGGGTGAAAGGTGTTCTCTGGCAGCAGTATGGTTGGGATAATCATGGGGTCGCTGTCGGCGCCTGGTGCTAGCTTCCTGAACCTGTCCATCTGTAAACGAGAAAGTGCATCAGCGATAGAGTTATCAATGCCACTAAGGTGCACAATTTTTACATGAAAGTTACTTTGGGCGGCCACAAAGAATATTCTCCGAACAAGGTGCATTATCAGTGAACAGAGTGATGATCCCTTCTGCCAAATATTCACCACCGATTCATTGTCACAATGGAAGAGCACTCTGCGGCCATGCCAAAGATGCCCCCAAATTGAGCATGCTACCATTATCGGATATAGTTCTTTCCAGGCGATTGATGTTGACAGGTTTTCCTTCCAGGTGATGGTGAACCAGTGGCCTGAATAGTAGCCACCACATCCTAGTGACCCAGATGCATCCGTAAACAGTTCAAGTTCAGGGGATTGAGACCATGTTGGAGATAGGAAAGAAGCAGTTCCGTTCCATGTAGGTAGAAATTCTAGCCACCACTTTACATCCTGGCGAAAGTCATTTGTCAACGTTATGATACCATTAATGTTGGTAGTGGTTGTGCTGACATCTATCATTCGACGAAGGAAAATACGTCCGGCGGGTATACATTTGCAGGCAAAGCTCAATGTTCCTATGAGGGAGAGGAGCTCACGCTTAGTGCAGTTGAGCCTTTCCAGCCATGTGGGTAAGGTTTGGAGGATATCTGTGAGTTTATCATGAGGTAGAGATATACTCATGTTAATTGTATCCAATTCTACACCAAGGAATGTCAGATTAGTAGAGGGCCCTTCAACTTTCTCCCTTGCTACAGGTACACCTAGTAATTGGCATACATGGAGCGTAGTGTTCATCAATTTCTGGCAGTTGTCAGTGATGGTCGAACCAATTGCGAGGTAGTCATCCAAATAATGAATGAGGTCTTCAGTTTGGGCTCGGTGACAGATAATCCATTTGATAGCCTTGGCAAGTTGGTTGAATAAATATGGCGCTGAACGAAGACCGAAGGGAAGTACGCAGTCGAAGAAATAGTAACCAATCCATTTAAAGCCAAGTAGGTGCCAGTCATTTTTCCTGACTGGGCAAAGTCGAAAGGCATGCTTGAGGTCGATCTTTGCAAGGAGAGAGCCTCTGCCATGTCTCTGGATAATTGTTGTTGCATCATCCACGGTTGAATATCGTAAGGTGTAGCTGTCCTTGTCAATATGACTGTTCACACTATCATGAGTTGGTTGTGAAAGATCCATTATTATGCGGTGACCCCCTGTTTTCTTTGGTCGAAGTCTAAGGGAGTTTACTACGAAGTTTGCTAATGGGGGAGTGCGAAAAGGTCCAATTGTTTGGCCATGTGAGATTTCTTTGAGAATTGATGCAGTGATGACATCCGGGTTGATGTGAGCTGATTTTGCATTGCGAGTGTATCTGCTGTGGTGATGACCATTGAAACCGAGATTACAGCCATGTGATAGGTCATGGAGTAGTGTGGCTACAAATGTTTTGTCTGGATGAGTCTGGAGTTCAGCAG
The DNA here is from genome assembly GCF_978046115.1 of Saccoglossus kowalevskii. Taxonomy (NCBI): domain Eukaryota; kingdom Metazoa; phylum Hemichordata; class Enteropneusta; family Harrimaniidae; genus Saccoglossus; species Saccoglossus kowalevskii. The sequence goes on along the minus strand of NC_140643.1, from coordinate 26,148,456 downwards.
CGAAGTTACTAATTCGGAGTGGAGTTGACGGGAATAAAGTTCGGATTGTGCTGGTTTTGGTTATGATGTGCTCGAAAGGGCTGTGGTGGAAATGGCTGTAGTTTTTCTTTGGTGTTGTGTGATAAGGCACCATGGTCTGTAGCGGAGCATGTATAACATTTATGCAGACGACCATTTTGGCAGGGAGTACTGCAATTATTACGATTGAAATCTCTGCAGATCGGTGGTGATTGCCCAGTGATAACATTAGAGCGTTGTTTATTCTTACTCCAGTAGTAAGGATTTGGTGAAGCAGTTGTGTCGGTAGTATACCTACTACAATCTGTTTTCTTGTGACCCTTTTGACCACATAGGAAGCATGAAGGGATTATGAGATGTGGATGCTGCTGGAAATGAACAAAATCCAAAGAAGGGCTTGGTAGACTCCAGTTGACAGTTTCAGGGTACCGTGCAGCATTTAGGCGGAAGGCCTTGTCATAACGCAACCAGGCTTCAGGCTTGTAGATTTCTGCTTTTGATGCGATGTAGCCCAAGTAGTTTGACAAATGAATGCGTTCTTCCGGAAAGTAGAATTCTCTGTATGCCTGAAATATTGCAAAACACTGTGCCCAAGTAGCGAAGGAGTCAATGTTTTTACGTTTGCTCTGGGTGGTGTACGTAATCAAGGATTCCGGTTCATTGGGGTCGACGGAGATGTGCGTCTTTCTGTTCTGAATGTTGGTTGGTTTCAAAGAATCAGGGTGTAAATCACTTAATTCGATGAACTTACCCTTGTTTGATAGCGATGAAAGAAGAGCTGAGTCCACGTAAGGCAAGTGGAGATTGGCTGGTGGTATGCGAGGAGCTGGAGAAATGGTCGGATGTGTCATCGCGGCGAGGTTGTGGAAATTCGTGCGAGTGGCCGCCGCCATGCTTGGTAAGTTGTTGTTATGCACAGCGCCATCAACGGCCAATCCATGAACATCCGGGCGAAAGCTTGTAATGGCGGCCGTTTGTTGACATGTAGGATTAGTGGAGACGATCGTTGATTCGATGGGGTGCTGGTTAGCTTGTTGAGCCATGGCTTGAGCGGTACTGACTGCAATGACCGACGCTGGAGATAGGCTACCCGGAGATAGTAAGCCAGAACTAGAAGTATTAACAGTATTCGCTACGGAATTTTCTGTACGTGCAGCGGCGGAACTTGCTTGAAGCAGAACATGAGGTTGGCTCTGCGGCTGTATGTTAGCCAGTGCAGAGGCTATTTTTTCGCTGATCAAGATGTCGATGTTACTTGGAAGGTCACACGATGTTGCGGACCTATTTCTTGATACTCGGGGTTGTACGGGTTGCTCTTCCGTTGTAGAGAAACGAGCAGGCGTGCGGGTGGTGCGACCGGACTTTCGTGTAGCTTTAGACTTGCCCATAATAACGTCGTTGAGATGTTGATCGGTGAACGAAGGATGAGAATTATCGGAGCAAAATGACGAGTTGTAAGCAGGCTGCTTGCAGGAACGAGAATGCTAGTCTCATTGCAGCTATGTACGCAAGGCAACTTGGTGACGCTAAGGTTTGAATATTAAGCAGGATTATGTAAAGCAGAACTTAAATGTCAGGGTTCACAGAAACAATACCAATGTTGTTATATAATGTTATATAATATTGAACTTGATTAAACACTGAATGAATGGTAAAGCAACATGATGTCAAGATATGTTATGGGTTGGCCTAGAGAGGGCAGATGGTCATTCCCCTGCATTAACACCGATTACACTGGTGTGTAATCGTAGTATTAAAATGTTTGAAAATAGCAACAGTGTGGTGTGTACCTAGTTACAATTTTTGGATCATTTTACATTTAGAATTGTATTTTTTAATATACTGACTGCTACTGATTTGTTAGTGGAGGTGAAAGGCTTATTGACTGAAGATAGTCGTCCATCCCTGACTACAGGAAACAAATTGAAAAAACCCAAAGCAGCTACAATATAAAACAAATGACTCCAATGCCATCCAACAAAAAACAAGAACCAGACAACCCAAGTATGGACACTGAAAATTAGATCCACACAGCGAAAATATTTTGTAACATGCCACACGCTTGTAAGAGGAACAGTTTGCATTTAATAGAAAAAACGACAATGGTAAAATACAAGTCTTAATCAAATACAGAAGCACAGAACACAATATAATAACTACTTATATAAAATCTAACTACAAAATTGGGAAGGGGCTCCTTCAGTCACACTACAGAGGTCAAGGCCATGACCCACCTGCAAGGTAGGTCGAGGTCTTGACCTTGATGGGTCAAAGAGATCCTGCTGCAAAGCCAAGATAGATGGGAGGTGACCAAGAGATGGCCGCCGAGCCCTGAAATGGGGGTAGGATGGAGTCCAAGAGTATTTTGTTTCCTTGTGCACCAGAAATGTATGTCTGTATCTACATTTATGTATTTATATATCTATTCATTTCAGTTAACGAGATAGATGGTCACCTTTTTATGTTGATAACATTTGTGGGGTTCCGTTCAGTTCGTCAATGAAGGTTACAACACATGAATCTCTGTCATGTTAAACTCCTATACTTGGACCAATTGATACATGTGCTTACTGTTCTGTTACTATTAAAGATAGATCTAAAAAAAATAAGACTGTGTTTGTGTGTCGAGTTTGAGAAAAATGTCAAATATGCTGTTGTTGCCAGACCAAACGGGCCTAAGAAATAGACTTGTTTGTTGTATACTTGTGGCTATTTTGTTAAAAAAAATGATTGTTTTGGTTTTTTTATTTTATAAACGTACGTTTTGCAAATCAAATTTATAAAAAAATTGCCTACCTACCTACCCAATATTGTTTTAGTCCGTTACCAGAAACACACCATTTTTTTTGGCCTAATCAATCACAACACACAAACAGAATACAGTTAAGTGGTAATCTATTCAAACCACCGTTCGGCAAATTAGCGACAAAATACACGTTTTCCCGAGTCTGAATGACTGTACGTCAGTTATTGTTGGGTTGTTTCTAATTGGGCGTGTAAAAGACCCCCTAACGCACTGTTGATTTTAAACAACATGGCCACTGTAGAGGAAAACATCATGACCACAGTAAATGAGGGCCACAACCTTCTTATATTAGGCCAAGTAGGCACTGGCAAAACTAAATTGATTACAGGAATTAACGGAAAATTAATGCTATTCAAAAAGGTTGTCATGACCGCATTAACTGGCATGGCAGCTACACTATTACGTAATGTAACTACGATCCATTGGTTCCTTAGGCTGATGGATGGGCGCTTTCAATCGGATGAATTGATTCAAAGAATAGAGAATCTAGATGACATGGCGGTAACAAAGATACATATCAAAGAAATCGATGTATTAATAATTAATGAAGTCCCTGGTTTATCGAAGAAAATGTTTATTCAGGTAAGAAATAATTCTAAAGGTATAATGACTCTAGTATTGGTATCAAAGTGAGAAAATTAAACAAATGGGGTGGAATTAATAAAATAAATGTAAGGAATAACATGTAATTGACACTGTCACATGACATGTTGATCATATGATAAAAATGTTTTTATCTTGCAATATCATTTTTTCTGATTCACTACATATTAGATGGAAGACAGACACAGGACAGAAACCCATCCCATAGGCTCAGCGACCTATGATCTGTTGAGCCAATGAATAAATGTGCTATATGACAGAGCTATTAATACATGCATATCTGTTAATTAGCACACATACTATATGTTTTCTCTACAAAATAGATACACAAACCAATTTTGGTGAAGACCCTTACCAAATTATCCTATACGAATCCTAACGAACATAATGCTATAAGGATCCCATTGTAAAAATCCCAGAATATTTTGACAAAAAAAAATCATGTATGACTTTCAATATGATCATATAGAATATTTCTCTATAGGACGGAGTCTTATTAAGAGTTCTATAGGATTTTCTGTCGAAATACTATAGGATTTTTGATTTTAATAATATAGGACCAAGTCTTAAAGGATCCTATTGAATGTCCTATAAGATTTGGTGTCAAAATACTATAGGGTTTTTGGCAATATGATCAAGTCCTATAGGATATTCATGATATCATACTGGATAGTTGTTCTATTGGATCTTATTTAAAGTCATATAGGATTTTGTGTCAAAATAGGACACCAGGTCCTATATGATTTTGCTAATATCCTGCCTGTTATTTTATGCGTTTATCAATCAAGTCAATCCCTTAAAGGTGTGACGTCTAAAACTAGTATTATTGTTATTGACAGTGTTCTGTAATGACTACAAGTCGGTCATCTTTTAGCCAACTATGAAACAAATTCAGCGTCAAAAATTAGGACTAATAAATTAAGTGTATTTATGTTTACTTATCAAATAATTTACCTTTCCAAAGTGGGCACATGATGACTGTTTGCCATAGTAATGGTTCCAGTACTGGTGGATGGACATGGTTCTGGATCAGACTGATAAGTACTTGGTTGTTGCACTTGGAGGACATCTATTGGTACTGGCTGTGGTTTAGGTTTGGCATTGCTTGACGCGAACCCCATCTCATCGACAATATATTTGGTATCAGAGTCTCTGTACAAAATATTACCATGAATGTACATTAGATATCCCAGAGCTTACCTAATTGTTGCAGAGGAAAAACAATACTCCAGCTACACTGATGTGCTGTTTATTTTGCACCCACAAAATATTTTCACAAATGAAGAATAATTTAACCTAAGACGCTTAAAATTACAATGTATCGGAGGAGTGTTTCCTTTTGCATTCAAAAATGTGATGTTGTATCACTCTATGATCCATTTTTTACACAAGGTGATACGGTTTGTACATTACTGCACTAATTGCAACTTACATGTACTTGGTTTTTTTTTGTAGATTTCTTTTCATAATCATTATCACTACCAAACCCCAAATCTTCGAATTGATTACTTTTCTATAAATAAATTACACAGAAATTAGACGCGTAATTGTCATGACAGTTGAATTATTTTGGTACATACTGTACATATCAATGGAAAAATTGTTGCGCAGCTATCGTACACCAAAACCTAGCATTTTTTTTATGTTACTATCAAGAAGACTGTACCAACCATGAAACTTGTGATTTGCACAGGTCATTTTTTTCTGCTGAACAACAACTGATGCTGTCTTTAAAATCATTGAAAGTAGACTTGATAAATTAACAGGTTTTCACTCTTAAAGTCAAATCATGGAAAAAGCAGGTTTTTGAAAGTTGTAGAGACTGTGACATAGAACAATATTTTTATCAACTAAGCTCAATTGCGGGAAAAAGAACGATCTTTGAAGACACATGATGGATGGATTGAACACAGTCTGAGACTGTTTGTTGTTTACTTGACAATAAGATGACATGGGGCTGCACGGCACAATGCATCATATTCTTTTTGTAATTACCTGGATTCCCTTTACTTTGACATATAATCTTCCCTGACCAACCAGGGCTTTGATTCTGCGGCCTGTCAACTCATAATCTACAGCATACACGGGTTCAGAAATAGTTTTTTGGGGACAAGCCAAAAAGGTAAAATCTCTTACAAGATTGCATGGCTGGCCTTTAAACTGACATCTTTTTATTACGAATACATATTTCACGTTCATCCGGGTGAACATCAATTTGACCATCTGCAATTATGAAATTCTGCTTCAGTTTTGCAGGAAGCTTACAGTCAACAACAAAGACGACCTTTAAATGCTTGTTTTTAGATTTGATCTTCCACAATTTCTTGCTGTTTCCCTTCCTTTGTTTCCTCGCTGATCAGAAAAGTAGGCTGCTGTTGCATGGGGATTGAATGCTCTTGTGACACTCTGCGCAAGTTGATCAGTTAATGAGAGAGAAGAACGTTCTTTTTCTGTAATTGAGACAAGTTGAAAGTGATCAGTATCAATGTACCAGCACATAAGTAGGAGTTAAATGTACATACACATGGACATTTTATTTGCGACTGAAAGTTAAGCAATATTTACTTACATATACACAATGTACTCTATTTGTCCGATACAAAGCCCACCCAAAACCTTGACCATGGGTGGGGTTTCAGCAGATGAGCGGTCTTTTGGTGGCCAAAAACACTATCCTCATACATTCTTTTTAAAAGTTAACAAAGTGATCTTTGCAAATGTGAATACAGTGGATTTAGCCAATTGCAAAGATGAAATCAATGAGATGTGTTACTTTATATTCTTGAACAAACCATTGTGCATGTTTTGTGAAAAAGATTGTAATATCACATGATAAGCGAAGGTCTGATCCCACATACTAGGCACTCCCATTGTACCCGGCCTACAAACTAAGTTCACTGTGTTTATTTGCACCTCTATGGTATGAGATACAATAATTTGTTGGTGTGCTCTAAAACATTTATTGCGGTAACCTTCAAATCCAAGATGGCGACCAATCCTGTACAACCTAATATAGCTGGTTCCATTTGTGATAGAATATTTGTGAAAGTGGTTAAATATATGTTTTTGTGAACGAAACATTCCATGATGATAAAAGAATTGTTTCTTATCAAACTATACGATATTCACCCACATTTGATGCAAACCACGTTTTATGTATATAACTGATGATCCATTTGCTTTTACCATGGCACTTATTCGGCAGCTGAAAGTGAATCGCAATTCCACATTTGGTGACTTGGCAGGAACTGTACTAAGGCTGATAATGAGACAGGTTCCTACGAGATGTACAGCATATGTACATTGGGTGACTGGCACATATCCAGAAATATCAATAAAAAATCCTGAACGAGAAAATCGAACTCAATCAGCACACAGTCCCTCAAAGGACTGATCAGCAGAAGGCGTTGTCACCGTAATTGCAATGCACACCAACAAGTGGACAAACAGTTTAAAAAAGCCCTTCGAGATTTAAAGAGTCATTGGCACATTTTGGCTTATTGTAATCGAAAAAACAAAACAAATCGGGGTTAACATATAATGAAAATTAAACTGTAATCAGTGGAATGTTTTTTATACGTACAATATTTACAAAATATTTGCCGAAAATAACAATATTTAATACATAAATGGTTCGTTTCGCTGATTACAGATAATTAAAAATACGTAATCAGCGAAACAAATGTTTTACAAGTACAATATTTACAACTATCGGTCGAAACCTGACCTGTATATTCACTTTTCAGTAGTGTATACTAGTATAACGACATAAAACATTAGCCGAAAATAACAATATTTATCAGTAATTAGCGAAACAAATGATTTACTGAATAAAATTTTGTTATTTTCGGCAAATATTTTATGTCCTTATATACACTACTGAAAGGTAACTCTACGTATACAGGACAAGTTTCGTCCGACAGTTTGTACGTGTATGTGTAAGATCCTTGTTTCGCTGAGTACAGAATACCGATTATCATATACTAGTAGTTATTGTTCAGATCGTAATATTAAAACGTGTGTGTTACTTTGATATGTTAGTGTATGTGTGTCACACACAATTATTATAAATATTTGTAACCAGTAATGATAGCTTTAATTTCCCACTGTATACTTCATATTGGACATTTCAAAAAAAAAGTCACTCAGACTTTCAATTGCAAATTGTTATTTTCTATCTGGCAAAAAAATATAGCTGTTTATAAATATATGTATAGGGTCCAAAAACAACTATGAAAATTATGGCCCAGCATATAGTTATGAACTGCTCATTGCGCAAATCATTTGTACACAATTCGGTTTATATTTGTCAATTTGAAGTGAACAATATTATACATGTATCAATAAAAGAGATCCACTATCTAATATACAAAACAACTATTTATCCTCATGGTTTGGTGTGGTTGTTTGTCTAGTAAACTTGTTTTGACATTTCTCGCCGACATGACTGGAACATCAGGGCGGGTTTGACATGCCCGCAGCAGATGCCTACCCTTCACAAGCACCTGGCCTGACTCACTTATGGGGGTTTATGATGTTCCGATTCCATCGATTTTGTCAGTATATTTTTCTTGACTACTGATTGTTTAAGAAAGACTAATTGGTACTTCTATAATAATTTTACTAAAGTCGTCAGGTCCACGAGACGAACAATTCACTAAAATGCTTGGTTAGCATGAATATCTTGCTATCAAAACTATTGATATCAACTTGGAATGCAAATATGTTGATTATTTAGACAATAACACATCTGTATAGCCATTTAAACTAACATTCTAGCATAAGTATTTAACCAGATATGTGTACATTTACCATTCAGTTAACCATATTGGACGCCATCTTGAATTTGAAGGTGACCGCAATGATTTTTTTGAGAACACCAAAAAAATATTGTTTCTCATAAGACATAGAAGCAAAATAATATAACGAACATAGTTTGTAGGGTGGGTACAATGTGACCTGAGATCCAGGCAAGCTATGGGAATCAGACCTTCGCTTATGACAATAATACTGATCTGCTTCCCGTAGTTCTATGATACTCGATAATTTTAGTGAATGAAAAAAAATTATCACAATCTGACAAATACTATCATTCCTCAATGTCCCCTGATCTAAAATTGTAATTATCTAATATTTGGGAGGGAGACAATAAACCCCAGTCAGTACTCAATGTCTCCCTGGTCTAAAATTGTAATTATCTAATATGTATTAGCATATTTGGGAGGGAGACAATAAACCTCAGTCAGTTCTCAATGTCTCCCTGGTCTAAAATTGTAATTATCTAATATGTGTTAGCATATTTGGGAGGGAGACAATAAACCTCAGTCAGTTCTCAATGTCTCCCTGGTCTAAAATTGTAATTATCTAATATGTATCAGCATATTTGGGAGGGAGACAATAAACCTCAGTCAGTTCTCAATGTCTCCCTGGTCTAAAATTGTAATTATCTAATATGTATTAGCATATTTGGGAGGGAGACAATAAAACCCTGTCAGTACTCATGGTTGAACGACATTCCCCTTGTACACGCAAATGAATAGGTTCATTGTCCGCTGTGACCAACACTTGCACAAAAGAATCTACCGCCATTTTTATCAGAGCCCCCCCCCCCCCCCACCAAGTGCGTGTGGATTATTGCACATGAAAAAATCACTCATAAAAATCAAATTACACTCATAACATGAAATAAAAAGTTGCATATAAAATACGTTTATTAAACACAAATATTGAATATTAAATACAAATGCGTTTTCACTAATATTGCAACGTTTGGCTTGCCATAATCTGCAGTTCATGTATAATAATGCCACATGACATCATTGGTATCAACACCATTACAAGGACAAGTGACATTCTGAGAGAAACTACTTGGGCCATCCTCAGGGACACAAGAAAATACTAGCTTTTTTAAATATATTTATATATATTTGTCTAGATAGAAGCAGTTTGACCATCAAGCAAAAGATCATCAAGCTATCCTGTGGAGTACAGATCATCTTGTGGGGATTTAAACCGGCTAAAGCCAATACCTAACCCTTAAAAAGAGCTCTCCTTTGTCACCATATTGACATATGACAACTGGTGCCACATCATTTTTTTCTGACCGAAGTACACAGACAGGACAAAGGTATGCACATATCTCATGGGTTTGTGAACTCACTGTTAAGCCCTAGCAACAATATTTTCTATTGCAACTTTACAGTTAGTTGACAAGCCCTTGTGATAAACAATTAAACAAAATCAACATTGCCATACGAGTATTGTATAGTAATTTTTATTATTTACAGGTAGTCATGATTTAAAGTATAAACATTATTGCAATTGGTCAAAATTGATATTACTTTGACTTCACTATAAATATTACACATACATGCATTTTTTGCATGCAAAGTTGTATTGTTCATACTTGTTTCCCTCAGATGAATGTGGTGATGTACCTTAGACACTTAGATTTATAGATACATATATAATTTGCCTTCTAAATATACGTTTTGAACCATTTGATTTTCTAAATGAGTTTAATAATTTGTTGAATGAGGTTGACAGATTTTACAGAATAAATGCAAACATTTAATTTTGAAGTACTTTTGTAACCATGTGTAATAAATAGCTTCATTCTCTTTTAGCACTGCCATCGTAGAAATATATCTTAAAGTGTTGGTGCAATGCCCAATGCAACTTTGCATCTGTACGCGAGCATTCCATTGTAAATTAAGTACCAGCCAGTGTCTTGTACATGGTGATGTCAAGGCATACCATTTAGGTGTGAATTGCTTATAAATCTGTTATTGGGCTGACTTCAAAATCATTACTCTGACAGAGGCAAACACAAATTTTGTTTTCTACACTAAATACCTAACCACATCAAAAGACAAAAACATATTGCAATATTTTATTCAATTTAATTTGCCATCTAGTCAATCTGAAAGCGAACTTTGTGTCTGTGTTGATTTGTTCAACCTATCAAATTGTACCTTGTATCAATGCTTTTACTTGAGTGCATTAAATTGGCAAACAGATTTGTTTTACAGTATATGCATATTAATGAAATTGATATACAATTAGCATAGCGTCAGAAAGGGATGTATCAAAAACTTGTTTCTGATAATTACATAAACTTGTCTACATATAACTGTCAGTATGTTATTTACATGCAACAATCATTTATGTAATAGATGATTTGATCACAGCCATCCATGAATTGAGTAAAGGCATGTTTCAGAGCAAACAGCTTTACTAATGTATCGCGTTCAGCAAACATTGCCAACCAGGACCTCCACCAATTAAACTATTTGCCTTAGTATATGATGTTGATAAATACAACTCTGACAGTCATGTTGATCTTCCAGGTATGTATACATGCAAGACTAGGACAAATGCGAGCTGTTTTTTGTTCTTGTAGTTGATGATAGCACACTTTTATCTGAGTAATTATCGTTGTTCATAGAAAAAGTTTCCTATAAGTAGATTTGAAAAACTGGTAATAAAATATAAAAAATGTTTTCAATATCTTTCTATCACATTAAAGCCCCACAATCTCTATTGTTGCATTTACTTAGTATCAACTACTAACCGACATTTACTTAAATATGAACAAAATATTAAACTTTCCAGAACACGTGGAATCGAAAACCATGAAGATGTGAAATATCCTGAACAGATGACAAGAGTTAAAACCATTCAACAGAAAATTAGCACTGATGGCGCATGAGCTTGGTGTAGCTTGATTTCGCACAAACTGATGATTGAAGTTTGTTGTTAACGATCTCAGTATCATGACTGAGAACTTTAGGAGCCGGTGTGGCACCATTATTTGCTGCCATAATAAAACTAACTTTCAATACCCCCCACCAATTTCTTCTAATTGCTTCAATGAGTGTTGCATTAAGTTTTTTTATTTCTGTAACTCGGAATCTGAGAAAATCACATAACTTTCTGTAAATTAAGACAAAGTTTGATTGTTTACTACAAAACGTGGCACAATTTCATTAAGGTATGTAACTTGTTATCTTGTCTTCCAACAAAATTGTATTTGTATTACATTAAAACTTTGTTGAACTTCTTTTCTAATAAGTATCTGATAAGTATCACACAAGAGCAAATACATAGTAATAAAAGCTGCCTATCAGATTTACAAGGTGTAAACTTGCCATTGCTGGGTAAAACTTCATTCGGTTGACTGACCACACATCCCCTATGTTGTCTGATCAATTTTGACAAATATTGAAATATTACCAGAACTACAAAATCATGGTTCTTGATGTTCCGTTTTTACTACTCAGTAACATAAGTATTACGCCCTCACCACCATATCAAGGGCATCCCCTTGTATATGGAAGATCTGACGTGTTGGGGACATCTCGGGATGTTATAAATTTTATCAAGGTTGTAAATCTTTTCATGTTAATTGTACGGCCTGTTGGGTTTAAATAGCAAACAAACTGCTGCTGAAATGTCCAGGTAACCTTTTAGCAAGTGTGTCTATTAATTTCTATCCGGTGCTGGTTTCAGTCAGTTTGTTACGTTTCAACCCTTTAACCTGCAATACACACGACACTAAAATCAAATTCTTCATGTGCTTGATGACAGTTTTAATATTTTTATTTTTTATCTGACGATTGAACATCAGCAAGCGTCGGTGTATGATGAATTTTGGCATGTCGTCGTGATGCAATAGCCATTTTTGTAGACGATTAACATCACTTTCTTAAAACGGGCATTATCTCCGTTGGTGGTTTTTGGTTTGTCAGAAAGATTGAAAATTAATTAGCTCCCACTTTGTCTTGAAATTTTCACACTATTTTGACAACGTCTCTACGAACAAAAGGACGTCTGGGCTTATGTTTAAAGCTTTGCATTCTCGGACAAATGAACGCCGAAGATTCAATATTGATTCTGCTAGAAAGCACATTGATATCAGCAGATAGCGACAAAATAGGGTACAGAAATTTGTCCAGTTACATTCCAAACTCGAACAAAGCAAATTCTAACAATTCAAAATCGAACGTTAGAAAGAATTTTCGTGTACGTGTAGCTGCGGTTCCGTAGCTCTTTGGTGCGACCTACAATCGAATTTCGCCCTAACAATTTCATTTGGACGTCTTTTTTTAAATTTTGTTGTTGTACGTCGAACATAGAGCTACGGGATCTATCACCATTTAAAAACAGAAATCTGGCATACGTAAATTAAATCGCTTTTGCTTTCGATTACGATGGTGTGACGTACCTTTATTGTGAATTGATCGCTGGATGAATAACATACAAACTTTTGTTTGCAATTTGTGTTTATAAATAAGCAATAATTTGTGATATTTTACAATTACCGCAGAAACCAAGCAAATTACGAGAAAACGGCAGCCATTGACATCCCACACTCCCTAGCGCAGAATAAATGTAATCTCGTTTGGCGGTCATGTGATACAGTGGTGGAAGAATAAAACTCACTCTTCCCGTTATTCTAATTGTTCCAACAAAGCAATCACATACAGTATTTATAATTGTATGATTTTTGTTTAATAATAGAAACTAGTTGCATAAACGCAATTTATCTACGGATTTCGGTCACGTGGTACAAAATTATAGGTCTCGCGTAATTTGCTATAAACTCTGGAATACAAAATGGCGTCTTTCGTCTTGTTATTTTTCTGCGACTCGGTGTACGGTAAATAAAGTCAATTTTTTATGACCACCGTCATCATTTCACAGCGCAAATAGGTTCTGCTCATTGTTTGGAAGTAAATAAACATAGTGAGTACTTTCGAAGGTCTTAAAATGTGATTTTCGCGACGACCAAATTTGGCATGTGGATTTTAACCGGTATTCAGTCGCACAAGGCCCCATAGCCCTATGGGCCGGCCAGAGTCAGTCACGTAAATAATGCGGTCGGCAACATAGGGCTATGATTCCACAGCTAGTGTACGTGATGATCTAATCTTTAAGTTAACAAGCATTGATAATGCATAGTCCCCGTTCAGTATTAGTTGTACACGTGACACATAGAAATGAAAGATCAATTTTTTTTTTGTCACTAACACTGTCAGTATAGTATATAATATACGTGGAAACTTTGAACTTATTTGCCCTACATAACTACGACAAGTGTTATATGGATATGGTTTTGTCGCGATTACATCAAATGTTTTTTTTTTATTTTTTTATTCCTTTCACATCGAAGTACATTTCATTACTAGTTACAACCTTGGTTTATGTCACTCAATGTGCACTATGAGATTGTTGTGGAAGTGGAAAAGTGCAAATTATTTGCAAGAATGTATAATGTATGTTAACCACCGTTTTTTTTCTGGGACAAAATTACGATAGTTAGTTTAAAACATAGAGAAAAACTGGTTATATATGACTGCATCCTAGTAAATATTTTTCATTAATTTCCATTCACATAAAATGGACACCTTTTTCTACCTCTTTGCAACTTGTTCTTCCGACTTACGTGATTTGTTGAATAGTCAGATCTATTAAAAAGTTGTGAATCACTCGGTACTTGAAAGAAATATGGGTATAAAAAGCCAGAGAAAATTGAGTTTATCTCGGTTAGAGTTCTTTTAGTGACCATTCCTGCTCAAGCTATCCTGCTATATTGTACGTATTATACCCATTCCAGGGAACATCGCCAAGGAATGGACAACATTTTCCAGACAAGCCGATATGTGTTATAAGAAGAGCACCCAAGAAACAGCTATAATAACCACGTACCTTGACAGACTAACAGGAGTAAGAAAATGTTTCTGTGTATGGCACACAGTCAATGCAATCACGCATTTTGAAGAGGATGCCAGACATTATTGAGGAGGACTTGGAAGAGGACTTTCATGTAGAGGGAAATACCCCACCAGAACCAGACGATCGTGCAACGGTGTCAAACAACCTGCCAATTTTAAAGAAAACACTATCAAAGCAGAATAACCACTGTTTAAGAAAACTTGTACCAGCACTTGTAGTGAGTTCCTTCACTGACGGGAGACTGCAGGCTCACTGGGGAGACCGGTCTAAAGCACCTGCTTACTGGCCAAGTGATACCTCCTATCAAAACCCTTGTGGTAAGGCACCAACTGACTTAGTGCCTCCGGCCAGCTACTATTTACTAAAGAAGAGCAGCAGCGAGAGAGTGCTATCCTTACTATGGTGCACTGAAAAATACAGGTAAATATTCATATTACTTTCTGACGAAGTGCTAGCTTTTAACAGATTACATCATTCTCTCAAAAATGTTGTTTTTCCCAACTTATCCCCTTTTCCTTTTCGCACAGGTGACCAAGTAGCTGAACTTGGAAATACAGGAGGAACCCACTAATCCAGGTAATTATTTTAGTTTTATTTCCAGTAGGCAAGGGGTGTTAGGAAACAATCTGAGAGAGATGGTGAAGTTAACACTATTTTCACATATTAAAAAAAAAATTGAAAAAAGTTTTATTTCTTGACTTGTTTTCAACTCTTTATATATTGTAGAATTGTGCAACAAAAATAATGGTTCTTGTAGCATGCTACAAATATTGTTAATCATAAATCATCTTTGTTCTTTCTTACATATCTGGCACAATATGGAAACACACCCACACAAGAAATTCCAGGTAAGTTATTCAGTGTAGCAATAATATTTATTTAAAAAAATACTGTTCAATCATATGAAAATGCAGTTGCAAGCTGTAATGATTTAAGTAAATAAAGCCTGCTATGCAAATCAATACCTTATAATATAAATACACCTATAATTAATTTGAAAATTTTTAGTATTTCAAATTAAGATACATGTATTAACAATTTCACTATATTAATCAATATACAGGTTTGAACACAGAACCAGCCAACGATTCATATAGCATTGGAAGACAGTTTATTTACAGATCCAGACGGATTAATCAACAGCTTGCCACCTCTGTAACCTGTCGTCACTACCTCAAGTACACCAGTCCCTCTAGAGAATCAGCTGATGCACAGTACCACCCTGCTATCACAACCACAGTTTGAAACAACTGACATGGACACATTCAACAGTTTATCACCACCTACAGCATTTGCAAGTTTACCAGATATAGTTGAACCAAGTCATGCTGAACACAGTTCACCCAACAAAGTGGAACCAAGAAGAAGTAAAAGATCTAAACAGAAGAGACGAAGATTGCTGCAGGAGTAATCACAATTCATGTGTTTCATGTAGTATTATTTGATATGTTTTGTTAGTAAATAAAGTCTGATTTATTCACTGCAGTTTTTTGTTTGTTTGATGACATCCTTCCTTTTCATATTTAATACGGCCAAAAACAAAGATGTGTGAAACAAAAAATTGTTCGGCAACATATAAGCCAGCTGTGGAGCAATCCTCTTCAAGGCAGAGTGTCCTTGTTGACAAGCTTGTGAGTTGATTTTCACTATATATGTTTTACTCATAACTCTTCATCGAAATACTCAGAAGAACACCTAATGAAAGTTGAAAAAAGTCAATGAACAATTCCACTATTAGATATGTTAATAAGAGCATATGACATGAGTTTTTGATCTCAAAAAACATTATACCAGAATGTTCATAAGACATTTCGTCATGTAGTAGTATATGTTAGTGTTCTCAACAGGTTCAAATAATACAGGGGTGCTGAACTTGCACACTTCATTGTGGTAATCAAATTTTCCGCATTTTCTGCATCAGTGTTCTTTTCAAGCATGTTAAAGCATGTTAAATATATATGTATGGCAGCATTTAAAAAATTGATACAGGGAATGACACTAAGCATGGAGGGAGCTGCATCCCCTCTTCTCGTGCTAGTTGGATGGTTATAAATCAATTTATTTGTGAAAAAACATTGGCATTGCATGTTAGTTGAATGGGATTAGCCCAATGAAGCATGTCAACCAAAAACAAGGTATTCTTGAAAAAGTTTGATTTTTGTTATTCTTACAGTGAACCAAACTATTAGCACAGGTAAAATATATCTATGGGAACATTCGATTTGTCTTAGCTTTTGTCATTCTAATACCATGATTAGATATTTCCATTTTTTCTAATGACAGTGCCTCCATTTCAAGGATGTCAGGTGGAAAGACAATTTCCCTCCAAATAGGTGTAATGCATCAGGACTTGCACTGGGATTCAGAACAATGGGTTCCTTGAGAGTTCACATTGAAAACAATGGGGTCCCACTATGAAAATTGGGGTCCCAAATAAGCAATTGCTTTGAAAATCAAAGTAACAAAAATCTATTTAAAGGAGATTTTACAAATTATACAGCTCAAATTTTAATCATAGAAAAATTGAAGTCGTGCCTCTGTCAAGGTGAAAATGCACAAGCACAGACAAATTCAAGTCTGATATTGCAATAACAATGCACACACTTATCGATAAAGGCAATATTGGTGGAGTTTATAGGCATTGTCATAGACAATAATTTTATGTGCCACAGGAAACCTTGTTTTAATCCTGAAAGGCATCGCTGAAGATGCATGACTCTTCATCACTTCAAACCCAATTCAAATTTTATGTGAACAAAACATTGTAAAAAGTTCTTGGGATAACGTTGGACGGCCCTTTGCGAATTTGTTGCAATTGGTAGTATCTCTGCATGGTCTTGCTTCGATTCTGGCATCTGAATTGAAAAAAAAAAGTTTATTACATGATGTGGGGCAATATCATCGTTGCACCAGGATTCAGGAGTGGTGAGCCTTGATATTTGTTTTCAAACAGATAAATATGAATTCAAATGGTGATAGGATTTAAGAAAAGTGTTAGCAGCCCATAATATCAATGCGATATTTGGTGTGAGCTCCTTTGAATTGTTCTGCACAGAATAATGGGTGCACCATTCGTCAAGTAATGGTTAATACCATTTGTTGGCAGCCCTTTCACTTCGAAGTGTATTGTACTTAAAAGCTCAATCTGATCCAATCTAGGCAGTCACACCACCCCCAAAAATTTTCATTGATTAGATGACTGTGCAGAGAGACTGTTATCCTTATATGCATGGTCAAATGCAGAACGGTACACACAACTCATTATCAGGTCAGCTGAGAATCAATTAATTATAGCCTACAGTTTACCAACTAACGAAGAACCACTTACCCATGTAACTGTGGCATGTTTGGAAAAAAGCTTAACATATTTGTGGAGCTTAGCATATGTTCATTGTTGTGCACTGGACCAGGCAGGATAGGCAGATTTTGCTTTCACAAGCACATCCTTGAGTAAGAGACCTCACATCGCATTTCAGAACAGTCTTCTACTGTAGCCGTCAGCAGTGCACAGGCTGGGGAGCGGGAGTCTGATTTCTGCATTCAGGATTTAGTTTAGCAAACTGCATCAACAGTTTTCTTGCACTAGCATTAAGGATAAAGACTACCGTATCCTTATGCTGGCTCCAAAATGGCAGGTAGTTCTTCAGTATATATTCAGTTATTGTTAAAACAATGTAACAAGGCTTTATTCATACCAATGGCTGTCTTCACAATTTTCACATTGGAATGCACTTTCAAAGTTGATGTTAAACAGTCTGGCATACCCATTCCAAGCGATGCTCATCTTGTGGAGTGGCAAATGCAGGTCATCATGCTTTTCTACATAAGCCATTAGAAACCCTTAGAAACAAAAACAGTCAGTAATGACTTCCATAGAGCCATATTGTATTATCATGTCAACACTCACAAATAAATAACACTGTAATGAAAATGTCGGAAATCTGAAGAGTGTAATAACCATCAAAGTTAATTTACATTTACCTGTGATATGCTGCAAGTGTACTTTTGCCTGTAACCATAAGATGAAGGTAGCCCTCTAACAATCCATAATGAACAAAATCACTGTTATTTAAATTGAATAACAAATCATTCTGACCATCATAGTTAAGTCGACAAGCACATGGCCCAAGCATGGTCTGTAGAACACTGCCAATAAACAATAATAATAAACAAAGTGTACATGTACAATGATCTCTTTATTAAAATTTAATACATTGGGTTCTTTGATGATTGGAACACAGTAACATGAAACATGTCAGGGGTTGAAAATTATTCATGAGTCACCAGTATAATTCTTTAATTTGCTAATTTAAAATTGTGTGATTCTGAGCATACTGAATATAAGTATAATTTATAAGCATTCCCTGTCTTAACATGCAAACATTTCAGTACAACTCCAAAGTTCCTGTTTCCATATCCAAACAGAACTTTCTGTACATTAAAAAATATAATAAATGATATTAAGAAATGTATTCTACCTTTTATCGCTCCAATTTCATCTTCAACATTTAAATCCACTAAGGTACAGCTTTTTTTGTAAATAGTTCCAGGGCCAACAAACCAATTGTTATCAACTGGATTGGCTTCATCCCACTTAAATCCATTGGGGCATTCATGGTTGAGCTGATCAGAAGTTTTACTTGGGATGACTGGTACTGAATAATGTGGAAATGGTGTCTTGTACTTCGTCTTCAAGTGGGTCGGCAAGGGGTGTGGAACAGGCTGATAAGACAAGTAGTTAAATGTTCTTTGTATTCAATTGTTGTCTCCAACACACCGCTGCTGTTCTCAGCACACCACCGTCTACATGTTTCAACATAATCACACCCAGTGGTGTTGTAACGACATGTCACACAAGCTAGCTTCTTTCCAAAGTTGGAGTTCTTCAAATGTATTAGATGAACTGACCCCTCTTTGGTGGAAACCGCTGTCAAAAATGGCTGCTCAATTAATATATCCACAGTATTGGTTTGTTCTTCTGTGAAAGAAGCGTGTAGGATTTCTGCAGCCCGAGCATGATAGCAATAACTCTTTCTCTCAGACTCCAGAATCAAAACCACAGAAGCAGTCTTCTTTAAACAGTCTTAAATTCATCAGCACAGTTACATGTCAGAACAGGAATGTTGTGAAAAAACACCTGTTGAACACAACAATAAGAATTCTTCTCAAGTAAGCCTGTTTTATGATTGTAGTCTGATACTACAAACGTCCTGCCATCTGACAACTTCCATGTCTTTTTTTTTAATCTTCAATTGTCTTACATATTCTACTTTAACATCAGAAACAACACTATCGGTTCTAACCATCCTAAATAAATGAGAAAAAAATTAAACTTCAGAACATTTGTGATTACAATGGAGAAAATGAACATTTATTTTATTCTGGCATATTTTACATTTTAAATGAAAGTAGGAAATAATGTCTACGGACTTTAAAAAGTATACTTTCTTTTTGATAAAACGCTGACCTTTCAGATCACAAAAGACCCTTATTTTATAGGAATACTGATTATTTTTTCATTTGTTTTAAAAATGTACCCTTTTCTCAGACATGCAGAAATTCAGAACGCTCTTGCGTATTCCTTGACCAGCCAAGTGCCCCATCTTGAATTTTCAAGGTGAATGTTCCGGCGAAGCACTCCACTATCACCTTGAAGTATTTCATTAGGAATATGTGTATGTGACAATGCCCTCACAGTTTAGAATCAGTTTACCAACAGCCAATCATATTGCTTCTTTCATCAACGCGCTTGACCAAGCTATCAACATTGTCGGGGCAGAGCTAAGTCACAAGACGCTATTAAAGACGCGCACCACTCTGCCATGTATTCCTATATGAGCTCTGCGCGAGCTGCTGTGGAACGCCGGTCGAAAAGCCGTTGAAAATAGCTAAAATCGAAAAAACAGCACAAACATAACTTTAAAGAAATCCTAAACAACCAAATTTAAATATGTTGCATGTGCAGGGTAATCTTGTTACACGGTTCAGGGGGTGTCAACAACCATCCCAAAGTACCGTTTTCTGAGAGTTGTTGGCCTTTGTTTTCACCATGATGGTTGCCAGATAGTGAAAATGCTCGCACAGTGGAAGCTGTATTGGCTTGGATGTCGAGGCAATACACTATTCGAACAAAAGCCGTTCAGGGTACTTAGTTCCGAGTCTGATGTGTTCGTTTTTAGTCGCACTGGAAATGGTAAATCATTATGTTATTATGCTTTACCAGCCTGTTGAGTATTATAGAAGAGTAGGTGTTATACCTCAAAGCTCATGGTGTCACTGCAACATATTATTGGCAGAAATGAAGCCGAAGATGAAGACATCAAAAATGCAAAGCCCCAAACGCTTTTTGGTAGTCATTGTAACAAAGCTTTCTATTGGTCGGTAAACTTTCTATCGCGCAACCACGTGACATACACGGTTATGAATAGAATTACCCCACGGTGTTGTGGAGGGAGGAATGTTCGAACGGAGCAACACCGTGCAGGCGGACGATGAAGTGCCCCGACCGTCAATATTTCACATCACAATATGGACGAATAACAGAGCATGGAGGTAACTAAGTAAACAAATTTAAAATTTGGTGTGTTTATCGGGTTTTAATCGGACAGCCAAAAACCATCGACGATTTCGAATATTTAAAATAAACAAATCATCTGTTAAAACATGCAAGCCCAACAGTTGGAAACAATCAAGATTTTGGGGGTCGAGACGTCCAGAACCTGCAGCACATTTATCGGTAAAAAGACAGTCAGCTGGCATCGGTGTCGCTGGGTGTATTCGATAATGGGAAGTTGTGCAACCAAGTTTGCCGAGTTCACAGCTTTTCGCCAATAAAAAAATAACTAAGGCAAAAACTCACGGTTTTTCAGCATTTTTGTAATAAAGACTTTATTCTCTATCAATAATCCGCCCCAAACAGGAACATTTCTACTAATTCTTGTGTTTTTTTCGACGTTTTTGAAAACCTGTGATTAGACAGCGAAAGTGAACATTCCGGAGGGGTGAAATGGAAGAGCCAAATACAATGTGTACACACAATCTCTCAGACAGAGTTATAATCCACGAATACTTTCGGTGATCTAACTGCAAGGAACTCTGGGAAGGAGAATGGTGTACACATACAATGCTGAACTCCGCGCAGTTCGATACGCGTTACTTATTGTCACCGCACCGGGGGGGGGGGGGGGGGGGGAGTTGAACGACACGATTGGTTGAAATAATCGTCTTATTTGCATAAATTAATATTCATGAGCAATGAAAAACTCGTCTTTTCAGTAAAATTGTGCCAAAATGCTTTCCGATAGCATACATGTTAGTTCTAAATTGACTGATTCTATCGTTACGAGCTGAAAAAAAATAATCGGAAAAATGATGTGAAGGTATTTTTTGAGACACGTTCTCGATCAGACTCCAGCTAACTGTTGAAAGTAAGCACAGGTTTTCTCTTTACCATGATCATAGCAAGTTACGAAATTAATGGAGAATGCAGAGGCACGTTTATATTTCACTCTAGTACTATTGCTCAAAATTGCTCAAAATGTTTTCGATGACTTTTATCAGTGCAAGGGCGATAGACAAAAGTGTTGAATCTGTGATACATTCTGCTTTGGAAGATTCAAGAAATAATATTCGTAGTACACACACTAGATACTGCGCCATTATATCTATATTTAATTTCCTCACCATATTCTCTAATTTTCACCGGCTCGGCGTTCCGCGTTCCCCAGAAGCGTGCGCAAAGCCCATAGAAATACGTGGAACTGTGTTGCGCGTCCTAGCAACGTGGAACGTCTTGTGATGTAGCTCCGCCCCCGAGGATTGAGAAAGCGGTAAGCACGTACATGAGAGTTGTAAACAATATTTATCAGCGCCGCCACCGATGAATTGCATAAGATCGCTTGGTGGGAGAGATATATTCGTAGAAATAGAACTCTGCTCGGGAGATTGAGACAGGGTATGACACAGCACATTCCATTTTCGGACACACCGCGTACCAGACTTCTCGTTCGCTAACATTATTTACCACCTCATCATTATTTTAAATATTACGTAATTTGTATGTAATGGTTTTGAAAATTCTTTATAAATAGGTAAAATACAGAAATAACCCCTCATTTTTCATGAACATATTGAACATTTTACTTGATCAAGCCAAATACAACGCGTACAAATAGAATGTATCGTATCCAGCCATTAGTTGACCACATTATTTACCACATTGTTATTATTATTAGAGAACGCTCACGCGCGTAATCACTCCATATTTGGAATTTGCATTTCCTAATGTGGTAGGATGAACGGCTAACGGAAAGCTATCCCAGAGCGCAAAATATTTAAATAAGCTTAGCTGTCGGCAAGCTGTGTGTGGAATCCTAAGGTTATTCAAAAAGCTAATTAGCCGTAGCATCACAGTATTTTAGGTTCAGAAATCTGGGCGATCCGATGAAAATTATATGCGATAAATTAAATCGGCGAAATACATACTCATACAGTGGTTGACACTGTAAATATATATTTGTCCGGCGAGAGTGAATTCAAACCAGTAAAATGTTTTCCAGGCAATTGTATATTCAACACACAATCATACAGCATGTAATTTTGTAACAGTTCAAAGTATAGTTGGTGTTTGATTAACGTTACCATGCGAACATCTTGTTAAATACGCGACCCTTTCTTTAAACGCGCCACGCACGAAGTTAGTCTCATGCGACGTATAAGTGATATAACTTATATCGCTCGTTTCTCTTTAACGAATGGTTGGTTAACTTATATTTCTTACTGAATGTATATAAATATCCAGTTATTGAATCATATACTTTAC
Organism: Saccoglossus kowalevskii; assembly: GCF_978046115.1. Classification (NCBI taxonomy): domain Eukaryota; kingdom Metazoa; phylum Hemichordata; class Enteropneusta; family Harrimaniidae; genus Saccoglossus; species Saccoglossus kowalevskii. The sequence goes on along the minus strand of NC_140643.1, from coordinate 26,125,471 downwards.
GGAGCACTTAATTTCAAAATCAAACTAAACAGAGTTAGTGTATGAGTGTGTATTTATGTTTGAGTGGTGGTTGTGGCGGTGAATTTTGTGTGAGGGTGCAGAAGTGTGCATTTTGAGCGGCATTGTTTTTATGAATAATCGTATAATACTGTTTTATTATTACAGGTGGAGCTAAATTCTCTGATGACTGGCAACACTCATGAAGGTACAAAAGTTTGTTTACCAACTATTCACACCTGGACCTGCACTTGATACATGACACAAAATTAGACATCTTTACTGCATTCTGTTTCCTATCATCAGATAAAGATCAGGAGTTTAGCATATTTTCACGCCAACTGAAAAAAACATGCTATATTGACATTAATAGAACTAGCGAGACAACTTGAAAGAAGTATCAAGACTGACCCACCACCAAAAATTATTTATTTATTATTAGAAGAAGTGTATGATTTCAAGGCGTGGTTAAATCAGTTTTGTGTGATTTCATCATCACTTCGGATAATTAAAGTTAACGTTTTTTAAATAGCAGTACATTTAGTAAGACTAAATGTCATGAAAAGCTGTCGAATCCTTCGTCAACAAAATTATTAAGCCATTAAAACTTGTTTCAATCACATTTTTAGGTTTACAAAAAACGGTAACAGACTGAAAGTTCAGTAGAAAAAGTGGAAAAGTGATGAATGGTGGAGACCAATAGAGCAAAAAGAACTACCAGTATTCAACATCGAGGAGGGCGATAAATACCTACTTTCATTTGGTTAAGAAAAACGCCAAACACAAACGAGACCTGACTGCATTATCTCATGTGATGCAACCAGCAAGGGTACATATGGACAGTTTTCAGCGCCAGTGGTGGGATGGGTTTTTTTAGTACCCACGTGATCTAAGTGTTTGGTGGCATCCATATCGGGTTGGTAATTGCGATAATATATAACTTTTTCACAAAACAACATATTAAATCTCAAATACTTTATCCATTAGATTTTGTGCATGGGTCTATTTATGCTATGTTTTTATGTTTCAGATTGTAACAAAGCAGAGAAAGCGTTGTGCTGTGTGCTCCACAGGTAGTTGTGGCTGAAATCAATTCAACAAATATTGTTGGGAAGATAATGCGTAGTGAGAACAGAACCAAAACATGCCCAGTGTACACCGATTGAGACATCAAACAATCAACCACTAATTTCAATAATAAACCGCGCTTCAGTAGATGAAGTGTTTTTCTTGACACCATCAAAGCAGCTGCCAAGTAATATTTGGCGAATTATTTTTAATAATTTGCGGCTAGATACGTTCGTTGAGTTTATGACTCGACTCAAACATGTGTATGAAGGATACGTTCGTATCTGAGCCCCTATTTACTTTAAAATATGTGGCTAAGGTCAGACCAAAAACATTACTTGTTCATCGCACACGCGCACATATCATATCGCATTTTTATTTTATTTTTTATAAATGAAGATTCCATAGAAAAAAAATAGCAATATCTGGTATTCGTAATATACAGAACAAATAATATACTGTGTAACTTGGTACAGGAGTTTGTGATGAATTTAATATGAAGTGTGTTACTTTCACTGTGTTGCACACAACCTACCCAAATTTGAGCACTGACCCCGGACTTGCTGCAGTTTAGCAGCTCTTATTGGTTGCTTAGCCCCCACAACGTATGCCAGGGAATAAGAACTGCAGCACACCCTGGACGCATACTTGGAATGTCAGAAGATATTTGTACCCAGTCAACGCCAGTAGCTAGTAGAATTGCAGTGCAAGTGAAGTGATTTTGCCAAAGAAAATTGAGCCGCCTCATGAAGGTAAAAAAAATACTTAGTCCTCTGATTCTGTATAATGATGTCATTGATTCATTTGAACGCATTGAAGCGGGTTTGGCAAAAAAATAAAATTGAAGTGGGAAACCAGACAGTTGCTACAGTTCGTGATTTCCTGCGGTATATTGATAGTCACCATGAAAAGCATTAACTCACTTGGCAAAAAGGTAATAAATGTCAAGGATCTTTAATAGAATCAACTCTGTAATAGATTGCCCCCACCCCAATTTAATGAAACTAGTTCAGAGCCCAGGAATATCTTAATATACAGTATATTATCTCCCCAACATTCCGAAAGATCTTAGAGAAAAGGTAGATAAAGAACTGATGCTCGAAGAGTATTTATTTACTTATAACTAAAAATGACATTTCTTTCCTGTGCTACAAAATAAGATGTCAGTCGTTACATGATTGAATTCAAAAGTATGGCTGTCGACAAAGTTTGCCAGCCTACTGTACTGTTGCTATCTTCAACTCCAGAGGTGATATAACTTGCTGTTAGTACTATGGCTTACATCATGAAAGCAGAAGAATTACCAATAAAACAGAAGTTGGATATGGAACATCAACAAATACAGTAACCCATCATCTAAAGCCTTGTTTACACAGGAATGAAATAAGACAGTGTCACGCCTGCTTTTTTTGGGGGGGGGGACAACGGGGTTAAAAAACATATTTAAACAGAATACACCGGCGTGGGTGGCACTGGTGTTTTTATACTCTAAAATTGTTCTATTGTTCTCCCTGTTTGGGTGGAAATCAGTGATTTTTTTATGAATTATCATTCAGCAGCAACAATTCACATAAGTAAAACTCCCTACATACAGTATGCTGTGTGGTTTTGTGGCAAAATGAAAAGATTTTATTTTATTTTTGGAGGTGCATTTTTGGTCAAATGATTTTGATTCGTTCTCAGGAACAGTTAGACCAAAGGGGATCCAGGAACTATTATCAACTGTACGCAGTCTCTATAAGCAGGGGGGTTATCGGCTGGTATCTAGCATAAAAAATAGACAAGGGATGAAGGCTCCAGCAAGCTCATGTTTTTTAAACTGGGAAAAACACACGAACAGAATAAAAAATACCAGGTTGAAAAATATTAGTTGCACTTTCAAATTTCGCCAAAGCCTTACCTATATTTTATCTATCTGCAGAATAAATCAAGAAAACTACACAAATTCACTGCATTTATGAATAATTAACGGTTGGCCCGAACGCATGGCACAGTGGCCTGTTCAGAATTTGTCAAGAACTAATCAAAATACTGGTTACGAACCAGTTGAGCGAGGCTAACCGAGTCGTAACCTCAGCGTGGTTTGTAACCAGTCTTATGATTGGTTGTTGACAAATTCTGAACAGGCCACACCTCCAACTGTAATAAAAACACGAACATAGCAGCCCCAAGGGGTTTACCGGACTCCACAAATAGAAGATTTGGATTTCGGCATTCCCATGATGTATCCTTGAAAGGAAAAGATGTATAATAATAAGGTTATAACCTTTAGAATAACTTATATAATTGGTATACTTTTTTTATAGCAGAACTCCCGAATGACGTGATTGAAATTGTGTACTTGATATACTTGAAAAATGCAGTAGTTTATCTTGAACTAAAATTGTACACTTACATGTATGCCAGAGTTTTTAGGGTTGCTATGGTGATGTGGAAGTGAGTTGTATAATATGAAATTCCAGTAACATTTATTAGAAGATTTGGATAGTCTTTATTTGCAGCCATCAGAGATAACAAAATGTAAATTACAGTTATAAGATTTGTTTATGTATTATATTTTTGTATACTTGGCTGTGAAGACAAAATAACAAGGTTTACCTGACATATCCACGAATGTATTTAATGGAAAGTTTACAGCTAAACATGGAAATGCAAGAAGAGATGGGAAGTACAGACTTGAGAAAATGTATTCTACAAGTACAAAAAACACAATATTTGCAGTATGTAGAACAAATAAATGTTCTATTCTCTGTTGCTACCATGTCTACCTTTTTAAATGCCATAGTTACCCGGGAAAATAATGAATGAAATACTGTTTGGAAGAAAAAGTAAGTCGCATAATTCACACCCTCTTATTGGGATCTAGACGGCCATCTTAAAATAAGGTATATTCTCTACCACAGGTGTTGTATAAACCAAATGTAGCATGTATTATGTAAATGTGCTGTAATACTCGTAGAAATGCTTTACAAATTCACCTTACAAGGCATATTTCATCCAAGTAGTGTTTAAAAAAACTTATAAAATCAGGTGTTGTTGTCTACACAAGTGAAAAAAAAAGTCGCTATTTTCACCAAAATTGGTAACTAAAACATGCAATGAAACAAGTTATTAATATTTTATTTGTATCAACAGAGAAGAAAACAAATAAAAATGATTTTGAAAGAGTATCAGTGGCTGTCGTGCTTGAAGTTTACGTACAACGCTAATGCATACTAAAGCAAGTATTCTTACAAGATTAACACTGGTGAAACTAATTGTTTTCTGTAAGTAGCAGGAATTGTCATATGTTACTCCCGATTAAAATATCCAATGGGCTGTATCACATGAACAGGCATGGTGCGTGGATGAAATATAATAATGCTTTGTATTGTTCAATATTCATTTTTCAATCAATATACCAATATTGCAGACATTCACTAAAGACGAAAAACCATTTAGGTTTATTAAACCAAGTGAAGTTATGGGATGGGCAGGTTCGAATCCAAAAATAAGAAGAAAAGTAACTTATTAATAACATATACAGAATTGATATTGATAGCAACATTCTAACATAACATCCGTTATGTGTTTTTTTAACTTGTGATAAACTTTAGCAAGCAATTGCGAAATAATGATTATAATTCAAACGCACACCCAACCCATTTAGCCAAGTAAAATATAAACCATGAAACTGCAACTGTTTAGTATGTACAATCAATGAAGATGGGAACTTGCACTATAAATTACATGTTTTGATGGCATTAACGGTCACAAGTTTAGTGATTAGAAGAAGGGGTAAAAGTTGATTTTGTTTTGCACATGTCAAAATGGTAATAACACACGATACAAAAAATGTGAATTGCCATCTTTAACATTCTAACCTCACCATATGTGCTGTATTACCTCACACAGTAGACATGTGCATATTACGCATATGATAATAAATTTGATTGTGTTTTCTGATACTTTTGAATATCATTCAGATACATTGGTTTGAAAATAATTTACAGAAGTTGAGTGTGCTTTTTGAAAATTACTATTCAGCTAAAATGGACCCTTTGAAGATCGTAACACAGTTAGTTAGTATAGCAGTGCTATTATTTTATGCAAACGGAATAAAAATGGGAGGTAATTAACTTTTCTGGGTATAAAGTTGAGAGAGTTATAGGCGAATGGAGTGATTATCCGCATTGGAAAATTCACGGATGTTAGATAACAAAAGGAAATTCAGACAAATATTTCACATTATCTCAAGCCCAAATAAATGTTAAGATAAACAAGTAAAAATAACAAAAAGACTTTTTTTTCCAAAATTAGATTTATTTTCTTTCTGAAATTAAAAATGGAAAAATAATAGTAAATGAGCTATAAAAAACATCAGAAATATAAACAAAGTACATGTATTGGCAAGGCTTGAACTTAGAAGTTCAGAAAGCACCCAACATTCATAAAATGTCCTTGGCATATACGTAATCCTATCATTTACTATTGCCATCCGTATTTAATTTTTATCTTGTTTTGAAACATGAGCACTTTGGCAGTGTGCCCGTATATTTTTTGCTAGGATTAATTGTTCCTTAAGCATTATTTTTCAAGGATTTGAATTTGATACGAGTTTATAAGTAAACATGCATAGTCATTTTTGTTATCTTATTGCGTAAACACTCTACACTCAAATATGTAATTCACTGTATCGCCAGTGAGATCTGTGACACTACAATCACACGGTAATAGTTTCACATGATTCTAAAACCAATAATACTAATACTAATCAATGATATTAATACAATATAACTGTTAATCTAAACAACATTTTACTATGCATCATCGTAGATTGTTTTAAAAATGCCGAAATTAGCCGAGATTTTAGTATTATAATTGACGTCATTTGACCAATCTTAACTGGATAATAAAAACAATTGCATTACATGATGTGTAAGTTTTGAACATGATTGGTTAATTTCAGGCAAGATAAAATTTGAAACAACCTCATGAAAATAAAATTGCCGTCATACATTCATTTGAAATCAGACTTGGGCAAAAAGTAACTGAAATTTGACTTTTTCACATAGCAATATTATATGCAAAGGAGGGTATAGAAATGCAAGTCAATAACATTCTTAGTCAATATAAAGTACAGATAATTTCAAGGAAAACAATTTTCCTACTTACCAGCCGAGGTAGTATGAAGAAGATATTTTTAAAGTAATCTCATTTATTTTGTTTTACATGTAATTATATATGCTGAAATTTGAACAATATAGATTACCAACACCTCATAAAAAAGGTCACTTTTTTATTACTGTTACAATCCAATAACTTCAAACTGAATATAAAAACGGGTTGGATGATCTTCGCAAATTTGTTATTACTTTAGGTTCTGTGTTTCCGTCATGTTGGATGCACCACAGTTATATGATGAAAATAACATTTTATCACTTCATTTTCTTCCGTGGTTCTTTCAGGTTGTTTGTAGACAGGTGTCTTGAAACCCAGTCCTGAGTCATCATAAAATGTGAAACCGACATTATTGAAAACATGAAGAAAATACCTGTTGCCTCTTCAAAGTGTTATTTTATTTCAATTTCTTTCTTTCCATCCGCGTGCAATGGGCGTGTTCCATTTCGGCGCGCTTATTTGTATGCATTCTATAAGCGTACATTTAGACGCGCATAACTTGACGTGTTCAGAATACTCCAATTTTTTTTTCTCACAGTGGTCGTTGACATCCAAAGCGGGAAAATTGTCACGCACCTTTTGGATAAAAGAAATTATTACAGTGCCTGTTTCTAATATGATAGCCAAACCTCTGAAAGTCTCTTTACATAAAAACACAGTGGTGGCTGTTGTCACATTTTCCTGAAAACGTTTTTATGTGACAACCACCACCACCGTGTTTTCTAATATAAATAATGGTCACAGGGGAAGGATCCACCATAATGTTATATCGTGAAACAATTGTTTAACGGTGGATGTTGACATTAATTTTGAATACACTACGACGACTATTATACAATCATACATTGAAATTATAATTAGACATTGTCACGTTGGATGAAATCGTAATAATTTTTTCATTTCTGTGTATATGCAGACGATCAGGGAAAATTTTATGAAGACATTTTTTTAATGAAGAGTTCTGGACTGCAGGTATACATGGATTTCATTATTATAATTTAAATAATCCATCTTGTAAAGGATGTTCATATTTTTTTTATATTTCACAAATGGTGTATGAATATTAACTCGTTGCTGCCTGACCTGTAAACAATTTAACAGTATCCTCTACCACTAAGTTTTAAACTTGTGCCAACATTTTAACTTAGTTAGTACTTTCATATTATTTTCCCCCTATTATGCCCTTCTCCATGGCCATAACCACAATGCTAGGCACTGTAATAATTTCTTTTACCCGAAAGGTGCGGGAAAAGTTTCCCACGTTGGATGTTAACAACCACTGTGAGTAACCATGTGACGGTTTTCGGAAAGATGCGGCAACATACGTCACCGTTTTTTGTTTTTTTTAATTTATAGCCAAACTCTTGAAATATATGACTTGAATGATTGTGCTTTGGCATCCATTTCGCCGCTCGCATGGAATTTTGAAAAGACATAACGGTAAGTAAATTTTCTACCTGTTGTTGGTACGTATTCAGTCGATCAACTGAAATTATTTAGAACCCCCCCCCCGCGTACACGTTCGAGCGCGCTAAAAGAAAAAGAAGCACTACACAGCTGCTGATCGAAAACGTAATTATAGCGTTATAAGATGGATCAAAATTACATTTTTAAAAAACGTTATAATAACCAAAAAAATGAGTCCAACTTTATAACATTAATAAATGATGCATTTACAATATAAATAATTATGTTATAGTGACGTTTGCAAATAAATGCATAATTATGCTTTGCAATATCATACTAATAACGTTTTCTTAAAACGTAATTATAACGTAATTTTATAACGTTATAATACTGTTATTTTTAAATGCCACATATGTATCTTCCCTGGGTACGTCATAGTGACGTTTGCCAAAAAATGCTTGTATTGCAGTTTTAAATGTCATAACTTTAGTGTCATTTTAAAAAACTTTCACATAATCGTATTTTATAACAGAAAAATACAGTCCTTTTTATGTGATTTATTTACGTAAATTGTCATAATTCCATAATTACGTTTTTTAGTGATGCATAAAATACGTTGTATACCGTTATTAAAAATAAACTGATATAGTAATATACGTACTTTATTTAACAATACAATATCTCCATTTACACACAAAATTACATTGTAATATAATCGGGACCGAATATGAAAATACGAGTTCTATACTTGTGTAATTTCAAATGGCCAAACATATTTACCACTGATATCATAGAACTAGATATCATTTAATTTCCTTTTCCAACAACATTATTCTGAAACACAAACAAAGCAAGCAATGTTACGTAAGTAAGTTCATTTAAATACAATTTGTCCCCGAACCACAAACACAGGGGTGAACAAAATTCAAATTTGCCAAGTTCAAAATGGCCGGTCTCTGCCGCGCGTAGCAACCATCTTTCTGATTGATAAGCTTGAATAATCATAGTTTTCTGAGTAAAATCTTTGACTGAATCATATATATTAATATTAGAGAACAACTTGTATAGATTATACAACTATTTGACCACTTACCATGCGAAGAATGAAGATAATGCCGGCAATAGTTATATCCACAAGCTTAATTGTTGTGGGAAAGCCAGTTGATTGAGCATGCTCAGTACTGAGCTTATTGTCCATACCATTTTTTGGAAAGGTGTTATGGTGAAAATACGTTTTTTTGAAAACTTCATTATGACGTTTACAACTATAATTATGAAACGTATTTTTGAGACGTCATGAAAACCATCTGAAAAATCATGACATCGAAACATTTTCTAATTACATCATTATAACGTAATTTTCTACAATGTATTTATTATGTTATTAAATATCAGTATTGGACTATCATTAAATAATTTTATCTTTGCACCCCTTATGTATATTAATATATGTCTTTATGAGATGCATAGTATGCTGAACAAAATTATTGTATACTAGTATATGTTTTTATAAGATTGCTTTTTAACTATATTTTCAGTTGTAATTAATTATTGTAATAAGTTATGCACTTATTTAAAGTTATCCATTGATGTTGTTTACTGATAATTTATAAATTAGAACATTTAAATAAAACATTTATATAAACATTTAAAAACACAAAATGACAATTCAATATAATCAGACCAATCACAGTGATAATGAATTTGAAGTTGGTGTATATAACGTTATTTTTCCCGTATAATTTATATTGAATTTATTAATTGTTGCAAATTCCTATATAGTTACAATTCTTAATTTTAATCATGTTTACTCATGAGACAATGAGGACGTACAAGTCTCTTGATGCCCATAGCTATTTTACTGCTGGCTTTGTTAAGACAGTAGTTCGCCATAGAATCATTAAAGGAGTTACCATATTAACTACATATGTTAGACCATCCCTGAGAAACAATGACCAGTCTCACAAACCTTGGGTAGGAATGAGTGACAGGGTAAGTCATGCTTTAATTTGGTGTTCACCAATGGTATCTGCATGATTTTAATTTTAAATTATGTATGTTATAGGTGATCTATTTATATATATCAATGGTGGTCTGAGACAATGTTAATAACTATGAGCGACATTTTGCTAATTTTGGCACAATTATTTTGCAAGTGAAACTTGAGGATTTCGAATAATTATTGAATACTACCGGTAATTATAATTTGTACTATATTAAAAAAATTAATATATCATTTATGTGTTCTCAATGCTAAGCTGACTGTTGAATCAAGTATATGCCAAAATCCTATCCTTACATTGCCAACCAAAAAAACAACAACATTTAATTCAAAGTTTAATACTTGACTTGCCAAGCTTTGAAAGAACTAGTACTTTTGCATTTCAGATTAGGTGAATCATGTTCACATGTAGCTGCGCTACTAGTCAAACTTGAAGCTGCTATTAGAATTGGAATTACACGTACACCTTGCACAAGCAAATCATGTGAGTGGAACAATTATTATACAGAGAAAGTGCAGCCCTCTGCTATAAAAGACATAAAGTTCTTTCGTTGTGCTTTGGTTTCAAAAGTTACCACTACAGGACGGAAGAGGCGTGCCACTTGCGATTTACCACCTGCGTCCCTAGATGAGCAACAAGACTTATTGCAGTCACTAACAGTGAAATCCATGCCATGTGACACTTTCACTGTTTGAAGAAACCTCTACCTATTTCAAGAGCAAGAGAACTGTTCCCCCTACACTTACACTACCACCACTGAGATAATTTGTCAATAAAGGTCACCACCTTTACCAAACTGTTTTTTGTGGCAACTAATTTGCACGTTTGTGGCAAGCATATTTGATTGCCAGAAACTAGTTGCCGATCATTGCCAGTAGCGGCAATCATTCTGGCAACTACTTAGTTATTTGTGGCAACATTGCCACAACACAGAGTAAACATCATTTTGTGGCAACAATGCGGCAAAAGTGGTAATTTATATAGTGGGCATACGTGTACGTATATCTTAGCCGTAAGTAAATAAAGGTTGTGTGACGTCAACATTGAATATGTATTTAAAATCTTTTTTTAATTTTTTTACACATCACATTTTTCATCCATCCATAGGCCGTAGATTGATTTTTTTTTTTACCAAAACATCATACTAGTCGTTATGTTTTCCATGGTCTCAGCATCTTGAATGTCCGAACAACACCGTGCAGGCGGACGATGTGGTCTCAGTAACCGCTTTTACGTGGAGAAATTAAATTCACACAAATACTAAAAGAGGTCCAAGTGCATGAACTGTCTGACTTCGCGCGCGAACTTGTATCGTCTCCTCGCGCACCGGGCCTTGTCAAACGCATGTTGAAAGAGCTGTCACTTTTCACAGGTAAGATTATAATATAAATATACATTAATTTTACTGAGCTAAATATGTTTTGTTTGTGTGAGTCTATTTAGAATGACACAAACGTTGTAATCCAAGGTCATCTGCTGCTTGCATGTCATGATGCGTTACCGATTCGATCGATCTTTTATAAATTAACATTAAAATCTTGTTGAATGTTGACCAATGATCAGTTTAATTTCCGTGATTTTGGCGAACAATTCAGTTGAATACAGTAGGAATAATGTTGCCAAACGATATCCGAATACACGTCGTCAAAACGAAATTTACAAATTCAAGAACACAAAACAAATGACTGACAAACAAGAAGGTCAAATCCGGGAAATTATATCTATCCCACAGCTCATATATTGTCTCTTGTTCACACTAACTCATTTCTCACTGTGTATTGTAACTTACTGTGTGTTGTGTGTCTAAACATCAAGAGTGGCAAAACAGGTAATTTTTTTGTCTCTTCTCCTGTGTACAACAATGTACACCTGATTAGAATTGATAATAGAATACTTATAAGTGACTTTTGACTTGAACCAGAACCAATTGATTAATTTTTGTTTCTTTCTTTTTCAATGTTTGGCATAAACAAATTACACATGTCAATATCTAAAGTGAATATTGCTTTCAATTCTCGATGCTCTACGTGTAAGCGATCAGTGTCTTTGGGCCGTGTAATGAGAGAATTCAACCAATCTATATTTTCAAGCTCTGCCGATGTGGAATGTTATGATGGTCATCCAGTGTTATCTTGCAGTGTTTGTATGCTGTGAATTTAGCAAGATTTTCCAGGACCAAAGTCATAATTTTTCTGATTTTTAACTGGATGATTGAAAATAGGTTGCAGAGCAATACTTCTCGAAAGTCCTGGATTTTTGTTTGAGGGTTAAGTGTATGAAACTTCGTCTTGTATTCCAATTACTTTGTTAGTCCCTTTTCAGACATACCGCCGGTACTTGTAGACTAAAACAGACCTTACATATTTATGGTTCCTCAATGATAATGTCACGGAGCTTGAATGTGTCTTGACAGTGATTTGTTCAGGATTGGACAACTCGCATTTTGTGAAGTTAACTTCAGTTTTCTTATTTTATACTTTGTTTAAAAATAACAATATCTACTTATTTTTCAAAATTATTAGACTTTAGTGTCAAAATGTATATATGTCTTGATTCCAATTGCTTTGTTAAGCCCCGTTCAGACATACTTGTAGGGTGAAACAGACCTGACATATTTATGGTTCCTCAGTGTTTATGTCACAGAGTGGGGACGTGTCATGTGTATTCACTGAGTGGACCTCTCACATTTTGTGAAGTTACCTTCAGTTCTGTTATTTTAAGTTTAAAAATGACATTTTGTTATTTTTCAAAATTATTATTAGACTTTACTATCAAAAATAATATTTTGCACTTTGCAAATCCTGTAAATCACCACTAGTTTAGTAAGGCAATTAAAATATCTTGCTTCACTCAGAATAAATGCATTGTTTGATTTTGTGTTAGTGGGGTTTTGTGCGTGGGGGGGGGGGGGGCTTGTGCCTACCTATATTTCCGTAAGGGCATAGATGAATTTCTCTTTTGATTCAATTCAAGATATTACTTTTGTTTTTAGTCAATGTTCCACTTTGTATCATTTCTGTCACACGAATATAAATAATTATTTTGTAATAATGTGTCAAGTCACTAAATACTGGAAAGGCAATTGTCATTGACAATAATTTATTTTATCTGTTGGATGTTGGATTTCTTGCTAAACTTACTTTCGTTATTCTTCTTTGCGTACAGTGTATAGAAAGTTGGTGGTCTCAGATGAGAAAATACCATGATCATTATTGGTTAAATGAATTTAAGGTGAGTGTAAACAGGTTTACGGTTTTGTATTACCAAGAAACTGTTTGTACACACTTAACATTGCATAGTGTTTTTTATACTGTGAGCCTAGCATCCGGCCCGTAGATTTCTGTATTAATTGCTACAGAACCACAAAAAATGTATAACAGTATTCACATTTACAATCTAATTCACATTGTACTATAATAATGTTTATTTCTGACGGTCAGACCATTATTTTTTTTATAAAAAATAAATAATAAAATAAATAATATCAAAAGGGCATTGAACTTTGTGCCACGAACCCATATATGCGGCTAGGAGGCTGATGGGTTATATGATCCTGATATCAGAAATGGCAATTAAGGAATACTAGAGTCAGTTTTTAGTTTGATCATCCATTGTTGACAGGGACATTTCAACACGTTTATTTATTAATTTTCTGAAACTAGGCATGTTTTTTTTAATAAAGCTTTTTTTTTGAATAAGTCTCATTAGTTCTAAATTGTAAAAATACATGTGTAATGTACTAAAATACGGGTCTCATGCCAAGCAGAGCTCTCTTTGCCAAAATACAAACTTTAGTCATTATTTTAGTCAGAAAATTAATTGTGGGAAATTTGAAAAGGAATAAGAACAAAAAAAGGAGACACTAAAATTGAAGGGCATGTTACAGGTGACCTTGAGAGAACCAGCCCTACTGAGACAGTTACTGAGAAGGCATGTCTGAGCCAATCTAATGTACATGGTGTCCCGGAACGAGAGTCTTCACTGACTAATACTTCAGTCAATTCACAGCATCAGTTAGTTGGTCCAGCTAATGAGGACATGGTTGTGGTTAATGGTGTGTCTTGTGCTCTTATTGATACAGGTTCACAGATCACTTCAGTTACTGAGACATATGTCCAACACCATCCTCAACTTTGTCACCAACCTCTGGAATCTAGTAGTGTTGTCATTGAGGGAGCTACTGCTCACTTGGTACCATATAAGGGTGTTATTTTTCTCTGTCTTGAGTTTCTTGGTAATTGTTATAAAGGTGTCCCAGCTTTTGTAGTTCCTACTACTGATTATAGGAGTAAGGTCCCCTTACTCATTGGTACAAATGTTATTAGGGCCAGTTGCACTCACATGAGAAATACTCTTGGCAGATGCTACCTGACTAAAGTAAGGAACACTTCTTCTGTATGGTACAGTATCTACAAAGATACAGCAAAGGCTGAAGTTGGAGACCCTGGTGGTTGCATTGGTAAGGCCATATATACTGGACGACGACCGTTATCCATTCCAGCTGAATCTGAAGTGCATGTCAAATGTAGTGTTCCAAGAATGCCTGGAAATCAGTCTTTCACTGTACTTGTTGAGAGACCAGTAGACAATGGTAAACTTGACAGCATTGCAACAGCGCAGAGTTTGAGTAAGGTAGAGGATGGCCAAGTAGTGGTGCGAGTATACAACCTGTCGACTAGACCTGTGAAAATTTATCGCAACACTGCATTGGCGTCTTTGCATATAGATGTGCATGTTGAACAGGTACTGTCTGCCAACCCAAACGAACTTACAAAGATGTCTAAACCTGCTGAGACGAAACACCAAACTACAAGAAAACGTACCAAGGGGAAACTTTTGAGTGATCAGCATTGTATGTCACAGTCCGAAACAGCAGTGCAGATGGACATCCCAGGAGTAGATCTAAGTGGTGCAGCAGTCAACAGTCCTGAGGAGCTCAGGCAGTTACGGGAGTTGCTTGGGCGTAATAATGACGTATTTTCCAAACACTCCCTTGACTATGGTTGTACCTCTATTCGTTTGCCACATCGCAGAATCCCCCCTGCTCAGTATCAGGATGTAATGACTCATTTTAAAGACATGGAGGATTCAGGGGTTATACGTCCAAGTAAATCACCTTATGCTTCCCCCATCGTTGTTGTTCGTAAGAAGGATGGTAGTTTGCGAATATGTATCGATTATCGGCAGTTAAACGCTCGCTCGGTGCGGGATGCATATCCTTTGCCAAGGATGGATGAGGCCCTGGAAGCTCTTGGGAAAGCGAAGTATTTTTCTTCACTTGACCTCACATCAGGTTACTGGCAGATAGAAGTAGCTGAGAAAGATCGTTACAAGACAGCGTTCACTACCCCGATGGGTCTGTTTGAAACAAAACGAATGCCATTTGGGCTTCAAAATGGCCCTGCTAGTTTTTCTCGCCTCATGATGTGCTGTTTGGGGGATCAGAACTTTTCTACTCTTCTTTTGTATTTGGATGACATTATTGTCTTTTCAAGCACTTTTGGGGAACATTTAACTAGATTGCAGTTGGTGTTCGATAGGCTTAGACAGCATAAGTTGAAACTGAAGGCAAAGAAATGTCATTTCCTTCGTGAGGAGGTTAGATATTTAGGGCATGTCGTTACTGCAAATGGTGTCACTACTGACCCTGAAAAGATTGACAAGGTGAGGGTGTGGAAGAGACCAAATAACCGCAAAGAAGTGCTTCAATTCCTGGGATTTACTGGTTATTACCGTAGATTTGTGAAGGGCTACTCTGAAATTGCGGTGCCACTGAACCAACTGACATCTGGGGATGCTCGGAAAAAGAAAGGTAGAAAACATCAGGAAAAGCTGCCACCATTTGAGTGGATACCCGAATGTGAATCTGCCTTCTTGATGCTGAAAGAGAAGCTCACCACAGCACCCATTCTTGGTTACCCGGACTTTACACTACCGTTCACCCTGCAAATAGATGCGTCTGTTGATGGACTTGGTGCAGTACTCATTCAAACCCAGGAAGGACAAGAACATGTCATTGCATATGCCAGTCGGGGGCTAACACCATCAGAAACTCGATACCTGGCCCATAAGTTAGAATTCCTTGCTTTGAAGTGGGCTGTAACTGACAAACTGAGAGACTATCTCTTTGGTAATGTGTTTACTGTCTGGACTGACAACAATCCTCTGGTTTATATAAAAACTACTGCTAAGTTAGACTATATTGGTCAGCGATGGATATCTCAATTGGCTATGTTCAATTTTGAAATTAAGTACCGCCCTGGTAAGAGTAATGCTAACGCAGATGGTTTATCGAGAATGCCGAGAGAAGATGTTGCAGAGACGCTAAGAGTAGTCAGTTCAGTGGTGATGAAAAAAGAAGATAGTAATGGTAACAGCAAATCAGAGATATCGATAATGAAAGTTAAGCAGAAAGCAGGTTCCGAGACTTTGCCTGGTTTGTCCTCTCCAGAAATAAGTCTGCTTCAAAGAGATGACCCGGTTATTGGAACAGTGTTGGTGTACAAAGAAATGAAGAAGCGACCAAGCCGACGAGAAAGAGCAAACAAATCTAAAGATACCAATCTACTTTTGAAACAGTGGGAGAGGCTGTGTGTAAGAGATAATGTCTTATATAGGTCCACACACAACCATGAGGTTGGTGAATGTTGGCAGTTAGTTTTGCTTGAGAAATTGAGAAAACAAGCAGTGTCTGGTTTGCATGATAAAAATGGTCATTTGGGCTTTGAGAGAACCATTGACATGGTGAGAAAGCGATATTACTGGCTAAAGATGCAGTCATATGTGAAAGACTGGTGTACTACCTGTAAACGATGTGCATTGAGAAAGGCACCTCCCACAACTACACGTCTTCCTCTTGTAAATATTTGTACTCAGGCACCGATGGAGTTAATCTGTATTGATTTTTTGGCTCTTGAAAAGTCTAAAGGTGGTGAGGAGAATGTCTTGGTAGTAACTGATCACTTCAACAGGTATGCACAGGCTTTTGCTACCAAAGACCAGAAGGCAAAGACAGTTGCAAAGATTTTGTGGAGTTAATTAGTCCCCGTTCGGACGAAGTCCGAAAACGGGGACTTATAATTCGATCTCCGTGTGTCCGTGTGTCTGTGCGTCCGTCCGGAGTCATATCTCAGAGTCCCTTGGACTGATTCCGTTCATTCTTTGCATGTGCCTAGTACTTTATGTGGGACATATGCACATGCAGTGGTTTAGCGATTCGATTCAAAATGGCCGACTGGCAGCCATTTTGTTTTTTGAAAATGTTGTATTTTGGATATGCTTTGTCAGTTTTCATTCAAACTTGGTACATAGATTATACATGTTAGGATACATGTCCATGATGATTTATTTCACAATTGGATCAAAGATGGCCGACTGGCAGCCATCTTGTTTTTTGAAAATGTCGTATTTTGGACATGCTTTGTCAGTTTTCATTCAAATTTAGTACATAGATCATACATGTTAGGATACATGTCCCTGACCGTCCGTGAGTTCCTGAGTCTGTCCGTCCGTCTGTCCGTGCGTCAGTCTATCCAACGTCATATTTCAGAATCCTGTGGACCGATTCCGTTCATTCTTTGCATGTGCCTAGTACCTTATGTGGGACATATGCACATGCAGTGGTTTAGCGATTCGATTCAAAATGGCCGACTGGCAGCCATCTTGTTTTTTGAAAATGTTGTATTTTGGACATGCTTTGTCAGTTTTCATTCAAACTTGGTACATAGATTATACATGTTAGGATACATGTCCATGATGATTTATTTCACAATTGGATCAAAGATGGCCGACTGGCAGCCATCTTGTTTTTTGAAAATGTCGTATTTTGGACATGCTTTGTCAGTTTTCATTCAAATTTACTACATAGATCATACTTGTTAGGATACATGTCCCCGACCGTCCATGAGTTCCTGAGTCTGTCCGTCCGACCGTCCGTCTGTGTGCCCGTCTGTCCCTGCGTCATATTTCAGAATCCTGTGGACCGATTCCGTTCATTCTTTGCATGTGCCTAGTACCTTATGTGGGACATATGCACATGCAGTGGTTTAGCGATTCGATTCAAAATGGCCGACTGGCAGCCATCTTGTTTTTTGAAAATGTTGTATTTTGGACATGCTTTAGTTGTCATTCAAACTTGGTACATAGATTATACATGTTAGGATACATGTCCATGATGGATCAAAGATGGTCGACTGACAGGCATCTTGTTTTTGTTTTTTTATGCGGTATCTTGGATGTGCTCTGTCAGTTTTCATTCAAATTTGGCACATACATGTACTTTATACATGTTAGGATGCATATCCATGACAATTTGTTTCAAAATCTGGTCAAGGATGGCCGATTGACAGCAATCTGACTTTTTGGCCTTCCTACTATATTTCCACAATTTATGTACCATTTTCATTCGTATTTGGCACATACATCATACATATCAGTGTGTTTCATAATCAGATCAAAGATGGCTGAATAACGGCTGTTTTTATTTTGGCCATATTACTATGACACGAAACGCGTGTTTTGATGTAAATAAACAATTTGTTGTATACGCCACTTGGAACTCAAGTTTCAAGGATACGCTCGCGACAACCCCTCCGCTTTAATATACGAGCACAAAGAGAACTTAACGGGGACTGTGTCATTTTCAATGACTTGTTTTTTATGCATTATGGTTTCCTGAAGCGCATTCATGCTGACCAGGGCAGAAATTTTGAAAGTGCCTTAATAAAATAACTCTGCTCTGTTGTTGGAATAGAGAAAAGTAGGACAACTTCTTATCATCCTCAAGGGAATGGAATGACAGAAAGGTTCAACCACACATTACTGAATATGTTGGGAACCCTTGACCCTTCAAAGAAACAGAATTGAAAAGAGTACTTGGGATGCCTTACGCATATAATGCAACTCGCCATGATTCTACTGGGTATGAACCCTTCTTCTTGATGTTTATCCGACGTGCACAACTGCCTATTGACTTGGCTTTTGGTGTTGAGGACGAGTCAGACAAACCTGAGGTAGATTATGATGTATATGTGACTGAACTGCAGGGGCGACTAAAGTGGTCTTATGGAGAAGCACTTCGGAAAGCAGAGGTGTCCAGAGGGTCACAGAAGAGAAATTATGACAAAAAAGCGAAAGAAGGCCTTGATCTGTATCCAGGAGACAGAGTCCTTGTGATAGACAAAACCCCTCAGATAGGCAAACATAAACTTCATGATAAGTGGGAACCTGTACCGCATGTTGTAGTGTCGAAACGCCCAGATGTCCCAGTTTACCTTTTACGAACTGAGGATGGACATAAAGAACGCACATTGCACCGAAACATGTTGAAACCTTGTACATTCTTGTCCCCAGATGGACGTGACACACATGAAGATAATATTGATTACAATGAGTTAGTTGAGGACAATAATGAGCATACTAGTGATGAGGAAAATAGTGATAGTGGAAGCAGTGATGACTTTGTAACAATTCATACTTTTCCTTGTGTTAATGTAGTAGATAGTAGTGAACAGACGAGTGTGCCCAGGCCAACAGAGATGGATAATAATGTGACACAGGATACTCAATCTTTGGGGATAGCTAATGATCTGGAAGAAGTATCTCCCCCTACTAAAACAGTGTCAGTAGGTTATGCTGATGTTCATGATGAATATGTAGAGCAGCTGGAGGCGAGGTCTGTTGATGCCGATGCCAAAGAGTCTTATGACCGAAATAGTGTTTCTAATGGCTCTGCTGCTGAGCCAGATAACATGCAAACTAATTCTTTGTTAAATGATAGTCACATCAACGATGTTAAAGTACCTACACATGTTGAAACTAATTCTTTATTAAATGACAGTCACCTTGATGATACAAATGTAGTAAAGGTTGAAGCTGAATCGAAGGTCAGCGGTGTAGATGAAGTGTCGGGGACAGCAAATTTGGAAAGCGAACCTATTCGCTACCCTTCAAGACACAGAAAGGCACCTGATAGACTAGTTTATTATAGTATGGCCTTAATATGTGAACTACTGAGGAGACAAAAGTTAAACTAGTGGTATTGTTAGTGAGAGTATTGCGTTTTATCCTATTGTTCTGCATTCAGTTTATATGACTGTGAGTAGTTGTTGTTATTGTGTTTTTTCCTTGCCTAGGTAGTGTATGTTGGACATCTATAGAATTTGGATTTGTTTTTGAACTGTGGTACTACGACTGTAGTGCTGGATGTGTATGCTCATCATCTATAGTCAATGTACTTTCTTTCTTTCTGAACTTAGAGTGTATAACCTTCGTATGTAACTTGAGGTAGGAGTGTTGAACGACAAGGATGTCATTTTAGAAAGCCAGGGAGTATGTGACCAGTGTTCATGGAACACATTAGTTTGATTATTTTAATGTTCCTTTTACCTCTGGTGTGACAAGGGCTCACAGAATCTTGTTATCGAGTTTGAATTATTGTACTTAACAAAAACAAACGTTTTACCAATATCACCTGTGATGGCGCATTTTATAACATGTGGGTTCCTCGGTGGTGACCTTTAACCCCACCTGCCATCTTTTGTGTGTTCCTAGGGGTTCAAAGGGGAAATAAAGATCAGCAACGTAGAATCGGTTCATCAATCCACAATTGCAATCTCTGGTGTGTTATTATATTTTCATGTATGATCACCCAAAATTATATATACAACGCAAATCTCCGACTGACCGTCGAGAAGCCCTTCCACAAATGTATCAATGCTCACATCTACAATCTTACTGTTTTACAGTTGAATAAGAAGTGTGTCTAATTCAATAGTAATACAATTAGTATGCATTCATGCAGCGTGAAATGTATCATGGTTTGCAGGTGGAGAACAATGTGGTTATACAGTTAACCCTGATGATCTTGATGACATTTCCAGAAGATAAAATTTTCATGAAGACTGTGCAAGTTACCTGCCAGATTATCTCACAGAATTGCATATCGAACATATTTGTGGGAACATCAATATTCACAATGCCAGGGAGAGCTACAGTCTGAAATGACTCAGTTTGGTATGACTAATCAGTAAATGAAGTATAAAAATAGATAATTTATAAACAATGTAGTTTCCAACGCACAATGTTCAGTTTCCATTATTTAATACAAGAACATAAGAAATCATAATAAATCAATTTACGCAATGCTGTTTCAATAGAGCATTAACCGATATGAGACTGCAATCTTGTACATACTAAATTATTTTTATTCCATAAGGCCAGACTCTTATTATCCCTTGTTTCGCGAATCTGCCGAATGAACAGGAGCCGAAAATAAAATAAAAATTAAATTTTATTTCTGCGTAATTTCTCGCGCCCGCCGACTTGGGAATGCAAAAAATTGCTAAAAAAATTATTTTTCTTCATTTGTTCCTGCCCGCCGCCTAGTTGCATTTTAATGGGAGTATCATGATCAAAGTACCGAAGTCTCGCGCAGATCTATACTTTATGGCGTTGGTTGACAGTGAATCTCGGGTATTGACCTCTCTGCGTACTGCTTGAAACTACTAGGCGAACATGGCGGCGTGGTTTGTGGTGACACGCCGTGAAACTCTGTCGTCACATACCGAGAAATCCCTCATTAATGCTGAAAATTGTGCCACTATTGTCGACATTACCAACCAGGTTATACATGGAATAACAGTTTATTTCATTTCTTCCCTCCGATCAATGATAATCACACAAATCTAATGGAAAAAAAAGAATTAATTTTATTTTTTCCGCCCTCAAAAAATTGACTTATAAAAATTCGAGAAACAAGGAATAAAAAAAGTCTAGCCTAATGGTTATACCAAATATATTGTTATAAAAATCATTGTGTCTTTATTGTATATTTGTGATATTTATATAAATATATTTAAACCAGTTTTGGTTATAATATGTGTGTGATTATTTTCTTTAAATATTTCCTCTGAATGGAACAGGCAGCAAAGGGCAAAACAGTGTATGCATTAATTCTGTCAGATTGTTGTGGTACAAGTTGTTAACAATAAACATAATAAGCTACTACAATTGATAATGATTGATTATATAGTTCCAGTTTATTGACGAGTTGAACAAGGCTTTTAATAGGCTCATGAAGACCCTTTAAAAATAAATATGAATTTAAATCTACCATAGTAATTTGTCAATGTATTTCATTATCAAACACAAATTGATCTGCAGTTAATTTGTACCATAATTAATCTGAAACATTTCAAAATACATTTTATAACTGTATTTTGTTATACATTAGTAGTGTTTATGCTGTATGGGCTAACATTTAAGCTAATCTTATATGTTTGCAAATTGGATAGACCCAAATGTGTTCAAGCACGTGAGGGTACAGTGGTTAGCAGCATGGGCTAAGGAATGCCCAATCCTGTTAAGAATATACAAAACTTTCCAGTCATTTTAACTATCATTACGCATTACAGTAACTAGGATGGTATACATGTTAGTTACCAGTAAACAGTTACAAAACAGTACCGAATTCAGAGACTAACTGGAGATTAGATTATGTAAATTCTCGTCTGTTCATTTTTTCTCGAGAACAATATCTCTGGATGTGCTCGCGTTGATCGTCAAATCAAAAATGACATACCAAAATGGATAGTTTCTTAGCCCGTGCTAAATGTTCACACATAATTTATTTTAAACATGGGCTAAAGTATTTGACCCCTTAGCTTGTGCTAAGCTATATATGAACGCTACTAATATAAACAATTATAACTGGTTCAGTTCAGTTCAGTTCAGAGTATCCTGTGATGCCACCTGATTTTCACTGGGTGACAAGTTAAGCCACCAAGTCATTTTAGTAATGTCAAAACATTTATACAAGAGTGTATTCTTCATAGGTAATAATTTACAACTCTATATACCTCATGATGTAGCACTATGAGGTTACTATAATTAGCAGACTTTTTCAGAGGTATCTTCTGAATGAAAAAACACTTTCATTGAGCTTTTTTTTATATTTTGGTTCGAGTCATCGATGGCGTGTTCAGTTTCTGGATCAGTCTAGTGGACGCTGACTAACGGTATAGTAGGCTTTGAAGCTGTCACTATTCCATCATTTTGATTTGTTTTACCAAATTATTAATTATACTATGTGGTTTCTTCAATTGAACAACATACGATATCCTAGCTATCACTCACATACTAGTTTCCTGACTGTTTTCCAATGACTGACATCTTTCAAGATGACCTAGAGGGTGCTATACATTGATCAAAATACAATATGCTCATTTGAAGAAATATGTAAAATTAATTACAGATTTAATATCTTTTTAAACCAGATGTACCAGTCTGCCGTTATAGCTCTGTCCCCGGGATTCACTTACAGCCATGCACCAAATTTTAGATTCTTAGATTTAATTACAATATTCAAATTAGTTGTACCTGTTTATTGTGTAAAATAGTACTGGTTATCTTAATTAGTTCAAACACCATTAACAAATTCACATCTTTTACCAGAATGCACTTTATTTAAAAAAAAATAACCACAAAGATTACAACACAGTTCAATGAATAAGACATCAGACACAGGAGAATTCATTCATTCATCAGTTTATCTGGACTTCGAAAGCTCTGAAAAATACAACAGTTCAATAATGTTAAATATTATTTGAGGTATTTACCAATATCTCAGACCACTAATAAGTGATCTGAGCCAATATGCTTCAAACAAGTTTTAACTAAGCATTTATTACAGAATTTCAAAATTGGTGTGAAATGATGTAGTATAAGCAAATATCACGCAAATGACTGGAAAAGTCACGTAATGATAACTATAAAACTTAAATCTTCATGATGCAAAAAATGCTGATGAAATTAAACGCATATTTCCGTTGGAAAAAAAACACACTAAACACTGGTGATTTTAATCTGGAGATAACTGAATTGATTATTATTTGTCTACAACACGTATAATCAGTCCTGCAAACCTCTTTTACACACTTACCACAACTTCAGATGTCACTAATCGTTGCCTGATCATTACCATCTACATCATCTGGAAGAGGATTAATACCTAGAGGAATACAAACACAAATGATTTTTAATATAATATGAAAGAAGCCAAATACAATCCTAAGAGAGAGTTATTAGTGTGAACCAACAAATGGCATAATAAAACAATTTTACAACATAGCTAATGTTAGTCAAAGCTTTTTAATATATCACATAAATAACAGTTCATAAAACCATGCAATTGATTATTGATATATTTAGACAATTGAACTGTGTGACTACTTAGCTTTTAATTGTTGTTCATTTAAATTAATCTATTTGTTGACAGAATCCATAAAAGCAACTTTCTAGAATACAACACTTTTGCGTTTAAAAATAGGTGTAAGGTAAAAATCTTCGTGTTTTTTTTCGTTGATATTTTATCATTGCATTTATCTTTCATTTTCATGTTTTTTTTGTTTTTTAATTGATTTTTTATTGAAGTTCAAAGTATACAAGATACAATCTTACAGTGCTTTGAATAAATAGAATTACATGTGTTTGAGAAACCTTCAACAAATATGCATTGTATATAATAGTGTCAACTGAATGCATTTATTTTTCTAATAGATCAAGGGATTCACCCCACTTTTTCAGATGAGTGCCCAGTTTTGGTCTTTTGTTTGCAAATGCATATTCCACATTTTGAATGTTTTGCACAAATGAGTTTACAAATGATCGTAGGGATATGAAATACTTGCCAATGATACCAGGAGTATTCACCTTGGTTGTACAATGTTTTAAATGATAATGTGCATTAGTGAATCTAATACCAATCATTTGATCTCGACTTTCAATATCAAACAAATCAGCTGGCTTTCACACTGAAAATAATGCTGAAACCAAGCATGCATTTTAACATTCTGATAAATGATAAACATTCTGTGAAACACCCTTGCCTACAACATCATCCCATTCCAAAATGTTACCTTTATCATTGAATAAATTACCTACATAAATCAATCTAGCATCTACAAATTCTTTAAAGTAAATACTACATCTACCAACTGTTATGTTGCAATTGTTCAATATGCGCTGATTGAGGTAGTGTTCCTCCAATTTATGGCCAGACACTGATAGCCAGGATTGTAACATGTTAAAATGAAATTTGTTAAGTTTTAATGGCAGTGATTTCAGACAAAAATTGCATTTAAGTAACATTTCAATGAACATCATAAATAGCAAAATATCTGGCATTTTTAAGCCACCTTGTTCAATACTACCAATAACAGTTTTCCTAGCCACCCTATCAGGACCATCCCAGAGAAAGTTATACATTAATTTGTTAATCTCTCTTAATCGGTTCATTTGTGGATCACTGAGATTGAGCACATACAAGATGTGAGATATTCCCATCGATTTAATAGTCTGTACTTTACCTAATAAAGTTAAATTTTGCATTCTCCAAAATTTCAATGATGCATGTAATGTTTCCATAGGCGCTGCAAAATTCATTCCAGCCGCAAGTTTCTTGTATGAAATGAATATACCAATGACTTTAATCATAGATTTCCAATTCATGTCCATGGGTTTATCTCTCCGATCCTTTCACTTGCCCAACCAAAATGCATCACACTTAGTTTTGTTAACAGCCAGACCAGACACCATTCAAACTTTTTAAAATTTCTTGAAGAGGTGGGTACAAACATGTCAGGTCGTCTGCAAAAGCAACACTTTTCACTACCTTATCATGTATGGAGATCCCTTGAATATTTGAGTCTGAGCGTACCGCATTCTGAAAAATGTCTAGAACTAAGATAAAGAACATAGAGGAGATTGGGAAGAGGAGGCAGGGTGACCTATTGTGAAATAACAAGTACTTGCCCCTCTATTCATGATACAACTGGATATGTCAGTGTAAAGAGTTTTGGTTTTGATCCAACTGATAAGGACTGGGCCAAAATTAAATGTCTTTAAGGTTGTGAATAAAAAAAAGGCCACTCCACCGTGTCAAAGGCCTTCCCCTAATCTATAGTCAACAGATCACCTGGAATATTACACTCATTTGTATGATCAAGAATGTCACCACATGTCTGACGACATCCCCTATGAATCTGCCCTTGACAAATGTATTTATTCATTCACAATATTTGCTAGTACTTTAGTCATCCTTTTGGCAGGACATTTTGTTCAATTTTATAGTCGGAGGTCAATAATGAAATAAAACGCCAATTTTTAATCAACCTGTGATCTGTCTTTTTTTTTTGAATTAATGTTATTACACTTTGCCTTTGGGATGTTGACATTTGACCTTTTTCAAGTCCTGTATTTAGTGAGGTGACCACATATTTGCCAACCAGTGGCCAAAACTGCCTATAAAAATCCATGGGGAGGTCATCATTACCAGGTGTTCTGTTTGCTGGGAAGTCTTTCAATGCATTCAAAGCCTCTTCATTAGAGATCACACCCTCGTATGTTTCCACTTGTTCGTCTGCTAGTTTAGGGATCACTGGGTTGTTAAAGAAATAGTCATTGATTTCAATCAAATCATCTGGGTCTCCCTTAAGCCTAGTTGAATACAGCTTTCTGTAGAAATTTCTAACTTCTGAATGAATTTCTGGAAGTGAGGCAGCCATAATAGACCCATCAGATCGAATCAGTGTAGTAATTTGTGTTTTCTTATTGTTCATTTTCTCAGCTTGCAAAATATATTTGGTGTTCTTTTCACCCAATTCGCCCTTGATCTAATCATTGCCCCGTCGGTAATATAATCATACTCTATTTGGAGGTCATCTTTTGTCCTATCTCTACCTAAACAAAATTCAATATTTTTTATTTTGTTTCCAATTCATCAATTTTTATCTTACGTTCTTTAGCTTTCTTTTTACTGTATCGGATTGAGGTCTTTTTATACAATATTTTAGCCAATCTCAGAGAGAACGACAATCCACCAATTCATTGCCTTCCTGGACCCAATTAGGAAAATTTTCATCAATTAATTCTTTATACTAAAAGGCTGGTATTAAGTTTCCAGTAAGAAGGACCACTTATTGTACATGCAATATAACAACAGAATGATCGGACCATATGCAGGGAACAATTGACGCATTTTGAATCAAATTTTGAAGGTTGGCATTGATCAAAAATTAATAATAATCTACTTTGAACAATAGTGGGGTTGAATCTTTTCCAAGTAAAACATTTTTGGGTTGGATGCAGGACTCTCCAAATATCACTCAGTTCAAGGGCCTCCATACACTCACTAAGTACCTGAGAGGATCTTAACCATAGATGTGGGTCCCCCCCCCCGTCGGTCTTGGTCTAAATTTAAAACCATATTTTGATCACAACCCCACAAAATGTTAATGTCTGGGTCTGTTAAATTTGTTTTGATTTGTGCTACTGAAATACGTTGAAATGGAGCATGTCATTTAGCATATTAATTAATCACCAAGAAATGTTTACAGCAAAGTGTTACATCAATGATCAAGTAGTACCCTCCTGGGTCATTGACTGTTTTGTGCACATCAATAGTCAATATTTCTGAAAATTGTGAGTACATCGCTACTTGCAGATGAACCATGACAAAATATCATCTGACCTCTAAATTGACTTTTCCAATTCATTTTACATTGAGGAGTACTGTGAGTTTCCTGAAGCATGGTTATACTACACTTTTGACTTGAAAGCCAGGTCCAAAGTTGTTTTCTTTTTTTGTACTGACCCATGCCTCTTGCAATCAATGACAATCACATGTTTATGTTTTACAATTTTAATGTATATTTTAAATCTTGGGAATCAAAACTAAAAACAAATATAGCTTAATATACTTGGTTATCTGAACATATATATCACACCTAGTTATGCTCAAATACACTGACGAAGCACTTTTAGTGGTGGAAGCTGGTGGAAGTCCTTTAATTTACTATGTAAGAAAACTCTTTGAAAATCAATAGTAAATCTTGGCTCTTTGAAAATCAATTGCACTAACTTTAACTCTTCAATGATAAAAAGAACTCTACTTATACCTTGTAAGTTTAAAAGATGACAATAACGGTTGCACATGTAATGCTTTTTACTAAACGTTATGGCAGTTTTGGACATGTTATCACATCCAAAGTACCTATGAAAGTAGTAATGCAAATTCACAAAATACATGTGTAATTAGCATAACAGATAGTTATACCAAGTGAGTTCAAGTTAGATATTGTCGGTAAAAACAATTAATGACAGTTTGTATTATAAGCTCGAGATGTCACATGAATATCAAGGTGATATCAATACCATGGCATCCTTAGCGTATGAATGTACTAAGTTTAAAACAAATCCGGCAACACACAATGAAGATCCATATTTGGAATGTGTGATTTTGATGCATTTTTGGCCTTAAAAATGGCTGCCATTCAACCATTCATGCACATGCATTATAATAATAATAATTGTGTATTGCATCACTAGAAATATTAATAAATACAGAAAAATAAATAGTTAGTAAGAAGAATTTTAGAAAGTAAATAAAATATGTGCGTTGTTGGAATGCCATGAAGAAAAATTGTGCAACATGATTAATTGATTTTTTTCATTATTAGTTTTGATTTCTTTTGGGGATATTATATGTGAGAACAAATCTTGCCGTAATGTCATGTATTTTGGACAAACGATTAGTGTATTTTTGTTTCATTTGACATTTCACTTTGTTAATCATTTTTTTAGATTTTGAGTCTAAGATTGAGTCTCTCTATCATACAGCGAGTTCTGAATAATTTCTGTCAACATGCCTTTTAGTGTTGGCATCCAAATATTACTATAATGTTGATTTTTTTGTTCATTGTATGCCCATTTTGTTATATTGTCTTCTGGAAATTCCCGTAGTCTCAACCAATATTAAAACATGAAAGTATGTAAACTACCAATCTCACTTCTACAAGCTGCATTGTTAGCATGTTTGTTTTGTCCTAGAATTCTTTTACAGTATTTAAGATGTATTTTTTCAATAGCACCTCTATCCCATTTTGTTAAATCAATGATCTCTCAACCCCAGATTTCTGCACCATATAACAATTTTGGTTTGACATTGGAATAAAATAACTTGATAAAGATGTTGATAGCTGTGTTAATAATAGTGCTTTAGCGCACACAGCTTTAGATGCTTTTTCCGATAGTGTTTGTTTTGCTTTTTCAAAATTTACCCATTGATGATGTCATCAAAATTCGAAGGTAGGTATAGCTTGTAACGCAATTAATGTTTTTATTGCCATAGTTTCACGTGTCTGATGTTTCAAGACACTTTGTTGACACTTGGCTCATTGTGGGTCATATC
The DNA here is from genome assembly GCF_978046115.1 of Saccoglossus kowalevskii. Classification (NCBI taxonomy): domain Eukaryota; kingdom Metazoa; phylum Hemichordata; class Enteropneusta; family Harrimaniidae; genus Saccoglossus; species Saccoglossus kowalevskii. Next base: position 26,096,590 of record NC_140643.1, on the reverse strand, counting down.
ATACCCCCATAACTAGTTCAGAATATATTTATGAAAAAGAATTTCTGATAATAAAAAATCAGCTAATTTAATATGGCCGTAGGTAACTACTGCGCTTTATTTAATCTTGTTATTTTCCAATCTGATTGAAGTAGGTGCATGCGATTTCGGCTCTGGTGCGTTTACATAGTCAGACCTATATGTCCTTTCTTGGCTCAAACACAAAATATAACACAGATGAACATATTTACACAGTGATTTTGGCTGGCTCAAGCTAAAGCCTGTTGTGTCAATGTGGAAATAGATGTCTAAGTGGCCGGCTAAATCTATTATATAATATGTTCAGTGTTTGAAAAAACATACCTTATAAATCCGCTATGATAAGCTTTGTATGGAACTTCCGGAAAACATAATGACAAAATGCCATAACCTTTTTTCCCATCATGTTTTCCGCTAATAATTTGTTAATCACTCCATCGTTGTTCATATATTTTACAAATCTTCCAGGTAACTTTTCTTCAATCATGTAACAATGATCTGAATAATTCTTCAAAAGTAAATAACATGGTATAACACTGAAATGGGGAAAAAGAACAGAAAAGAAGAATTACAATATGACTGCAGTACTGTTTATCCACAATCCAAATATAAGTATATAGGCTAACTAAACTAAACTAAACTTAACTAAAATTAAAAAGAGAAATATTTACAGCGGACATTGGTGATGTGAATATTTCCTTCTAATATGACAGCCATACTCCGGGAATTTTGGTTGTCTATTTATATAAAAAAATCCACGACGGTTTTATCTTGCGTGAAACCCTTCCTGTGTTGGTGTTTTATCTTTTCGGTTTACCATCGTCTCCATTCTTTCAAACACGGACTTACTAATCTCTGCACTGCACTCGTTTGCCATCCCAATACCATTCCCACATGTTTATCTCTTGATATGGTGAACTCCATCTGTTGTACCAAATTACTGATTCTTGTGGTGTTAGGTATCGTACAGTGTCATTATACTTGATATTATTTTTGTAAGTTTTAATGAGTGGATCAACTCAACGAATTGTTGTTGTAGCACCTCGCCTCTTATCGCATCTTGGACTGTATTGTATAAATATTGTGACACACTCCTGCTGATAAACTTGTGCCAAGTTTCCTTCATATCTTTTGACAATTTCAAAAGTCGGTCGGATTGTACCGCTTCACCTGGTCCTTAACGAAATATGAGTTCTTTAGTTTTTGTTTTTTTTCCTGTCGCGATCCTTGCATCTGTCTTCCATGTCGCTTATGTCAATGGAACATGTTTTATTTTCTATTAGGTCTCACAGTTCTTTTCCATTGGTGTTTAACATTCATACTGATTCTTTGCTCTTTCCTTGTAAATAAACAGCAAAAGATGACGGTACTTTGCATACTTGGCTTATGATATGAAAGTTTGGATTGGTTTCTTCATAACTTGTTTTTGCCAGTCTATACGCAACCGTTTGCCCGATGTAGTTTGTGTTACAGAGCATCGCCATTCCATAAACATGCGGTTCTTTATTGAGTACAAAAATCTTGTGCACCATTTTTGAAAGTACCATACGAGTCAACACCTTTGTCGTTTAACAATAAATCACGTACAGCAGAGGATAGTCTTCCTCTTGTCATAGTACTACTTAACACTTTACAATAGTCATTTTTACACGTTACACGAATTACACCATGACATTTCAATATATCATACACTTTATCAATGTCTAAACTATGATATTCCAAAATGGTACCATCTAAGTACGTGGATTTTTCACGGAAAATCATCTCAACGAATAATAAATAATTCTTATCTAATCTACCTCGTTTTATTTTGGGCCCGTAAGGTGGCCCACTCGCCTATATATTGTCACAATCATATTTGGGCTTGGCACACAAGGAAACGACTTCTTCTATCTCCATCCGCGTCATCTTCGTAGGGGTTTCTCAGTACGCAGTACAAGTCAGTTATGTTATCTTGAATATTCTATTGACAATATTGTAATACGTCAGATGGACTTGTTTCTTGGCTGCGGCGCTCACAAAGTATGTGTAGATGTAGTATCATCAACACAATGTAGAAAATCTTCAATGAAAACAGTGAGAAATTGTCATTTTTTTTTCCATGCATTCAGTTCAGTATAAAATCTACGGGTCAAGTCAACATAATGCTAGCTGATGAAAAAGCACAAACCCGATTGCTTCGATATTATACATATAGGTACTACAAGTGGACCAATCAATCTCAGATTTGTTCACACCCCAGGAGTTGTTTAGAGGGCTCCCAATTACAATTCAATCGAGATAATAAAACAAAACACAAACCTCCTTGATACTGGCCAAAAGCCGAGAAACTTCTTAAACGGGTCGAGATTTCCTATTACATGGGGTAGCGGCAAAATAATATACGTTTTCTGTTTGAAAAAAAAAAACGAAAATGAATCACAGACGAAGCCAAATCGCAATATATATATAGTTCTACAAACTATACAGTAATTACGTACCGAATGTATCGGGCGCGTACCATCTTTGAATACAGCCTTATCACTACATTCAATTCTTATTTCAGAATTCCTCAGGTATAGCACACAGTATAAGGTGGTAGAAGCGATGAAAAACAGATTTCCTTATTACCTGGGGAAAATTCCAAAAATATATTATACATTTAGTGATTTGCCTGTTGGTGATTAATGTTTAATTATTATACACACGTAATTATGCACCGAATTTATCAGGTCACTACGTTCACGATACATTCAATGAAGTCGTATACACCAAATGCGAAGAGTTTGAGAGTGGTGAAAAATCTACAATATGGGTACTGGAGCCAATGTTGCTGTAGTCGTATCTTGGACTGTATTGTTTCTATTAGGTCTTGCAATTCTTTTCCATAGGTTTTTAACATCCATACTGGCTCTTTGCTCTTTCCTTGTAAATAAACAGCAAAAGATGACGGTACTTTGCATACTTGGCTCATGATATGAATGTTTGAAATGTGTTTCTTCATAACTTGTTTTTGCCAGTCTATACGCAACCGTTTGCCCGATGTAGTTTGTGTTACAGAGCATCGCCATTCCATGAACATGCGGTTCTTTATTGAGTACAAAAATCTTGTGCACCATTGTTGAAAGTACCATACGAGTCAACACCTTTGTCATTTAACAATAAATCACGTAGAGCAGATGATAGTCTTCCTCTTGTCATAGAACTACTTAACACTTTACAATAGTCATTTTACACGTTACACGAATTACATCATGACATTTCAATATATCATACACTTTATCAATGTCTAAACTATGATATTCCAAAATGGTACTATCTAAGTACGTGGATTTTTCACGGAAAATCATCTCAACAAATAATAAATAATTCTTATCTAATCTACCTCGTTTTATTTTGGGCCCGTAAGGTGGGCCACTCACCTATATATTGTCACAATCATATTCGGGCTTGGCACACAAGGAAACGACTTCTTCTATCTCCATCCGCGTCATCTTCGTAGGGGTTTCTCAGTACGCAGTACAAGTCAGTTATGTTATCTTGAATATTCTATTGACAATATTGTAATACGTCAGATGGACTTGTTTCTTGGCTGCAGCGCTCATAAAGTATGTGTAGATGTAGTATCATCAACACAATGTAGAAAATCTTCAATGAAAACAGTGAGAAATTGTCATTTTTTTTTTCAGTTCGGTATAAAATCTTCGGGTCAAGTCAACATAATGCTAGCTGATGAAAAAACACAAACCCGATTGCTTCGATAATATACATATAGAGATACTACAAGTGGACCAATCAATTTCAGATTTGTTCACACCCCAGGAGTTGTTTAGAGGGCTCCCAATTACAATTCAATCGAGATAATAAAACAAATCACAAACCTCCTTGACACTGACCAAACGCCGAGAAACTTCTTAAACGGGTCGAGATTTCCTATTACATGGGGGTAGCGGCAAAATAATATACGTTTTCTGTTTGAAAAAAAATAAAAATCGAAAATGAATCACCGACGAAGCCAAATCGGAATATATATATATATTGTACAAACTATACAGTAATTACGTACCGAATGTATCATGCGCGTACCAGCTTTGAATACAGCCTTATCACTACATTCAATTCTTATTTCAGGATTCATCCGGTATAGCACACAGTAAGGTGATAGAAGCGATGAAAAACACATTTCCTTATTACCTGGGGAAAAATCCAAAAATATATTAAACATCAATCACCGACAGGCAAATCACAAAATGTATAATTATTATACACACGTAATTACGCACCGAATTTATCAGGTCACTCCGTTCACGTTTCATTCAATGAAGTCGTATACACCGAGAGTTCAAGAGCGGTGAAAAATCTACAATATGGGCACTGGAACAATGGATGTCAGATTGACCACATCTGACATCCATGGCCGCAGTGGTCACTACCAATAATGCATTGCGGCATGTTTATCCATGATGCAAAACTTCAATTTTTTGTATTTTTTTTATTCAATTCAACTTAATCTTAATAATAAAGAATAAAAAAATTCGATGAACATTGAAAATGAATATATACATATCTTAATAATTTCCGACTTGTCTATGGTAATCTGGTTAATCGTAATTTGTGTTTGTTGCATTTGTGAAATCCAGTCTCTCCAAATCGTATGATCTGGTGGGTGCTCTTGTAATACTACTACCTCTATGTGCTTCATTTTCATATGTTGTATTTCTGTAAAACATATTGTTATAACGTAGTGGTGCCCCTGTTTCGTGTGTTGCTGTGAATATGTCAATATGCAGTAATGGTTGCAGCCTGTTGGTATGTATTAAATTGTGGTTCATCCATCCGAGTTGAGTTGGCATATTTCTTTGGTGTCATCCATATATCTGGTGGTTTATTACAGTTGAATTGATAGTGTCTAGTGCTGTCTGGATGTGTCATTCCGGTTGTTACAAGATTCCGTCTATCTCCCTAAATCAAGCCCTGGTCAATCTATTATTGAACAATATGTGTGCCATGGTAGTGATAAATTGAATACTGGTTCTAGTATGGTTCTATGTACAATGGATTTTATCTTCCTTGTGTGCGTTAGGATTATCTGGATCTTCATCTTTTTGGTATGGTGCTGCTTGTGGTTCACTCCTATCCGGCATGTCATTTACTGCCTACCATGGTGATGGTTTTACACTTGGGTAGAAAACAGTAATAAAAATATCCAAATGTGTGGTTTGTAAAAACCCAACCAAATAAATGATTTAATCTCAATATGTTGCAATTATTTGTTACATTGTAACGATTAACAATAAAATTGACGCTCAGTTTTCATACAATGAAGCATTATATCGATAATTTTTGTTTTCAGTAAATAATGTTCAACTCAGTAGGTCACTAGCAGATCATTGACCGTCCTCGATTACTGTCGGACGCAACAAAAGCATTCTCTTTACATTTTCAAACTGAAAGCGAGATCGCACACGTATTTAACGGTAGTGAGGGGAGGGGCGCCCTCTCTGAACGGTTCCCTTCTCGGAGGGAGTGTAGTGTCCCAGCAATTTAGACTGGGGATGGCTGGTTACTTCCGGTAAAGTTAGGGTATGCCTTTGTTATGTGGAGAGTAAATATCCGGTATGGGATTAGGGGAATCACCACCACGTGGAAATAATTCTGACTGACCTCGCATTCGTTTTTGAATTCTGTGGGAACGTTTCTTCTTTCCAACAGAATTCAAAATGCACTCGTATACAGACAGATTCTCAATGATGGAACGGGAAGTAAGTGAGACGGTGTTTTTTGGACGTAGCTCCGTCTTTGAGAATACAATATGATTAATCAAATCTACTATGTTACTTGCTTTTGTTCATTTAAATAAACATACTATATATTTTTTTTCCACGAACCATTCTTTATCGCCTGAATTCTAGTTACCTGTATATGAGAGAGAGATAAGCATTATTGCAACGAACAACTACCAGAACAAATTTTTGATCGAGTTATACAAGCAGCCTGCAGCAGCCGACTGAGATAGCTCTGCTGTTAGCAATGTACATATAAATTAAAGAACTTAAGATATCATTGGAAAATGAACAATATGTATAGTATTAAAGCAATCGGACTTGCTGTTTTCAGCAAGATTTCGAAAATATCACTTTTCACCAAAACTATTCATCAAAAATAGAGAATCAAAGATATCATCACGAGATGAACAAATAATCTAAGACACTAACTATCAAAGAATTCAGGCTTGTAGTTTTCAAGAAGAAGTGGGAAAATATGATAAGCTCGGCTCAACTAAGTCGACAACGGAGCTAAAATACTCACATCAATTAACCTTCTTTTACCTCCCAATTACCTGTAAGTGTGAGAGAGAAAAATAAACATTAATGCAACGAATAGCTATTTGTGATCGAGAGTAACGGTAGCTACTAACTTACATCAATTAACATCAGTCACCCCGGGCTTCAGATACGGGTAATAATAACGCAAGATGGCTGTTAAATAATAAAAAGTTAACATTATTTTGATTGATTGAATGAACGAACGAACGAGCAGCTCACCTTCTTCTGACAGGCCAACTGTTACCGGCATCTTCATACAGTTCCGGCTGGGAATAGCGTTATTCTGTCAATGGATAGACATACAATTCGATTTCTAGACACTTCGACCAAAATTGGACATCACATTCAGTGAAACAAACACTGGTCTGCGAGCACTGGGAAAAGAGGCGTCTGAAATAGGTGGGTCGAGATGTCCTAATCTAAAACACCTTTTTAATTCAAATGATTAATAAGACTCATATCTTTGGTGTTCAAAGGCCCATCTGATGAGAACGTAAACACCAAATGCGGACAGCTTGGATTTACTGTCAGGGGGAAATTCTCTTTCTCTCGGGTTCTCCACACTTGTCAGGGGGGGAACTCGTCTCGTCTCTATCTCGTCCCCTTGAGGTACGGGATCGGGAAAGTCACTTTAACTTTACAGTCAAATAAGGCACACACAACGAAATACGTTTCAGCTCTCGTCTTAGTCGATCTTTTGGAGCACTCTATAAGACACAGCGCCCTGGGAAAAAGTCCCCAAGACTCTCACAAGGCTGAACCAAGACTCGCCCAAGACTGGACTGCGTCAAGGCTCACCCCAAGACTCTCTCGGACTGCTCTCTCGACTTTCGACTGTGTCTGTCGTGGAGTATTCTTCAAGACCAACTCAAACTCTCTTTATTCATTTTCAAAACTCTAACCAATTACAAAGCATTAAAAAGACTCTAAGGCGTAACCTTCAATCATAAAGCCAATCATACTAAGTACTGAATACGTCATATCTTTTGATTAATCGTTCACTACATTAATAACTACGGATGTCAGAATAGCGACGGTATCTTGTAATTAGTTCCAAATCACTGAGCCAAGTTCCGTCCAAAACTTCAAATAGGCCTAGACGATGACAGACATAACACAGCAATTCGCTAATAATCAGTTAATTAAGTCGGTCAACAGATACGCAAAAACAAATTCATGACACATCCCTTCACCCAAACTGAGATATGCCTCTCGGCATTGCACGTTCACAAATCAAAGATACCGTCAGCCACTCATCGTCATACGGGTTAAATACAATACTAAGAAAAAGGATAAATCAAAAAGAGTAAAACACACTAATTAAGTACAATGATTATAAAGTCTAAATACAATGGTTATAAAGTCACAAATATCAACGGTTATAAATCAAAAAACAAGGGAAAGGCTACCAATCGACTCACTTTTCTCAAAACGGTCCGCTGAGGGTAACCCTTCGCTGCACTGTCTCCGTTACTAAGGTTACAAACTCTATATCAAAAGGTCAAAAAAAACTAAGGCGTGGCGGTGTAACCAAGCGATCAGCTAATCGCTGCAGTCGACAGCATGATCACATGATTACCAGGGATGCGTCTCTCGGTTAAAGCATTGCAAAGCGGTAACTAATAAACAATGAATAAAAAGCTATTAATCAAACTCCTGTCATATACGCTTATAAACTTCAACTGAACTCACAATTCGTTAATCTAAACAAAAGTCATACGGCGTGGAAACAGAATGCAAAGACAAATTCGCTTTCATAACACATTACTCCTCTGGCAAAAAGACGGAAAGGCTAAAACGATAGAAACTACTAAGTTACATAAACCTGTCAATCATGAACAAAAGCTTGCGTTATCAAACAATACGCATATAAGCGCACCAAACTCTCATCTCAAAAAGACATTAAAAAACGTTACAAAGGTGCTATCAACTCAAAAAGCGTCAGAAGTATTCCGGAACAACACGTAAACAAAAACAACTCTTAAAACGTCGGTATCTCTGTACTCGACAAATCTCAAAACTCTGAAAAACTCATTGGGGCATTACTTTCCCCATCACAATCCGTACTCATGAACTCATTAAAACTCCATAAAACTTCACAAAACTCCAAATCACTGTGTTGCAAATACTTGTCCACAAACGCGCTTAAATCGTTACAAAGGACCTCGAACGTCACCAAATATCAGTTCAAAACAAAAATCTGGGCGCTTACATACATACAATTCGACATCACTAAAAGAAACGGTAAAAACGATAATAAAAAGCAGGCAATACAATACATTACTGAGCAATAGGGTTAGGGTTGTGGAAAAGAGTTCAACGTCCTGAGTTACACAGTGTCAGTTACAGTGTCCAACGAGCGGTTCTCTAAGCAATACAAAGATAGCTAAAGTCAAAGTCTATAAGCGTCTTCTTCTCTTGTCGCGTTAGTCCGGGTCGTTCTTTCATCTTCTTCTTGTCTTTAATGTCGCTCAATTCTTAATTATACAGTCCTATCCGGTACTGGTCCTTCCGAAGGGGTTCTGAAATCTTCATCTCTTCAGCGTTGTACATCGGTGCCATACTGGTAACGGTGTTAGTCGTCGAGCGCGGTTTCTGAGTCGTCTCTGCCATGGAGCTGTTAGTTCGGTTCACAAGAAAGACACCTCTTCGTCATTTCACTTTTCTTCACAGGATGATTTTTGTGTTGAACACAATGCCCGGGTTCTCCACCACGTGTCAGGGGGAAATTCTCTTTCTCTCGGGTTCTCCACACTTGTCAGGGGGGAACTCGTCTCGTCTCTATCTCGTCCCCTTGAGGTACGGGATCGGGAAAGTCACTTTAACTTTACAGTCAAATAAGGCACACACAACGAAATACGTTTCAGCTCTCGTCTTAGTCGATCTTTTGGAGCACTCTATAAGACACAGCGCCCTGGGAAAAAGCCCCCAAGACTCTCACAAGGCTGAACCAAGACTCGCCCAAGACTGGACTGCGTCAAGGCTCGCCCCAAGACTCTCTCGGACTGCTCTCACGACTTTCGACTGCGTCTGTCGTGGAGTATTCTTCAAGACCAACTCAAACTCTCTTTATTCATTTTCAAAACTCTAACCAATTACAAAGCAGTAAAAAGACTCTAAGGCGTAACCTTCAATCATAAAGCCAATCATACTAAGTACTGAATACGTCATATCTTTTGATTAATCGTTCACTACATTAATAACTACGGATGTCAGAATAGCGACGGTATCTTGTAATTAGTTCCAAATCACTGAGCCAAGTTCCGTCCAAAACTTCAAATAGGCCTAGACGATGACAGACATAACACAGCAATTCGCTAATAATCAGTTAATTAAGTCGGTCAACAGATACGCAAAAACAAATTCATGACACACCATGTCGACTGCACGACTAGCTAGGCTAAAAGACGAAATGTGGCACTACATAAATCACGTGCCAGTCTAAACGATGATTGGTTATTTGTTGCACGTTTACCTTGCATGACACGAATGTTCATTTGCATTAAATTAATATTCATGACAACTCGATTGAAATGCTTTTCGATAGTTCTAGGGGGATTGGCACGAGAGGGCGCCGTTCGATCTGGATAGAACTTCACGCAGTCAGTCGTCCTTTTTACATACAGGCTTTAAAATTGTGTCTATCGTAAAACAAATCAGCTGGCACTGGAGCCTGAGTTCTACGCGTGCTTTTATTGTGTTCAAAAATGTTTCATTTCAAACTGCACATGCGCACACACAGTGCTTTCTCGAAATGCATACTAATTAGGTAACTTGTCACTGATAAAAGATACTGAAAACATTTTGAGCAACTAGAGTGAAATATTAACGACAACATGTTATCCCTTTATTTTCTGCTCGCTTATTAAAAACACCGATCAAACACTGGCACATGAGTGAGTCGACATGGTGGTTTTAATGCTAAAGGTCGGGGATTAAATGAGTATTAACTATTATTAAATTCTAAGCGACACCAATCGTGTTCCACAACAAGTTGATATAGCGGGACTGGGTTCCGTCTGAACTCAGACTAGTACTATAGTTTGAGGTCCAGGGGTTCCCTCTTTTCAACAATATTAATATGGAGGAAGAGAAAAAAGAAACAAGGAAAATATTGATGTGTTTTGCCCAAAAAAACAACGATGTCAAAGCCACTTATATAAAATGCTAGCGTACGGACGGCGAGGCAAATTTGTTTACAATATTGTACCGGCTCTTAATATTTCAACATTGTAATGTATTGCTTTCATAATAATTAAGAAAACTCAAGTTATTTTTTTACTATTGTTAGGGCGCTGACACGGGGTATTGGGTCTGTGAATATTTCAATATTAATGACCACCTCCCCCTTAGAAGACACGCATTGCTTTGTTCAAACTTAGTTGAATGAAAAAGCAGTGTTTTCAGCTCCTATCGGCACGTCGACTGCTTTCGCTGCATTCCAATACTTGAGTGTCTCACAACCCTACTGACTGTTATGTAAGAAAAGTTTTTCGTTCATAAGAACTATCCTTCAAGCAGTTATATATATATAACACTTACTATTCAAGGCACGTTTTCTCGTTTTTGCTTTTTTCACCATGGCAAAAAAGAATGATATTTTGATGGTATTTTGTACGTCGAACTAGAAAAAGGTATTTTGACTTTGAATACATTAGCTCTCCATTAAAAATAATATGGATTTGATACAATCAAAGGGAAAATTATACGACATGGGGGTTAATCATTCAAGCTTCAGATTCCAAAATTTGCTGTCGTTTTTAATGAACTGATATACTAAGTTGCCCGTTTTATACTTTCAGCGTAAATTGACGGGCAACTCAGAGTTTGTCGTTGTTTAACGTTCAACATACTTAGCGGAAATCACGCACCATGAACTTGAGCGCTACTGGTGAACCTGCTTCCGTGGCCTGGTTTAAAGACTCTGGTAATATATTTCAAACTAATCAGTTCATAATTTACTAGTTTATGGTCATCGTCCATGCATCAGCTATATATTTTTTGTTGTGTGCAGATGTGTATAATGGACAGGTGTTGTATATGCTGTTTTGAACTAATACGCATTGATTCGATCGTGGCGGAGTGCTTGTTCGGCGACTGTAAATATACGTTACATATACATGCCAATATAACGACATATACTACTTTTTACATACGCATTCGTAGTGTCCCAACACAATATATATATAATATATATATATATATATATATATATCTGTTATTGTGCCCTCGCACATGTCTAGTTACAATTCATTATACGTGTTTTGAGAATTTATATGACGATTAAATAAGTGTTAACTTCATAATTGTTTAATTACTTTTACACGCACACACGAGGTAGGTAACAATGGTTAAATTTTCATTACCTGTATATAATTATTGTGGCCCAAGTGCTGACCTAAAAGAATACAAAAAGGCCAAAGTTAAAATAGATTAAATATGCAAAGAGCATGACATACAATATGGGAATCCAAGAATACCAACTGCTGAACATGGATATGTAACGCGTATCCTAGAGGAGAAAAAAAATGATAAAAATAACGAATTCCATGTTATGAATGAAACACTCTAAATACAAATATAATACAAGTGCAAATACAATACACCAATACAACAGATAAATGTCGAAACAACAAACCAAGAACAAACAACAGGTGAAGAGCAAGAAGCGGAAACAACAACGATGTCGCCAAGTAAAAGACAAAAAGAAGATGATGACAGAGAGAAAGAAATGCCAAACGCGACGAAAGAAGATGAAGGCTGCTCTGCAGTTGGCTTTACGGGAATTGGGAAATATGAAATGCATATGTTCAATTCGAATGGACAGGGGATAGACCCAACGAACTAACGTTTGCAAATACTGTACCAATATATATATATACCAATATACCAAGAAGTACTCACCAGTGACAGATCACAAACTCAAGTGTCGAAACTTGATAACATAAGACACCAAGTTGGTCATAGGTAGGCCACGATCATCCAATGCAAAAACACGACGAAAAGCACTTATTTGTCTATGCATGCAGAGAGTTGAAGAATAATATAACAATTAACAAATATTACTCCATTGGCAGTAACTGATATGACAAATCAAAAAACTATACTACACATACCAAGACCTGTACTGTTTATATTTGAGGACAAAATTGGAATAACACCACAATTCCAATGCCATGCATTGAGAAATAAGAAAAAAACGATCTAATTGATGCACTAAAATTAAATTATCCAAGATTCGAAAACCTACCAGAGTGGAGAGAACATATGTAATACCGAGAGTGTAAAAATCGCTTATACTGGATTTGTCAGCTGAATATTCAGATTTGTAGTAATATCAAATCCTGAACGTCAAGCAGCATCATATCAAAATAATGAAGATCATGACAATCCAAACTACCGACAAAGAGACAAAATAAATGACAGTATAAACAAATCAAAAGTACATGGAAGTATAGTTGAATCAGTATTTAATCTGTCACTACTATGGCACACATACTGTCCATTAATATATTGGCCAGGACACGATTTGGCAAAAGACCAAGGAGACGGATGAAACATGGTAACATCAGGAATGGCACATCCAGACGGAACTAGACATCAATTTAAATGTGATAAACCACCACATATATGGATGACACCAAAGAAATGTGCTAATTCAGAAGAAAAATTGTATAAAAAGTGGACTATGGACATGCAAATTAGAACCACAATAAAATACATACCTCTCAGTGGCAAACCATACTGTGCACCCGAAGTCATAGGATTTGACACATCCAGTGCATCATCTAATATTGACATATTTTACAGAAACCCGACACTAGAAAACAAAACACAAGTTCGAAAAAGTATCACAAGAGAACCAATAACATCATATGGTATCGGAGGATTGGATTTCTCAAGCATAGCCAAGAAAAACTACGAACAACCAGAGAACAGAAGTCGAAAATTATTAACACAAAGTTTTTTCAAGTTAATGTTCATCAGTTTTTGTTAAACTTTGTTAAATAAAGCAGGAATTTGAATAAAGTTATATAAGAAAAATAGTTGATGAATGGCGCAATGCATTATGGGTAACGCCTTGTCGCAATGCGTTGTGCGTATTGAAAAAAAGTCTAATAAAAAGTCACTGGAGCCATGGAGTGGCCACACGTTTGAGAACCAATGGAAGGCAATTATCCTAAATCGGCTGAAACCATCCTCCAACACTCTCGATTACCAATCCACAATGTTATATTAAAGCAGCTGCTTACGAAGCTCAACGGGTGGCCCACCATGCAAAGGTGTGGTGCGTTCTGTTGGTATTGTCATGAATTTGTTTTCGCGTATCTGCTGATCGACTTATTTAGCTGATTACTAGTGAATGGCTGTGTTATATCTGTCATCATTTAGGCTCATGCGAGGTCCTGGACGGAACTCGACTCAGTGATTTGGAACTAATTACGATATAACCGTCCCTATCCGGACTACTATTTCTGACAGTTGGTATTCGCAGTTAGTAATATAGTGAACGATTAATCAAAAGATATGACGTGTCCAGTACTTAGTGTGATTGGCTGTGTGCAGGTCGAATGTGTGAAGGCCACGCCTTAGAGTCTTTATAATGCTTTGTAATTGGTTAAGGTTTTGAAAGTGAATAAAGTTGTTTTAGTTGGTCTTGGCGAGTACACCACGACAGACGTAGTCTTGGGGCAGTCTAGGGACAGAGTCTTGGGTCAGCCTTGCTATAGTCTTGGGGACATTTCCCCAGGGCGCTTTGTCTTATAGAGTGTTCGACTGACCGACTAAAGACGAGAGTTGAAACGTATTTTGTTGTGTGCGTCTATTTGACTGTTAGGTCCCGATCCCGTACCTCGAGCAGACGTGTATAGAGACAGAGACGAGATCTCCCCCTGACACGTGTGGAGAACCCCAGAAGAATTTCCCCGTGATAGTATCTCGGGACAATGATTAAAAAGTAAATGTTGAAGAATATCAAAAGCTGCTTTCTTTAAATGAAAGCGTCTCTTAAAACCATCAAGCGGAAATCGTGGAACAACGTTCTCCGCATAACCAAAAATGTTCACTCTCGTGTATCGCTGTTTAACGCCACTAAATAATAACATTAACTTATCGTCGTCTTAATCATCGTAAAACTGATTAAACGAATACGTTTCTGTATCAAAAACTTGTTTGATGAAAGAATACGCACCGTTGCTGAGGGCCGCCATCATGAATAATCGTGATTATGCTAATCGTTGTTTTGTTTACAGCCTCGTTTTCAATATTTACGTCTTGATAATCGTTGAGAATCATGATCGTGATTTTGCAATATCAAACGCGCCCAAGGTATTTTACACCGATGCGCAGAATGTTGTTCAATAACTTCATATGAGAGCTGCCAAATGGGTACTAAAACATTGTACTACGCTATATGAAAGACCGGAGCTATAATGGCCCTTTCATCTATATTATTTATTCTCTCCCTAGAAATATTTCAAGTCACCCTGCAGCATAATAGTAATGTGCATGGAATTATGTTTGAACGTGAATGAAGTTTATTTCACTATGAACATATATACATATAATAATAAACAAATAAATGTGATATATAAACAAATGAGTAAATAAAATTAAGTAAATAGGTATATATAATTTGAATTTTAAATATATATATATTTATATAAATTATCTATAGTGAATATCACAAAAATAGTTCCCTAAAACTAGTCTAGTCCATGACCTTTTTTAAAGAATGAACTGAATAAAGAGTAAATAATACTATTAATAAGTTATATACAGGTACATAGTTGTACATTCATTTGAATAGATTCAAAGTCTTAAATTAACAAAAGAGATGAAAGAAAACAAACTGATTGAAGCATTTTTGTCAATTACTTGGAGAAGTCAGAAGAGTAACAATAAACTTAGAGTTTAGTGTTATGTTTTTTGCGAAAACCAAATTGCGTGTTTGAAAGTATGTGATTTTTTCAAGGAAACTTATGAATTGTTTATTCACAATCGATTCAAATATTTTGCTAAGGATTGGTAAGATTGAAATAGGGCGATAGTTACTGGCCTCTGCTGGAATACCTTTTTTGTGAATGGGTGCAACTTTTAAGTCATCAGGAAAAACACATTGGCTTAACGAACAATTGATAATGTGAGCAATGGGTCGGGCACTAATGTTAGCTGAATGAATTGATGTTTTAGGGTGTATATCGTCATGTCCTGCTAATTTATTGGGATTAAGGGATTTGATTTGATTGAAAACTTCGGACTCGTATACTGGGTGGAAAAATGACGAGTTAATTTGACTCCCGGTGAAATGATGTCGAAAGTCATCTGTGTTCGTTAAACTAGCAGCAAGGCTCGGGCCAATATCTGTGAAATATTCATTAAGTTCTTCACCGATATCAGAAATTTTCGTTAATTCATGGGGGATGACTTTGTTTTTGTTTTATTTAGGATCTCATTAATAACCTGCCATGTTTTATTTGTGTTCCCGCGGGTGACAACAAATTTATTTGAGTAATAAGACGTTTTAACCGACTTTAGCAACTTAGTCAAGACGTTTCTATATTGTTTATATACGTGTGCATTTTGGAGAAGGGTTATTTTTCATTTTAATAAATGGGTTTTGACTTTAATAGTTCTTTAGTTTTCGAAGTTGTATTTGTAAATACCGTTTTTTTTTTGTCTAAAAACATGTTTACTTTTTTTTAAGGATACCAAAAATTGGATAATGATCACTAATGTCCTTTAGGATTGTGCCACTTACAATAAAGTGATTAGTAATATTTGTTATGGAATCGTTGTGCTGGATTGTTGAAAAATGCAAGTAGTAGTGCTGATTATCTGGGTGAAATTATAAGCATTGAGAAGGGTGAGATAGTAACAGGTGTTCAAGTCTCCTTGGCAAAAACAAATACTTGTTGTTGCACCAGAGTCCGCGCACTTCATCAGGAGACTGTGATAAGCACGTCTTTCTTCGGTGGTCGCTGAGTAAAATCAATCACATGGAAGACACCGATTCAAATGTAATAAACCAATAGATATATGGATGACATCCAACAAGTATGCCAATTCAGATGGTATCTTAAGTTAGCAAATGATATGCAAATTACAACTATACTAGAATACATACCTACAACACAAATCAACACTGTATACCTAAAATAATCTCATTTTACACATTCCGCGAAACTAATCTATTAAGTGCACCATTACGACATAATAACATCTTTTACAATAATCCTGCACTAGAAAACCAAGAGAATTAATTACAAGAGAACCAATAGGCTCATATAACATAGGTAGATTGGACTACTCCAAAATCAATACGAAGAACTACAAAAAGCCAGATTATCAACGACGAACATTATTAATGATCCATTTTTACAATACAATGTACATCGATTTTTGTTTAAGTTGCGTCATAGATGGTTGCAGGAATGTTAACAGAATTCTTTAAAAAAAAGGAAAAAATGATTGAAGTCTGAGTAATGCAATGCATTGTGGGGCTAGTAACACGACTTCAATTATGGAGACTTGTCCACTATAACGATCATACTTTTTTTAATATGACAGCCAAACCCCTGGCTGTGTGACGCATATCGTGCAAGGAATGCCGGGAGTTTGTTCGAGACTGACGATATAATAAATCATCTCAGTTATTACTTTAATAAATAATGATAAATGAAACTTATAGACAATGTAGAAATGAGCTGGGCAATTTTTTTTTTCAATCAGCAGTTAGTTTGATAGTTCCTTGCGTGTAATACGTTCTACGCTGGTGCATCATTGGAAATTGTGAGGGCCCAGAATGATTTGTCTGAAATATCTCAAGCACTGTTTTAAATAGGGACATACACCTAGTGTAGTATTGAATCCATCGGACATGTGACTAACATATCAGATGACCATATATGGTCATATGCCCTTAATTAACATTGTGACGTAAAATACGGGGTGGGGGCCTTTCTGGGGCTACTCCGTATTCAGGAGCTGGGAGCTTATCTTCAATGCAGGTCTAATAATAAACATCTTTGCTAGCGTGCTATCTTGTAAGTCTCCTCCCTTTCAGCTCGTCCGCTGCTACGAAGGTGGGAAACGTTTGATGAATGTATATCACCACAACTGAGGCGGTGCAGGGAAGGACATATACCAGTAACGAATACAATAAATCAAAACAACACGATATATAAGGTTTCCTTTACTTTAATAAATAAATAATAGGGTTGCTGGTCACTGGAACCATCAAGAAATGGGGATATACAGTAAATAAATAAAATTAGGGACCTGATCGATGCTGCATGGTTCATTCCACTCTCTGATGGACAGCAATGTACAATCTTCCATCGTATCTGGCATACTGTCGAAGCAGGTGCACTGCAATTTGAACTCGTGCTCTGTGTCCAGGGAGTATCGGCAACTGCACTGCTATCTGCTGCTACTGGTAGCACTGGTACAACGTTAACGGGAGTAGTTCAGGCAGTCAACTTCAGTGGTTCCTGTTGATCAGCAGGGATTACTGCACAGCACGTTTGCATATGTACCCCAGTATAAGGTACAGCTCATTGGAGGCAAGAATCAACATCACAGGATATAACAGTATCACGTCAGGTCACCTTCCTGAATAAAGGTTTTCACACATGTCTCAACGTAATACCACAACTAAATTATGGCCATGCAAGCAATAAAATGTATTCAACGAAATGATTGGTTATCTCGAAATAACGAACCAATTAGTGTATAATGAATGCCAATTTTGGTATTGGAATAAACCACTCTATATTCAAGCTCTACCAATTTAAAGTAGAAGACTCGGGTCAATGATATCGTATCTATTTTTATTGCTAACAACGCTGGGCTCAGCACATTCCAAGATATTTCACAATCACCACACCACAGTCTGTGACATACCATTACAAGACGCATGTATATCAAATTCTGCTGACAACACAATCCAGTGACTGTATCAGCAGTCTAAAAATAAACATGTACAATGGGTTGTTACAAAGTATCCAAACGTGTGTACTTTTCATTCACACATCAAGGGCTCTGTTTTCTAAAAGTACTTTTCATGTCACAATATGCATAACTATGTAACATTCTTACAGATAGGATCATGTAACAAGTACAGTAATGATGGTGTATAACCACAGAAATAACTCACAATTCTTTTGACCATATGTTCACATTACCTCATTAATATGCATAAGTGTATTATCATAAGTGCTATTGTAGATAGGACAATGCAATATCGGAGCATTTGGCAAGAGATGTCCATATATGATCATGTGTCTCATTAATTAACTGCATTCTCAGCAAATATCAGCAGTAAATGACAGTAGATAACACAAAAGTACGAGTGATTGCGGAGCATGCATCCATCTGATAATGAAAATTACTAGGATTGTGGAGAAATTGATTATACTATGACTTGATTCTTTTTTATCTGCATGTTGAACATTGCCAGATTGCCGCCTGAATATCGTCTATATAGAGAGCCTGGTTGTCTGCTTTAACTACAATGACAACAAACAGAAAACAAAATTAGCAGTACTAGTATATCGAATACAGAGAGAGGTACATGCATGGCTAATTCAAAGAACTAGGCAAGATTCCACCATAAGCCTGTTTTCTTACAGCTATAATATCTTTGGAATTACTAGGTATGTTTGATATGTTGTCTGTGTAACTATATGAATGCTGTAATAAAAGCGTATGTCTTTAACAACTATCGTTCTTGTGTAAGTGCGCCCTCTTGGGTATTCAGACTTGAACGTATCTAACCTGGCGTGTAGACTGCAACTTCACACAATACTAACACAGCAGTAGTTTCCATAGAAACTGTAACCTCATTCCCTCGTAAAGGTTCTGGATTTCTACAGTCCAGCAAGATTACTTCGGAACTTGCTGTATCCGCATCTACCTGGCTGCCACATTGGTCACCAGCGGGGTTCACTGTCACTATAGCGCCCTCTATGTTGGATGCTAAAACAAAAAAGTCATGATTTATTATAAATTTGTGTTTTGAATAATAAAGTGCTAATACTAGAGGTATTTCAAATACTATTGGATATATATTCCAACTTCGTGAATATGGGTATATACAAGTTTTATTGTATTCTAAAGAAAAATATATTAATAAGAAACACAGCTTTGTTCATAATTTCTCTGTCGCATTGTTAAGGGTGATCCGGAATTGGAAAACGTATTTTTACTCAAATGTAGATTGTGAAATTCACCCATCTCTTATTCAACATGTCAAATGTTTTGCATGTGTTTTTTATAACCATTGCGCAAATGTCTGAACTACCCACCTATAATGCAGTTAGATTCAAGCCCAATAAGAGTTTGAAAACTAAAGTGAAAATAAAACAGTTCATATGAGGTTCATATGATCAAATTTTGTTACACTGACTTTCGAAAATGTGTTATCAGCGATTTGGAATTAAATGAATTTTGGTGGCATTGACTTACCACAGCAATCTAGTCGATTGGTGATCGTCACGTGATATATATCAAGAGAAACACCTAAGTGTACCGTCCACCACGGAGAAGGCTCAGAAACACTCGAAAAACAACTTCCTGTAGAGTAGTTACCGTTCTTATTGCCATCAACAGCGTTCGACGCATCGCCTTTCCCGTTTACCTCCGATGATGAGGTTACAGTTTTGCCAACGGCGTAATTGATAAACGTCTCTGGGTCCAACGATGGGTCTGCGGGAAGGAATCACAAGTAATTTAGAACCGCAGTTGTGTAAAGTATATGACAAATAGATTAAATCTACTATTTCGCATCATCAGTTTCTCACATTATCATCAATTCCAATTACACAAAAAGAAAATGTTGGAAAATACCATTAAATTATTTTTATCGGGCAGGGAAAAGTATAAACTATGAATGCAGGACACTAACTCAAGTTGAACGCATTACAATAATAATTCTTTTCAAATTTGAAAATGTTACTTGAGCATTCAGACATTATTCTTGATTGTTGGTTATATATGACGCTCTAATGGTTTGACACCTCAATTGGAATTTGTGTAATCTGCTCTATTTTGAAGACAGCTTTTTTGCAAAGAGTGACATACTTGTATTTCAAACTCTTTTATTATTATTTCAGGATAACCAAAACTTGTATTTGTGAGTGGAACTTGGGCGTAAAACTGCTGGTTGTGAAAAAGATAAAGGGGGTGGTCGTCGCGTCGCGTCCTGTTCGATATAGGACTCATAGTGACGTATACAACGAGTGTAAAATACATTGTTTGTTTGAACATGAACTTTGAACACGACGACCACCACCCTTTAACTGATACATTTCAAGAGAGCAGTCAGCTGAATCGAATTATTCATGTTTGTACATTGTAATCTGCGAATTAATTTAAATATTGGACCTGAAACAGACATGTTTACGCAGACAGTCTGCCTTACCCAATTTTAGTGCAGTATATTCAAGCAAATTGTCACTTGATGATTGTGTGTTCTGCCAAACTTCAGGTGGTATGTTGTACCATGTCTCTCTATCGTCGTCACTGAATATAATCGACCTGCCATCTCCTCCAACGCCATAGTACGCATCAGTGTCGCTATCATATGCAAGTATGTTTGTTATTTTAGGACTTTTACCTGAAAAATAAACACACATAAACTTCAACGCCCAAAGGTTGTGTCATAATACGACGTTGCATACTTAATCGTTTATGTATGAAACAGTCACTAACGACACAGACTGAAAAACACGACTATAACACCAGTCCTCTGTACATTAGCGCAAAATACATATCAGTATAGCAGTTTATTTATTTACCAGCCCATAAAGTATCATTGGTCTCCGATCCCAGCCTAGACTCGCTGCAATCGCCCCCATCCCTATAAACAACAGAATATTAGTATTGCCTATTGAATATAACGTGGAAGATAAACAGTTAATAGGGGGCAAGGGGACAGCTGGTACAGGTTACAGGAAATAGAAAAGGCATTTTACGTTTTTACAAAAAATAAAATGAAAGTTCCATGTACAGTGAAAAAAATAGTTTTTTACACTTCACAGATTCCTAATTACATTTGATATTTTTATATTCTAACCAGTAACTTATTCAAACCAGTAACTTATAAACATTACATGTCCCCAACCACAACAAAGTCACTACCATCTGGTTCATCAGCATTATTACTCATTCATCTGGGCAATGTAGACTCTTCACAGTTTACCCAAATATTCACATGCAAATGCAGTAAACCAATTAGTTCAGCACACATTTTCACACCATGTTGCCTTGCAACATTCAGTTAAATATTGAAAAGACTATTGAAATGGAACACATAATGATAACTGCATTTTGTTACAGCTACCGGCAGCCGTGCTGGATTTAAGAAAACCTGTGCACAATTTGTCGTACTTCCAGTGGTAGTGATGTGATGTTTTTTGTGAAAGCATTACTAAAAATTGTTCTATGAATGTTACAAAGAAAAATAATTAATTTTATTCCCGAAATGATATAAAATGCTTCTTCTTCATAATCATTCATTTTATTAGTCTGCAATGTAACATGCATATAAATGTATATTACAGTTTTAAAATGTGTGGTAATTGGTTGTGAAGTTCGGCGACAATGTTCATGTTAAGGGAAATGCTGTATTTATCATACATGGGATGGAGAACTAAGCAATGTGAAATTGATCACTTTTCAGACGATTCTCAAAGAAGTATTTTTGAAAAAAATATAGTACAATAAGTACTTATTATTAGTGATATAAATAC
Source organism: Saccoglossus kowalevskii (assembly GCF_978046115.1). Classification (NCBI taxonomy): domain Eukaryota; kingdom Metazoa; phylum Hemichordata; class Enteropneusta; family Harrimaniidae; genus Saccoglossus; species Saccoglossus kowalevskii. The sequence goes on along the minus strand of NC_140643.1, from coordinate 26,074,515 downwards.
AGATTATGTTGCTGATGAAGAAAAAACACATTTAATTTTATCACTTTCTGTTTTTCATTAAAAAAATGTCCGTGTGACTAATCCAAACTCTAAAAGTTGTACCAGTTCACTTTAGGGTATGGGACATTTTAGACCATTTGATTTAGCAAAGGGCTGGAGAAAAAAAAAACGGTGAAAGAATAAATGAACGATAACAAACGAAATCCAAACTATTTTGGCTTGGAGCCCTGATTAATATTGTTAAAATAGTCACATGTGCTGTAGGATAAGAAGAGATAGGAGCGAGTCCAGTCAACCAGAATAACAGCCCTGAGACAAATCCAACATTGGCTTCTCAAATAACCCTCCTATAGTCTGTGTCTCGATGAACGTACTACAAGAACAAAATTTAGATAAGATTTATAACAACCCAGAACTTACCAGGCTACCAGCGTGTCACATATCATAAGATCACCTTTATGTTTTCTCACAAGTATCCCTCTCTCATAGGTATCTATATATAGCATAAATAATTGAGTTGAAAGTTACAATGATTATATTTTCGTGCTTAAACATCGATATAGCAACGCCCTTTCACCTGGAAAGGGTGGATATGATAACAATTATGAAGTATTGAGACTAATATATCAAGTTTCCGTGGACTCGCCAATTTGTTACACACTCACACAATTAGCAAAAATGACAAACAATGGAATGGTCGCGGGAAAAGCAACCGGTATTCTTTGCATGCGCCCTCATCGGAAGTGGAATCCAAAACACATTTCGGCCTTAAAAACTCGTAATTTGTTTAAAATATTTTGACATACCAAGTTTTGTTGATATAGCAATTTGTCATGTTGTAGTTGCCGTGATACAGCGAAAAATCGCATAGGTATGCACTCGAACTGGGTAGTCGGGTAGAAGGCTCGTCCCATTTTTCAGAACGTTCTATGGCAACACTGATGTGGATATTCATTGTTAACATGCATATTCTATTTATTTGCACCAAACTTCGCAAAACCTTCATACGATAAGAATGATCTAGCTGTTATACGATATTATTTGCGATCATTACCGGAAATGACGTTGAAAAGCTCAAGGCAGTATTGATTTTTTTTTTTAATTACAAGCTTCAATACGCTTTGAGGTGTTAATGATTCTCGTATTACGTGTTAGTTACGAGTAACTCTTCAATATTATATTGTCACGTCAGTCCATTATTTATGAGTTTGTACAAGTTAAATATTGTATACAACAAATTTACCCGTTAACGTAGAAGTTTGTCTTTCAATATCGTTGGAGGGTACGGTCTTTTCATCTGTAAAGCAAAAATATGTGACATAATTATAATTATGTGATTATATTATAATTGGAAAATTAACATAAAAAGTCAACGACATTAATATAAGTGTATACCTTCAATTTCGCATATATATCCGCGGTCTTTACTACATTTTTTGTCATTCATGTTGTAACTAGGCGACAACAATTCGACGCAGTTCTCATTGTCCAAGTAATTGTTAGGTTCATGCGGTAACCACATGCTGTATCGGAGGTAACTACCGTTGACCCACTTAAATATTCCTTCTGTGTCCCGATCAGTCAAGCCGATGAACAAGTTGGTGAGTGCCCCTGTTGTGTTCAGTAGATTTTGGACAAACTCCCATTCGTTTGCGTCTTCTACTGTAAGAAGATGACCGCCCTCTGCGGCGCAATCAGCGCTTGCTTGATCAAAGTTGTAATCTTCATCATCAGTGATGTAATAGCACGACGTTTTGAAACGATGATGCCCGTCTTTGCATTCTGGAATTAAAAACAGTATAAAAACTGTTAATAAACGGAAAGTATTTTAGGTTGTATACACGGTCATGTATCTCAATAATCACATGCCTGAGGTTCGGTTCCATACAGCTTCAGTTTTTGCAGGCCTAAGTCATTTCATTACATCGAAATCGTGAGATTCAGGCGATGGAACAGATGCGTTTTATGGCGATTATTCCAAGTTCAAAATTAGTGCCCGACTCGGAGAATGGGAACCATCTTTGGTCACGTTCTGTCACAGGGAGCCCAGGAACTATAATCAACTGTAACACGCAGTCTCTATGAGCGGGGGGGGGGGTATCGGCTGGTATCTAGTGTAAGAAATAAACAAGGGATGAAGGCTCCAGCCAGCTCACATTTTTTAAACTCGAAAAAACAGACGAAAAAATAAAAAATAAAATCTAAAAAAATACCAGGTTGAAGAATATTAGTTGCTTCTTCAAATTTTACCGATATCTGCAGAATAAATCAAGAAAACTATACAAATTGACTCTATTTAGGAATTCCTAACGGTTTGCCCGAACGCACGGCACAGTTGGAGGCGTGGCCTGTTCAGCATTTGTCAACAACCAATCACAAGACTGATTACGAACCACATCGAGGTCACGACTCGGTTAGTCTTGCTCAACTGGTTCGTAACCAGTCTTGTGATTGGTTGTTGACAAATGCCGAACAGGCCACGCCTCCAACGATGTCGTGCGTTCGGACTAACCGTTAGGAATTCCTAAATAGAGTCAATTTGTATAGTTTTCTTGATTTATTCTGCAGATATCGGTAAAATGTAGGTAAGGCTTTGGCGAAATTCGAAGGAGCAACTAATATTCTTCAACCTGGTATTTTTTTAGATTTTTTTTTAGATTTTTTTCGTTTGTTTCTTCGAGTTTAAAAAATGTGAACTGGCTGGAGCCTTCATCCCTTGTCTATTTCTTACACTAGATACCAGCCGATACCCCCCCCCCCCCGCTCATAGAGACTGCGTATTACAGTTGATTATAGTTCCTGGGCTCCCTGTGGTTCTGTGCTTCGATATGTAAATTACGATGTGGCAGTGGTGAAAGCAAGAATGAGTATAGCACAAGTAATAGCGCCAGAGTTTTGAGTGTGATGACATTGCATAACACAAAGTTACGTCATATTTGGACTAATTTGTCATATGGGGGCGTAGCGTAAGTCCTTCCAAATAAGTTGCGCCTCCTAGCGATGACCCGCTTCCGTGACGTCAACAGGATAGGTGTGCCGTGCAACCACCTACACATCATAGGTGAACTTCATATTCCACGTAATATGTTATTGTACATGTCTTAATTAATACCTTCACAGACATAACAAAATTGATTCTTAGTTACCTGGTATAACATAATCAAATACGATATATTGTGGGGATTGTGAATGATAACCTATCGAGTCACAGGAATCTTTGTAGACAAGTTCACATAGTCCGACAAATGTGTGCGTTCCGGCTGGCTGTTCCTGGTTATCGCCAATCCTAAAAGTAATCTCCAAATGTATGACAGTATCGAAAGTTACATCTCCCACCTGCAATTGTAAAGCAATATATTACCATTCAGATATTACCAGTAAGCTACTTCAGACTGCCAGTTTTGTAGTTAAGTAAAATCCCACCTGAGATTGAACATCAAAGAACAAGCGACCCATGCCTGAGGCAAGTACGTTACTGGCCGAGATTCAGACACAGTGAATTTTATACGGACGCACGACCCTGTCATGTACTCTACCACCTGTTACTCGTATGTTGGTAAAATGCAATGAATTTACGGTTATCATGACTTGAATTTGAAAATGTCATCATCAGTGACCCATTGTAACTGTCGTATGGTACAACAATTTAATAAAAAAACCTGAACCATGTTACCATAATATGCAATGCAGTGATTTATTTGGGCTGTAATATTTTTAATTACAAATCATCACAATAGGCACATCCGGGGTATTTGGCGGTTCAGTATTGGTGGTTGTCACAGATTTCATACAAAATTTAAACTCCTAGACGACAATGTACACATGTAAGCAGACGTAATTTACTTATAGAAGAGATGACGTAAGAACTCCACTTTTGTCTTGTTGCATGAAAGTATAGGCTATAATAGAAAATTAGTAAAGACCAAGGTGACTACTATTACGATATTATTCCGCTATTTCAAAACCAGCTGTTCGTCACTAAAATTCCACTCATCAACTAAAAAATATAGTAGTAACCGTGCACTAACCAACAATTTACTTATATAACATAATATCTTGACAGACTTACTTTTATTCTAATTTGACTACCTTCTCCAGATGTTACAGTTGGTTCAGTTGGCATGGAGTTCTCATTCCAGTAACTGATTTCTGTGAAAGTAAGCCAGGGCGTGTACACCATATTGATTGTGACGTCATAACCATAAGCACGTGATAACGGTTGTTCATGATATACTAAATATTTGAATCTGACATCGTCCCTGAAAATAAATCAGATTATTTTCGATTATTTTAGCGGTGGGTGTCAATTAATGTAATTAATGAGGGCGTCCTACGTATACGGAGACAAGCCTTGAGACAGTAGGGTCATTTTTTATCTATAATAACTGCCTTAAAGACAGTTTTTTGTTAGAAAAACATAATAACATGCATCGATTATTCAGCTTTCTGGAAATGCGAATAGATCACACGCACCCTCTTTGATATGTGTCACCATGATTCATTAACAGCGCCTCAAAATGAAGTTTCGGTTGTCTGTCCTCTGCTATCTCCACAGCAACCGGTAATGTAGCAACAAATATTTGACTTCCTGCCAGATTTATACCTACACCAATCCATAGCTCGGTTTCATTGTTCAGAAACTCCATATCTTCCACTCTAAATGATATGTCCAAACTCAACTTGTTTGTGTCGTCTATGACGTCACCAGCGGTGATCGATATATATTCATCGAAACTAACAACGGCGTAATCATGTCGTGTGTTGTTGCATGTTGATTCATATGCGATCGCGTCAGTCAGGTCCACGGTACACGTGTTAGCATGCGTTCCCAATTCGCCTGATACAGGACATGGCACGTTGCTACCCAAGTGATCGACCGTAACATTCATCACTGAGAACGCAGAAATTTCATCGTCCCCGCAGCCGTTCCCAATTTCAATTTGCCAGGGTTTCAGTGATATTTTGGGAAACGCCATAACTAATGTCGTTGTCGCCGATTCACCGATCTGAAGAGGGGCAACGCCATCAACGGTGGGACCAACATGCGAAAATTCGAAGAACGGTGTGGCTGCAAATGCAGATTTACATATGAAGTCCATGTAGAAAATATTCGGAATCGCCATTATTCTCAGCTGAATGAGCAATTTGTATTGGTACCCTGACCACGGTCCGACTATGAAAGATAATATGAAAACGTGAAATAATCACGGCGAATCCACACGTTATTATGCAAAATATCCGAATTTCTAAAATGAGTCTTCTAAAAAAATCTATCTCAGTTGTAGTCATGGTAACTATTGTTCTTACCTTTGTTCCCATTACAGTCTGTACAATCTGTACCATACACACAGAAATTACTGTCAGAGTCCTCGCTTCCGTCATCGCATTCGCCATCCAGAGTGTAATCGCAGGAATCGTCAATATCGGAACAACTACCATGAGAGACTAAAACAGTTTGACTCGGTCAATCAAGTGAATGTACATTTTGTATAATTGTGTATATCATGGCGAAATGTAGTTGATTTCAAGACGATCTAGTTACTTAAAGTTATATAAAAAAAAAGGTTTACCAGACGTTGAAGTGAGCAAAGTTCCGTAGAATCGAAATGTATGAGGGTCAGAAACTCTCAATATTGTTAAATGACCGTCTCCCAGTTGGACAATCTGTAATAAACCAGTGTAATATGTCAATATTTGTTTTCCATGCCGATGATCATTGCTGTGCGATCTGAAGTTATAACGTATAAGGGGAACTACTTACCGAGGTACACTCAGGGTTGCAGGAATATTGTATGTCTTCAATCTATAAACAAAACAAAAATAACACTTCAGCATTTTGCTCGCAATTATGAAATTAGTTGTGTGTTTCAAATCTCAATATAGAAGGTACTCAGACTAATTGCGCAAATCTCCGCCACGCCATGCCATATTTGCAATGAATATTTCTGACGATAACAAAAAATCTGAATATTTCTGTCTCAATTGAAACTAGGTCCAGATCTTTCTAATCAATTGATCTTTCGCTCGAGTCAACCCGTCACCAATCATTTTATTGGTTATCTGGCAACCTGGTAGAAATCTTTCTAATAATACCATAATGAATGTAGCCAAATATTGGTCGCACCAAAATCTTCCTTCATTTTTTCATAGTATGGCAAAAGCGAATAATCTATCCAACAATAGCCGTCTCCTTGACAACCCTAGATCTTGCCAACATTAAATAAATTGGTCTGTGTTCCTGCTGCGACCCCTTTTAAAAGTCTTAAATGATCGACAGCAATTCTAATTATCCCGCTGACAGACAGACATACAAACTAACGCTTTCTCAATAACTAACATTTTACAATCAATCATACGAATATTTAACAGCGATAGGCCACCCACTATCTCGCTCACTCACTTGAAGTCTATATGCATCTTCAAAGAATCGAATATCCATCAAATTCAGCTGATTTGTTATCGTAATGTTCAAATCAAACTCGAAGGCGATCTGTTCACCTGCTTCGTAAGGTCCATTTTCTCCAACCACAGTGACTATCCCGTCTGCATCATAAGCTGGTAATTGAAAATAGATTTTATGTTTCATTACAGAATGACAGGATATGTCAACGATTATTTTTGAATTAGATAAATCATCTCAACTATTTTCAATTTCAAATAACTATTTTAACTGACTTACTAAATCACATAGCATAAATGCCGATACAAAGAAAATAATTTACAAATAAAATATTTATTTCATTCGTTAATATCAGCATTCGACATGGTAAAGTCAAATTGACAACTGTTGCTACGACTGGTTGGACAAACGTGAGAACGACATCAAGATGTATCCCTAATTAAAAACTCGGATACATGTATGTTTCAATAATGTTGGTCATTAAAACAATCACTAACCGATAACGGCATTTGGCAATACCATTTAATGTACGTTAATGTAACGGTAAACTTAGTTCTGATAGTTCTATCTAGAAGTGCAAAATTAGAATACTGTTATATTCCGGCATTATTGTTTTATTTACATGTTCAAACATTATAACTATATATTTAACCGCAGAATAGTACATGACTCAATAGCAGAAATGTATTGGGCAATTTGAGACAATTTATAATGAATATTAAATTCCTAATCCCAGTTTTCCCTTTGTTTCTTTACTTGTCACGTCTACACTTGAACTTTTATCCTATTCATATAACCCTTTAATTATGTCAGGGCAATTCTTCTATATTGTTTTCCTTAATATGTATGTTTTCTGTAGATATTGTTGTGTCTGGATTGTAATTATAAGAGACGAATTTATTTATTATAAGGAGATTACGTGTGGTTGAATATTATTACGTGGTTTATATTTGGCCTGACCTCATCACTTTGTGAGATTTCGAGTCAAAAGTGAGATAGTATTCCACCTGCCAATCTACAAACAAAAGTACATGCTCAAATGCATATACTCTCTATTCGAGCTGTTGTATGGGAGAACAGAGACGTCCACTGACCACCTTGCAAGACCTATGGACAAAATAATTCACTAATCCTGAAATTAAAGGTACATATGGGTATATCATTGACCTATAGAATCGATTGGATGACACCTGCAAATTGGCTCAAATAAAACTAAGCAAGTCCTATGCTCGGTATCAGGTTGATTTTGGAAAATGTACGTTACCGTGGGTGAGATGGCACAAGCTGCAAATGCAATGACAATGACAATACCGTGTTAAGGAAAAGGGCTGGCGGAATGACAATCATATAGAAAAGGATAGTATAAATAAACTGTATAATGCCAATCTGTTGAAGAAGTGCGAGATAAGAAAGTCTACTGACGACCAATTAAACATAAACGTATACACTGACACTAGGTTCATCCCAGTGTGTGTCTACTGACTTGATTGACAATCCACATACTGACCATGTTATAGTGGTCTAGAACACCTGAATGTCGACTAGAAGAAATCAGTCTGCTTGCAGGGGACAGTAACCATTCAGGATCTACATCTGGCCACTGGACTTACCGAGTCTCAGATCGAAGATGTGGAAGTATTGAGAGAATATACTGCCACACTTACGTACCAGGCAAGTCAAACATTGCTAGCCATGACTCGCAAACGGCTTTGGTAGATCCTACTTATTCTAAAACATGCCGTGTCCATTTTTGCAATTTTGCCATTTTGTATGTGTTAGATTGAAGTATTTCCAGAAATAGTATTGTGTGTTTTACGTTAATATTTAACCCTGCTCCATGACCTCGTAATAACTTACAATAGGTAAGTTTCTTGAAATATTACTTTCATTTAATATGCGAGTTTTCTGGAGATACTATTTTCAATTAATAGCTTAGTTTTTTGCGTTAAATCATGATTAACTGTGTCATTAGCTCGGTATTTTGTGACGGGCATTAGGTAGTGGATTATTTAACGCGCAACAAAATTTAAACAGAAAACAGTGACCTCACCTTGTATAATATATACAAACGCCAGGTTGCCCTTGTGTAAATTTGAGTTGTATACTTGGCCGTGATATGGTTCAAACGTCAGTAAAACAGTTAAACTCCATCCAAGCGTTTGGATGCGTCCAGAAAATGATAACGGAAACGAGAACTAACAGTACACAATTGTACATACATCGCGCCCTATTTGAAACTACCTTTAACATTTATGTTCATGTATATCAAACGAGTTTGAGGAGAGAGTAATTTCTAATCACAGACGTTCGTGCGAGTGAACGGTGGTATTCTAATATTAAAATGTCCATAATTTGGACCAGTTGCTCGAATGTTACTAGCTCAGTATTATTATTTGCCATTTGCTTTTTGGTCCTGCAAAACAAAACTCCACAACCATTGTATGTCGCGGATATATGCTTAGTTAGATTGATCACAAAGATACCGGTATTATTACCTATATTGGTGAATTGTTTACGCTGAACCACTGCCTATGCTTTATGTTTTGCCGTGTTTTATATCACAGTATATTATATTGATTGACTGTTATGTAAGTTAATTGAAGAGAATTTTCCTGTCGCAGTTCGCAATATTTGTTTTTAATATCCTGTGTAGTATAAAGCTAACGTTCCTGCAAATGTTGTGATTTAGTTAGAACGGTAACAAGTCATAGGATGTAAACACGGCGGCTAGATTATGTTGATACATCAAGTTTTTACAACGCTGTTTGATATATACTTAGTGTGTACGATTTCTCGAGTGCAGTGAAATACTGGGATGAGTGGTTGCCTCAATTATAGTGTGGCGTATGTTATTGTGGTAACCGAAAACTCAAGGCGACCATGTCAGTCCGTCACTTTAAAACCGGTTGGAGACGCAAAACCTCAATAAACCTGTTCCAACAAGAAACATAAAATATCATGGGAAAGTGTAAAATTGCAAATGCCGTGTTACCGTGAAAGCCGGGTATTTCATCGTACAAGATTGTATGCAAATATGTGTCAATAGATATCTGTGTTAGTGTTTGATTAAATGAATGTTAATATTTTACTTACGATCGTCTCCTGTAACACTCGATAAATTCGTCACTATCGTACACACAATAAAACACGTACACCACGAAACGGTCAGTTTGTACATTTTCCGTGTTCTCCTAGTGTCGAGTTTCCACCACGATCAGCCGTGAAGTACTAGCAGATAATAAATTCTTTGCCGTACAAATACAGATTACACCGGTGCGTTGATTTCGTCGCTGGTACACATCGGGGTACACCCCTTAAATGTATGGATATACTCTCTCAAAGAACACAATACATTTAATTTCACAGAAACCAATATGTTCATTCATTCTAATATCCGTAGAAAGTGTGTTTACTTAAACATCCATCTAGCTCGTTTTAGCACTGATATGAACCGCACACATCGAATTCTTTTGATTCATATGATGTGCAAACATGTTTAGAACAATGGGTTATTGCATTTTATTGACTTTTTCAAAATTGCAATTAAACATACATCAAACTGTATCAATAACATGAACGTGAATGTATGCTTTTTTGCATGGTAGAATGAATTGTCAATAACCGTATTTCATGCTTGCTTACAATACAAAATATGTCTTGATTGTGACCTTGAATTATGTGCATATTAAGTATTTGAGTACAATACACAAGTTAATAAGTTAGTTAAACGTGCTTTTAATTAGTTTTGTGCATTTTGTGACCATTTGTGACAACTCGTATGAAAGGTCACTTCGAAAACTTTACCCGTAGGTAGCTGTGCCGATTTATTTCAGATTTGATATGATTAAAATTAATACTATGACCACAACGAGTTATGACGTTTTTTTTTTTTTTTGGCGATTCGAACTGTTAGATCTGACGTTTCCAATAAACGAATTTACGGGGTAATACCTAAATTTATTCGTCCTGTTACGTTTCCAAGCTAACTTTTCAGAAAATGATTTGGAGACACAACGTTTAGATTTAACCTTCAACATACTACAATTTCTAGTTGTACAATCTGCTCCACACATAAACCGTCATGAAACATGGATTTGGACAACCATTTACTTTAAACTGCGCTGAGATAGTACCAATGCTTGGTTGTTTGCTACGTTGATGACACGGGTATATAAGCAGACATATAGGAAATTGGAGAATAATATAGATTCAAATTGGAGAGTAAGCAATCTCATATAACCCAAACAGGCCACAGCTATGATGTTGGGTTTAGGCACAGTCCCTCAACTTTACTGTAATCTCGTTGCAGTGTAATCTTGTATGTTTAGTGACTTGACACGCATTGTTGTCAAAGTTGAATACCTTTTGTATGTTTTCGTTACAACAAAACAACCTGACATACACTTTCCCACCTCTTCATATTTTCATGTGTGGCAATTGGTTTTATGTTTGTATTTTGTATAGTGCGTGAGTTTGGCGAAACACTCGGGTACAAAGACTCTTATTGAACTTAAAGATGACGTCACACGTCAAATCAAAGAGAACACTTGATGTGAGACAAAACTAATGCCGGACGATTCGGCCCCTTACGTTTCGGCTCCGGACGTTTCGGCCTAAGTAGAGTTCGATGGTAAGATGATCTTAGCCACGGAGTGAAACTATTCTAAATGAAAGGGAATATGTTTTGCAATCAACGATTTTTTTACGTTTGCTTCTTCTACTATTCGTGTAGTTGCATGTAATAGCATTCTTGTCTTTCTGCGAATGTGTGTTCGTTTACTCACGTGTCACCTGGCACCTTTAATATTAGCTGTACAGTAGATCTGCATTTCTCGTTTGTAGAATAGCTTAAGCAGTTAACACTATATGCTTAAGCAACTATATATTAATATTTCTGTAAACAACTCTATGCCGACATCACGTAATAGACTATGTATTAAATATTTCTGTAAACAACTCTATGCCGACATCATAGAGTATGTATTAAATATTTCTGTGAACAACTCTATGCCGACATCACGTAATAGACTATGTATTAAATATTTCTGTGAACAACTCTATGCCGACATCATAGACTATGTATTAAATATTTCTGTGAACAACTCTATGCCGACATCATAGACTATGTATTAAATATTTCTGTGAACAACTCTATGCCGACATCATAGACTATGTATTAAATATTTCTGTAAACAACTCTATGCCGACATCACGTAATAGACTATGTATTAAATATTTCTGTAAACAACTCTATGCCGACATCACGTAATAGACTATGTATTAAATGTTTCTGTAAACAACTCTATGCCGACATCATAGAGTATGTATTAAATATTTCTGTAAACAACTCTATGCCGACATCACGTAATAGACTATGTATTAAATATTTCTGTAAACAACTCTATGCCGACATCACGTAATAGACTATGTATTAAATGTTTCTGTAAACAACTCTATGCCGACATCATAGACTATGTATTAAATGTTTCTGTAAACAACTCTATGCCGACATCACGTAATAGACTATGTATTAAATATTTCTGTGAACAAATATAAATCAACAAATAACTTATACCGTCACTTATTGTTATGAAATAATGGATTTCAACACTTATAACGATAGGTGTGAATTTCACGAGAAAGAACAATAAAAGTGTTTTTTATGTTACCACCTCTGTTTGCTAGATGAGATTGGGAGATATTCCTGTATGGCTTCACTAATGTCGGCAACATTACTTGTAACGCTAATTTCACATACTCACAGAGTACTGGAGATCGTTTATTTTATAGAAGAGAGCCACGGGCCGAAACGTCCGCCCTGGCCGAAACATCCGTAGCCGAAACGTCCGTCCACCGACAAAACACATGGTCACATGATGTCAGATAACAGAGACCAGTTTAATCGCTTAACCACATATCACGTGCGTGCCAGGGCGTAGAACGATTTTCATGATACTGATAGACATTTGAATTAACACAAACCAGAAAATAATATATGCATTTTTAATTAATTTCAAAAGAATGATACGACCATGTTATAGTTCATTTTTTACAACTGAATTTGTGCAATTATTAGGAAGTTTACTAAGTACAAACTGAGTAAAAATTCTGTACTTCCATGGGGAAGTAAAGAAACTGTTATACCTAATACACAAGTAATAGAGTAATCGTGCATCGCTGAGTGGATGGGAAGAAAGAGCATGTTTATAGACGTCCACATTATACGCTTGTCATAGAAATTCCTCTCTACTCCAAGCAAATAAACATTACATAACAACTCATGTTTATCCACTGTAATTTGAGTTTCATTGGTAGTACACTTGACATGTGGTTATATTAGAGAACAACGCATGCGTGATTGGCTCGACGTCGATACAATACAGTGACAAGACACGTGTAATATCGTCTTTCTTCTTAACAGGTCGAGCATTGCCAAATAGCGGTCTTCGTACCATTCATAATCACAGCACTGTTGTCATGGTTAGCTGAAATTAAAACACGCATCCGCATAAGAAACCAATTGGAAAGTCGGGAGTAAGTTCAATTCAGTCACACCGAGCGATAATATTCAACTCAATGAATTAATCACGTGACATATATAAGAATCGATTTACTCGGCTTTTGTCAATAAAGCCAACGTCTAATAATGAAATGTACGTATTTAATTATTAACAAAGGGAGACTTTTAAACGAACTATGGTTCATTGTGCACGTTTGTCGTTTATTTACCGCTATATCATGTTGCTAATATGACAGCCCCGTTATATTTATTAAATTGTTGTTTTCCGTAAAAGGTCTCCTGGCTACGTCATAAACACGCCTCTCTACAATCAACCAAAATTTTTGTTTGCGACATGTATGAGATTGACTTTAATCACGTGTTTGTAAAATGTATTTAAGCTATTGCAAAGGTGAATTACCCTGTGTCTACATTAGCAACTGTCGATTCGAGGACACGTATTTTATTTCTCATACACCTTAGAAAGGTGAATATTTGTGTGTTTTGTGCACACATATAGGCGAGAATCTATGTGGCGCTCCAATTTCCTAACTCCTTGCTGTTATTTTAGCAATATCTCATTGTGGTCGACTAAAGGGCGCAAGATTATGGTTATTTTTTACCGTGCGCAGAATTTAAATCGCCATGCCACACGACTGTTAATGACAACCCATAGTGTGTGTTATGTTTTGCATATTATGAATATTGAAAGAGAAATGCCACATAGATTCTACAAGCCACTTGTTATCTGGTTACCTACACCAGTGTGGATGTGCGTAATATCTTGTCAAAACATTATAGCTAAGTGTTACAAACCTGTTGGCACGACTGAGTAGACGACCATATCTACGTCAGCGCTTGCAGTATCCCACAATTCTTTGCGAATGCTGTACCAGGAGTTTCCATCGTCATTGCTGATCAAGTATGCATTTGTGTTGTGTGATATCCCATAATATTCACTACTATTCCACCCAATAACGTTCACCGCACCAGGAGTTATTGCTAGAATAAACGAGTTTAGAATTACACTGTAAACTGTACATGTGCTGTATACGTTAACTAATGAAGATCGAACAACATCTGAAGTGAACATAATTTCCAACAGTCTCGAAAAGTTAATTTTAGTTACAAACACTATTATGAAAGTAAAATTAAATGAACTATCCCCTTCTCCGGTTCAAAGCCATGTAATTGGATAGCATACAACTTGGTATGTAGAAAATGACATGTTGACTACAACACAGGGTCGTTTATTTTTACGAGTTAACTTACCTGACATTCTACCATCCACGTTGAGCCTTGAACAAGCACTTCCTCCCTGTCTAATGATAATGTAGATCAAATAAGTTATTTATTTATTATTAAAACGTGAGCTAATATCTACGTACACAATAAGTGTAATTCCAGTCTTGAGATTGAGTGTTTATGTTTATTATAGTTCTGCTTGTAGTTGATTTCTTTTTTCTCATTGGAATATGTTCACGGAGTTTATAGTACTTCATGTAGACCCGGATTTATGGGTTTTACAGAAAACGAATCTTCGTACGCCTTTTTATAGTCAAGCATTCACGGCTTCATTTGGTTGGAATTCACAAGTATTTTTTTATACATTAAATGCTGTGAACGAACCATATACTCAATATACTTTACAAAACGAGCACTAGGTCGGAGAGTGTGTATATGTCCATACTAAATGTATACTTATAATGTATGTATGTATATATAGATCATTGGAATGTTAGCTTTATGGTCACAGTGTTTTCCCCCCTCCCCGCTCGTGTGACACACGTCCAAGTCCGCTTCTGATCGTTACAACAAGTAGTAATCACCAATACCTATAATTTTCACAAACGTAATATTGGATGTAAGTACCTGGGTACAATGTCGTCGCATGTTATAGACCACTGTCCATTCACATCATCCAAAAACTGTCTTGCATTGTAGTCTGAAATATGAACGTATTATTTCATTTCGTGTTTGTAAAATGATCGTGTTTTTCGAGGAAAGCCAGCGGCAACCTCTCTAACAGCGAGAAACTGTTAATATAAATCGAATTTCTGTCGTAACTAATCTAGCGGAAGGAGGATTGCTGCAAGATTGACAACATTTGTTTAAAGGTCATTAACTCCATATTTGAACATGAACATCAAACCAGTACATGCAATGTTCCATTCGGTGGACGGTTTTACAAACGGACGTGGAGGGCGGGTAACTATAGCAAGAAGTGAATATCGGCATCAATTAACAGAACTACAAGAGTACGAAACATTGATGAACAGACGAGTAGCAAGACGATGCACGTTGTGGTCCGCAGTTTATTCTTACCTTCAACTGGATCTACTGCATTTAGCGTATATGATACTGTGGGCGCTTGCTCACCTAAAAAAGGAAAGACAATGTAGGTTACCTATAACATTAATGTACTCATGCAATTATATAAATGATTGTAAAATATATGCCGGGAAAATAATAAATGTTAAAAAAGCGGCACGAATGTACTTGTTAACTCCGCATATAAAAATTTACGTCATCTTTTCGACCAACAATTATAGATACCGTCATAAAATGTACCTCTAGTTTCGCATATGTAATCGACTGCATCGAGACATGAGCGCGTGCCCCATTTGTCGCTATAGCTACCGCCGATAACAGCACAGTGATACCCGTCTGATGGCTCTCCTGCGGCCCAGTTACTGTAAGATAGGTACGTCTCATCGTGCCATTGGAATATATCCTCAGTTATTAAGTCGTTGCTTCCGATCCAAAATTCTTTATTCGGGTCAGTGACGTAATTGTTGAATATAAAGCTGTTCTCTGCAGCGTCGTTGATAATGACTAGACTTCCGCCCTCAGTGGAGCATTGGGAGACGGCCTGTTGCCATGCAACGCCTGTGCCTGACTGAGAATAACAGGACGTTCCATGTTGTAGTTGGCTTGATGTACAATCTTAAGAAATCAGAGAGGGTAGAGTCAATTTATTTCTTATCGTGACAAATGATTTTTTTGGAATATTTGAAACTGCGCTTGAATTATACGATTCAATATTGTAGCACATTTAGTGTAGGCTCATTTGTCATGAACTAAACATTCGTGTATTAATTTTGGTAAAAGCAAAATCTCACCCGATTCTGTTAGAATATTATATAGACATAAGAAAAAAATAGGGTGTCATTTTTTTCTCTCTTTCTGACACCCTGAAATCCAAGATGGCTTCCACACTACAAAAAGGGGGTAAATTGGACATTATGGGCGAGCTAAATCTGATTCTAATATGTTTTTCACCATCTATTTCTTGTAAAAGAGCAGGTAGAGATTCCCACATGGATGTCAACTTCCCTATAACTACTAATCTTATATTTTGTGAAGTTTCAGCCAGACCTACCATCTAAAATTAAATATGGCGTCCTGAAAATCAATGTTTAAGGTAGTTTGCTACCATTTCTAGCGGTCAAAATCTCATCACAATATTTTATTTCCAAATTGATATATAATTATTCATTATGGCACTAATGATCAACTTTTTTTTAGTTCAGAGAAGAAATGTTTTCAAAGATAAACTACATAAAATATAAAAAAAATTCCATTTTAAAAATATCTCCATAGGAAACCATTGTAAAGCATTATTTGATAAAAAATATTTTGAATCTAGAAATTGTTTTAATATTTCATGACAATAATTCGTATACCCAAGGTTATTATATATGATTTTTTCATCCTATGTCACCATGCAAATCTTGAGATATGATGAAATATTATTCCCATAGGACCCAATGGTAAAAAGTTTAATTTTCATGAATTTTGTCCTAATGTTGTCGTGAAAGTAATACAGTGACCATAAATTTTCTTTATGAATTCATAAGTACTGTATGAAATATTATGGAAATCTGACATTAAATTCAAATGGTGGCAAACTACCTTAAATGCAGTTGCTGGACGCAGTTGTTCCATATTAGATATATAAGGTTGTTTTATATATACATTTCATTGTATTTGCAGGAAAAAAGTGCCCACAGGAAACACAATGTAGCTTAGAATCCATAATTAACCAACATGGCAGAATTTTCATCTAAAAAGAGGTAAAAAAACTGTGGATTTTAAACTTTGCTTCATTTCTCAAGTGAGCAGCAGACAAACAGATTATACAAACTATGTGCTTCATCCTTCTTTGTCCTCAGTAGAAAAACTAATTAATACAACTGATGTTCGATGCTCATACGAGGAAACAGAGTTCTCTGCATTAAAGGATCGCTTAAGTGGTTTGTCTGTTGATGATCTGCTACAGAAAAGTGTTTCGTACCACAAGACTTGTTACAAGGATCTCACAAATAAAACATACATTAAACGAGCAAAAATCAGATATGAGAAAGGACAATCAACAGGAAATGCAAGTGCCGTAATAAAACAAAAGAAAAGAGGACGACCATCAAAATCTACACCTACATGTACTTCCAAGTCACAACCTACATGTACCAGGAGTAGCACTTTTGACAAGGGGATGTGTGTTATTTGCCAAGAAGACAAATCATACAAATTGCATGATGTCTCAACTGAAAACATGGGAGCTCAGCTCAAGGCAATTGGTCATCAGACAGCAAATGAACAGTTGAAAGTCAGAATGAGCAATGTTGTTGCATCATCTGATCTTTTAACAGCAGTTGCAGAGGACATGAAGTGCTTAAGCCATGCAAAGAGAGACATAGAAAAGGCTAACAGGCAACTATCAAAACATCCTATCCAGTTTGCACAGTTAGTGTCCCATCTTGAGATGCTCGACATGGTAGAAACGGAAATTAACAACACAACTCGTGAATCTGTTTTGAATATGAATGACATTGAAAAATCATATGTGCTTTTGCTAGATGCAAACAGGTTTTCTTTGCCTGATCATCCAAGATACAAACCATACCTAAAGCAACTAATTTTGGACAATATCCCTGATGTGCATTTCACCAGACCTCCAGACAAAACCAAACCAGAACAAGTACTTTCTACAAAGTCCAAGGAAACCCTGTTAGCCAGTGCTCTTGATAATGACCCGAATAACCTAAGAGAAGATGTGAAGGTCCTTATGAAAGCAGCTAAAATTCTAAGGAGACACATTGCAACTGCAACTCCGTGGAAATTTCAAGGAACATTAGATAATTATGAACCACCTGCTTTGCTCCAACTATTCTGCAAACATGCTATCCAAGGCTTGCATGAAGTTAAAACTACCATCAGTGCAGAGTCCATGAACCAAAGTGTATCTGTGCTGGCACAGCATTTCGTGAGTTCATACAAAAGTGAACAGCAGGTTACTTCAAGGCATTCATGTCTTGTGAAGATCAAATCTTGGAATCATTATCAATGCTAGGAAATGACAATAATCTTTCCCCTGATGCATGCTCCCAGCTAGAACGCTTTGTTTGTGTGCTGTATCGATCAAAAATCCACACAAAAGTAAATGAGCTTCGCTGGTTCCTCTACTCAAATCGTGCAGCCGAAGGAGAAAACCTTCCACCAACTTCAGGTTCACTGGAATTGCATATTCGTCGCGCACACTACATAGCCATGATTTGGAAGAAAGCTAATAAAAATCACCCAAGCCTCCCAGCACCTACTGCATTTGGTTGGACACTTGACGCAGGTTCAAGAAACTTCTCTCCTGTTCGATGTATGAATCCACCAGCTCCTCAGGCAGTACTGCACCTAATAAAGTGCGGATGCAAACGTGGATGTGAAGGAAGGTGTAGTTGTCGCAAAAACAATATCCCCTGTACAGAAGTATGTGGATGTTGGGCATTCACTTGCAACAACAAAACAAGTCAACCAGGGATAAATGATGAGTGTGAAGACGATTGATGTATATTTCTAAATTCACACTTATGCTGTTGTATATGTGACTTTGTGACATTTTGTGATTAATACAATAACTGAACAATAACTAACGTTGTTTTAAAATAATTTTGTAGATTTGTTTTTTGACTTTATCATGCAATACATTAGTTTAATCAAACAGCTATTTTGTTTGTACATTTATTTCCAATATCATTGTATAGATTACGGTGTTCAATTCAATAGAATTCAGAATGGAAGCCATCTTGACCATAGGCATGTAAATCATAATTTTAGCCTAAATTTGAATATTGCATTGCTTTCCTTGTGTCCAAAAACCTATATCTAGACACTTTGTTTGAGTTATAACATGTGTACGAGTCAATATATTCAATTATTGCTAAACGGCGGCCATTTTGGACGCCATCTTGGATTTCAGACCCTAATTTTTATTAAAGCTTATGATATCTTCTTTTAAAATCAAGTAACTTTTTGCTTTTACCAAAAAAAATACACGAAATTACAAATGATCCTAGACTAATTGTGGAAATTGCCTTTGTGATTTTTTTCTCGCATCAAAAATCATTTTCGTTTTTGGTTGCAAATACATCCACAATTACCAATATTAGAATTATTATTGTGTATCAGTTTTCGTCATATTTTCGTCTTAAATTGAAACAATGGTCATGTTTCTGATTGTTCAATACAACAGGTTCTATCACATCGTAGATTTATATTTTAAAATACCTGTGAATTTCTTGTGAATTGATGTTGTTTGTGTACTTCATGTTGTTTGTGAATCAAAATCGACGACTTATGTCATTGTTTCGTTAGACAAACACCGTGCCCTGTTACCGGCATTTTTGTGTCATGTATATTGTCAACATTATTGTTAAAATACCTGGAACCTGGTACGTTACTTGTATAAAGCCACCACCCATCGACAGCGTATTCGTTGACGTCCGTGTACTCTTATATAATATATCAACAACACCGATAAAAATATAGACACCGCCATTCTGTAGTTCATCCGGGTCGATATTAAAGGTAAGTTGAAGTTCCACTTGTTCGATGAAGGTAACACTGTCAAACTAAATGAAAAAACAAATATTTAATTTTAAACATTTTGGTTACGTAAAAATACATCGATGCCCATTACATAAAAGTAGTTGGTTTCAACCAGTGTTGTTTCTGTTACACTGAGACAACAGTCAAATCACTACATTCGCCACACAGCTCGCGATCAGAGTTCCAGGAAACAGTAAACTGTACACAGGTTGTACGTGTTGATTAGGATCCATATCGAACAAGTCGACGTAGCGCGACGACTGTGGCGTTTGAAGCCCTCCTTTAAGATGCTAGTCTCAAGTCTCTAATGACTTAAATGTGATTAGAAACAGTGTATCACCTTAATGTGAGTTATATATCCATTCTGACTAATAAGTGATGGCCCCGTCTCGATTGTTTCGTTATTCCATGTACAATCGCTGTATTTAACGTACGGGGTGCTGATGACGCTGATTGTGACGTCATGTGCGTAGGCATCTGAGTCGGTTTGATGGTGTAATATAATCTGAGCACTGACGTTGTCTCTGAGAAAGAAAAGAACTTTCAAAATAAAGCGTATACTGATATTTAAGTGGGGTTATTTGAGTGTCACGTTTCAACAATCACTACTAATTCAACACGTTATATACTATGAGAAAAATGAGATACTTTCAACCCTGTTTTACATACCAGATACGTCTCTATATCGCACTTACCACACATAATATACATTTCCCTTTCCCATTTCACCTATATTATAGACCATATATTTAGAAAATATCTCACTGATAAGAGTTGACTGGGCCCATACTTATTTTCAATCATTGAGCATACTTTCGTTTATAACACCTCAATTACAGACCACATAAATCCGTATTGTACACTGTATTCACTAGTTACAATATAAAAGCACTCTTTTAAAACCAGATATACGTACATATGTATCTTTCACTTATCATCTACATCACACACCAATTCAAATTAATTACTCACCCTCTGTAATATACACCATTTTCATTTATAACACTTGTATTACAGATGAGATTGGGTTGTCTATCCTCGTTCAACAAAGCATAAAATGGTACTTGGGAAGTCAGTATGAGTGAATTTTCTATGAAACCACCAACTTGAAACCAATACTTGGAACCGTTCTCCATTGAAGGATGGTCTTCCAGACGGATTTTCACCTCGAAAACGAGCGTGTTCTCAATGTCGGAGACAGCGCCCGCACTGATAAACATGTATTCTGTGAAATTAATGAGGGCGCGATTTATCTCCATCCCTGGTCCCGTCGAGTGATAAGTTATGAAATCAGCAACGTTACTGCACACGGTGACGTCATTTATCAAATTATCAGGTGGACAGGGTACGTTTGCTCCGATGGAAATCAAGTTAATGTCTGCGATGGTGAGTGTTACTCTTCCGTCGATAGAGGGAGACAGCATTTCGATGTACCATGGCTGTAGAGACGCCATCGGTAAACTCACACTGAAATCAAAGACTGCTCTATTGCCAATGGCGACAAAGGAAGAGTTTGGTGCGCCGCTTACGGTAACTACCGGTGGAGAGAAATCGAAGTGAATCATTTGAATTTTAACAGGATCCGAGTCGTACTGCGCAAGCGTAGACAGAGGTGACATTATGGTTGGTCTATATGATATTTTGATTGACATAGTCAGTTCCTGTCCCGGTGCTACGCTGTCTGTAAAGAACAACAACAATACAATGTGTGAATAGTGATATACCGAAATAATATTTTTTTTTTGTCACTTGCAACAATGACAATCAATGTCGGGACATGCAGGCATTTTTGTTTTGAAAATAATAAAACTCTTTTGAACTTACTTCTTACACCACAGTCCGTACAATCATCTCCATAATCACAGGAAGTCGAAACGGCGTTTGGACCTCCATCATCACAGTTACCGTCGTTACTGAAGGCTCCACAGTTTTCATTACAAATGTCATTCTCTGTTTGAAAACACCAACAACAGCAATATCAACAACGACGATTATGCGTTAGGTATACAATGGATAGCGATAACGATAGGGGTCGTGTTTCATATATAAATATTTCTTCACCATGATAATGTTATTGTTGTACGCCAGCTCCACGTGGGTGTTAGAATAATAATAATGAATGTTTTACCTAATATTACTGTAGATAATTCGCCGTATATTCTACAGTCAGTGGCTTGATCTGCTAAATTTATTTTATTTTCCCACAGACCCGACGTAATTTCGGTTATCTGCAATCATATGAATACAGTTTTGTTTGTAAGTGTAAATGAACAAGCAAACTATTTCAGAAAAGTGTACTGTATTTCCGGGACAAACAGTGTAAGAATGATAGGTACAGTAGCTACTTGACAAAATTTTTGCTGTGGTGTTGTTCAAACTCAAAAGCTAACACGAATACTGCCCGCTATTGGCCTGAATAGCAATATCGCATTTCCTTACCGTAGATGGCGCCGTCGTATCCAGCCAAACATCGCCTATCAGCTCTGCATACGTCCATGACAACAGAGTGATCTACAATCAAATACGTATTTGTTTATTTGAATATTGATAAAAATATTGGATTATAATTTATCGTAAACTAAAATATTGACAAAATAATATTTGTTCGATGAAAATGCATTAGTTTGTGTTTATTGATTGTTGTAACATGTACCACAACAATCAGCGTACATGCGTAATAAAGTTGTTTTGACATCGAACAAACAGTGTGGTGCAAAACATGTCAGAAATAAAACAAAATGAAACTTCATAATAATAATAATGGTAAAAATATTACGTTAAAATATGACACAGAACAAGGTATTTAAACTGTTCGATAAACTTGATCTTTACCTCTAGCGATTTCATATAATTGGCAGCTTAATGGTAAATCAATCCCGCTAATAATAGAATTATCATTTCAAATGCGATTGCAAGTAAATTGCGTAAACATTTTGTGATTTTGCTATTAAACATGGTTATGAGAAAGTGTTAGAAAATCTGTAGCCGATAATATCAAATTACGATTGTTGACAATGCTTAAAGATGGGTAGCTGCTATTCTAATAACCATGCCAACATTGAAACTCCAATTGAACTCATTGATGATAATTTGTGAAGTACTCGTCCCAGAAACACAAAACAATCAGATTTCCGACAATTATTGCGATACATGATGAAACTTCAGAGCCAGAAAGATAATAGAACCTTTATGTACCTCGAAGCATACCTCGAGCACAGTGATGCATAATTTGAATCTTACTAACGAGATAATTTAGTTCAATTTATATCATAATGGTATCATAGGTACTAAAACTACGTTTGTTCACTAAATGTTCTAACGCTGTGACACATTTCAACTTCTATTGCCTTGTACTAATGTATCAACACCCATGATTATATGGTAATTTCAATTGTATTAATACAATAACTTATAATGTTTTGTTTAGGCCAGCCGTCAATGCGTGGTACCTAGCGAACAAAGTATGCAATGTACATCATTCGAAGAGTATGTGACGATTGCGATATATAATTTCTCAATATTAAATAACAAATGTAAATTTGTAAACAAATGATATTATTTTAATTCATCAGAGTGGAATGCATATTGCATTTTATGATGTGATTACATCGTCTATCATAAATTCGTTATTTGATTTGAAAAGACAAAGGAATATAGATGAATACGCGGAAAGTACACTGTCCCCAGACGCAAATTGGATGTTGGTATTATGTAGTCAAATTTAATTATTAGCAATTTCATTTTTACCCCGACATACATTGAACATAATTCAAACTGAGGTCATATGGCGATGTGACAATGACAATGATTAAGATAATCTTTGATAATCTTTGCAGTAGTGTATATATCACCCACCTAAACAGAGTTGCGACATGATTATTGCAAATTAAATTGACTGCTGTGGGATTTTCTTGTCCATTTATCCCATAATGCAATGCAACGATAACGTTATTGTAATCCTATATAGCTGACAAAACATGAGTCAGATCTCACAAACATGCGACAAAACAATGCACAGAAAATAAACAGGAGAATTGCCGAGAATCGTTAATTGTTAAATTACCTTGATCTTGAAGCTATTTGTAGTCTCGAAAAACGACAAAGCCGTCGTCTTCACTGACTGGGTAAAATTAACATTGATGTCAAACTGAAATACAATAGCGTCACTGGCCTGGTACCCCACGTCGGCTGTTGGTGGATCTAAGCTAGCGAAACCCGTCAAATCTAAAAAAAATGATTGAAAAGATTTGACTTTTTCTATGTAATGATGGGCGATCTACCTAATCTAATAATATTCAAACATGGGTTGAAAAGAAACAGAAGTACTAGGAATACTAGGATAGTTGTACTATCAAACCCCTATTTACATTGTATTGTCCCATGGTGCATCTCAACTATAACCTCATAAGACAAAGAATGAATATGTTACCACAATACACGTACGCCTAAGATTTAATTCCAATAACATTTAGCAAGAGTTTGGTAATGGAGGCGATATACAAACAAATTTGCGATTTACAATAAATCATCGAAAGGCACAGCAAAGTAACGCAGTGGTAGTTTGAAATTGTCGTTATCATCTGAGCATGTAGTACATTTACCCTATTCACGCGCTGAATGGCGCGTCATGGTTACCTCATTTCCATTTTCAGTAACACGTAATCGCGACAAACGCTATCCATTTTTTTTATGATTCATAAAATTTACAATTTCTTTGACACAGTAACAAACTGGAGAAGCGTGATGTAAATGGATGGCCTACTCCGAAGTGAGTTCTACTGTAAACTGATCTCACCCTAGGCAGTTATGAGATGTATGTGAGATTGATTTAATGAACAAGTAATCAAGGAAATACACAACCAACTTATTCTAATACTCCTGCTATATATTGAAATTATGTACTATATCCAATGTTTCTGTAGTGTAATAAAGGTCAACGTGGAGGTGTTTTACAAAACCAATGTCTTGATGAGCACTCAATCGCCTTTTCCAATGTAGTTCGTGATAGTTACGGATAAATATTGTTTACTTTAGTTGAATTAGATGGAAGCGTGTTAAAAATACAGTAGTCAACTTGGATACTAGTGATTCGTCTGTACGCAATAGCCTATCCCAAGATCAAATGGCACATTAATGGAAACCAGTCAAATAATCCAAGGGCGATATCGCTAAGTTTCTTGTGGGTAGAGACTATAGAAAATATGCCACATACCGTTGAATTTTCTCTATTCGGTATTACTTAAATTGACTTACAGTTCACAATCATGCAGACAACGCAGACATACTTAGGTATACTTTAATGTGTTCCAGACCTCGAAATAATAACATATCGTTTCTTGCAAAAAAAGTATTAACGCTACTTTGGGAGTGTTGATATCCCTCTTGTATTGAGTGCCGAATACCACACAAGTTGAAACGTATTTGATTTTGGTCAGCCAAGATATATTCAGAATATTTCCTCACTAGCAGGTAGTTATGTTATTTTTCGATAATTATTTACGCCAGATTTGTCGTTACATTATCATTATATATTCTTAGAATGTCATAGACGAGTTGTGTTAGATAGTATACAAGTTCATCACCGTCATAATAAAGGTGTTCATATGTTAAGCCATCCCATACCAATAGCTGTTACAGTATCTGATAGATATATAGGTGAGTTCAAAATGTTATCTAGATGCAACACAGTATGAACTGTCATGTTATTTTCAAACGTTGTATTGAACGAGTGGGAACATTGATAACCTCAAAATGATCTGCAAAACATTCCGCTACTTCCTGTTGATCTGACACAATATTATTGTCCATGTTTAGACAGATTGACATTCCTTTCTCCAACCACATACCAAAATGTATGTACTTTTCTGTGTCTTCATCTCACATCTGAATAACCACTCAGCGTTTTTGTATTCGCTAGGTCAAATCAAATGTAATAATAATATAATAATAATAATACGTAATTTATAAAGCGCCAGTATCCAAAACAAGATAATGTTCAATGGCGCTGTATATAGAGATGACTTGCTTGTTAAAGGCTTTCCTAAAAAGATGGGTCTTAAGTTGATTCTTGAAACTGTTCAATGTTGGCGACTTGCGTAGTTCAAGTGGTAATGTGTTCCAAAGCCATGGTGCAGCACATGAGAAAGAACGTTTGCCGAATGATTCTGATTTATATTTTTGGTTTGATATATAACAAGGTGACATGTCATTTATTACTAATGTTTAGTAGCATCTTGTTAATGTAGTCCATTCTTGTAGCAGATTGTACATTCGTTTATGCAAATGAGCAATATTTTTCCAATATGGTTTGTAGTGCGCCTTCCAACTGGATTTTGGTATTGTACAAACTGACGTCACACGGCGAAAATCAACAATGCTGTGTAATGAATTTTCTAACTCTTCCGGAGATTTAGATTTACTAACATGACACTTTACATTTACATGTACTTTTGATGTCTGTCCTGCTAAGTTTTTCCAATTGATTTCTTGAAAGAGCAAATAGTTGAGTTACAAAAAAAGTTGAAAATGATCCGACAAGTTATTCGAGTTACCACCATGCAACATATCAATGTGTAACATTAGATTTTGAATCAGAAGGACTAAAAATGTAATCAATTGTTGAATGTTTAGTACCACAGAAAGATTTAAATCAGGGAAGATTTCCGTTTCGTGCACGTGGTCGTAATTCCATCTCTGTCCATCACGAAGACGGAAATCGAAATAATGGATTGGGTCGTAACTTTTCCTTCTAATCTCAACCAATGTATGCAAAGTGTAGATGTCACTGTGGAATGGCTAAACTGTAGCGAGCACTAGACTACGGGCATCACCTATGACTTCCGGTCAACTAGCCCTATTAATTATAATAGTTAGCTGTCACTGTCGTAACCATGGATACATCATATACACTACACCTCTCTAAGGGTTTGGTATTAAATTTGCTACTATCAATGTTGAAATGATTAAAATCTTGACAAACTCTACAACTTTGTGCGGTGTGCTCGCGTGTTTTCAGAGCATCCATTGTATTATATAAATTACAAAAGCAACTAGCCATTGGGGGTTATCCATGTGTTTACAGTTTACTTAAAATATACCATAACTAAATTCCCACCTTCTTTTTGAAGTAGTGAAATTTTCGCACGAATACTCCGTCTCAATGGATTATGTGCCGTTTTTGATTGTAAAGAACTTTAAATTGAACGGCTTATCAGTATTCATATAGTCTTATATTGCCAACAAAGTTGATCATTAAAAATGCATTGTATAAATAAGAGAAACGAACGTGTTTTTGTTTTTTCAAAACATTTAAAAAGTTATATTTGCAGAATAAATACATAAGAATGATGTGTAATACAAACACGTTATTAACCTGACTTGTTCCATGTAATTTAATCGGTTCGAAATACTAAAGTACATGTTACACAAACACTATAATATGTTCTCGACAGGGAATTGCATCGTGCGTGGGAATAAATTGCTTCTGTTCTGAAGCACACATACGTAATGGGTTTGCTGGCAACAAAGGCGTGTAATAATTACCCGAGACGTTTGGTAAAGTCTCCCACGTCACGTGATTAGCCATGTGCAATTTAATCAGGCATGGATTCGGATATGGTAAACCTTAATATATTGAAATAGTAACGAATAAGGTGTTCAGTTTTAATATTTACAGAAGATCGAACATAATAATGATATTTTTTGAATGTGTTATCGCGTTAAATCTGATAATAACACGTGTTAAAGAACGACCCACAAGAATAAATTTGAACATTAGTTTACCAAAATTGGAATGTACACGGCAAAATCCATTTTAAAAATAACTATTATTAAATTAAACGCAAAATAATAACAGATTCGACAGTAAATTCCGACCATTACATTAAATTCGGTGTTTTGTTGCAAATAAGGCTATACAATTTAACGTTGACGTGCGTCAGGTAATTACTCCTCAAATTGCATTATATACGATATCAACGCAGTCAGTCGTTAAAAGTCTCGTAAACACGGATAGTGCCTTTAGATAACTAGAGACATGTAGGGGTCGATTGTTTACGAGTCTTCCTCCGAAATTTTTTTTTTATTCATTTTATGGAGGGTAATTTCAGAAGTCTTGACAATGAACTTTTTGTGTCTATGCAAACATAAGCTTGACCTTAATGTAACCGTTCGCCGGAAAGTAATTGACTATTAAACGATGAGTGGGATATTTGAAATTGCAACATGCGTGTGTTATAAATTGTATACGTGTTTTTTATTGGCATATTAAATCGAATATGTAGAATAGATAATTTAGACTGGGTTTAATAAATAAATAGTAATGTTTAAAAGCTGTAAATGAGAACCATAGGTGGGTTTTGGGGTGCTCCTGTGGTTGACTGTACCGTGGAACTCAGCAGTGAAAACAGAGTACATTCTGACCACTTATCTGACTAAGACGGTATCTCTAGTTTAGAAATTATAGCATACAGTCGGAGAATACTCTGAGCTGCCGGTGCCGTGTGCTGGTCTTTTCATCGGTTTGCTTAAAACAACGCAGTATTCTTAACGCAACGATTAGCTGATTACCGCAGGATGACTGGAACTAATGCAGACCTGTAATTGGGATATATGGCCGTTGATCGGCGTTGAAAATAAATAAAGAACACTCGGACACCAGAATCTACAATAACTCAAAACATGACAATAATTCCCATTTTTACTGATAATTATTGTTCTAATTGTTGGTAAAAGCTAGTACTCATAACTTCTGTCTGTAAACATTGTTATTGTCACAATGGTTATTATTTCTGAACGTTTTGGTGTTTTTGAGGTAAAAATGATATTTTACATTTCTTCATGGAAACTAATATGTAATGTGTACGTACCCTGGGATGAATTTTCTGTCAGTGTATCTCAAATGTCTATTTCTCGGCGATTTTTTCTTGTTTTGTGATTTTTATTCTAAAATTTTGTTTTCGGCTATTCCTCAAAATTCATACGCCAGAATACAACTACCAATACTGTCTGTTTTTGTCATATTTTATTATCATTCGACATTGGGGTTTTAGAGTAAATTTGTCTACGTGCTGTGCTGTTTACTGTTTATTTCTCCATGCATGCATTTTTGTTATAAGTCAGAAGCATGCAGATACACTATAACTCAATCCGATTAAAATCTAATGTACATATTCAAACTTCAATACAAATAAATATTATATAAAGGGTCATAAAAAACAATAAAAAAAAACTATTGGAGCTTCATACCTACATCGGATTTTAATCAGATTGCAATGTAACTGAAAATGCCACAATATTGACCAATCACCTGACAATTTGATATCTATACTAGTATGACGTAATAGTTACAAAAGTCAATATAATTTGTTATTAGTTTGTATTTCTAGATAAGGCATATATTGTAACGTCGAGTTATGTTATCTTTTTCGTATCGATTTCATTTCATTTGTTTACCCAAATGCTATGATTGATCACATGGAAGTCAAATTTAATGATATTATGCAAATTCTGTTCATATACAGTGAATACGTAATGTTCTGTAACGTGACTGAATTCATACCTGCTATTTAATATATAGTAACATTAGCGTTACTGTAAATATATGCTATTTATTGTTTGTCTCCTGAACAGCGCAGTATCTTATACTGTAATATGACGTCACATGATATACGTGTTGGTTAGTGACATATATGACATGCCATATATAAGACCATTGTTAGTGACACATAAATGGTGATATACAAGCGTGACCCAGTGATAGTGACATGGCCACTGTGGTACCTATTGTGACATGTCTATTATGATGCGTGTGTTACTGACACATACAAGGTGACAATTCATGTTCAGTGTGAACCGTAAGACAGTGACACGTAGATATAGTGATATGCCTACTGTGACGCCTGTGTAAGCGACCCCCCCCCCACACACACATACATACATACACACGCATGGCGACATGTCTGTTGTGACACCCATGTTACTGACACACACATGGTTATATGGCTGTGTTGTCACATATATGGCGATATGTGCATTGCGACTCTGCACTTGTGTCACATACGTGGTGTAATGTCTACTGTGCCTACCTGTGTTAGTTACACACACATAGTGGCATGCCTACTGTGACGTCACTGTTGGTGGCACTC
The DNA here is from genome assembly GCF_978046115.1 of Saccoglossus kowalevskii. Taxonomy (NCBI): domain Eukaryota; kingdom Metazoa; phylum Hemichordata; class Enteropneusta; family Harrimaniidae; genus Saccoglossus; species Saccoglossus kowalevskii. The sequence goes on along the minus strand of NC_140643.1, from coordinate 26,044,589 downwards.
CTAGTTATATACACATGGTGACAGATATATCTTATAAGTACCATACATAGTGACCTTTTTTTTGTGACACCAAGACATGCCTACTGTGACGCCTATGTTACGGTATATATGGTTGGTGACAGACAGACATACTGTGTTTAGGTCATAAATGGCACCTAGACGCGGTGACATGCCTAGTATAGGATACCAGTGTTATGAATTGACATAACGATAGTAGATGTTCACAGGCAGTTATGTCATTTTAGTTAAAATGAGATCAAGAAGCGTTGTAGTTCATACTGAGTTTGGTAATGTGCATTCATTCTCGTATGTATAAAACATAAATGAACCGGATCGCATGACATAATTCAGTGGTCGTTATTATTTTAAAGTCACGTGCGTTGTTTGCTTTACTAATGAAACGGAATATTTATATATCTTATATTTTAACTCATCGGGAAAATCTAAGCTTTCCTTCTAACTGTGATAACTAAATGACGTGTCGTGAGATGACATGCATATATAGGACTTGCCTTGTGACTTGATTCTTCTACTGTATATCACGCACACCATCAGAAGTTTCCAAATCGAAGACATTTCTGTAATAATACGGTACTAAAACGCAACTTCGAAACGCACACTGGTTCTAGGTCTCTCTACTATGTTGGGGACGCGCGAATTGCGTAATGCGTGAGAGAAATCCAATCACGCGTTAGTAGACACGGGGATGAAATATGGACGATCATAAACACCCGCGTGTAGCTGCAAAGTTCACGCACCCCCGTCAAATAGTGTTTCAGTCCAAGCGCTCGTATTAATCTAATATCAAACCATACTTCGTGTAAGTAAATTGGAAATTTGTGATCCAGATATTGCTGCAAATTAGTTGATCCACGGAATGGAGACAACGCAATTTGCTTGAGGCAAATCACAACAACATGCGAGGAAAGATCTATAATTATGTGTACACCGCGACGGGATAATGTAATAGAGGCATCAATTACTCTGTGTAACCCGAGTTGTTTTCCCTTAATGTACCATTCACAGTGAAAAATAATGATTTATATTTTTCTTATGCCAGTTATTTAGATATCAAAATAATAAGCGAATAACATCCGGGGAATATGTAACTCGTTCAACGGAGTTCGGCGCGAGTAACTTCCTTGTGTGCTACGTAGTTATAGTTTAAATAGTTGTGTGAATATATTTTTTCTCAATATGGATTACGCCCGACATCCATCCCTAGGTACACCTGACATTTTCCCCCTTAACGGTTTTTTCCTTGGCGGTCGATGTATTAGCGATGGGGATTTACAATCTATTATTTTGTGTATATTTACATATGTAAGGGGGATACCTGTAATAAACGCGTGTGGCTCCTTGGTTCTGAAACGACCGCATACCGCATTTCATGCTTGTTGTGTAATTTGTATGAATAATTTAGGTTGGGTATAGATTCGTGCATATATGATGGCAAGTACGTTACACATATTCAATATTGTTATGCAATTCATCATTCTAACGCAATTCATCATTCAAACACTAGTTTTGTTCTGTTTTCAATTGTTATTACAAGTGCAAACTTACCTCTTAAGTCCATTCTATATGTATCGATTACTGTGGTGATACCAATCAGTCGTCTTTATGCATTCCACAAACACACACACGCCTCACGCTATTACCCTTATATCACTTTCCACATCCAGACCTTATCGCGTCCTGCAATGCTGTATGTGTTGAGACGAATATAAGATACTCACTATCACACAGAGGTAGAAAGACGCAATAGTTCATGGTTTAGATTTCACTCACGTAATAATACTAATTAGAGCAGTTTGAGCCGATGAAACATTGCAGTAATATATAATTATTTCATCATAGTATAATGGACACGATAATAATTTACATAGATTACAAAATCTCTTCTTCCTGTCAATTCATTGTTATCTACTGGTGTCTATTTCCCAGAGGATAACAAAAACTTCTGAATCTAGCAATTGCCCTTCGTGTTTTAAATATGATCTATACATGAAAAATACAATTCCAGGTTGAGGAAAGTTTTATAATTTCTATAATATGTATTGTCCTTATGAGTGGAAAATTTAAGATAAGCAATAGAGTGGGAGAAATCTCCTCCATTGGAAACTCACTAAATTAGAGGTAACATTCGTGAAATCTTCCAGCTATATTAGGTTTCATATCAAAAATAACATGCGTCTTTTTCATTTCAAGTTACCGAGTTAATTTTGAGATACGAAGAAATAATTTCACCACTGCCAAAATGCAAGTTTTTAATATTTTCCATGACATTTTAGACTGCATGTTCCCAATTATGTTTTTCAGTTTCGGTATGCTAATACAAATGAAAGCATAAAGACGGTGACAAATAATCTTCCATTCGGCTAGAACGTTCATAATATGAATCCCGACTGCAGAGAAGGTCAAATTATAATAAGATAGATGTTTCGTGAAAACGGTGAGTGATTGTCTTGTATGGTATCATCCATCTTCCATGGCGAGTCAATATACACTCACTGTATCCTCATTAGGAAACAATTGTACATTTATTTGGTTCAACATATCTACATTCTCGACGATATTAATGCATAGTGTGTCAATACAAAGGACGGCATGGGAGGGGATTGCTGTACTTCCTTGTAATAAAATCGTCCATACTTGGAGGTCCGTTGTTGACGATGAAATGGGAAATCACGCAAGACGCTGTAATAATTCGTCGCGTTTAAGAAATTACTGAACAGTTACTTAAACCTAGATACGTACGTGATCAGCTGTTTCGTTGTACGCACGCACTGTCCGATGAGTACATTTGTGAAAATAAGATCGGCGCTTTGAGTTATGGGTGTTACACTGATATACCTAGAGGGATAGTTTGCGGTGGATTGGTAAGTTTGGGCTGAAATAATATCCTAAACATGAATGATTACGCAAATTTGTGACTGAAAGAAAGTAGTAAACCAAATAGCTGCTAAGATCTCGTCGTCTCCCTTCAAATAAGCGTTCAATTTTCGAATTTCATAGTGTCCAAATTAACATGATAACCAGGTCAGGACAGTGGACGCGCACACGGTAGAAAATGGAACACTATTAGAAGGTAAAAACAAATCTCGCGGTTCTCTCGCTCTCGACGAGATCTCGGCGGCCATTTACAAATAATTTCTACAGTACTTTTTCTCTTTAGTTTGATACAGTTTCAACAAAGACTTGGCAGCAATATAATGTCGGGCTATCTAATATTCATCTCTTGGGGAAGAGCTGTGTTAGAAATGACTTGCGACAAACATACACAGTCTGGTCGTAGTATAGACAACAGAGTGACTGTGCATAACCCTTAGAAAACAGGAACATGCAAATGTGAGTATTCTTTTCATGTAACCTTAGCTAATTTTGTGGTTAGAGCAAAATCAGAAACATTTCATATTATTAAAACTGAATAGGCCTAACTAAAAATTGCATGCAAGGAGGAAGTTTTTGTTTCACTGTGGGTACATGGAAAGAAAACAAATTGGACATTTTTTCCTACAAGGCAACAAAACTGTCTAAAGGTGAACAATGGCCTGTCGAAATTTGTATCGTTATAACAAGTGTATCTATAAGACCGATATAGCCTTAGCCTCCCGTTATTCTGGGATAGATATGAATAGTGGCACAGCATAAATAATCAAACATGTAAAAAGGAAAAAACTGTTAAATCTACATGTTATATGCATAAATATGATTAACTATACTATACCCATGTCGCACACAGGGAGTAGGATTTTCTTTTGTCCCAGACAGTCAGTGGTACCTTTTTCTAAGGGTTGTGGTCGTAGGTGGCGCTTTTCACAATAGCATTTCACCCTGATGAGTTCTGTCGTAGTGATGGCCAGCGATGACATTGCACTCAAATATAAAACATACCTGAATCTTAATTCCGATGCATTGGGCGTTACTGCTTTATATGGTGTCGTATTAATATAATAGTAATATAAGAAAATGTCCTGCCCTCTACGGTCACACGTAATACATCCACACATATTCAGACAAGAGATGAACAGGAATATATTTTTGTGTGATAAATGTTATATATCTATTCCAATTTCATGGTGACATGTTTGTTTGTTTTTTCTCAAAATTCCAAATGTCGGAAAATACGAAACTACTAATATAAGTAAAAACAGCCTGGCATATATACATTTTTTATTGAAAAAATATAAATGTAGCACTATAAATAAAGTATCGCTGATGTAATAGCGTAATTTAAAAAAAATGACGATGCCCTTGAATGAAATGTGCATGACAATCTAGTTCAATAGAAAGGAAGGCAGTAGTTCACTGGGAATATGGCTCGAACGCCCATGGCGCTTTCTTAAATTCATCCTCGTCTAGTACACCATCACCTGCAAGAAAACACACTTAGGAGTAAAAATTAAAAATATCACTTAAAAAACGCTCTCTCGGAAGATTCGCGGTAGATTTTTATAAAAGCCAAACAAGTTAGTCTTTTAAAGATGAATGAGTTGCAGACGACAATTTGATTAATAGTGGAATAAAACATTTGGTTACAATGACAGATTCTCTTTAACGACCATGGCACATTCCGTTTGGCAGAATATAACGCGTTTTTGTTTATTCCGTATTTATGTTTAAAACATGTTATTTGCATATCTAAAGGAAATCAACTAGGAACGCTAAGGAGTAATCGGGAGCATTAATGAACCATCATGTGCCCTGTACCTCGCATATGTTGAAGAGTTGCAATAACTGTAAGACGCAACGTAAAAAGTGGCACGTCACGTATGAATGACGTTACGTGACCGAAACGTAACTGGACAAATATCATAATTACAGAATTAGACTCACCATTAAGATCCGCATCGTCAAAAGGTTTTTGAGCATCCTCTTCTTTGGTTTCCGTTGCTAAGGCTAACTCTGTCAAATTTACATGTCCATTGCTATCTATATCGTACGTTTCGAAGGTGGTTGGAAGATTAATCGCTTCGAAATGACCCACTTCAGCAACATCTGGGATATGACCCTCGAATGGATAAGGAGGTTCGAAATCGTCATAAATTACATCATTTCCAGTCTTCGGGACTTCCGATATGTCTGGTTCTCTTTTGAGTATGGGGTCTTTTTCCTCGTCTTCGCTGATAACAACAACGATGAAGCAAATACCAAGTAATACAACACTACCCCACCTGGACATGTTGACCTAAAATCAAAAAAAACAAATAAATTGAAATAATTAATTTTCGCTGAAGGAATGATTCAAGTGCAAATAAATTCCAGCAAATATACCATTTTTCCTATATTTTACATTCAACTCGTCAAAAATCAGTGAAAATAAATTCCATACAAAACACACCAAAAGTATTTTACGGTATACTGTAAAAAAAATGGTTGCGGCTAGCTTGAGAAAAATACATTGTGCGGGACACACAGTGAAACTATCTTTTGAACAATACATCAACAAAGTTTTACGGAATTGGTGATCAACATGTGCTGAGCACTTGACATTCGGTGAGCAAAACACTAGTCAGTATTAGGGCAAATATGCATTCAATACAAAAGCTATTGACTAGACCGCTATACACAATAATACTTCTGGAGATTAGTTTTATCAGCTTGTAAATGAACTGCAAGGTTTCTGTAAACAGACGAGTGATTAACAGCATCATTAGCATAGCCACAAATGAATTGGGCCTTTAAATGTTTACCATAAATAGCGCCCTCTGTCGAAGAAAACTTGCGTAGTGAAAACACGGTAACCTCTTTATAATGAACCCTTTATGACGATTTCCCTGATATAATTAAACAAGCAACCTGTCGGCTGATATAGCTCCGCTTTTTGTAATGGATGCTCTGAAAGCAATGACTATGAAGCAATTTAAAGTTAATGCTAGCTGCTTTAATATGGCAAGACACCAACTTTCTTGATTTTGTTACAGAGAATATTTCACTAAAAGTAGAGAATTGAAGATATCTTTACAAATAAAGTTATGAAGCAATCAGGTTAGACGTTTTCAAGAAATAGTTGAAAATAACATTTTTTACCAAAAATGACAAAAATATTCACTAAAATTAGAGAATTGAAGAAATCGTCATGAAATTAACAAATCTGACAGAGATCTATCCAAGGTACCTACAAATAAATTTACAAAGCAATCAGGTTAGAGGTTTTTAACAAGAAGTTGAAAATAACATTTTTACGAAAAATGACACAAATATTCACTAAAATTAAAGATATCGTCATGAAATTACCAAATCTGACCCAAAGTACCTACAAATAAAGTTACAAAGCAATCGGATTAGCAGTTTTCAAGAAGAAGTTGGAAATAACGAATTGAAAATGTCGTCACAAAATCAATAAATCTGAGAGAGGTCCACCCAAGGTACCTACATACCAAGTATCAAAGCATTTGGGCTAGCGGTTTTCAAGAAGAAGTCGAAAATGGCCTTTTTGACCAAAAATGACAAAAATATTCGCTATAAATAAGACAATTGAACATATCCACACGAAATGAACAAATCTGAGAGAGAACCACCCAAGGTACCTTTCTAGAAAGTTTCATAGCTATACAGTTTGTGGTTTTTAAGAAGAAGTCGAAAATGTAAAGTTGACGATGGCGACGACGACGGACAATCAGTAATATTATAAGCTCCGCTCGACCTTGCCGACGTCGGGCGGCGTCGCTAGTTGGCGTGCTGTCAGAGTATCAATCACACTATGTTCTAAAAGGCTTGTAATATGATATTTCAGATAAAGTATATATCTTTAATGGGAAGCTCGTCTTGAAATACGTGTATCAGTATTCTATGTATATCTTTTTAAATTTCATTAGATTGCCCAGGACATATCACGGAATGTAAAATTACTTGAGAAACGAGATCAAAACTGGCATTGAACTAATGATATCACAGAATAAAATACAGCAACGCCAGTATATATTTGTAATTAATTTCCATCAAAGCATTACAGTCGTGACGCAGCGCGTTTCATAAATTTCGGGTAAACAATGTGTTTTACAACACCTCAAACACACGACGCGTCGCGACGACTGTGACAGTGTCTCAGTATTTCGTATTCATTTTATTGGAAACAAATATATCTATTAAAAGTATATTTCCAATCAACGCGAAAAGTGTATTGTGAGTAACACAAGTAAGTTATTTTGTATAAAACACACTATATTCCATGAAAAGACAACCACTGTGAAATACGGCATGTAACAGTTTAATATTAACACACATTGCCATGTGACACTATTCATTAAGATCACCATTAGTCAGTCACACATTGTATAACTTGTGTTCATAGCATGAATGTTTCTTCTTATCGCTGGGTTAATAGATACTGACGTGTACTGGACCCCGTGGTGATTGATTCAATACAGGTACTGGATAGAAAAGCGACGTCATGGGACGTACGTTCGGTCATATCCAATCACAGCCCGCTCTGCCTGTAGTCGCATCAATGTTGATATCGAAAGTTTGGATTTGGATTCGGAATATGAGTAGAATTTAAGAATTGAACTTGCGACAAGTGCGAGAAATAAAAGTGTACGTGAAAGTAACCACAAAAAGACAGGGACTGGTGTGTAGCCTGGGTTTATGTAATCTGATGCCACTGCAATGCACAGTGTACTGGTACTGGCACAGTAACTTTGTACGGAACTGAAAATGCGACTCTTTCGTTTTGAAATTGCAGGTTATATATAAAAATTGAAAATTCTCTTTTTCAAGAATTTGTTTGACGAAGCGTTCGTTTCATCGCCCACTAATAACATGGCACGCGAGATGTGATTTGGACCGCCATTAGTCTTCAAGTTACCACGGCACGACTGACATCTTGATGACGTAATTTACGACTATTGAACAGTACATTATGTTTATACGGGATTCATACCAAAATCATCTTTTTGAGAAGACAACCTAAACGATCCACAAGACGCCATGATTAATACGTGTCCTCTGTTGCACTTCCACGCATGGCAATTTCAACGAATACACCCTACGTTAATGTCGCACCTGTGCCCACAGTTGTGTATTCTTTTCAGTTGCCGCGAGGTCGTTGATTGTTGTTTTGATGGCGAATTGTTCCGTTAATCGTTGGCGCCACAGTGAAGAAGGGTGCTTGATGACACCTGGCTATATCACTTGAAAGCACGTTATTATCCACTGCATAAAAATTATGCTTGTCAATTTCAGCACTACTATAAGGACGCTATTCTCCGGCGGGCAAACAACTTCTATGAGTAACCCAGCGGGGATCTAATAGACACGCCCACTGTTGGGAGGGATGCGAGTGCACTAATTGGCCCATATAAACATATAATTAAATAAATCCTCAAATCTACTCAGGCTGGTGCACTATATCGAAGTGACTGTTATGTAAGGGACATAACGCCGTTTTGAAGTTCACGAGTACTGTGAATTACCAGTACAGGGATGTGTAGATATTTGATGATGAGATAGGATGAACAGTTTCGACCATTCCATGATATTTATTTATGCTCCGTATAACTGTAACTTACATCTTGTTCACCTCATTATTTGTCAAATAATTACCGGGAAGCCATCTCAGTTTATCCCCCTCAAGATGTCTCAAAACGAACCCTCAACACACACACACAGAACAATTACTGCCAAATTACTAGTAGTTTATTGTTTGTATTGAGGATGAATCAGAAAAAGTACTTGTATTTGTTATAACTTTCATAAAACACTAAATACAATCGTATACGTAAAAATCCGTCTGCCATGGCGTTTCAGGTTATCGTCAGGTATATTTATTTGTTGTTGAAGATCTCAAGTCAGTGAAAGTACTATTATATTGTTTTATATACATCACTGGACACATCAAAATAACTCCGCTGATATATACCTACGGGCAACGGATAATAATACATAACCCTGGACCGTGCAACATTCATGTATGCCCTCCTGAACTCGCCTTTGTAGTACATGTGGCGCGGTAGCTCACCCCAATGACTTCAGTCTGATATTTTCAGTGGAAGGATTATTACACGGGGATTTTAATCCGGTAGACTGCATCCGCCAATATTGTGGAATGGAGTGAAGACCGCCCGGGAAAAAAATTCACGATACAGATTCGTTGTGGTTTTCAAAAACAAAACGAAACAAACAAACAAAATGATTAGAGTCGCCATGAACATATTTATATCCGCTTCCTCGTTTCGCTCTTTACATAGTTTAGGCTACCTCGTCTTTCACTACAGCGTTATATATAAATGTCCCGATGCCAATGACTGTTTGGAAAAAAACACAGAGGAATTCCAAATAATAAAGCTCTGATGTCAATACCGGGGACGGGGAACGGGTAAACAATTGTCACCGGAGTTTGACACGAAAGACAGTACAGTTTACAATGCCCGAGTATTCATACGCACTCGAAACGACTGATGTGCCTACATTGAGTACCGGTACGTGATTTGAGTTTAAATTCGTGATTAGTGGAAGTGAAAGCTGTGACAGAATACATGCGTGAACTGTGGATAACTGTTTGAGTGGCAAGGGCGGATTCAAAGCGTTTCAAACAGTGAACATAACCATGTCTGGCTAAATGATTATCTTTATTGAGCAGCGCTGATGGGTCGGAACTAACATGATTAAGAATGAGCTTTACTAGTAGTTTGCCTTCGTGCGTGACTGTTGGACAAATACTTAAATTATGACATAATGTCTGTATTCATTGCTATTTGATTCAGCCCTAAACCGACCTGTCGAGAAATTATCGAGAGGTCTGCACTATAATAATTACTTTCTTGCGTCCCCATTATTTGTCACGAGTTCATGGAGTTTTCTGTCTTCGGCATTTCCTCTATAACCATAATTATGGTTTGTAAGAACAAAACACCCAGTGAGTATTGTATTGGATATAAAACAATTTTACGTATTTACATTTTTGTCACGTGCCATTTGTTTATATAGAGTTAAAATCGGGTATTATTTTTCGCATTCTTAGTAACATGACGTTACACACCCAAGTACGGTAGTACGAATACACAGCGACGCAACTCTTATACTAGTGCGACCAAATTAGCGAAAAATCAAAAATCACGGGCGCGCCTCAAAATGTTTCTGTTGTCAGACCAGACCCTTCAAGTTATTGTGAGTTTATATTCACGGTGTCGCATTTATTTTCTTTACTTATCTCAAGTAGCGGGTGGTTTCAATAGCTGTCGCCAATGCGTCCACAATCACAATTCTATTTACCCAGAGACGTCAAATGGCTAATTGATTAGTGGACAAACTAACCAGCTGGAAGATCACCATTCTGCCAAGTGACGAGAAAAACTACCAAATAACGACAATATATGGTTTTCACCTCTGACCCAAAGTGCCCATTAACGACAAAATAAAGCGATGACATCTCAGGAGGAAGATCGTTTTTCATCCTCTCCTCGATATCTCTGACAATAGAACCAGTCAACTGAACTGTACGGAGTCACCCACAGGTGTAACCTATAACTTCCAATTAGTTCAACCGACACAGATACTGCTACGTCAGTGCATATAGATTGGGTTTGTAAACTTTTAACAAGAGTTAGACTTTTAAAAATCATTCACATAGGACCACATACATAGTCGCGAATACTACCACACTCACTCACCAACAAGTTTCTTCTGTTACAACACCGGGAAAAAAATGCTTACTTTCGAAATGTACAACATTGTCAGTAGTCGCTGACAGAAAACAATGGTAGCATAGCGTGTACATGTGGAGCTATTAACTTGACTCATAAACTTTCTACAGACTGATATTTTTTTAAATCATTGGCCAAAGTCAACTAATATAATTTAAATCAATTGATCTGAAGCGCAAAATATTATCGTAACTGGCCACAAAAACGATCACATGCATACTGCGAATACTACGACACTCACTCACCAACAAGTTTCTACACTGAGGAGAAAAATATTTACTTTCGAAATGTTTTCTGTAGTCGCTGACAGAAAACAATGGTTGCATAGCGTGTATATATGGGGCCATTAACATCACGGTTCGCCAAGCCGAACCGATCACGAGCGAATTTTATAGAACTTACCTGGCTTGATTGGACTAGTTGCTGGGATGGGAACGTAGAACTAAAGTTCTCTAAAAAATACTCCTTTCTCAGTAAATACAGTAAATTTGGATCGCGGATTGGCCCCGTTGACTGGGTCTGTCACGATGTATGTGGCTAACACTGGTGGTATACGTGGGAGACTCGAGCGGATAAACAACACTTGAAGTAGTCGGGTGTCACTTTTCAACAAACTGAAAACAGGAGATGTCTTATCGAGAAGTTAATAGGGTCCTTCTCTACAGAAAGGCGATACCAAAAGCTGGATAAATGCTGCGAGCGTTCTATGGCATGCACATACTGAATGCATTTTACAGATGCGAAGTCCGTGGCCGAGATGAACTCTATTACGTTGCTATTGGTTCAGGAGTGGCTGTCCCATCTAGAGTCCTTTCTCCCCGAGTGATAATCTACAGACTAAATATAAACACTGAATTTCAAAATACTTGTAGTATAGCATATTTGATGGAAATTTATTCTAGATACATTTGAATACCGAGAGTCAAGATGAATGTATTTGAGACTAATGCTGCACTTAAAGTGGTACTCCCGGTTGCATGAAACAACTAATAGTCCGGTGGACACCGACAGTGTTTGGAACAGCCTAAACTCACTTTATTGCCCAATAATGCTGAAGTGTAGTGGGAAATAGCTGTCCGGAGGCGAGCTTAAGATTTACAGCTCTCGTATTTCAAATATTTGATAGTACTGAAAATTATTACTACTTGGCAGCACTATTGTGGACTGTGTTGACCTCTGTACTGACAATACTGATACTGTATGCAAGGGTACGGCTGTCCTTGGATGCCCTACTACGAAGGGAAATATAAAAAATATGTTTAGTTCTGTCTATGTTGGTGACTCAGCGAGCAAATAAATATACAGTCGCAAATACGTGTCATGTTTAATGGACGTCACTGTATGCGGCATCGTAACCTTGTACACAAAGTACGGTACATTTACGCTACATGCTACGCGTGTGTGTTTTAACAGACCCTGGTAATTCACTAGGCAGATATAAATAATTCAGAAACTTAAACATGTCTAGCATCGAGTCCTCGATTTTCTCTAGTAACTTGAATTTGGTAGTACAGATATACATATTGTTGAGCTTTCCGGATTATCAACTTTATAGAGTACGCAAATTAGCCTTACTGAGCACTGCCATGCCACTAAGTGGTTTTCGTGGCCGACATAGAAAATAAACTCCCGTAACATAAAACTGCTGTAACAAGAAAACTAACATAAACATTACCATTATGACTCCAACTACAAGTACACACTCTGATGGGTATTTCGTTTCATTGAAAAGACAACAAATTTTGTTTCAAATATTGAGACGGTGTAGGAGTGTTTTTTTTATATCATGTTGGCATTGTGTAAATGTGCATCCAATGTATTGGTATCTATTTTGTGCTGAAAAAATTATTGATAAAACACACAATAACCGTACACGTATTTTGCCTGCTTTATTGACCTTCAAAAAACACTCGATTTAATTTGGCATTTTGAAATTATTATATAAACTGCGAAAAAAACAATAAATCAGGAACATTTTATAATATAATAGACAAATTAATACTGTTAACACCAAAATGCTGTTGGTTGTGTTAAGTGAAAAGCGGGCCTTACCGACCACTTACTAAAAGGGTATAAGAGAGGATGATGGGCTGAGCCCCACTTTCATTTACCATATATATCGATGATGTTAAAAGCCACATTGATTTATCACAAAATGACCCACCAAAACTTTGAACTAGTCCCATATCTTGTTTATTATATGCTGATGGCCTAGTATTACTCTCAAAGTCCAAAAAATGGCCTACAAAATGCTATAAACTCAGTGCAAACATATTGTATGTAATAGATGGAAACTCGAAGTAAATGTCTCAAAATCCAAAATCATAATTTTCAATAAATCTGGAAAAATATAAATTTGTAACCGGGAAATGTATATTCGTACACTTAATATCCAGGGTTGAAACTAAACACAACTGGTGAACTTATCAGAGTTCAAAAAGATCTCAGCCACAGAGCAATGAAAGCTTTCTTCAAAATAAAACAATTGCTATACTCTGAAAACAATATTCCAGTCAAAACATACCTAAAATTATTTGATAGTATGGTTAGACTTCTCTTGACCTATATATAGACGAGCGAATTTGTGTCACAAATATAAGACAATTTCAATAGTGGGCTACCTACCAATACCAACGGAGAATTTTTTTAACAAATTTCGCAAATATATATTACAGGTAAACTGGGGTCGGTAACTTAGTGTGTAACTTAGTGCGAATTAGAACAGAATTCCCCTTTATGAAATGTAAAAGTGATCAGTCAAAATATCAATCTCTGTCATCTTTTGCAATAAAAATGAAAACAGTTGTGTGTCTTTAGAATGGGCGAAAATGTTCTAATGCTATAATTCGACTGAGTTCAACTCTGAAAACATCACGCCAGCACAGAATGGTTCTGTTTAAAGAATTGTTTTAAAGATTCGTGAAACTTTGGCACAAACATGCAATCTCGAAAAGCGGGGGCGACCCAGTATTTATGATTTGGGGCGGGCTTTAAAACACAAATAGTGCGGACCCTTAATTTCAGCAGTCAAGGCGATGATTGGCAGCTTTATTTCGGAGTTTAGATTTTCAGTCGATCGTCTAAGTTACGATCTAATAGCAGAGAAAAATATAGAGCCGATGAGGTTACACATTCAGTTTCAACTTTCCATTATATATATTTGTTTTGCTGACTAAATTTATTTAATGGTAGCTATCCTAGTATTGATAGCACGTCGTCCAATGATCTACTTCAACTGATAGTTAAATAATGATTGCAATAAATTGTTTGGTAGTAGTAGACATCATGCTGCAATATCCAAATTGTTTAAAGCGGGAGGGTCGTCACCTGTGCACGCGCGTGAATTGAGACCCACGCGACGATAACAACACACGTTAAAAACGCAAAGGCTCATGGATAGACGCTACTGTCGTAACCACTGCCCTGTTCTCTTAATTTTAATAAAGAGTTAATATATTTTCCAATCCAAACTTTTTTTATTGGACAATGGAATAACACTGACACGTTTCCAAATGACGTCATTACACACTGTGCTCGTTGATTGTCTGGTTGAATTCTACTGCCATTGAAATGTTTAAATGAAAGCGGAGGTGTCGTAACCTGCGCGAGCGCGGGAATTGAGTTCTAAGCGACGATAAAAAGGTACCAGTAAGCTAAAACGTAAAGGCTCATGGGTAGACACTTGTTTGTAAACAGCGACATGCTCTAACCGTCTGCCACACAGGCAGGTGACGACTGCAGATGACGCTTTGAATATTTATGAAACAAAAATACGAAATTGAATGGGTTTGTGGGCGCGATATTATTAAAATGCAGAGTTCTGTTCTAAATATGACACTCCTTATAGCCAAGAAATAGGATGTCGAGTTCTACACCAAACTAGTGACATAGTATACTCGATTTCCAGTCTCTGTCTCTTCGGTATTTGTTATACAAAGTAACACAAGGGTCTCACCGGGCGTCGGTGACTGAATCACAAGTAGTGCAGCGACAACAGACTGTGCCTGTGCCACTTTTTTTCCTGTTCCATTCTTCTCAACACTTAGGATGGTCACGGTCTCACTAAACTTGGCGCTTGTGACGAGTGTGGGAGGGACGGGTAGAGGCACAAATATACGGGTATGTCCAAAAAGTAGATTTCCGAAAAAGTGTATTTTACAAGAAATATTCATAGTGAAGAGGTATTGATAATTGATTTGTATGGTGTTGTACCGATTCAATTAAATCAAAATCCGAAAGTAATAAAAACCATATGCTAATCCTGTAATTTATTGTTGTCACCACCTTGTCAGCCGTCCCCCGGTCATGCAACCCTGCCAGAATAACATCCTCCTACACGTAGAATACGGGAATTAAATAGACCAACCTCAGGCTACACAGATTTACCACCGATAGGCATTCATTTAAAAACAGCATATTTGCACGTGTATGTCTGTAAATGGAAGAGGGGTAGAGTGGCAATTAATAACACCAAACAGCTTTCGTGTCTTAGCTGGCTTTCCTGTATGCGTCCCGCAGGCGTCTCTTGTATCCTGTAGCGCCCGGTGAAAGTGTTTGTGTTAAGTAACCTTACAATGTGAACATACTTACAGGTTTCTTTAAAAAGTAAACATTGAACAACTGAGACCAATACGAATTGTGATAAACTCCTACCGGGTTAAGATCTATTATTACTCTATGATTATACAAGATCACGTACTTGTGGTGAGTGAGGTGACAGGCTGGCGCCTAATGCTGGGTTTACATGCAGCGTTAAACAATATACCGGATTCCACATACCCCCCCCCCCCGGAACATATTAAATGCAGAACACTTATAGCTGCATCTTGCCGGCGATGCGAGTACTGCATGTTATTTATTTTCGAGTGGCTCAAAACATGCACCTGATACGAACGTTTTGCTACACACACAAATAATTATGTACACTATTTCTATCCATTTGCGTAAACTTGTTAATTTTAACTATAAGTAATTTAATTATGCAAGCATGTACTCGTACGGTTGCAACTGATTCGAGAAAAAAGTTGAAATGCAACGGGAATATGCAATTTGGTATGCAAATTAGCTAATATGCACACATTAAAAACCAGGTTTCAATCCTGGTGAGCAAATAAGTACTGTTAGCAGGAATGTCAGTGTGCTTAATGGTGGAGAAATCAGTTGATTATTAAATATGGGTATACTGAGATGCCCATCGTTTTGAGTTGAGCTACCACCGTCTTACACGTAGGTATTCGTTCTTGGGGTCCAATATTTCATGTACCCTCTGATAGCTCATGCAGTAACCCTCTTGTATGACTTCATGTAGAGGAGTTCAAGGGTGACAAATCTACTATTGTCTTGGCTTCACTGAATCTTTTGGTTCTAGAAACATGTAGAAACCAAGTTACATGGGCAGGGGAATATCACCCCTTTGGCTAGAAAAAAATGATCCCCTTTGCATTCACCAAGTACTAGGAAAATGTACAAGATCTTAAGAAGGCCTGCATGGAATCCGAGCCAAGGGTGAAGAACCCTGGGACAGATTTTATGCAGATCCATGCCAGAACCTACAAAAGCCATCCTGTACTTGACAATTGAGCAATTTACCGGTGTGAAACATCTCAAACTTCGATAAAAAGGCAAATGCAGGCAAAGTTACACAGCTCCCTACCAGCTAAATTAATGGCACACTATTGATAAGGTTAGCTAAACTGACTAGGAGCTCCCAAATTTCCAGCCTACGTCATGTGCCAGAAACTGAAGATTTTTCAGGTAATACCCACAATCCCCAGAGGTGCTGTGCACCTAGTTGTTGCACCAATATTCCGGGGGTCAACTGGCTGGCATCAGTTAGACGAACTTTTATCTTGAACAAATAGTGGGAGTAATTGTAAACACCATTATTATGCAACACAGGGGAGCCAATAAATGGCCAACAATATTGAGCCATTTTCTTTATAACAGAATGAAGAACCACATCACTAAACTGATGAATGAAGAACTTTAGGCAGCAAGAAAATTAGTGCATACCTGAAAATGAAGCATCATTATTAGATCTCTCTAAATGATCCAGTATACAATAAACAATAAACACAGTTTTGAGTTTGTGAGCCCTGCTATTAGAGATGTGCTTCTGATAGAGGAAACACTTTATTCTTGAAGAGCCAATCATTCTAATTAATAACTCAAACTTTCACACTCCTGAAAGACATGCAAGTGCTCTCTTACAACCATAACAAGGTATTTTGATTATGAATAATCTGATTTATTTCAAATTTGTGTTTCCATAAAAAGTGATTTTTTTGCACAAGTGAGAGATTAATTTATCATAATGTTCATTTCATTAAAAGGTGGCAGTCACCATAGGGACCTGATGATGAATATTCAAAAATGTTCCAAGTAAACCAACAATGGTTTTATGGGACCCACATCTGCTGCATTGCCATGACTACCACCATTTAACATCATAACATATAAACGCCAATATTAAAATGTCTGTATGTAAATAAGATGAACTACTCTATATTCTACAGTAGTGCTTTTTCTTCAGTTTGTTTGTTGATGTCTTACAGGTTTCCTGTCAGGTGTCTAGCCTGGTCTTCAAGTAACATCCGGTAATCTTATTCCAGGAACGCAACAAGAATGAGTAATGCCTCAAATGTTGTAACCAGAGATACTTCCATTCTACTGTCTGAATGCAATGTATGAAGTTACTGTACACCAATGATGGTTACATTTGTCGAGCTGGTAAAAATTGAAAAAACTTGCATGCCGAGTGGTCTGGTAACATTTTTTCATGGTCTGCTTCAATAACATTTTTACTGAATACTACTATTATTGGTATAAGGCCATTCTCGCCTCTGATGACTGATACAAACAATGCAAAAACATAAAATAGAAACTTTAAAATTACACATTATCTGCAAAGTGTTTGTTGCAATTATTTCAAAAGTATTTTAAAATAATATTTAACACATGCTGGTAGCTTTTTAGCAGGGCTTGTAAAATTGGAAAGTTACACTGCTATATATATGTGATAAACATTATTCAATTTTTTCCACATTTCACACAGACTATTGTTTTTAAAATGTATATTTTAATCTACCAGTATTTACATGGATTGGAACTGTAGTAACTAATATATGAAAACATACAACCCACGATATTCGAACCTTAACCAACCATCTAAATAGGCTAGTGACAAATTAAGTCAAACTAGAACAAGCAATTAATTTGAAATTTTACTTCTTGAAAGGAAGACTTTTATTTCACATAGAAAACCCCCACAAAGTAATGTAAAGATCATCAACAAATTAAAATTAACGGCTCCCCTGGGAATAAGTAAAGGACACTATGTTCATGCGCGACTTCATTGTGTGCGTAATAAATCATGTGAAGAATATAGATTAAACACGACCTGTTTGTAAAGGTATAGCACAATAGGAGATTGTTTTGTACTTGATAAAATAGTGACAGTGAACTCTGAATAAAATCAAATCAACATAGAATCATGAGATACAGGTTTGCAACTGTTGTGATGTGCAAGATTCCACCTGAAGTCGCAGAATTATGAGATGATTACATAATATTCCTAGACAGACACACATTGCTAGAAATCAGTGAAAAGAGTGCTTAGTATTCAGGTCTCAGGGAGTTTTATGTTTGTTGTGCCTTGTGTATTCCCAGAATGTGTATTTTAAAAATTGTACATGTTTTTTTCAGTTTTGCAGGTATTAGAAAAGCGCTCAGAAGATTGCAATACAAATGTAAAGTATACAATATACCACACTTAAAGATTACACATTTGCAAACCTTGAACTGTTATTCAAGATAAGAAAATTATTACAACATGCTCAACTGACACAGGGTTCATGACCTCTGTGGGGAGGGGGGGGGGCATGCAAGCACCAGGATGTATGACATCTGGGGGGGGGTCCATAAAGGATGTAATTTCATGCTATAATCCAGTCTTAAGGCAAATAAAATAAGGGTTAAAAAAAACATACTTATTATTTGATACTTGAAAATTGCAATATTTCCAAACTGTAGATGAATAAGTTCAAGTGTACCATTGATATTCAATGTTTGTAACTCATCTCTGTAGCCGTATGATAGAGGTACATAATTTTTTTTCAAACTTTAGATATAGAACATTTTTTATTTTAGTTACTGGGCACGTCTATATGGTGGCTCTCAGTCAAAATTGATATCTATGAGAGACAAACACGAACAAGCTCAAGAGCTTGAGAGTACACAATTTGAAGAAATAAAATCAACATTTTCTCTTACTACCAAGCTAAAATAATCCTAGATGTGAAAATATTCCAGTCTCTCTGTGTGTAATACCGAGTACAGACCTTGTCGACATCAAACGGCAGCTTTATACAGTCCCCATTTATTCAAAACTGCAAAGAAATATAAAGATACATGCATAAATATATTACATATTGTATGTACTGAAAGATAAGTACTACTATAATGTGATGTAAAAGTGTTAGCTATTTGAAAAATTGTCAATTTACCCAAAGCACCAGTGTTTTAATTAAGGATCCTTAACAACACAAAAACCACATATCTTGGATATCTTGATTTGGATAACTAAATGAAAAAATATGCATATATGTGACATAATGCCTGGAATAGCATTTTTTTAAACAAGCAGCCTGTCGGCTGAGATAGCTCCACTGTTAGCAATGCACATGGCAATTAAAGAACAGAAGATATCATTAGAAAATGAACAAATCTGAGAGAGGTCCACATGTAGTACCTATATGTATAATATATCAAAGCAATTGGACTTGCGGTTTTCAACAAGAAGTCGAAAATATCACTTTTTACCAAAAATTACAAAAATATTCATCATAATTAGAGAAAAAAAATATCATCATGAAATGAACAAATCTGAGAGAGGTCCACATGTAGTACACCTATATATATAATATCAAAGCAATTGAACTTTTGGTTTTTAACAAGAAGTCGAAAATATCACTTTTTACCAAATATGACAAAAATATTCACCAAAATTAGAGAATTTAAGATATCATCACGAAATGAACAAATCTGAGAAAGGTCCACATGTAGTATCTGTATATGCAATATCAAAACAATTGGACTTACGGTTTTCAACAAGAAGTCGAAAATATCACTTTTTACTAAAAATTACAAAAATATTCACCAAAATTAGAGAATTAAAAATATCATCATGAAATGAACAAATCTGAGAGAGGTCCACATGTAGTACCTATATATATAATATCAAAGCAATTGGACTTTTGGTTTTTAACAAGAAGTTGAAAATATCACTTTTTACCAAATATGACAAAAATATTCACCAAAATTAGAGAATTTAAGATATCATCACGAAATGAACAAATCTGAGAAAGGTCCATTTGTAGTATCTGTATATGCAATATCAAAACAATTGGACTTACGGTTTTCAACAAGAAGTCGAAAATATCACTTTTTACTAAAAATTACAAAAATATTCACCAAAATTAGAGAATTGAAGATATCATCATGAAATGAACAAATCTAAGAGAGATCTACCCCAGGTACATACACACCAAGTATCAAAGCATTCAGGCTTGTAGTTTTCAAGAAGAAGTCGAAAAGGTAAAACATTGACACGGACGACGACGGACAATCACTCATATGATAAGCTCCGCTCTACAAAGTCGACAGCGGAGCTAACAAAGGCCCCATAATGTTGAAAATCCATTCATACATGACTGAGATCCGGTTCCAGAATGGCAGAAATACTAGATTTTGATGAATTTTTAGCATAAAAATGGCCACCATTTGACATTTTGAATCAGATAATGGAATTGCATATGTCAATCTTTGATGTAAAGTATTTATCAAGTTTGAATGTGATGGGACCAGGCATACATGTATAAGAGATACTGGTGGAGACGCATTAACACGCGCATTGAGGTCAATGCGCATTTCCCCCATTTTCGGACAAACAAGGACTAATGATTCAACCTTTATATAAAGACGACCTTTCTATGAAGACAATTATATTAAAGTGTGTTGGGTGGTTGCTATACACAACTGCATTACCAAAAACATATCTTGATCAAAGAATGACCTTTGTTCAAAGTAAACTCTTAAGTACTCATTCAGTTACAGGAACAAGAGCTACTTTTTTTGACCTTTAATCAAGTCAAAATTACCTTAAGTTTGTATTACTAAATGAGTAAATATTACATGATATGTCATGTTAAAAAAATCTGAAGAACATAAAAAAAATGTTGATGCTCATTTTCTACAATTACACTCAGCGCAGTTGAACAACGATACAAAGTGTGGCAATGAATGCTTGGCATCCATTAGTGTAAACCTATTTAGCCACCTTTAATAAAAGTGTTAGTTTTGTCTTGACCTTGTGACAAATATCAGAGACATACTTGTTGAATCTGAGCATTATAAAAATTCCAGATGGTAACACCAACATAACACATTGATTTATCAGAGTATATTCCATGATTTAAAAATACTCATTTTATGAAATTGACTGCCAAGGATGGTACACTGCATGTAATAAACAGTAAATTAGTGTAGATAGTCCATGGGTAGATTTCAAAATGGACCATCAAAGTGATTACCACAGGACTATTAGTGAACTATGTACACTGTAGTGTAATAGAAGACATGCATAGATGGTGAGTTATGGGTGCTAGTGTAAATATTGACATCTCAATGCACTAATCATAGATACTGCCATTCCAAGGACAATGAGAGACAAACTCCGCCAAATAAAATCATGCACTTAACAGTGTATGCCAGAAGGAGAAATATTCATTGCGTTTAATTTCACCTTATTCACTGGTTTGTGAAGGAAACAATACATACAATGGTTAACTTTGCACAATCATTGGATTTTAATTTAGTTATGCACTGATCATTGCAAGTTATAACAGGCCATTACTAAAGCTTCTGAGCCACGTTATCATGAAATATAAATGGGTAGTATGGTTTCTTTATTTCAATTACATGCCTAAATGTTGAATAATTAAATATATGCATGACCATGAATGTTTTTTAATCACATCAATGATGGTTGAGCATGAAAAAATTATGTTCGTTTCATGGATGATTTTCCAAATAAAAAGGATTCAAATTCCTTAAAAATCAAGTTTGTTGTTTTATCTGTCCTAATGTGGGAAAACAATGAATACTCTTGATTCACATACAATTTTGTTCATCTGTACTGGTTTGATAAAGTGAACTGAGTACAGTAACTATAAGAATTGTTGGTATTTTCATATGATAACTGGGTTCAATGTGATATCGATTGACCAATGAGAATGCACCATTTCAATGTACGGTAGTTATAAAACCTAGATATACATTTTTATTAAGGACCTAAAAGTTGATAACTGGTGAAAGGTTTTAAAACGTACCGGTAATTGTACACCACCAAGCCACACACTGCAATGATAAGCTCTCATTGTGTGGCCCTAGCAGCTCCCAGCAAGTCAAAATAAACTACCAGCCTTAAATACCCTCATACAGTATATATATATATACATGTATATATAGTCTGGTCAGCCAAACTTGAACTTTTTACTATGCTGTGTATATATTCAATAGATTCCTGTGGGGGCCGTGAATAGTCCAATTGTGAGTAACGCAGATCTGTTACTTTCTCACAACAAGCATTAAAATCAAAACCTTAAATCATTCAGGTTATATCTAAACATAGCTGAAACTCAATCACACAGCGCAATCGGGCGCAACAATAACACCGAATTCACGCCTCAATTACTCACATTTTTCAAGAATTCCTCAGCGCATATACGGGCTCTGGAATTTACAGACAGCTTCATCTCGCTGATTTCTTTGTCTATTTCTTCCATAAAATGAATAACAAAGTCTACTAGTTTGTGTTTGTACATCTGTTCTGTGTGGAAGTTTGTAATCAAGAAGCTGATGTCGTAGCCCTGGAGGAAAGAAAAGGTAAACATTGCCAATTCTTGTCACTAGAGGGCAGTTTGTGTGATGCAAGTCAGCTGTTTAATGTTGGCAATCCATATATACACAATCTTTAAAATGCTTCAAGTCACTTGAGTGAGAGAAAATAGTGAGGTGCATAAATTATAGCACATGAATTGTAATTCTTTATTGTGGGACATCCCAGGTGGCTTTTTTTGTAGCTGCGAAATTCTTTTTTTAATAAAAAATACCTTTCAAATGAGCATTTGCTTTACATTGTAGTTCAAAGTCTTGAAAAACAACCCTGAATTTACAAATATACAACATTTACCTCAACAGGTTTTCTTCTCAAAATAAAAAAGTTTTCCGCCCTCATCATCATGAATCTCATAAATTTATGGCATAAAATCTTCTCCAGCTCATCAGCCTAGATAAGAAAATATGAAAAAAAAACAATGCTATTGTGATGCTCCTGTAGCCGGAAGACACAATATATTAATGAGTGCAAGAAATCATGATGATGTAATCCGAACATTACCAATATTGGGCCATTCCAATTTATATCTGCACCCCCCCCCCCCCCCCCCCCCCTGTTGATGAGCTTGTGTGTTTACTTCATACAGGGTATAATTTCCATGGGTGTATAAGTCATACAAAGTTTTATTTCCAAATCACCATTCACCATACAGTAATGGAAATCCAAAACTATAGTTCCTACTTATGGTGTTGATGAGTTCCATTGTGCCACCATACAGAGTAGGATTTCCAAATATAACTCATCATAAGCTAATTTACCAAGTTCAAAATTTTATATTTGATAATGGAAATCCAAACTAGTCTTGATTCACGGTGTTGATGAGCTCATTCGTGCCACCATCCTTATCTAATTTCAGTAATAACTATTTCATACTGGCCCAATTTTTTTACCATATACAGTCAGAATTCCAAGTTTTTTTAGTCATACTGTTGGAAATCCAACCTCATCAACCGGTATGTGGCGAGATAAACTAGGCCATATTTTATTTTAGTAGCCATAACTGCCTGGATTTCCAGATTCTGTTTCTTCATATACAGTTGGAATTCCGGGGTATTTTCCCCATCATACAGCGCTGGAAATCCGACCACATCAACAGGGGGTGCAGATATAAACTGGAATGGCCCATTGCAAGTACAGTATCAGGGTGGTTGTTTCAGTTTTTTTTTTGTACTATGATACATGTAATAATATTAATATGAGACTAGCGGTAGTCACCACACAACTGTTGTCATCTGAGACTGCTATACATTAGATTTTTTTTTGTATGACCATAGTACTTCCAGCAACAGCCAATCACAAACCTTACGTTGGCATGTGTGTTTCAACAACTGAATTGTACTCATTTTTTGTTTTGGTACAACCCCCAAAATTTGTCTCAGACTGTGTTTACTTTTCAAGTTATTATAACCATATCAGCCCATATTCAATTACAGTAAATATTCAGGATAATCATTCCATCAAAAAGCCAAAGTGCGATGTACTATTAAGGTAAAATCACCTTCTCTAATATTCCTCCATTCAAATTCAAACCAATTGCATGACACTGTTTACTTCATCCATTTCAAATGCAAATGTGTACATGTTAACGTACAACTCCTTAATAATTCATCCAATCGAATCACTACGCTTATTTTCTGAACACATGGCTATTGTATAGCAAAGGACCGGA
The DNA here is from genome assembly GCF_978046115.1 of Saccoglossus kowalevskii. Taxonomy (NCBI): domain Eukaryota; kingdom Metazoa; phylum Hemichordata; class Enteropneusta; family Harrimaniidae; genus Saccoglossus; species Saccoglossus kowalevskii. Next base: position 26,020,318 of record NC_140643.1, on the reverse strand, counting down.
ATCAATATTATTTATTATATACCGGATTCTGTCGTAAATTCGCCCAGGGCCGTTAAACGTTACTTTTTAATCCAGCTAGAAAAAAATGTATACAATTTTAGATTAGCTTCTGCAAGAGTTTCTTTCGTTTTGGGTGGTCCAACTGTCGGTGATGAAATTCGGCGTAGGTGGATTTTTCAATGAAAATATCAGCAGTGAAACCGCCCAGGGCGATTTTTCGGATGGGCGAATTTACGGCAGAATCCGGTATATATAACAGTTCTAGGGTAGGGTATATAAGACAATGTTGTGAACTAGTCCAAAGTAATAGTCCAAAGTGCAGAATAACTTTTCTATTGGCTCTATTTAGCTGCACATGCAATTAAGCAAGTGATACAGGAGTATCTGAGGTCAAATATGTCACATTTAAAGATCCAGTGTAAATACAATGTTTAGTTTATGTACACTTCTATTCTGATACACAACCTGCTGTATGGTGAGAAATAAATTTGATTCTGTACGAGTAAACGTTTGTCAAAGTTGTCAATTTCAACGACAGACCGGGTTCAAAGGCCAGCAAATCAAAAAATATAGTAACATAGCTACCAACGTAATTTCAAAAACCCTCAGAAATTACTCTGAGGGCGCACTTTACCGAATAACACACTGAAGACATGTAATATTCAAACCACTGGGCTATAAGATTCAACCTAATTTCTGCAAGAATTCAAACTTCCTTTTGTTTTTGCATAGTTTTGTTAAATTAAATTAAATTAAATTGAGTATGAAAAATATGTCATTCCTGCACTTTTCAAACATAAAATAATCTACTTTTACTTACAGGGGTGAAACTTTTAAATATGGAGATTAAAGCCATTCCACATGTGATGTGGAAATAAAGTCAATGTTCAGAAAACATAAATTAAACTGGGGTAGAACGGGATAATAGAAAAACTGCAAAAAAATTGCTTCTCTAAAAATACTTTTCACATTTGCAGGAAGAAACTTGTAGCATAAATATTGCATCCCCCTTCCTTAATTATACAGCCATTGAACATGTTTTTCTTTTCAGAAATTTAAATAACGTATCATTACTGTTCACATAGAAGGTCAAGTTCTTGATACGACTATATTAACACATTGCCTGCAGAAAGCATCTATAGCAGGCGATGTGATAATGGTTGATCTATTGGCATAGATTTGTTTATCAACTCATCTATACATATCCTAAACGCTCACCTGTTTGACTGCAATGCTTATCCTCAGTGAATTGACACTGCCTTCTATTAAAACCTTTTCTTTCTCATTACGACTAACAACTACAGGTGTCAGAAGTAACTCTTTACTAGTCCTGTAATTGCGAACATGAAAAAAAAAATAACGATGTGATACAGTCAAACCTGTGTTGGCGACAACCTGTTCATAGAGACCACCTTTGTAAAGTCCCTTCGCAATTTACACGCTAAAGACACTGAATATAGTGACCACCTGTCTAACACGACCCACGACCAATCTATTGTAAACCTATTCACACTTACACCTTTGTATAACGACCACCCACGTTTCCATCAGATGGTCGTAGCATAAAGACAATAGTTACTTGTGAATCAGAATCACAGGAATTTGCCACATGTTTTGTTAAGACTACCGTGTATACAATTTTTCGGACTATACTGGAGGGGGGGGGTGTACATTGCAACTTGGGTTGTGAAATTGCAAAGAAGTCACAATGAATTTCAATTGAATATAACAATCTATAAGTTTGTTCAAGCAATAAACTTTCTTGTGATTCATAACTGTGACGAATGTCAAACATTAAATCATGTTTATGTTGTATGTCGTGATGGTGGCGTTTTGTGTTTGTCTTATGGCGATAGATAGGCAATGTTGTTTTTGGCGATAGATAATTGTTAAATATAGAGTGGCAAGATGTTTCTTTTAGTCAGCACTAGGGAAGCGGACTTTGATAGAACCCGATCTGAACGTTCATGTGATCAAATGTGGATGTCCGATCTTGTAGGTACCACAGTAAGCCATTGAATAATATTGCATCATGGGAGTATACCATTTTTTACGTGTCTACTAATCACGCGTTTGCAAGTAACGTTAGAACACTACACTGTGTATTGTCATACAAATTAATGTATTGTGATCTACGGAATGTGCATCATAAAGATAATTCTATTGGCCAATTCCGGCCTACTGCAGTTAACGAGTGGGGAAACTCGCCAGTGAATGACATTCCCGATTTTGGTTCTGAACTGGATGTGCCTTCTAATTTATGTTACTGGCTACGGATGTGTACTGCGGTGCAAGGGAATCCACCCGGACCACTCTCCTTCTGCAAGTTACGAATATTGGACAGATAAACTCTGTAATTGATTGGTATCGTGCTCGACTGAGTGTGCAGCGTGTATTCTACGACTACAGTGCTTCTGACTGCGTTCTGTAATTACCGTCGTCGCCACCGTTAGCAGAGACTCGCTGGAAAATACACCGTTATCACGCAAAGACCCGTTTTCATCTACTTTGAAGAAACTGTATGTAGGTAGGGCTGTGTCCGATCGCCAGTATATTATTTGCGTCCGTTGTTTGTTATTATGTTTGTCCCTTAGTTTTATGCATGCATGCAAGATTCTATGTTAGACAATTATTTACATTATCGATTTAGGCATTTCCTCGTAATAGTATAACGTAATCCACTACCCTTTTCCCGTGTGGAAATATTACAATATTATTACTGAATTATATTTCTAGTGTTATATTTTTGTGTAACAACACAACGTGCACCCCACTACCCCTTGTAACGTGTCAGGCATTTCCTGCCCATCTTTTAGGTGTGTGGAATAAAGTACGTTGTTTAAACCTTACTCGTGTAGCGTGTACTTGTTGTTTATGTCGCATATAAATTATACAACTGTCTTAAGTTTCGAATTGTTAAAGGACCCAGTTCACAGGGGTGTTATGGGTGTCATTTGTTTGGGACAATTTGAAACCTTAGCTCAACCCAACTAGCACCCTGTGACAATAACAAATCACAGAAAATCCACAGCAAAGTAACATAGTAGGAATTCAAAATATCTATCATCTGATTCTCTGTGCACACTGTCCTTATTGGATTCATTTCCAGTTCTCTATGATTACGTCAGTTCTATTTTTAGTAACATTTTGTAATTAATAACCATATCAATATAATCATAAATATCTCAATAAAATTTTGCTACAACATTTGCATTGAGTTTTTTTAACAGAATCATGCAGGCGAAAGAGGTCAAGGTTATAGGGTTAATTAAGGATGGACATAGGAAGTTTGCAGAGTAACAGATAAAAAAAAACTTAGTAATTTTAACAAATCAGGTACCTAATAGAATCATAGCCACCAAAGCATAGGCTTAACACTGAGAAAAAAAAGACCACTGTTGCTATGGGAACAAGCTCATATTCAAAATAATCTTTTGCTGAGGCAAAACATCAAGAACTTGTAATGCCACTAAATTGGCTGCATTTTTTCAAGCTAGTATTGAAGCATACCTTTGTATTGGAGCTTATTTGCATAGAATCCAAATAAATGTGTTAAAGTAGTGTTTGAAATTACTGTTTTCCATTATGGTGGAGAATGGTTACTTGTTAGTCAGGCTAGAACAAATTCAAACTTCCATACAATTTTACTACATGTATTTTTAATATAATTGTTTGAAGATAAAGCAGTTTTCCTCTGATGCCTGATAAAACGATCATGAACCAAGTAACAGCAGATTGTCAGTTATTTTTTTTATTTTTTTAGGGAGCCCACTACAAAAAAGTATGGTGTTCAATCTAACAAAAACAAGACAGAAAGAAATTGTAATGTCTAACATATCTGGGCACAATCTGATTAAAATCTGATGTAGTGTACGGGCTTTAATTATTTTGGCTATAAACTTATTTTAATTTTATGTTTTATTACTTTTGTTATTAATGCCTTTTTATTTTATTATTTTACTTTGATTTTGATTTTGTGATTTTTTTTAAATTCCGCCCTACATACATCTGAGCCGATGCCTATGTAACGAGATTTCAACGAGACCCACTGTCGACGATTTTAGTCAACGAATCACAGACCTTCTTCCATAGCGCACATGATGACGTCACTGGGCAGAGTCAGGTGGCAAACACACTCAAACATAAAATGGCGGATTATACCGACGTTAGGACCGAGAAGAACACGGCTTTTATCATTGTCAAATGCAACGAAAGTCATTTTTTTATGTTTATATTGTGGCTCGAATGGTTCGAGTTTAGATCGTTACTTTGCGTAGTTATTCTGCGAGTGACGATTTTGTTTCCACCGGTTCGACCGAACACCGGTGTCTTTTTCCAGTCGCTTGCCCTGGAGACGGGTGATGTTTTGTTGACGATCGGGTCAAAACCGTCTACGGTATTGAAGCCGTAGCTGTAAATATTCATCAAAATGTATCAACATTTTGTACATTATACAATAACTCTTTATTAAAGTAATTGAGCTGATTTGGACTGGAATAAAATATTTTTTATTTGGAACACATCGCAATTGATCAGGAAATATTTTATTGCTCCAATTTTTTGCGTCGATGCCGTGGGCCGGTGACCGTTATACAATTTAAAATTTGCATTGTTTACTATAGCTGTTTACAGTGTTCTAATCATTACGATTCACTTATTTTTTTGCTTCCATTCTAGATAATTATGCTCAGTGTTTGATGTAAAATTGAAGCGATGACTGAATAAACGAACCTTGGCTGGCGAAGATGTATCAGGAAGTGTACACATTTGTTGGAAGTGAACAAAATATTCAATGTAATGACAAAAATTGGAAAATGCTGTGGAATTTCTTTTGTAAATAAAAATATACTAGCAATTTTCTATTAATGGTTTATTCAAGTGGGCAAAATATAATGTACAGAAAGATTGCCCGTAGAGTATCGCTACACTGAAAAGTAAGCAACCGACAGCCTCTATAAAAGGGGGCCTGTGATTGGCTGTTACTTACGCGAGATTTGAACGGGACTTACGTAGGCGTCGGATCAGATGTATGTAGGGCGGAATTAAAAAAAATCAAAATCAAAGTAAAATAATAAAATAAAAAGGCATTAATAACAAAAGTAATAAAAAATAAAATTAAAATAAGTTTATAGCCAAAATAATTAAAGCCCGTACACTACATCAGATTTTAATCAGATTGATCTGGGCACTGTAGTAGAAGCTATAATTGCTTTGCAAGTAGATTACACTTCAGATTCACACACTGAATATAAATCATATCTAGATGAAAGACATCAAAGGGACACTCACGTTCAGTCTGTTGTGGTCATTGTCTGTTAAATAAAGTGACTTGGTTTGAAATGATAACTTAAAAAGGGAAGGGAAATATTTGAAAATAATTAAACTGTCCTAGTACACAATATTTAGAAATACTGACTACTGGGTACTAGTACTTTAGAATTTTTTATTGGGACTCCCAATAAATGTATGTATACAATAATACAGAATACATTACGGTATTGTTCTGAACACACACACAAGAGTAATTCAATTAATTTCAAAGAGTAATATAAGGTATAGGTTGACTTACTTGACTTCCACCTCAGGTTTGTTGTGTCGTTCCACAACTTGTGATGAGAAGTTTTCTAAACACATAGCAGCCGTTAATGTTGAACGCACTGCATTCAGATAGGGACGAAGTGTTGCAGCCTGTAGGAAAAACAAACAAAAGTTATTTTATTTATTATATATGGAAGTTATTATTTATTACAAGTATAGAAGCCCATCTCTCCTACAAGAGCTGATATAACTGACAGTATTCAATCACATGGAAATCCACTGAAGAACATGTGAACAAACTTCAGACACTGCCAAAGAATTGTCCGCCAGTATTTCTACCATTCATACCGATACACATTATTTCTCTAAATAAAACAATATTACCAGACAGGAAAATTCAATACCATTGCCAAAGTCCCTTGCAATTACAGGTACAGACACAGGTGGGAAACATCAAACGAAAGAAAATGCTGTTGCAAGTATCATGGTGTATGCAACATGTCCCCCACAATCAATGTAACTCTTTTCCCAGTAGTTTATACAATCCATTTTCAAAAACACATTGACAACAAAGGTGCTCAAAGCAGACCTAAGTACTACTGGTTAGAGTACCCTCTAAGCAGATATGATGCACCTTTGTCTTTCACACAAACAGATTTGCTTTGATGCAAATAGTTGTGCTAATTCAATGACAGTCAGCTATTTTTTTTTTCAAGGCCGACCGATCTCCCTAGCAGTCAACAGCTACTCAACTTGACTTCGTTTTTATTCAGGATTCCTGCAAAATCAGTTCTGTTAGAGGGCACAGTGCTACCGACCATATACTATTTTATAGACTTTTTCTTGTTACACGAATAAAAATATCTTATTGTTTCCTTGGAACACCAGAAAATGTTCTGTCAACAGTCAACTCTAAGCCATTTTGTAGCCTGTTTTCAAAGTTTATGTTATGTAAACTGCTTTGATATATTCAAAATCATAATCATAATCAAATCTCAACAGATGTTTAAGTAATTCAAAGAGTTGTCCCTGTCTGTGTATACTTACTTTATCTACAACACCCAGTATCTTGGCTGACATAAAATGTACATGTATGTAACACCAAGAGTGATGCATTATGGGTGTTCAAATGATGAATTGATTTAGGGGTAACAAAAAGAAAAGAAAACACTGAGTGTCATATTTATTTATGTATCACCACAATGTTTGAAATCAAAATTCTTTTTGGCGTCCTCACGCAATTCGTTGAGAATAATTATTTTTATAACATATATGTGACTAAAATATATAATACTCTTGCACGATCAGCAGCCTGTCACTAGGACTGGTGACTAGTAAAACAATTTTTACAAATAAATAAATTATTCATGAAGTTTGCCCCTTTTGTGAATTTAATCAAAAATAAATTAGGTGAAAAAATTTAAAGTTTTTTACTGTATCTAAATGAACTAGTATAATAAGAGTATGAGAAGAGTTTTAATAACAAAATGGTTTGTTTCAAACTGAAGATATTTCTACTACTGTTTCCTACTGCCAATTCAAAAGAGGGGTGTGGTCTCAGTCCCATGTCATCTGGAATAGAAACAACTTACGGTGAGATTGAGTAGACTGTAAATGTCAATGTTCCGTCGCTGAATTCATAAAGAATCGTTGCAACATGTGGACGATAATTACTGCCACATCTTGAGTGACATAGGTGTGTGTATGTGAAGTAATTATTTTTACTTCCACTTCCACAATACACGAAACCAGGAAGTGGATGACGCGACCTCAGTGGTCTGTGATTTGCTCTGGATTTACTTCGTCAGTTGGGAATAATTACACTTTAATTCTCGAGTACAAACTAAGTGAGTAAAAAAAGAGGAACACTTCGCCTTCGCCGATAATGTTTAGAGTTAAGTCAATACAACACGATAGTGACGGCGGAATCAAATACACACACTACACCGTGTGTGTACGCCGCCGCTCCACACCCACTGAACTGAACTGTGCTGCTTGATACGGCAATTGTCGCGTTTTACGGCAGGAATTACTGGAATGTCTGATTTAAGAAGGCAATGAAGTCCTAAATTTCCACACACATGAAGCCAAAGCAGATATTAACTAGTAAATAAAAGAGAAATTTACTCACCATGATCAGGAAACGTTCGTAAGCGGTGCAGCGGAAATGGCTAATGAGCATGCGCACATTGTCCCACAGATGGATTGTGGGAAATTTAAGTTTTGAGAGCAAATCGCTTTTCACTGGTTTTCTGAACACCTCATTATGCTAGGACAAAAAGTCAATATTGTCACACATTTAATAAGTACATATAGGTTGTTAGGAATTTATATTATATCTAAATTATTAATCAGCAGGTCTACAACCTAAGGTATCAAAATTACTGTAAAACCATTTATTTTCGCTGGCATTTAATTTCACTATTTTCATAATATTTTGAGCATAATAATTGGTTTTAAGTTCGCCAATTTGCAAGCCAAACAAGGAGTTATATTGTTATTTTACATGCTCACGTGGATTTAATTTAGCGGATATCACTCATTAGCGAAATAAAAAAAAAAACAGTGAATAATTAATGCATTTACAGTATATGAATGTTAACTGCGAGTGAACCCGTCGGCGAGGGCGCAACATCTATCGTCAGCGCAGCGATGTTACATTGCATCTGTGGAGGAAAATATCTCATATTTTGACACTTCAACAACTTGTGATGTGAGATATAATTTTATATTATTTGTAGTAATAGTTGTAACAATGAACAGGCTTCTGTTTCATCGCCTTCCCATCACAATATGTAGAGAATGCCCGAATCGCTGCACCATAAGAATAAGTGACACACGTGCTGTCCTTTGAACCCTTCTCGCTTCAAGTTGTCTGTTCTGATATTTTAAATGTCTTCAATGGAAGTAATTATTACCCGTTAAAACGTGAGATGGCTACATAGTATATGGCGATCATCTTTGCCAAGGTCTGTGTGTACGTGGAGTGAGTTTGGAAATTTCTCAGTGTCAATCATGGTCGACCATGAAAGATACAAAATTGCATCCGTGATTGAATAAGTGAATCTCGGGTGGTGGCTTTGGCCATAGACCTTAAAAGACTTTTGAGGTCTATGCTTTGGCCCATTGCTCAAGCCCTCTCCAATTACTTGTGTGTTTTATTTTATTAGAATTAACCGATCTCTATGATGTAACAACAGTGCACGTGTCTGTTATTGATTATTCTAAAAAAAACTATCAGTTAACACCCGCTATAAGTAGTTAAGGTCGTATTATAGGGACGACCATGAGGGCGCTGTTCATACTCGGATGCGATGACGTCATACGTTCATACTCGGATGCGATGACGTCATACGGAGAGGGATGACGTCACAATGGGAGGCCGTGCATAGCTTAGCATAAATAATGACGTCACAATGGGAATTCATGCATGAATTAGCATAAATGAGCGTCCATGGCCGTAAAGGGATCATTTGAATGAGGATGACGTCACAATGGGATATTGTGAATACATTTGCATACATAAAATAGATGTGAATACGAGGTCGTGTCCAAGTCATCGTGACATTTGCATAAATTACTATCAATTTTTTTAATTATTTTTTTTTTGTGAATACGAGGTCGTGTCGAGGTCATCGTGAATACATTTGCATAAATTACCATCAATTTTTTTTAATTATTTTTAATTATTTTTTTAATTGGACAGGCGTGGACGAAAGATTTTCAGAATATATCGTAGAGGGCGCTCACACATACACACACACACACACACACACACACACACACACACACGTTAATAAATACACGTCATTTTGAAAACTAATGGAGTTTATTGCACAAAAGAAGTAAACAAGAATGAAATATTGACATGGAGTATATATTTATGACATGGTTGAGTATTTTTTTAACGTCACAAAAAACATACGATGTGAGTAAGGAAAATAGTTGCGTAGTGTATAAATGTTTAGCGTGATTAAATATTTCTTTGTTAACACCTCGAAAAATACGTAGATACATGTAAATGTGCGGCGTGGTTAAATTTATTTTTAATGCCACAAAAAATACGAGTACATAAACGATTCGATTAAAACACAGAAACGAGAAAAGCCAATAATAGTAAACATTGATCAATAAAAAATAATTCATTCTATATATACATATGTTGTTTATTTTTACATTTCTTACTTCCTTTCAATGAGTCAAGCAGTCTGTACACTTTTTTTTTATTCCATCACTATAATCAGAATCGCTCATCTGTCGTACAAAAAAGAGAGAGAGAGAGAGGATAATATTAAAAACCGATAGTTATATAAAGAAAGTATAAGTTATGTGTTGAAAATTTAATAGTATGAATTATCCCGTAAAACTGCGGTCATCAATCCGCTAAAATGCAAAGTATGCAAAATCGGTTGATCGACGTACAGTTTGTTTTTCAAAAAATGGCGGACTACGCTACTATGAGTTAAAATGTATAATTACCTGATCGTTTCACAGAATAACTTTTGACATACATAATCATCACACGGAATGAGTTTACGGTGTAACGTAGCGATTTTCGTTTTTCCCCCCGACGAAGAAAATATGTCCTCGCTTCTTGCCAAAGATTCAAAGGCGGTAGACCAAGTTTGACCTTCCGTGAAAAGTTCATCTCATGGACACTACGAGTCATACAGGACGTATTGGCAACACATGGCTTGAAAGTATTTGATGATTGTAGATCCACGTACGAGAAATCTTATAAATTCCATGACATGACTACCGTACGAGTCATAATAGTCTTCGTGGTAAGGGTATTTCAGACAGAAAGTGGCCCAACGCGTTCCACTCGCGAATATCAACGGTGTTTGATATAAGCGATGTGTATCATTCCGAAGCACACTTGTGAATGCCAGTCTGAACTCAATCACAAGATTAAATGTAAGGCGTGTCTAGTCCTAAGTGTTCCCAACGTGAAATAGACCTCCCACGTAGATGATAAACAACAGATGTTGGTATATTTATGTTATCTAAAACATGAACACTCACAAACAGCCTGAGGGATATCGAGTTTCAAGTTGAAAGCGTGAATTTCGACCTGCGTGTATGGGATACTGATAACATGACTCGACATTCTGTTGACCCCGGCACTATCAGTCAATTCACTGACTTAAACCACAGTCACTCTATTAGGACGGTTAGGAAGCGCCGCGTCATTCTATTGTACCCACCCTTGTCTCCATAAACATTGAAACAAGAGAGGTGTTAACGAGTTAAGAAGTCATTAGCATTAAACAGGCGACGGAAAACACGCGATAAATCATGAGACAGTGCGAGAGTTGCGTCATTTTCCCCCACAAAGCATTGCAATACATGGCATTTTGACCTTTCAACGAAGAGCAGTCTCAAATGCGGAAATGAACATGCTTTGTATATACACGTTTTTCGCGAGAAAATCTTGCTGTCTTGTATGGCATTCTGAAATTATAAATAGTTAATAGAATACTATATTAGTGAATTTCCCCCAAAAGTCGCCCCTGTCTCGACTGAATCAAAACATGTTGAACGGGATTTGTATCAGTCGTCAAATAAAGCGAATGGAGGGATATGAAAGCACGACAATCAAAAATCTCTTTTGTCCAATTACCTCCTATGAAAACTATGCAATAAAGCAACACGGCGACCACCTCCATAGACGAAAACATGCAAAACTTCGCCATAAAGTGACTCTAAAAACACACAAAAAATACGAGAATGGACAAAGGAATATTGTAAAGGTTTGCAGACATCAATATTTTTAGCGATAAAATTGTTTCTAAACTGAGTGAGGGGTTTATTTTACGGACCGAAAGACTGTTAGAGATCAAGACAAAGAGACTGTCAACAAAACACCGTTTTTCTCGAGTAAAGCATCTTCAAGATTGCAAAAGAATGCTCATCTGAAAAATACAATATCACTCCTAGTCACAGTTCAGTTGAGATTGTAGTTTGATGTAAAAATAAAGCACAATTTAAAAAAGTTCACGGTCTTCTCGAGGGTCTTCTCGAGCAACATCGAACGCAATAAATAATGGTGAAAAATAGTGCATTCCAATGACAAATACGTCATAGTTTTGAGACCAGCATAGGTTCTCAGAAGCTGCTCGTTCACACCTTTAACCAATAGAGCTTCCTAACCGTCCTAGTAGAGTGACTCCTAGTAGAGTGACTGTGCTTAAATTATTTTTATCAATTAGCCTTTGCTAAAATACTACCGTCATTTTCCACGTCATTAAAAAAAACATGGCCCGCAGCGGAGGGATTTGAAATAAAACACGTTCAATCTCGTAATGACGCGTTCTCCGTGTCAATGTTACGATTATACTCGAAATTGACTACTAGTATTTGGGGGATACAAACTGGGTCAACTTGATTCAGTCAACATGAATCTGACCCAGGCAGTATGATGATTCCAGTCCGTCACCAATTCACTTGTCTGAAAAGGCACACCCCAAGGGTGTATGACGCCTTGTCTCAATTCAGGCCGAATCAAAGACTGTGCACGCCGTCGATCTATATCTGTGATTGATGTAGACGAGAAACATTCCACCACTCTGATCGTTTTTATATCATCGGTAATTCAGTGTACCGCTCGAATGTAATGCATCAATCAATAGTTTAGTTTTGAAGGTTTATTTTACAATAACTGGAAAACCGACCGAAATCGCGAAATTTTAGGATTCAATCTTTACTCAGTCAAACATCAAAACTAAGTATTCAGTTCATTCTCTCTTCACTAATAAAATGGCAGTACTCAGCAAACTATCATTCATCGTTTTTTTAAACATCATTTCGAGTATCCACGATTTCGAAATACTAGAAGAGGCAAGAACGAACGTTACATTTGAATGGTCAAATGACAAGGGGCTGACCCCGCTCGAACGTGCAACAGAATGTATTAAATACATTGACCCATTTGAAAAACAGAGTCAACCTCAAAACATTGAGAGCCATAGCCGATGCTTCAAACAACGAGTTTCTCTTCAAATGGTTCAAAACCAAATTAAATGAAGCACTATGATTCGTCACAAATTACGCTGACATCCTTAGCAGCCTGGCAAAAGAAATCACTCAACTAACCACACCACCAGATTCAAATTTCCACGATCAACGACAAAAAAGAAACATTATAGGCGATCTCCTGTTCGAGGTAACGGCCTTGGCTTGGCTACAAAGAGACAATTGTAGTTACTAGCTCGAGAAATTGACCCATATTTCTAAGACAAAATTAACCAAATTTTGAAATTATACATATTTTAATACCAAACTTGTTATTTTTACCAACAAACTACTGAATCACAGTACGTATAATAACGTATACCATTGACAAATTCAGACTCCGCTTATAAATTATACTCGATTATGTCTTTACCACTAATTTAAAATAAACAGTTATATTGGAAAGAATGAGATGAAATTTTATTATTATCATTGTAGATTCAATAAGCAAACTGGAAGCGGGTCAAGAAATCGTAAATGTTTCATATTATAGAGATGGTGCGTAGTTTGTTCTTTGACGGTAAACACGTACGCATTTTCAATGGCGAACATCGACCAGTAATAATGGCATACACTTTGTATGCTATTTCATGTTTAATAAAATGCGCTAAGTTTTGATTATTCCCAAGATGTACAGAGAGCACTCGCTTATCCATTAGACAGATTCCACTATACAATTATAATATCCTGACCGCATTGTTTAAACTCTCGTAAATCGACTGTTTGACGTGACTGGGGCACCGGTGGACGAGAAATGCGTGCACATTACATTTCGTTAACACTTTCATTCATAATAGTATCACTTGCAATATGGCGTAATATCAATCGACGATCCTCAAAATACTGTATGTATGTATGCACGTTGTAGTTCGAATGATTAGATATTTCTTTTATTTTGCCATTTTTGTCGATTCTTTCATTATGAACAGTGTTGACTTGCTCTCGAAATAAATACTTTACACCGATGTTACCGTTTGTAATGTTTATAGTGTATACGTGAAAGATATTCGCCTTTGAAATAATAATTGAAGACACAACTATATAGTCTTCAAATCAGCTGGGTGTTATTATTGAAGTAACGCACGACGCGTGATATTGTTTTAATGGGGTCTGATCGCGTTTCATAACTCCTGTATTGAATAATGCCATGAATCAAATTGTCCTAACAACATGGTAAACACGGGTCAGCAATAAGTAGCTATTTTATCGGTGAGGAAAGATCTGCTTCTTGATTGCGATTATGATTATGTCTAATATAATTTATAATAATCTATTACTCTACGTACATAACTTGAAGCGGGCTTTTCAATTCAACTCACTGCGGCCGTACACAACATGGCTAGTTCCCCCTTCGAAAGAGTGCGTGCGTGTGCTGCGTTAGCAACACTATCTGTGACCACTGAGCTTTTCAAATATTTACAAAGCACGATGTGATAACTGAGGTGGTAAACTGACCATGATGTCAATATCCAACCATCTAATTTGCACAATAATAATTAAAATTGAAACCGTATTCATGCGTGGGATCTTGGTTGGAAATACAACGAAGTAACAAAAAACCAGCAAAGTGTAACAATAATAAAATCACAAACATGTGAATGTAAAGCAAAAAAAAAAAAAAAAAAAAAAAAAATATTTGGTGGTTGGTTTTGGCATTTGGCATTTTAGGATTTTTTTTTCTTATCGTGCCCTGAATCAGATGTGGACGAATGTTCCTAGCTCAATGATTGTTTTGTCATTTTAACTTTTTTAGTATACCTGTTAGGTGTTCATCATCTGTCCTAAAGTTGATTTTATTGTATTTAATATTTTAATCATGATTTTTTTTTGTTTCTTATTGTATAGATTACAAATGAGAAGATATTGTTTTTCGTTCACTGTTTTGTCATTTTAACTTTTTTAGTATACCTGTTAGGTGTTCATCATCTGTCCTAAAGTTGATTTTATTGTATTTAATATTTTAATCATGATTTTTTTTTGTTTCTTATTGTATAGATTACAAATGAGAAGATATTGTTTTTCGTTCACAATTTTCTAGTTGTCACAAACTGAGCAAATTCAGTCTTCAGCTATAAGATTATATACAATAAAGTAACAAAAATAAGCAATGTGTAACAATAATAAAATCACAAACATTTGAATGTAAAGAAAAACAAATTATTTTGTGATTGGTTTAGACATCTGGTATTTTAGTTTTTTTTCTTGTCGTAACCTGAAACAGATGTGGACGAATTTTCCTAGCTCAATGATTATTTTGTCATTTTAACTTCTTAGTATATCTGTTAGGTGTTCATCGTCCGTCCTAAAGTTGATTTTATTGTATTTAATATTTTAATCATGATTATTTCGTTCCTCCAAGTATAGATTACAATTGAGAAGTTGTTTTTCGTTCTCAATTTTCTAGTTGTCACAAACTGGGCAAATTTAGTCTTCAGCTATAAAGTTATTATATCTACCGCTTTCCATTTGAAGGGTATGAGCCTTTATTCCAAGTTTCGCCTTAGCGCAGCACTATGTTTTAGATTTTTGATTGTGGTGATATATTTTTTATATGCAAATTCTGTTTTAATTTTTCTGTAAGTTCGTAACTTGTTTTTATGATGTGTACTTTTATTTGCATCGTGTAATGTTTCTGTGCTATAAATTTCTAAAGGATTGTTCGAATTACCTGTCAATATTTCAATGATTTTCTTTTTTGTCATCCTGAGATTTATGTGTATTCCAAATATTATTTTTTCCATAGTCAAATTGTTTAAAATCTGATTCATGTCTTTTACAAGGATATTTTCTCAACTCTAGCAGGCTTGCCAAATTTCTTGGTTTGCTATTTACTTTGATCCATGTCTTTTACCCAGTTGTCTTTTCCCTTTTCGTCAATATGTATTCCATTCTTGTTTTACGATGAATATTCCTGATTTGTGTGTTTTTAGTATGCAGGTATATGTAGGTTTTTGTATATTCAAGTTCTCCCCCATCAGCATAAAATTTCGCTTCATAAAAATGAAATTTGTACGAGGGAGAACATCCACACACAAAATCCCGTCTTATGGCAAATCTGTCTAGACCAATGGAAAAAAAATGAAAATATATTACTGCAAATACCTTCTAAAATTAAATAGCAAAGCAAGAAATTTCGCTAGCCTGCTAGAGTTGGGAAAATATCCTCCCCCATAGCAACTAGATTGAAATATTGGATCAAAATAAATAATTCTAACCCAAACTCGCTAGTTCACGAAGCTCACAAACTTGGAATACATATTGACGAAAAGGGAAAAGACAACTGGGTAAAAGACATGAATCAAAGTAAATAGCAAACCAAGAAATTTGGCAAGCCTGCTAGAGTTGAGAAAATATCCTTGTAAAAGACATGAATCAGATTTTAGACAATTTGACTATGGAAAAAAATATTTTGGAATACACATAAATCTCAGGATGACAAAAAAGAAAATCATTGAAACATTGACAGGTAATTCGAACAATCCTTTAGAAATTCATAGCACAGAAACATTACATGATGCAAATAAAAGTACACATCATAAAAACAAGTTACGAACCTACAGAAAATTAAAACAGAATTTGCATATAAAAAATATCTCACCACAATAAAAAATCTAAAACATAGTGCTGCGCTAAGGCGAAACTCGGAATAAAGGCTCATACCCTTCAAATGGAAAGGGGGTAGATATAATAACTTTATAGCTGAAGACTAAATTTGCCCAGTTTGTGACAACTAGAAAATTGAGAACGAAAAACAACTTCTCAATTGTAATCTATACTTGGAGGAACGAAATAATCATGATTAAAATATTAAATACAATAAAATCAACTTTAGGACGGACGATGAACACCTAACAGATATACTAAGAAGTTAAAATGACAAAATAATCATTGAGCTAGGAAAATTCGTCTACATCTGTTTCAGGTTACGACAAGAAAAAAACTAAAATACCAGATGCCTAAACCAACCACAAAATAATTTTGTTTTTCTTTACATTCAAATGTTTGTGATTTTATTATTGTTACACATTGCTTATTTTTGTTACTTTATTGTATATAATCTTATAGCTGAAGACTGAATTTGCTCAGTTTGTGACAACTAGAAAATTGAGAACGAAAAAAAATATCTTCTCATTTGTAATCTATACAATAAGAAACAAAAAAAATCATGATTAAAATATTAAATACAATAAAATCAACTTTAGAACAGATGATGAACACCTAACAGGTATACTAAAAAGTTAAAATGACAAAACAATCATTGTGAACATTCGTCCACATCTGATTCAGGGCACGATAAGAAAAAAAAATCCTAAAATGCCAAATGCCTAAACCAAACACCAAATATTTTTTTTTTTTTTTTTTGCTTTACATTCACTTGTTTGTGATTTTATTATTGTTACACTTTGCTGGTTTTTTGTTACTTCGTTGTATTTCCAACCAAGATCCCACGCATGAATACGGTTTCAATTTTAATTGTTATTGTGCAAATTAGATGGTTGGATATTGACATCATGGTAAGTTTACCACCTCAGTTATCACATCGTGCTTTGTAAATATTTGAAAAGCTCAGTGGTCACAGATAGCGTTGCAACACACACACGCACTCTTTCGAAGGGGGAACTAGCCATGTTGTGTACGGCCGCAGTGAGTTGAATTGAAAAGCCCACTTCAAGTTGTGTACGTAGAGTAATAGATTATTATACATTATATTAGACATAATCATAATCGCAATCAAGAAGCAGATCTTTCCTCACCGATAAAATAGCTACTTATTGCTGACCCGTGTTTACCATGTTGTTAGGACAATTTGATTCATGGCATTATTCAGGAGTTATGGAACGCGATCAGACCCCATTACAACAATATCACGCGTCGTGCGTTACTTCAATAATAACACCCAGCTGATTTGAAGACTATATAGTTGTGTCTTCAATTATTATTTCAAAGGCGAATATCTTTCACGTATACACTTATAAACATTACAAACGGTAACATCGGTGTAAAAGTATTTATTTCGAGAGCAAGTCAACACTGTTCATAATGAAAGAATCGACAAAAATGGCAAAATAAAAGAAATATCTAATCATTCGAACTACAACGTGCATACATACATACAGTATTTTGAGGATCGTCGATTGATATTACGCCATATTGCAAGTGATACTATTATGAATGAAAGTGTTGACGAAATGTAATGTGCACGCACGCATTCCTCGTCCACCGGTGCCCCAGTCACGTCAAACAGTCGATTTACGAGAGTGTAAACAATGCGGTCAGGATATTATACATGTAATTGTATAGTGGAATCTGTCTAATGGATAAGCGAGTGCTCTCTGTACATCTTGGGAATAATCAAAACTTAGCGCATTTTATTTAACATGAATTAGCATACAACGTGTATGGTATGCGTACGTGCTTACCGTCAAAGAACGAACTACGCAACATCTCTATAATATTAAACAATGTCATCCATTCTCTCCAGTATAACTAATTATTTTAAATTATTGGTGTCCCACTTTTCGACAGTCACCCTTTATGAAATCGTTGATGACCGACATGTCGTCACATCAGTTTAACGTGGAAATACACTCTTGGTCAATCCCAAGTAAAACAGCTTTTGATTGAGGGATCAAATAAGCAGTAAGTTTTGGAGTGAAAACAAGAAGTACATGTATATCGCAAAAATCCGTTTATCTGTGTGTACGAATTATTCAGAACGTGGTCAATCGAATCATGAATGATGGGCGGGGTAATGATTGGTAAAAACATAATCGAGTATAATTTATAAGCGGAGTCTGAATTTGTCAATGGTATACGTATAGTATATTATATGTACAGTGATTCAGTAGTTTGATGGTAAAAAAATAGTAAATTTAATATTAAAATATGTATAATTTCGAAATTTGGATAATATGGAAATGTCTAGTAATGCTGTTCTGATTTTTTTTTGGGGTGAGACACAAATTCAATGGACTGATCATTATTAATTAATTAATGCATGAATACCTACTCAATGATTTTCAAATCGGAAAACCAATTCATTCATAAAAATGTGTTCTATCGACAGTTTCCAATCGTAAAGTAATTAACAGATATACTAAAATTATGTCCTTCATCTTGTGGGTAGAAATGTCGTGTTCATGTCCACATGTTCTTGCAAGGAGCGTAGTTTAAGTATTATGTCAGGATTGTTCTTGTTAGAATTTGAGTCCACGAATTCATCAATCGGTTGTTTTGCTGAGGCGTACAGTCTCTGAGTCGATGTCTCGATGATGATCGGCTAGATGTCCCGTTTCAAAGTATTCAATTTGGCGAGCTAGTAACTTCCATTGTTTCTCTGTAGCGAAGCCTGTTACCTCAATGGTTAATTTTTTTCGTCGTTGATCGTTTATCGTGGAAATTCGAATCTGGTGGTGAGGTTAGTTGAGTGATTTCTTTTGCCAGGCTGTGAAGGATGTCATCGTAATTTGTGAAGAATCATAGTGCTTCATTTAATTTGGTTTCGAGCCATTGGAAGAGAAATTCGTTTTTTGAAGCATCCGCTATGGCTTTCAGTGTTTCGAGACTGGTTCTGTCGTTTAAATGGGTCAACACTAAACAAGCGAAATATTGAATATGGTTGTATTTAATACATTCTGTTGCGCATTCAAGCGGGATCAGCCCCTTGTCATTTGACCATTCAAATGTAACGTTCGTTCTTGCCTCTTCTAGAATTTCGAAATCGTGGATATTCGAAATCATGTTTAAAAAACGACGAATGATAGTTTGCTGAGTACTGCCATTTCATTAGTGAAGAGAATGAACTGAATAGTCTTGATTTTCAGTCGGTTTTCCAGTCGTTGTAAAATAAACCTTCAAAAATGATACAAAAACGATCAGAGTAACTGAATGGTGTCAGGTCAGGAATCTTTAGCGCGTATGTGAAGACACTATATAACTACGCAAGACGGTACTGTGATGAGAAAAGTGATGAGAAGGAAGCGCTAATCCAAATTAACGCTAATCCAAATTAACGCTACTGTAATGAGTAAATCAATTGTAGCACTTGGATGGTAGCTGTGGAATGCCATTACACTCTGTGGGGGTGTGCCTTTTCAGAAAAGTGAATTGGTGATGGACAAGAACCATACTGATTCACGTTGACCGAATCAAGTTGACCCCGTGTTTCCATTCCTGTTATCATTATCCCATACACGCAGGTATAGGGGTAATGCTTTCAACTTGAAACCCTATCCCTCAGGCTGTTTGCGAGTGTTCATGTTTTAGATAACATAAATATACAAATACACCAACATCTGTTGTTTATCATCTACGTGGGAGGTCTATTTCACATTAGGAACATTTATGACGAACGATTTATAAATAATCCTATGCGCTCACACTTAATCTTGTGATTGAGTTCAAACTGGCATTCACGGACAGTGCTTCGGAATAATACACATCGCTCGTATCAAACACCGTTGATATTCGCGGGTGGAACGCATTGGGCCACTTTCTGTCTGAAATACCTTACCACGAAGACTATTTTGACTCGTACGGTAGTCATGTCACAGAATTTAAGAGATTTCTCGTACGTGGATCTACAATCATCAAATACTTTGATTTCAAGCAATGTGTAGCCAATACGTCGTGTATGACTCGTTGTGTAGATATCCATGAGATGACCTTTCACAGAAGGTCAAACTTGGTTTACCGCCTTTGAATCTTCGGCAAGAAGGCGAGGACATATCTTCTTCGCCAAGGGAAAAACGAAAATCGCTACGTTACACCGTAAACTCATTCCGTGTGATGATTATGTATGTCAAAAGTTATTCTGTGAAACGATCAGGTAATTATATATTTTAACTCATCGTACCGTAGTCCACCATTTTTGAAAAAAACAAACTGTACGTCGATCAACCGATTTTGCATACTTTGCATTTTAGCGGGGTTTATTACCGCAGTTCTACGGGGTGACTATTGGTTTTTAATATTATTCTCTCTCTCTCTTTTTTTCTTCTACGACAGATGAGCGATTCTGATTGGAGCGATGGAATAAAAAAAATGTACAGACTGCTTGACTCATTGAAAGGATGTAAGAAATGTAAAAATGAACATGTATATATAGAATGAATTATTATTTATTGTTCACTGTTTACTATTATTGACGTTTCCCTTTTCTGTGTTTTTAATCGAATCGTTTATGTACTCGTATTTTTTCGTGTCGTTAAAAATAATTTACTCAAACAAAACAAAGCAAATATGAGGTAAGAAAATATAAACGATGAACAACATATGTATATATATAGAATGAATTATTTTTATTGTTCACTGTTTACTGTATAATTATTGACTTTTCACTCTTCCGTGTATTTAATCGAATCGTTTATGTACTCGTATTTCTCGTGACGTGAAAAATGAATTTAACAACGCCGCACATTTACATGTATGTGTCAGGGGATAATCTTCTTTCTCTCGGGTTCTCCACACTTGTCAGGGGGGAACTCGTCTCGTCTCTCTATCTCGTCCCCTTGAGGTACGGGATCGGGAAAGTCACTTTAACTTTACAGTCAAATAAGACACACACAACGAAATACGTTTCAACTCTCGTCTTAGTCGATCTTTTGGAGCACTCTATAAGACACAGCGCCCTGGGGAAAAGTCCCCAAGACTATATCGCAAGGCTGACCCAAGACTCTCTTAGACTGCGTCAAGGCTCGCCCCAAGTCTCTCCAGGACTGCGTCTGTCGTGGAGTATTCGCCAAGACCAACTCAAACTCTCTTTATTCATTTTCAAAACTCTAACCAATTACAAAACAGTAAAAGACTCTAGGGCGTAACCTTCAATCATAAAGCCAATCACACTAAGTACTGAATACGTCATATCTTTTGATTAATCGTTCACTACATTAATAACTACGGATGTCAGAATAGCGACGGTATCTTGTAATTAGTTCCAAACCACTGAGCCAAGTTCCGTCCAAAACTTCAAATAGACCTAAACGATGACAGACATAACACAGCAATTCGCTAATAATCAGCTAATTAAGTCGGTCAACAGATACGCGAAAACAAATTCATGACATATGTACGTATTTTTCGAGGTGTTAAGAAATATTTAATCATGCTAAACATTTATACGCTACGCAACTATTTTCCTTACTCACATCGTATGTTTTTTTTCGTGGCGTTAAAAAAAATACTCAACCACGCCATGAATGTATACTCCATGTCAATATTTCATTCTTGTTTACTTCTTTTGTGCAATAAACTCCGTTAGTTTTCAAAAATGCCGTGTATTTATTAGTGTGTGTGTGTGAGAGAGAGCGCCCTCTATGACACATTCTGAAAAATCTTTCGTCCACGCCTGTCCAATTAAAAAAAATAATTAAAAATAATTAAAAATAATTAAAAAAAAATAATTAAAAAAAATGATGGTAATTTATGCAAATGTATTCACGATGACCTCGACACGACCTGGTATTCACATCAATTTTATGTATGCAAATGTATTCACAATATCCCATTGTGACGTCATCCTCATGAAAAATCTTTCGTCCACGCCTGTCCAATTAAAACAATAATTAAAAATAATTAAAAATAATTAAACAAAATAATTACAAAAAATTGATGGTAATTTATGCAAATGTATTAAAATATCCCATTGTGACGTCATCCTCATTCAAATTATCCCCTTTACGGCCATGGACGCTCATTTATGCTAATTTATGCATGAATTCCCATTGTGACGTCATTATTTATGCTAAGCTATGCACGGCCTCCCATTGTGACGTCATCCCTCCCCGTATGACGTCATCGCATCCGAGTATGAACAGCGCCCTCATGGTCGTCCCTATAATACGACCTTAACTACTGCTATATATACGTAATTACCGTAGTCATGTTCAGCAACATCGTGTTGGTGAGTAAAATCCCTAAAATAGCGTTTATGCATTGTGTTTCTTTTTATATTTATTTATTCATTTAGTTATTGTGATTCATCAAAAGTAAGAAATACATAGGATTGGGTGGTCAGAATTGGTCACGGTCGGTGCAAAGTGTCTAAAGCTATCCCCATAGTAAAAGTTAGAAATTATGATACGTACAAAAGAAAATCAACAACAGAATTTGCTGCATATCAAAGTGACCCAGGTGCAACGATTTTCAAAATCAAAATATTTAATAAAATTTGAAGTTTCTTAACCGACTGGTAAATTATTTCACAAGTAAATCATCAGTTTAACGGGTATTGATATTATTTCTTGTGAAACACATTGCTGTCGGCAAGTGATATAATTTAAGTATCACATTGCAGCTCAGGCTCTTCATATTCTATCAATTTTACTTACATTACGGTCAATTCAGATGGCGTGTTTGTTATTCAAACTGAGCTCGCGAATTACCACAGATTTTGGTTTCGCGATCGAGAATTATTAATAAAGAATCTGAAATTAGAAACTTAATGGCAGTATTGTTTTACAATGCTGGTATGACATTTAAATTATACGAATAATATCCATAACCCTCCGATGTAATAAAACACCAACTAAAATATATAACGATGAAAACAATATTTATTTATTATATAACAAAAAAAAAATTATGAAATTATTTGTGGTGCTGCCACGCGTCTTCTCCGAAACAATCTTTTCAGTCTTTTCCACAAACTGTTTTTCTCATGGATTTTGACATTTGACGTCGAGTCACGTGACGTTGGAGCCGCTGAGGCCTCGTCTCCCTTTTGCGTTTTCCTCTCAGGCTGTCCGTCTACAGTTTCTATAGCGACGATGCGTTCTGGTGTAAATACTGCTGGTGTAATCTTGCCACGGTGACGAGATATTTCGTCAGTTCGTTTTAACTGGCAGCTTGGAGTCGCCACTATCTGTGAGTGTGACGTCATCTCGGGGACAGGAGAGACACGTCCAAGTTGAGTTACGTCACTTCCACTAGCCAGTTGTCGGTCACCGGTTCCACTAATTGTTCTGTTAACTTGAAATGACCTGAAAGTATAATTTTAAAACAAGTATATTTAAAGTTTGATAGTTAGGCATTGCAATAAACACTATCAGTATTTCCAGAATAAACCGTCATGGTAAAGTGTGACAGACTCTTACTTACTTCAAAAGGGCGCCCTCAGCAGCTGGGTTTCTCACACAGTCTCCCAGCAACGCAGAAGCATCACCAATTGATCCTTCCTTAGATACTGACTTGATTTTATCTATAAATGCGTCTTCTGGGGAAAATATCAACGATGCCAGCTTACTAAGCTCGTCTTTCGATATTCCTACATTTTGTCTCAGCCGACGTATCGGTTCTGGTATTTGACCGTGACGAGATCGTGATGCATGTGAACTTGATCTAGACAATCCTCTATCTTCTACTTGCTGTTTATCGGTCGGTTTGTAGTCATGTGAGCGGCCATCCAAGTCACGTGACCTGTATAAATTGAAAGTTTCATGTCAATAAATTCAAAGTTGTCTGATATGCAAATGTTAACATTCACAGTACGTGACTTGAATCATAACTGGTGTAAACAATGAAACTATTTTTGAAATTAATGTGCCCACTTACTTGTTAATGGATGATAAAATAGATTTTAGTTCCAGTTGATTTCTCAGACAGGCTACTGAGGTTGTGGATGGTATAACATAATTGTTTGCAGGCAAGTTGGGTGATGACACAGACACAGCCCTAAACCACGAACTTTCCTTCTTGCAACAAGCTGAAAGAAACATTCGGATTTAATATTCGACTGAAATTGAAGACGTACTCATGAATTTAGAAACGGAATAAAAGGGTATTTCTAAAGAGGGTAATAAGAAGACGAATTACGTAATCCGATACTTACTGTTCTCTCTTTTGATTGGCTCGGCTGATTCGCAGTTTTGGTAAACGTGGCGTTGAGTGTTGAATATTTTACACAGATCTTTCACACTTCTTGTATTTGTTTCTAGAATAGAATAACAAATGTTGATATTGATATGAGAGACTAGTCACGTGGTTCAAGTACGGTGTGTCACGTCCAGTGGTTTCCGGCTTCTGTGCCCGACACGTGACGATGTATAACAAATTTTCCTAAAACTATGACAAAATTATGAAATTAACACACTATACTATATAGATGATCACATCTATTCAACATCACCATTCCGAGAGCAAGAAATTGCAATTTTCTATTTAAAACCTGATTCTGTTTCAACCAACTTATGCATTTTATGAACTAATGAACATGTATACATTTATACAGAAAATGCAGATCTGCTTATCCCACCTAGTGATTAGTTCATGGAGTTGAAAAGGGACAACTTGAACTTATTATTCATGAAAAAAGTGGATATTTTTTTTATTATCATGTGCACAAGCCATGTTGTTAGTTTCATTAAAAAATATGTTTACTTTATTTCTTCTGAATTTCCCTGTGTATTTTCTGTTCAATGGGGGAATGACTTGGTTTGGTAATTTACGATGTTCGTATTCCGGACAGTCCGCCCGTTTACTGAGCCGACGGCATCAGTCAGATAAAGTAATAAGTTGTATACCAAGCGACGTTATGTATTTTACTAAGGTCGGCGTTATGCAAAAAGTTAAATGAAACGCCCACGTGAAATTATTTGAACAATGTTTTAGCACAATTTATCAGAAAACCTCAAACTCATAGCGCGTTATTTTGACGAATACCCCATAACGTGAATCAATACTACGCAAAATACTAGTAGTGTACACCACGGAACTCATAAAAAACCCAAACAGAACTAACCTGTTTCCATGATAACCACACCTTGCTACAATAATTGGATAAACTGCAATGTAACGCAAGAGTTGATTGTAAGAGCTGTCTACGGTGCGCTTTGGAAACGTGAAATGAAATGAAATGGAATCGCATGCATTGTCATACGCGCGTTCGATTGGTTCTAAGTTTGGTCGCCAAGCTGCGTTGCCATGAGCCAGTGTGGTCACGTGATCCATACATTGAACCGGAAGCTTACGACTGCGAGCCGCCTGCCAGGCCGCTTGTTGCAAGGGACTGTGTAAAACTGTGTAAACTTAGCCAGTCTTGTATGTTGAGGGATTGTGGTGTCAGTCAGTTCGACGTGTGAAAATAAACAATACGTCGAACTTCCCGGTGCCGACAGAACCCGCCTCCCAAATTTATTATAATCTGCTGTGTACGATAGTAGTTGCAACTGTCAGCCAGTCCGGGCAGCCAGTATTTTAATTTTCTTCGCGCTCAGTTGAGAGACTCGACAAAACTGTCGACTTTAATACTATAGGTGCATTTTAAATTTAGATAAATATAGTTGTACTGGTAATCCCCAGGTAAGTGACTATCAAATCGCAGTGCAAATATGATCACACCCGAATCACCCCCGTGGAGTCACAGTGGTCACTCCCGTAGTTGCCGCGGGTATGTGCCGCTGTTTTGACCCCAATTTTCTTGGTCGAGTCAATCTTACCAGTCAGCTATTTTGAAACGAATCACGAAAAAAAAAGACGTGCATCAGGAACCCACCATGACTGGTGTCAATGCCAAGTTTGAATGAAATCGGTCAAGGCATGTCCGAGAAACGGTTGATGACATTTGGTGTTTTTCGGGACAAAAATGGCTGTCAGTTTGTCAAAGGTCAACCAAATAAAAAAATAAATCAATGTGCACACTTTTCTCATTATGACTTGTCTTTGTACCAGCTTTCAAGAAAATCTGTCCAGACATCTCTGAGAAATAATGACGGACGAACAGACGGAACCCAAAACATAAGTCCCTGTTTCGGACTACGTCTGACCAGGACTAATAATATTGTACCAATAAAGATCTATCCAACTAATGATGCATGTTTATCAACACTGGGTTGTTTATAATATTACAATAATTGTCTTTGACTTCATGTGCTTATGTCTAGACACTTATTTATTATGCTTTATTTAATTAAGAATACAAACGGTGTCACTATCCTAGTGTCAAACTACACTGATTTTCGCCATGTGTTATTGTGCTTGGAGGCATGTAGGCAGATTCAGTCCTCATATTTTATTTATGTAATGAAGTGTATTTGATGGAAGTCCTCTGCATCATACACAATCTAGTATACTTGCTTCTGCTTTCTTAAAATACTCTGCATAAATATTTTTATGAGAAAGCAACACTTTCACTTTCCATGCACGTATTACAGCAAATAAACAGGCATTTGTTCTTTCTGTTTACATACATTGTTTTATTGGTAAATCACACGCAGAATTGAAATCAACAATCATGTTTTATAAACACAGAACAATAGAAAGAACAATACATTAACATAATTCTGTAATTGTGACCGACTGGAAAACTACTACCGACTATCTATATACCTTGCCCAGCTTCTTGCTACCAACCACACTATTTATATATAAACAAAAGCCTATGTGGACGGGAAATAAAAGACAACTGTTAAATCACAAATTGGTGAGTAAATTGCTATGGCACGTCTCTCTTTAGATGGGATGCAGTTACAAAATGTTTTCCCAGTCAAGCTGACTTGAAATAAAAAACAACAACCTGATATTGATTGGCTAATTTGCATATCCTAATTAGTATACGACTTAACACATTATATATAAAACATTTGGATTTGTAAATTTATCAATTAAAATGATTAATTTGGAAACATGAGTGGTAAGACTTACAGCGCCCTCCAGAGCCAACTATAATCTGTAAATAGAGGGCGTGCTCACATTCAAAGTTTAGATTGTTATTCGCACAAACTAATATAGCTGTAGATGGGAATTAACTGATGTTAAAACACATCGTCTTTTCACATTCCAATCTACGACTCTCTAAACGTGCTAAGATACATCATCTTGTCAGCAATTAAATATAATGTGAACTTTCATTAGTTATCATGTTGAACAATTCGTTTCAGTGCGGCAGTGATCACTGAACTACCAATACACCCAGCCGATGCTAATAATAAACAAAGTATCAACAACTAAAATACTGGCATTGATGAGAATAAAATACAGACTTAACTTACTCAATATACTACCACCATTTGATTGAAAAAAAAAACATTTAGATAAATGCAAATTTGTATCACACGAACAAGAAACAACATTCAGGCACATTCTGCTTTGAAAGTTATCTCATTCATAGGAATTTCAAAAAGAAAAATCATATTTCCAGGATGGTAATTAACACAGGCAAACAATATTTACACAAGCAATTAACCAAATTATTATTACACATGTATTTAAGTCATACAAATTGCGGTAAAACTGATGGGAAGAAACCAGACTGTGATACACACAGTTATAACAAGGTACATGTACTTTGTGTGGTTATATTCAAAGATGGAAAACAGTAACTCTGGTATAATTATTTTTGACTATTCAAACCCTTTATATTTCATATAATTTCTATCCAACAATTTGCACATTTTTTTTAATGTATTTTTGTACAGTTTTTTTTTTGGTGAATTTGGACCAAATAGATATAAATTTGCCATTGTGTATAGAACCTGATCAAATTCATTTGGAAAAATTAAGGGGAACAAATTAAGAGCTAACAAATTCAATTCATGTGGAAAAAATATGTCTTTTTAAATAAAAATCTACTTTTTTACTTGGACTATATTTCCAGACTAGCGCACCCAACAACTTTTAGTACTGTATTTGTACATACCAACAAAAAGTTATGTGTGAAATACGAAGCTTTTCAAGTAACTACATAAGTTTAGTAAGTAAACTTGTAATTTGTAAGATAACATATGGATTGGAAGGCAACTATAATATGGAAAGGGTTAGATAAAACAACACCTGCTAAAACAAAACACTCTTAATAACAAACAACCTTTAAGTGTATCAGAGTATTTTCTCATGTGGACTGCCAAAAAAAGAAAAAAATATCTATTAAGTGTCCTTTTTGTGACAATTGATAAAATTATTAAATCATTGCAAATTACTGTTACAGTAGCATATAATTAAGTGTATGTTATTGAGGGGAAAAATGTATTTCGTAATATTGTAGCTTGAAACAGCATGTTGCTTTTGAAGCTCAATTAAGTAGTCATTAAATGAAAAAAAAAAAAAAACTTATAAATAATATTATGTGCAGAAATTATTATTAATATTTTTTATACCAAAATAAATCAGTACAAAATATTGCATGTTTACATTTATATTGTATTTTTAATATTTAAGGTAAAAATAGTCCAAACTTTACCAATATACCGGTAAATGATAACCATGTATATGACAGTTAGAAATGATATTTTGTTCAAACTAAAGTTCCAGCAATATACACTGTTGCATATACATGTCTTAACATTTTTATGTTGTCACAAACACACTCCTGGCTCAATGCTACATGAATTGAAATATAAAAACAAGTTTGAAAAAAAAAAATGCAGCACATAACCCTTTGAACTAAAGTGGATGATAAAAATAAAATAAATTATTTCTTGTGAGTTCATTCATTAGGAATGTTATAAAGTTTAAGGGAATACACCCAATGGTATTGACCCCAGGTCTACACAACTTTTTAATTAAGTACTGTCGACTATAAAATAATTTCACCAGAAATCATTGTATATTTAAATCCCCCTAATGTTGGCCTAGTAATACTGATTGAAGAGATATAGTGTGAGTGAAGTGTTGTGACCCACTGCCCCACTGACTGACCCACTGTATAAACACATTATTATACATCTTTCATGTTTAATATAACATACAAGACTTTAAAAGTGATAATAGAACATTAGTCCAAATTTGAGGGAAGCCATAGTTTTCACAGTCGGGTTATTACCAATTGAATACTAAATTATAATTATAATAATATGTGTTCATGGAAACTGTAGAAGAGATATTCATCATAAAGTACATACATAATCATTATTTATTTTTGATATTTGTCATAATATAATAATTTCAAGGTCAGTCGTCATTAACACCCTGACAACAAAAAACACCGCCATTGAAGTTACAATTGTGGTGATCTATTTGCCAACGTGTTAGACTGCTGTAACTTGCACACGTACCTAGGCAACCAATCACCATGGAAATCAGATTATGATTTTCCCATCTGTCAGACTCAGAAAGTGATTGCTTGTAATTTATATGCACGGTATACTCGCGTCTCAGGAGGGAAGGGGTGCGGATAAGGTGATAATGGAAGTTTTTTTTTCACTACAAGTAATAATTCCTAATAATGATAATAATATTGAAACATAGAATAAATGTGAAAACCTAAAAGTAATGCACTGGATGGCACTTTTGTAAATTCACGCCGTAATTATGGATTTAAAAAAGACTTAGCATTCGCTTTAATATCAACAGATATACATACATATATATATCATATACCTGGTATATATACATTCAATGGTTTGAAATACATACTCTTATTTAAAACTTTTAATTAAAAAACAATTAACAAAATATACACATACGTTATAATCATCATTCCCTTCATTCATCTGTGACCTGTTGTATATTACTTAGAAATTAGAATCATGAATGTGAATATTGAATAAATGACAAGCATTTGGACATTGCTGTGATTACTGCATATATCGTGGACTAAGCAGTTTGGCAACTTCTGGATTTCAACCAAATACCGTTTCTTCACAGAACTTCAACTGCCATATTTTGCCGG
Organism: Saccoglossus kowalevskii; assembly: GCF_978046115.1. Taxonomy (NCBI): domain Eukaryota; kingdom Metazoa; phylum Hemichordata; class Enteropneusta; family Harrimaniidae; genus Saccoglossus; species Saccoglossus kowalevskii. The sequence goes on along the minus strand of NC_140643.1, from coordinate 25,990,164 downwards.
CGTATACATCAAATTTCTCCTTACCCATCAAATCCACAAGTCGAGGCTGTAATGTAAAATTAAATGTCATATTTTTAAAACGTCTCCAATGGAGATTAATTACGTGGCTTGCATACATTTTAATGGAAAATTATACAGATCTGAAAGTATTTCATTACATTTACCTCAACTTCTTCGCCATCCACGTCTTCCAGGATCTCGTACGCCCTTTGTAACATTTCCACACCGATTCCCTTGAGTATATCTTTCCTCAGAAGTCCGATTCTATCCATTAATCTTCCACAGGTGGTCAGTGTTAAATTACCTACAATAGAAACAGTGGTATAACAATCACACACATGGATTCAGTGGCATTATTTGCCAGTCACTAGAGTCAGGACATTATTTGACATACGTTATTATAACTGTACTTCAAATGTCACATTCTAAATTCCCCTATGTGTGACGATGGGAATATACCTTCTGATTGCTGGTTCAAGTTAGATTGTAAACTAATTTTTTTTTATCAATCACTAGTGGTGTGCTGAACAATAAAAGCTAATAACTGTGTAATGAAGTTGTACTTTGATCAAATTCTTGAGACTATTATGTGAAATATTTGATAGTCCTAAGACCCTAATAATTTTTTCAGAGCGCAATTTCATTTACTCAAAATTTTGTAAATTTTGAAATTTCCTTTCATGGTTGAAAACTTCATATATTGAAAGAACAGGGATCAAAATAGCCTTAAAATTTTTAAATAATTAAATGCAATGTACTTACCAACCCCTTTTGGAGCTCTGGGAGCTGCGGCCTCTATTTCAAGATAGTCCTCACCATTCTTAAGGTTATTAACTTTTGCCACCGGAGCAGGAGGAGGCATGTATTCAGGGGGTGTCACAGCGACCTCAGGCGTAGGCGCCACATCAATTGGTGTTATCAGTGTTCCATCTGGTGAGTCCTTATCTGATAAATCTTCAAGGGTTTGCATATCCTCCATCTTTAGCGTCGTTTCAAGCATTTTAGAAAACCTCTTCATTTCTTTCTCCTCCCTAGAAGTAAACGCAGCATGATTTAGAGACACACTTCAAACAAATACAATATATATGATATACATGTACATGTTAAATCAATGCTGACTGGATATACATGTACACATTTACTATTGTTCATACTTTTTGTTTCCTGTAGTGGACTCCTCCTCTAATTCCTCAGTTGACGATGAACTTTCTCCTTGTTGTGATGTCTCTGATTGTTTCCTCGACTGGTTGCTGCTAGAATCATCCGAATCCTTGTCGCCATTGGTTACACTACCTTCTTGTGAATCTTCTTTTTCAGGTTTACTTTCTACAATATTTACTTTTTTCTGTAAAGAAATGTGTGTTGTGAAAATAAAAATATGCTGGGTACATGTATATATTTAAATATGCGTTGTTGTGCACTGCAACATGCAAGGCTCCACTTCAGGAAATCCTGGTCAAAAGGAAAAAATGAATAATACAGTGGTACTTATGCAAATATATTAATCAATATGCTAATACACCACTCCTATCCTGCATTATAATGACACACCCATACAACGTAATTTCATTTGCATTCTATTTTCTCAAACTGTAAATATAATTTTTGATAACTCTCTTTGTAGTTCATAGAATGTACATTCCATGCAAAGACGATGATATGGGTGAAGTACACGAAGCCATACCTTGGTTGAGCTTGGTTCTGGATTAGACTTGGCTCTAGAGAGAGGTTCTTTTGTAGACTTGGGAGTAACACCATCAATAGTATCCGTGGAACTACACGTTTCAGAGGCTCTACGTCTTTCAACTACAGCTGTTGAAATACATAAGAACAAATACGTATATTTCTTTATTTATGAATGAATTAAACAACATATTGTTATATGTTAATATGGAGATGTTAATCTGTCTTGAAATATTGTACCTGAAACAAATACTCATGCAGAGATCAGTATAACCAAAGACCCTTCTTTTCTAGGATCACTCTAAGGATAATATACAGATATTTTTACCAGAGAGTGTGGTTGATAGAATAAAAATGGAAGAAACATACAATATGTATTAATTTTGAGTTATGAGCATTTAGAAAAACACAACTTTCAATTAAAAGCACTAATATAATAACTAAAATAAATTATTTTATGATTTTTGAAATTCTTATATAAACAGCATGTTGAATGGTCACACATGTTATGGCAGCCAAAAAAATAATTTAATTCATTTTAAAAACATTATCAAAATATCCCTGAAAATTTCTGTAATTAGGATAATGTTTCGTATTGTGTAATATGGGGTGAATAGAGATGAGTGGGAAGACAGCGTAACAACACACAGTAACTACAAGCACACAAGATGTCAATTCTACATGTATTGTGGTGGAAATCAAGGTCACAAGAGCATTTGTCAGGCAATACAAATTCAATCAAAAATATTTCTTATAAACATAAATTATCTATTAATATGACAAGGTGGAAGAGCACTGCAAATAATTTTAAATGAAAGATTAAATTCAATCTCAGATGCCCTGCCTTTTCCCCCAAATTGTTTTGAAATTTATATATATTTCGTCAATTTTTCAATGCATAAATATTTACCAACAGCTGATTTAAATCATGACATATAAATGTACAATGAGTACTAACCCGGGTATCCATCTCCTGTGTGTTGTTGCAGCAAAAACAGTGTGGATTGAATAAGAATGAAATGAAACAAAGTGCAATCATAGTAAAATATGATTAACATGATGGGACATACATGTAGTTGTACCTTAACAGCCACAGATTCAAACCATGCAGTAAAAAGTACTACACTAGACAATCAGGAATAGAAATCAATTCATTAGGCAAGCACATTTACATGGTACAGTGTAGAAGAGTTTTCACCTCAGAGCATGCAATTAAAAACACCAGTTACACCACTTCAAAGTTGTATTGTGTGTTATTTTACAATAATTTGATTCTTTTACGTTTTTTGAATTTGTTTGTACTACACTGTGAATTGGTTTCACTTGAATCAATTTTTTAATAATTTATATTTATTTATTTAATACTAAGGTAGAATGTTACTCATGCGTTTTTTACATGTGCGTATATTTCAGCGCATATAGCAGTGACAATAATACTTTGTGTCAAAATCTGTCTACAATTAATTATTTTAGTAGTCATTTTAGTGTAAAAATTCACTGTCAATTTGTTTTTGGGAAAAAAAAAACTGTCCAGTAATACACAATTAAGCAGTGGTTTTCATAAAATACATTTCAACCTTAAAAACCTATTTATAAAAACAATTTTGTAATACTTTTAAGGCACAAACAAGTAAAACTATATATAACATTTTAAAATCATATCTCACTGTTCAAAATTTTCAGATATTGAGATATCTTTTCCAGAGGAAACAATAGTAAAATGCTCCAAAACAGACAAGACAAGCTATTTTCTGAGATCATTACGATGATCTTATAATTGTATTTCATTTTTGCATGAAATATACAAGTTAAAATACAGTATCCCCCTATAGGTGTTAGTATGTCAGTCTCAAAAGTAGTTGGTTTTCACTAAAATTCTACTCACAAATCAAAGACTGATTCTGATATCATATTTATTAAAACACTTCGCAATACAAATTATGAGTGTAACAGAATGTGTATTTCATAGTCTTTCCAAAGGAGTATAATTTGGGAAGCAGGAGAAAAATACAGTACATAATCTGAGTGTAAAGTGTTAAAATAAATGATAATATCTTTATACATATAATGACAGAGCAGAAATTTTTATGAAAGATCACAAGAGATAACTAATACAGACACATGCAGTCATTATATTACTAAAATTAATACACACTTCAGTAGGTACAAGATAAAAACTATTGAGTGACCTCACCTGGTAAGCCTCGCGGTGTTCCGCCTCTTTCCTGAGATTCTCTCAGTCTTCTTCTTTCCCGAGCAGAAGAGTTACAGGACTTCCTCTGCAAAAAACAACAACATGCAATGATAAGCTATTTTAGTCCATACTTATTAAGTGTATATACCTTTATATGCATGGTATTAAAGGTAATGTGTAAGCTAATCACACAAATACCAATTATATATCAACCAATATTTGTAAGGAATTTTGATTTACCATTGATGAATCTCCAGCAGATATAGTAAATTTCGACACAGCCAAATGATATAGCATTAATAAAAGTGAACAATTTTCAGTTTGGCTATGAAAAAGATACAGGGTCTGCATGCAAACTCTAGCAATGTTGGGTAACAAGAAACAAACTTATTTTTTACTATTTGGCCAAGTACTTGATGCATAGATCATATTTGCTCTGTTAGAAGCACATAGATCTCCAATAGAAATACATGTAAACCAATAGTTTTATTTACTGTATACTGGATTATGATCATACACACCTCTGCCATTTACAAAAGTACATGCGCTACTAATAGAGCGAAATTTGGTAGACGAATAATGGAGTGCACCCTGGATACTCTGCAAGACTGAATATGAGGCAAATTCGAACACTGAATGGAATTTACTTACCAACTGTTGCGCTGAGGTATGGGAATTGTCTTTAGAACTTGATACTGAGCTTGAATTGGAAGACATGCTTCTGTTTTTGTTTGAAGCTGAGGTAGGTCGGACCTTGGCTGCTGACGAAGATGAACTCTGCGTCGGACCTTGACCTTTGGATTCCGATGGAGGAGGTGGCAAGGGGCGGGCTTTATTGGCTCTTGGCTGAGAACGAACACAGGATCTGATTAAATACATTGTATATTCTTAAATGTTTCTTCCACATGCTGATTATTATTATTATTATTTCACAATCTTTGTTTAAAAATTTGTTCAAATTGATCACAATGTTTAAAGTTTTAACAATATTTATTGTAGCGTAAAACAAATCTTGAATGTAAATAACTATTTGTCAAAAAAACAACTAATGGTTTAAAAGAGTTGTTTACTTACCCGTTCAATTGGTATTGCGCTTCCTGATGAACCAGATGATCCGGAGCCCTCTCTGGCTGATTTGATCTTCCTTCTCGCTACTTCTTTAGAGCCCTTTTTAGCTTCAACAGCGGGTCTGCTTGGTTGATCAGTCTTGGCCCTGGGTTGGGATATTCTGGGTTGCGATGATTTGGACCTGACTTCTTTTGAAGGTTCTTTGGAGACTTTGGACGGTTGCTCCACTTTCACCTGTTGTTCCTTAGGAGTGTTTTTAGGACTATCTGTCTTGCAGGCCTCCCTTTCCTGTCAAGTCAATTAACAATGTCATTTTACGAAAAATGTTTTTATAACATTTAATTTAAGACGATTCAAAATTATGAAGCATTAAACTGACTTAAACTGACTACATATTTCAATTGTGTTTAATGAATATCGAATTAAATGCTTTTATATCAAAAATAAATTTACAATACATTGCCCATACTTTCCACTGTTTTCTATTGGCTACCATCTATGATGAATTATGCATTAGTTTACTGCTAATTTAAAGGTGATGTAAAAAACTTGTGTGCCACCAACCTATTTTTCATGAAAATGTTGTCTTTATGTTAGTTAATGGCCGCCATTTTGTTGGTATTAAAACATGTTTATTTTTGGTTCCCATGGGGATATTATGCTATATCTGAAATTGTAAGCTGATGACATGGGTGATATACACTGTATATCTATTGTAACTTATGGAGTTACATAAAACTAAGCTCATACTGGTATACCAATGAACATTGTCATGCAATTTTAATGACCGACTTTCTTCTAAACATTATTCTGCCTTCTACCTTAACCAATAAACCAATAATCACTATATTGACATTTTAAGAATTTTTATTTGTTTTCTATCACTAATTTCATTTTATATCAAATTTTAGCTCATTTTGAAATCAGCAAAATAAACAAAATTAAGCATTCTACAAATAAGAGATAGTTTAATGACAATTAAATGTATTGGAATTTAACAAACTACAATACAAAATATAATCAAATGAATTCAGTGTATCACCTTTGTATTTGAAACTTCAGGAATAGCCTCCAGGTCAGGTGAGAGGTCAAGCTTTTCATCCCCTGGTTCCGATGGTTTCGTAACTTCTATTTTCTGTTCTACAGGCAATTCATAGACATCAGAACGGGCAGACGATGGTCGTTGCCTGTCTCCACTTCCCGAATACGGCCTCTTTTCCGAGCTTGAGGAACTCGGTCGCCTAGGAAAGAAAAAATTGCTATGGTTAGATGAACTTTATATGGGAAGACATCATTCTGATTTGGGCAGCATAGTAATTGAGGACAATGCACCCAGATTTAACCTGAATAGACAAAGAAAAGTGTGCATCAATATTTAACTTTTTCTCACATTCAGGCAAACACAAAAATAACAAACCCATGTTTCTTTCAGATCAGGCCAATTTCGTCTGGAAAATAAATTGCTACATCTTGTTTGGCATGAACATTCTACATGTACATGTCACCTTAAACACAAAAACATTTGATTCCTTCCCAAGGTAGCATTACAGGTTTTATTAAATTTTCCAACATTTTCAGATATTATATTTAAAATAAAAGGTGACAAATTAACTGCCAATCATGACTTGATAACACTCTAAACTACATTTGTCTCCTTCTTTGTCGCATGATCACTAAAAGTTTGTTGTCCTTTATCCCATAAATAGTTACCTTTGCCTTGTCCCTTCTAAAAACAGTGCAATGTGTTTTTTGATAAATGGGTTGCGAAGTATTCTGGACACGCTGGGTCTTTTCTCCGGACTTTGGTTTAACATTGCTTTGATAAGATCTGTCAGATCCAGACTGTACATCCTTGGCATAAGAGGCATCTGAGATGTAAATAAACAAAAACAAAAAAATCACAAAAATGCGTTGTAATGTGTTTTATTCTGATATTTGATCAATCAGTAGCACATCCTAACTGTATGCATATTTACTAAGAGAATATACGCCAACCAATCAGAGAGCATGTTATAGTACAAATTGTTGAAATTCATAAGATAGGATGTGATTGGTTCATGATTAAACATGATTAGATTAGACAATGTCTCATACATTATCATCGTCTGCCTGCACGGTGTTGTGTTCAGACATTCCTCCGTTACCAACCTTCTGCGGTAACTCCATTCGTAACCGTGTAAGTCACGTGGTTGCGCGATAGAAAGTTTACCGACCAATTGAAAGCTTTGTTACAAATGACTGCCAAAAACACTTGGAATTTTGCATTTCTGATGTCTTCATCTTCGGCTTCATTTCTGCCAATTATATGTTGTATTGACATGAGCTCCGAGATATAACACCTGCTCCTCTAATTCTCAACAGTGGTGACAACACTATTAACAATACCATGCTCAATGATCGCAAGGCCGGTAACACATAATAACATAATGAAGACATCAGATTCAGAATTGAGTATAGCTTAAATAGCTTTGGTCTGAATATCTGTAAGTTGTATGATGTCTCAATATCATCGCTGTATTGCCTCAACATCCAGCTTCCACTGTGCGCAGCCATATTTGTTTTAATAGCTTGGCCAAGCACGTTGATGAAAGAAGCAATCTGATTGGCTGTTGATACACTGATTCTAAACTGTGAGGGCATTGTCACATACACATAGTTCTAATGAAATACTTCAAGGTGATAGTGGAGTGCTCTGCCGGAACATTTCCCTTGAAAATTCAAGATGATACATTATATGCACACAACTTTTACAGATTGAGACAAACATTTTTAAATGCACATTAGGACAGGAACAGATCTTTAGCAGGACTGACATCATGTCATTCTGATACAACACCAGTTAGTCTCACAGCGCTAATACTGTATGTTCGGTTGTCTAGTTGAGTGACCTTCTTGGCTGGAGGTTGGGTCAGAAAACCATAGATATAAAATTTTACTCACCTTTCCTCTGAGTATTTTGTAAACTAAGGAATTCATATCTCTGGCGTTGAACGCATGTTTTAATGTTGACATCTCGTATACGCAGCATCCTAATGCCCAGACATCAGACTGAAATGACAAATTATATCAAATAAATTTAATTCAATAAAACAAAACTTTACGACTTTATTTTATTTTATTTTATTTAGTTTCCCAGTATGCAATTTAACCAATTTCATTCCTTCCAAGAAATTTTACGAATTTTAATAACCAACTAAACGACAAAATGCAATCAATATCCACGTAATGGATCATCATTCAATGCAAGTCGCCCAGAGGTCATTTGCATACAGACATTTATACTACAAACATTATTAAAATAGTGGATCAAAATTTATCACATGTACAGTGTTACATAAAGTAACACAGCCTTACATAAAATCAGTATTTGCCATGATAATGTAATGAAGTTATGGAGACAGGCAATCTGTGATGACAGAGATGAGTGGTGAGAATTCTGTGCAGTCTACATATGTAGCGATTTGCCAGTCCATTGAGTTCACTGAAAAGGGTACTCTGAATGGCTGGATTCCAAGCTTATGTACTGTAAAATACTTTATTTTCGCTTGGAGTTTATTTTCGCTGAAGGAATGAGTCAGTGAAAAATAAAATCCAGCAAATATATCTTTTTTCCTATATTTTACATTCAACTTGTCAAAAATCAGTGAAAATAAATTCCATACAAAATACCCAAAAAGTCTTTTCAGCGAAAATTAATTCCAGCTAAAATAAAGTATACCTTTCTATTCTTTTTATACATGCATTAAACAAGGACATTTTTTTTTTATCACAAGTTACAATTTTTAGACGAAATTTTGTGAAATACATGTATGATGGACTTTCATGAATACTAATATTTGATTTTTGGAAATTTTCCAAAACAAAATGGGTGTCAGACCAAGTGAAGTAAGATACTGTAAGGTAATCATCAGATACATGTATGTGCAGTCATTATTAACAATAAATTATTTTAATTTGCATTATATTGTCACTAACGTAATTCTACAAAAAACTTCACATACCTTATGATTGTAGGGTTTATTGGAAAAAAGTTCAGGACTCATATAATACGGAGTGCCTATGAGAGTTGTGGCCATGTCATTGTGTCCGTCTAGTACTCGGGCTATTCCTAAATCTCCAACCTTGATTATCTTGCTCTTCGTCAGAAAAATATTCTGTGTTTTTAAATCTCTATGAAGTATATTCCTTTCATGCATATACTGAAAAATAAAAGTTACTCAACATCAGTGATAACTCACAGCAGGCAAGTTTCAAAATGCTCATAGCAAGTAATTTCCATAGATTCTCACCATCTTACTCAACTTCTTCCCAGACAGTTCTACGCTACTCACACCAAAAAGTTTGATCAGGAAGATGTACATACACATACAAAACCATGAAGTGTGCACTTAGGTAGTTCGCACAGTACACTTTGGATGAATTAACTTCCAAGCTGGCTAACAGCAAGCTTTACCATCTCAAAACAAATTTATAATTTTAAAGCAAGCATCATTGTCATCAATAATTTCAAATTAATCTTTGTAGTATTTAACTATGTTATGATTATGAGACAAACTTAGACAGATTACTCCACACACTCTTAGCTTAAAGCTAGTTCAATTTTAAATTACGCTTGAATGGTAATGTACTCCCATCGCCTTCATGTGTATTTTGTGGTATCCTCACAATAACCTCTTATTATTTTTGGTTATTAATAGTCAAGGAAATGTTTTATGAAGACTACATTGAGCTTCAGCAATGATGTGTTGGAATGTATTGCCAATGGTATCACAAATTGGGTCAAATGTCAGTTTGAAAAGAATATATGAAAACTAATTTTGTTTAAATATGTAACCAAAATCTTGAAAATACTTGTATATTACACAAGCAGCCTATCGGCTGAGATAGCTCCGCTGTTAGCAATGCACATTTCAACTGAAGACATCATTAGAAAATGAACAATATGTATAGTATCAAAACAATCGGACTTACAGTTTTTAACAAGAAGTCGAAAATATCACTTTCTACCAAAAATGACAAAAATATTCACCAAAATTAGAGAATTAAAGATATCATCACGAAATGAACAAATCTGAGAGAGGTCCACACGTAGTACCTATATATGTAATATCAAAGCAATCGGACTTACAGTTTTTAACAAGAAGTCAAAAATATCACTTTCTACCAAAAATTACAAAAATATTCACCAAAATATCATCACAAAATGAACAAATCTGAGAGAGGTCCACATGTAGTACCTATATATGTAGTATCAAAGCAATTGGATTTGCGGTTTTTAACAAGAAGTCGAAAATATCACTTTTTACCAAAAATGACAAAAATATTCACCAAAATTAGAGAATTAAAGATATCATTACAAAATGAACAAATCTGAGAGAGGTCCACATGTAGTACCTATATATGTAATATCAAAGCAATTGTACTTGCGGTTTTTAACAAGAAGTCGAAAATATCACCTTTTTACCAAAAATGACAAAAATATTCACCAAAATTAGAGAATTGAAGATATCAACATGAAATGAACAAACCTAAGAGAGGTCTACCCAAGGTACAAAGGTACACCAAGTATCAAAGCATTCAGGCTTGTAGTTTTCAAGAAGAAGTCGAAAAAGTAAAACATTGACACGGACGATGGACAATCACTCATATGATAAGCTTCGCTTGACAAAGTCAACAGCGGAGCTAAAAATTGTGCGGGATTTGACAAAGTATTTTTGGGGTATTTTCATTTGATGATGGACAAAATGTAAGCCAAAATGTGTGAAAAAGAATAAAAATTACTGATTTTTGGTAAACAAAATGGCTACCTGACGACCATCTTTTAATTGAATTGTAACACAAATCAACTGTTGATGTGTCAGAACACAATCATCTGTGAACCAAGTTTGAACATAATTAGAATTTGAGATATACGCAGAATTGTGCAAAAAAAAAAAAATTTCATCTCATTAAAAAGAAATGACTTCTGGTCAGTCATATTGCATCAAAGGTTTTAAAATCGAAAAAAACTGAATCAGTGACACAACTTGGAGAATAAAACGTAGGTTTTTAGGCTACTTATGAGTGAAATATGGCCACCAGTTGTCCATTTTGTATTCTGAACAGAAGAGAAAATCTGGGGCATATGTATTTTATCATGTATTTATCATGTACCAAGGTTGAGAAAATTCACTTAATGAACTTCTGAGATACTGCAACAGACAGACGGAATACAATCCATAAGCAGATTGTTGTGTTTTCATTTCTTTAATAACATTTGCAATGCTCGATTCAGGGCAATACATGCTCTATTCAGGGTTTGATCGAGACAATGACGTCTCATAACACGACAAGCATCTACATGTACGCCAGATAGACTGTTAAAGTGGCCGGCTGAGAGGGGTTATGTAAAAAGAGTATAAATCAGTCATCCACTATACACGTATACTAATGTAAAAAGTCATTTCAGGTCAAATCAGTGATCTGAATAAGTAATTTTATTACAGTTTGGCTAATGATGAGTTGTTATTGTCTCGGGGGTTTTCAAATGTACATTACAGACATACTTCACATACAGGAAATAAAGAATGAAAAGAATAAATTGTTTTTTCCGCCTACATTTTTATTTTTCCTCTACTGGGAATGACCACACAGTTTCAAAGGGGATGCAAGAAATGTACTAAAGTAGTCCCTTGAATCAGATTGCTGTGATTACACAATGGTGCCCAGGGGAGTTCAGACAGAAACACAATTTACCAAGTGTATACCCATAGTTCACATACATGCTGATATCAAATCAAAATACTGTATGCAGTCGTCACAAGTTTTGTAACTGGACATATGGTAACATGATATCTAAAATTGAAATCTCACTAAAATATAATTATAATTGCCATTTATTACTGGTGATTCCTAGTCTGTCTGGGTTTCTAAATTCAAATAATTGCCTAAAAGACTAAATCTACCCTGGCCCCTTCACAAATTTACAGTCCTAGGACTACTGTTTTTCAAAATTAGTAGCTTACATTTACATTTTCGTATCTGGAGTAAAAATTAATAAAAGTACTTTTGAAATAAAGCAACTATGGATGTTCTTCACAAACTTAGCAAATGAAATGTATTTAATTCTATTTACACTTTTCTGCTTGGTTATTATTATAAAATTATTAATTATTATAAAAATCATACAAGAAATTTCATAAAAATATTATAAAAATCATACAAGAAATTCCAAATCCACAATTTCTAATAAGGAAATATCACAACTTTGAAATGCATCAAGGCATTCAAATGGACAATTGCTTTTTCTGTGACACTGGATGTTGACTCCTGTATTCACTATGTACATACAATTTAATATAATACATATATATTTATATTTGTAGATATACATGTACATTTGTATATATACATATACTGGTAATTCAATATTAGATGAATTGGTTGATATACTGCATACAATGTATAAATGTACCAGTAGATTACAATCGATGTGGCGGTATATATTTGTTTTATATTGTGGAGGGTGGTAACAAATTGGCAATGGTTGATTCCCCCCAGAAAGCACAAAGTACATGTACCCTGCTGCTATACATACAATGCATGTATTTGTAATTTCTTTACCGACGATACCAGGATATGCATCAATACAAATAAAATAGTTAATTAAGTGGTTATATTAGTTGCACCCTGGAAATTTCCCCCAAGTAGCATTTCAGTTATAATTTATTCTCATATTTACAACAAAGATAAGAGACTTAAATTACACTCAATGGATTTATTACATCCCATTGCATAAGAGATGATGATTAATTTTCTCCATACATGCTGAGGTTGGGTACGCTTGGCGATACAATATACGGTGAGTGAATATGGTGTGAGCATATGAAATGAGGATAATAATAATATAAGGTTAAGAAGATTGCATCGATTGTTCAATCCTGTACTGCTTCAGTGCACACTTTATGGTATTCCCATATTATTTAACCTCATGATATTCAATCATACATCTTTTTACTAATGCAGTCCTAATTTAGAGAGATAACGTGGCCCACAATGCTAAATCCAAAAGCCTTTCACAAGATTCGTGCCTCTGCAAATTTTTGCATTTAGTTTTCTTTTCTGTCACATGCTACGTTCTTGCTACAATGTGACGTAAATATGACGCATGTTTTGCAGAATAAGGTAAAGCATTTGTGACACATTCAAAAGCAACCATAGAAGGTTTTACGATTGTATAAATTCTTTTTTTTTTTTTGCTGACAGATATTTTATTATAAGTTATTGTCAATAAAATAGTCAATGTTTGTATTATAGATGCCAGATATATATAATGACCTGATATGTGGTTAAGTGGTTCAAGCATTTGAGACGAACGGATGCACGAACGCACACATATAGTTCAATCCACAAGTCCCTGTTTTTTGTGTTCGAACGAGGACTACCGGTAATAATATTTATTGCCACAACGCTGATTTAAAAAAGTACAGCAGTAAGGTCTTAAAAATGAAAAAAATAAGATGATGAAAATTTATATCGGTAAATATGATATAAATATCCGTGAACCACATTAATTTCGTAAATAAAAAAAATATTTCATGATTTTTACGAGTCTGGGAAAATCACAAAATGTTGTAACGGTGAACAATTCACCAGGGTCTTCAATACAAGAAGGTCAATGACCTTTTAAACATTTACAAGTTATAGCGGTGCAAAAAATTCAATATTTCACAGTTACCACCTTCTGTAGAAGAAGATATTAATTTTAGCAGGTTTATTGTTGCAAAGATATTCACTAGGTTTTTTAAATTTACTGGTTGCTAAGGAAAAAATATTAAACTCAACATAGGTCATAATTTCGGTGTATTATTTCTGTATCGGTGAAAAACTGACAAAACCCAGCAATCAATTAAGCCTTATAAATTATCACACGTACATTGTACGTTTTTTGTTTCTACATTAATACAAATAAACACCAAATTCTTTGAAAAGAACAACATTTTCAACAATTAAACATTTCAGCACTAAAGCCAACTCTAACAAAAATGTCCATTTAGCCTTAAATTAACAAATAAATTATAGAAAAATGAATTAGAAGTGTAAAATGTTGGATTTCCATTTTTATGGGAAAATGATGTTAAAAAAGACAATGCTTACCTGTAACGCCATTGCAATCTGTACAAACCATTCCACTATTTGCTTTTCATCCAGTGCTTTCCCTTTCTGTTCCTTTAACCGCGTATAGAGATCACCTCCATCACAAAATCCCATAGCAATAAACAGAAATCCCTGCTCAGTCTCAAACGAGTCTTTGTAACTCACTATATTAGGGTGTCTCAGTTTGGATAAAAGTTTAGCTTCTAATTCGGCTGCTTTTCTCTCACGCTTTGAGGCATTTTGTAAATCCATCTTTTTCAAAACATACTACAAAGAAAAAACAATACAGATAGTAAATATAGATTTTATCTATATATTGAAGGAATAACTTATTATTTTTGTGGGTGTTTCATTAATTTTGTAGTTTATTTATTAAATAACAATTATCAAGAAATAAAAAACGTTTTGACAGACATAGCAGTATTCAGTTGTGAAAATTTCAGAAATGCCAATATTCCTCACAACTCCCGCAAGGTAACACTAATAGCTTTATTATTTCATTGATCATTTGCTTTTGAAATGATGAATTATTTTACAATTAGTCAATAAATCATCCTGTATTACTCCCACATACATGAATACATAAATGGTATAGATCTAGAAAAAAAATTCTAAAAATATCAATTCTTTAAAAATATCAATACGTTCACAATTAATTACATCTCTTTTTTATCAAACCCCTCAGGTACTTTACTCTATAAGGAACAAACAGATTTGATATTACTGTAAAATGACTAATTTTCACTGGGTTTAAATTTCGCTGATTTACCATTTCAGGCATATTCAGTGGGTTTTAAATTCACGGTTTTATCATTTAGATAATGTGTTCTAAGCTAAATTTTACATATTCACTGGGTTTTAATTTAGCACATTTTCTAGTGAGCGAAATAAGCAAAATTAAAACCCAGTGAATAATTACCCCTTTTACAGTATGGCACATTTTACATGTACCCAGATATCAAAGGAAACGTGTGCAGTATAATAAATACTAACATATTGTACAAGTTTCAAAAACTTGAAAATAAACATAATTTATTTATAACACACGTTGTACACGTGGCATGGGACCTACATGTACATCATAAATAATTGAAATACAATAAATAGAAATAACTTTTCCTGTGATTACTCCAAAACATTAACCATTTTTTCCATTCAGAGTTGTGAATAACGAGGTTGATACATTGTAGTAATCTTCTCAATTTAAGGGGGGTGGACGCAGCACAGTGCGTGTTCAGATGTATAAACAACTATGTACCTTAAAATTAGAAGCCGTATTCCTAATTTTTGAACAATTGAGACCCAAAATGTCACCATTTCTCATATGTGTAGATGCTATAATAGAAACCGCATCTCCTCTGTTGCATTGTACCATTTTAATAAAAGCTGCAGCTCTTAATACAGATTTTTCATGCGTTGTATACATCACTATGGAACCATATTGAACATGATGCAACACCAAGCAACGCTCCATTAAATGCACTATTCATTTCACCAATTAAATATAGGGCATACAGACTTTTATTTGAATTTCAATGGAAAAGAAAAGATAAATCAAAAGTGCATACACATGTACATTAACAAACCTAAATTTCTTACGTTGTACACATATGTAGAGAACACACCGATAATCTACCATTCAGCCAAATGTTTATTTTTTGAAGATGGTTGAAGAAAAATAATTTTTACAAGTCGCTGAATTGGTCAATGTTAAAAAGGATGGTAGATGTCAATGCAGGTAGATTTTAAACTAAGAAATCATGAAAAAATAAAGGACTGTTTTATTTCTTGCCTATAATAATCATCAAGATTGATTAATAGTATATATATATATATATTATAAAAACATATTTCACGCCATGTGGTTGAATTCCAAAAAGAAGAGCAAAATAAAAAAAATATTGTAGAAATTACATACACTATATGTATGGTGATAGTATTGTCCAAATGCATACAGTATTTTTATGTGGGAATTAATTAACACAAGTAGCTACATGCAAATTTGATGTTAATTAGCATATTGTACAAGGGTGTGGTCAGTATTCAATACAATGCGAGATACAGAATTAATTTTACTGTCTGACGTCATGGAAACGTAATTTGCCCAGGGTTAAAATGATGAAATCACTGGGTGTGGCACTGTGTATAGAAATATCTGTGATTACTGTATCAGAGATCATTTACTCTAGTTGCTCTTCTCGCACTCGCATAAAATATTACACAGAATTGTTTCTATGGTCAAAATAATTAATATTTTTATGATTTATGTTACAACAAATGCACGTCTATGAAGGATGAGGTTCTAATCAAGCAAATACAACACACGTAGACAACTGAACTGAAGCGGTACTTTTCTTAATAAATATTAACCACATGTAATATCTGGCATACCATCTAAAAGATACCAACAAATTGCTGCGACAACAATAGATAACGATTACCGGTACTCCATACAGAATTGCTGTTCTGTGACATTCTGTAGTCTTTGTTTAATATTAAATAGTGGCAATAGGGTAGGGCAATTATTGCATTTCAACCTAGATAGTTAATTACAATGTTATGATTAATTTTTTCTACATTATATATTCAACACATTTGCATATAGAGCTTTAATTTTCACTTGCTGATTATAACACATCATATTTACAAATATTTACTCATATTTAAGCACAAAGAAATGCAAGTACTCGTACTAGTAACCTATAAGGTTTATTTGAAACTATTTGCTATCTAATCTGGTTATTTATTTTACATGCATCTGCATCTTGATACCAAGAATAAATTCATTTTTAAATGATAAGATGATGTTTTAATTTAATTTTTTCTGAAAATGTCAGTAAATATATGGTGCAAGAAATGTATACAAAGGTTACAATGACCTTTGACCAAACAGGATTCTGAATGAATTGTGTTGATATTGATAACTGAAGGACATCTTTAAGTGTTTTTGTTGTAAAACTGTAATGTTTTTAAGACAGTTTAAAAACTTAAGCACTGATTCTTCAATGACTTGTTTACAAACATTCTCTAAAGCACCATAGCCTCTGTGCAGCATCAGTTTTGATTTCATTTAAGCAATGTATATATTACACATGTTTAGTGATATGCATGCATGCAATGTGTACGCATTGTTGGAGTATACATTGTATCATTCACAATAATGTCATTCAGATTTCATCTTTCTGTACGTCATTCAACAAAAATGTTTGAGCCTAGAGCAAGTGCCTAACGAGCTGTTTCCTGACCCCGGGGCTGACAAGTAATCTCTACATAAAAATACGTATTATTATTTTTTTTATTATTACTAAAATAAAAATATTTAATCATAACAATTGTATACACATCTATGCGAGCAAATGGAACACTACAATACACACAGGGACTGTATAAATTCAAAAATTGAATCCCAAAGAATCCCAAAAATTAGAATACATATTGGAAACTGTAAAATAATTAAAAACTGCTAATTAATATAAATGTCCCTGTACAAGTACATACAGTAGAATACCATTTCAATTAGGACATCAGTGAAAATAAAATAACTTTTTCCTCAATAATTTTGCATGTAAATATTTGATAAATCAGTAGAAAAATAAACATCCACAGTTTTAAATTATGACTAATGATGCCTGAACAGTGCAGCCATTACAAAATGGTTGCCATGCCATCAGGTGATGCTGGGTGGGTGGGTGGAGGCACATGATTAATCATTCCAGTAATTACTACATACTGTAGTCTATGGAATATATTACCAGTTCATACATTAATACATCCAAGATCCATGAGTCGGGAATTACTGAAAATTTTAATTTTTACTTCAATCAATGCATATTTTATTATTTTCCCCCAGTGTTATTTCCTGATTTAAATGAAAACATCTTTAGGTTATATTCATGAAATAAACAACACATTAACCATATAGGAAAAAATAAATATTGAAATGCAGGTTTAGTTTTCAAAACTAGATTATGAGAGAAAAAACGACCATATTTTGCAGACGGCTTTGCCAATATTCTTGTTTACATTGCAGATTTCGTGTAATAAATGGAACGCAAACAAAACAGTAGGTCACCAAATCAACACCTACATGTAATCGCTCATCAACATCGTAATTTATCTTCGTCTTAGTGGACAACTTTAAATTAATTTTTGCCAGCATAATAATTAACTATTAATTATTATTCGTGTTAGTCTATTAATCTTCAAGAAGCTAGCACACATACAATATTCAACCGGGGCTTTGAATACAAAGCAGTAACACAGTACTAACCTGTTTTCTGTCCTTTTTGTGTTTCACAAGCCACACTTCACCGTAACTCCCTTTGCCAACGACTCTAATTTTATCGTAATCCGGCAAGGACATGTTGATTATTCCGATGCTGTTGCAACACAACAAGTGACAAAGAAATGTTGTTATGATTCAAAGGAACTGCACACCAGCCGATAAATAAAACAAAATGAACGCCCTATTTACATTAAAACGCCGAGCTGTCAGTACATACACAAGGTGGTTCAGAGGACAGGACAAAATTCCCCCGATCCCAGAGAATTGTGCGACATATCGATCGGCGTCTGCACAAAACGGTAGAAGGCAATCGTATAAAACCCAGTTGCACACGAATTATCGAGCCACACGGTTGTCGAAAGAAATTCAAGATGGCGGATAATGTATGCATGTTGCTGCCCTCATAGGTGACAAAATAAATTTTAGTTGGTTTTGTTTTTATGGTGTCGATATATCGATGATGGCGCTGGCGTAACCAACCATTCCAGTGAAACACTGACATGACTCCATGCAGTCAGCTGGCGTGCAAATGATAATAAAACAAATAACCTGTCGAATCTAGAGTTAAATATTATTTCTAAAAAGAAATACATTTTTTTGTGACAGAAATCTAAGATTAATGAATTATTAAACACAAAAAACTAATATAACACTCAATGTCAGGATTAGTTTACTGTATTTTTACATTATCAGCCTTTTTAAACAAAATGTATGCCTGAGAATTTGTTGCCGATTCATAAAATGTGGTTTATTTATTCTGAAAGCTCATAAAATTAATGTTTCATTAAAAGGCTGCAGACATTCAGTATATGGTGAAGTGACAAATATTGGTCTGAAATACGCCTTTCCAATGAAAAGGAATGGTTGGGGTAAATTAAGTACTTCTTATCGTAGAGGAAGTGAATTTTGAATAAGCTGCTTCCAAACTTAATAATGCGATATTCCTTTCAAGAAGTCGCTTTAGCTGACTATTCGATTTTAACACTATGCAGGATCGAATCAAACGTGATACACATCGCGCCGCGCATGCGTGACATTTGGGTTGATAAACATTGATTTTCCCACAATCCAATGCGCTCTTCTAGTGGAAATCACGAGTACGAGTTTTGACCTGGGCGCAACATGTACTAATTACCACCAGTGACTCTTTCGATGCCTACCAATCACCAAGAAAATTTCATAGTTAAATCTTAGTAACGTCTCAGTTTGTCGCCATCTTTGTGCATGCGACTTCTA
Source organism: Saccoglossus kowalevskii (assembly GCF_978046115.1). Lineage (NCBI taxonomy): Eukaryota > Metazoa > Hemichordata > Enteropneusta > Harrimaniidae > Saccoglossus > Saccoglossus kowalevskii. Next base: position 25,970,563 of record NC_140643.1, on the reverse strand, counting down.
TATCTTGCGCATGCCTGGCGCGACGACCACCGCCCTTTAAAGATTCACTCTGAGAAAATTGCTTTTCTCTAGTTCACAAATTGAACTATAAAACGTGAAATTGAAGCTGAAAACCAACTATGCAGAAAACAGATTGATATTGGCGATGGAGTACATATGTATGGTGACTTCCAAATCACATAGAGGGTAGGATAGCTCAGTGGCGGCGGCAAAGGAGGGGAGAAGGGGGCAGGGGGCCTCAAATAAATGTTGGGGCGTCGCCTCTCCAAAATCTTGGAAATTCAAGATTATCATAGTTTATCATCATCCGACTACCCTTTCCCACTCTGCCAACATACCATCAATACCACGGTAATTTTGTTTAAACTCACACATATGACATCAGAACAGAAAACATTCGATATTTACGACGTTATGCAATTATTTAATAATAGGATCATATAGAAACATGATAAATGAAGACAATAGAGTATGCTATCCCGTAGTTTACATATAAATCACAACCACACAAATTCTATTACACTATATTGAATTTATTTTACATTGAAATTACATTACATGACATTGAATTCATGTTATCATAACTATCGTGAGTCGGCATGTGGCCTCGGCACCCCTGTTTGGCATATATCACACTTTGTCCGTACATTAAAAACATTTATTTCGACTGGTTTTGATGAAAAACGAAATATTTGGTTTACAGGTTTAGGTTTTGAGTCAAATCCAATTAGAACGTCGAGTTGATTTCGATATCAATTATTTTGAAAACATTACAGGTATTTTTTTTGAAAAATCGGTTTATATGCTTAGAACGATATCATTCAAAATTGGAAGAAAGTTTATGCATAAATCCTGTATGTTTGTGTAGAAATTCTTAATCCCAAATTGAATAAATCACGATACATAATAATTCACTAAAATGCAATATCAACCAATTATATAAACCTCAAATTTAAATGTAATAACCCTTAACCACAAAAGTAACAAACTGCAATAACACCTCGAATAACCATGTAATAACATAAAATAATAACGAAAAATAAAATAACCCCGAACCACATTATTAAAATATTATACAGAAATGTAATATATTGTATTAGTATACATATACCAAACAACAGAATTTGTACGCACTACGGGTCGCATCAAGCTCCGCTACGCGTCGGTAAATCCGATCACCGTACTGCCTTCGTGTACACTACTCGGTTTCCTCGCGATAAACTCAACATTATATTAAAGGGCACTGTTCGATACGTGACTCATAATAGCGATGTACACAACACGTGTAAAATAAATTGTTTACATGATTTGAACACGCGCTGCGCGATGGCCACCGCCCTTTAATCACAAATGTAATCAACCATAACAACTAGACTGGCCCAGTCTTGACAATTTTATTGTTTTATGTGATAATTACTTTAGAACGAGTTTGTAGAATCTTCAGCGTCGACGTAATTCCGCATCGGACCACGATTTAAGCAAAAACAAATTAAATTAAACATAACAACAAAATGTAATAACATCAAACCATAAATGTAATAATGACAAATGTAACAACCCTGACGTCATGTAATAAATTAGGACAGATACTTATTTCAAAATACCACAAAATAAACACGAAGGCAGTACGGCGATCTGATCGGCCGAAGCGTAGCGTTCCCGAATTGCATCTGGAGTAAACAAAGTATTTGAATGTGAGACAAGTATAAAGTAATAAAGTATAATATTCACAAATGTAATAAACCTTAATTACAAATGTAATAAACCTTAATCACAAATGTAATAAACCTTAATCACAAATGTATCAAACCTTAATCACAAATGTAATAAACCTTAATTACAAATGTAATAAACCTTAATCACAAATGTAATAAACCTTAATCACAATGGTAATAAACCTTAATTACAAATGTAATAAACCTTAATTACAAATGTAATAAACCTTAATTACAAATGTAATAAACCTTAATCACAAATGTAATAAACCTTAATCACAAATGTATCAAACCTTAATCACAAATGTAATAAACCTTAATTACAAATGTAATAAACCTTAATCACAAATGTAATAAACCTTAATCACAATGGTAATAAACCTTAATTACAAATGTAATAAACCTTAATCACAAATGTAATAAACCTTAATCACAATGGTAATAAACCTTAATTACAAATGTAATAAACCTTAATCACAAATGTAATAAACCTTAATCACAATGGTAATAAACCTTAATCACAAATGTAATAAACCTTAATTACAAATGTATCAAACCTTAATTACAAATGTAATAAACCTTAATTACAAATGTATCAAACCTTAATCACAAATGTAATAAACCTTAATCACAATGGTAATAAACCTTAATTACAAATGTATCAAACCTTAATCACAAATGTAATAAACCTTAATCACAAATGTAACAAACCTTAATCACAAATGTAATAAACCTTAATTACAAATGTATCAAACCTTAATCACAAATGTAATAAACCTTAATCACAAATGTATCAAACCTTAATTACAAATGTAATAAACCTTAATCACAATGGTAATAAACCTTAATTACAAATGTATCAAACCTTAATCACAAATGTAATAAACCTTAATCACAAATGTAATAAACCTTAATCACAAATGTAATAAACTTTAATCACAAATATAACAAACCTTAATCACAAATGTAATAAACCTTAATCACAAATGTAATAAACTTTAATCACAAATGTAATAAACCTTAATCACAAATGTAATAAACCTTAATCACAAATGTAATAAACCTTAATTACAAATGTAACAAACCTTAACCACAAATGTAATAAACCTTAATCACAAATGTAATAAACCTTAATTACAAATATAACAAACCTTAATCACAAATGTAATAAACCTTAATCACAAATGTAACAAACCTTAATCACAAATGTAATAAACCTTAATTACAAATGTAATAAACCTTAATCACAAATGTAATAAACCTTAATTACAAATGTAACAAACCTTAACCACAAATGTAATAAACCTTAATCACAAATGTAATAAACCTTAATTACAAATATAACAAACCTTAATCACAAATGTAATAAACCTTAATCACAAATGTAACAAACCTTAATCACAAATGTAATAAACCTTAATTACAAATGTATCAAACCTTAATCACAAATGTAATAAACCTTAATCACAAATGTATCAAACCTTAATTACAAATGTAATAAACCTTAATCACAATGGTAATAAACCTTAATTACAAATGTATCAAACCTTAATCACAAATGTAATAAACCTTAATCACAAATGTAATAAACTTTAATCACAAATGTAATAAACCTTAATCACAAATGTAATAAACCTTAATCACAAATGTAACAAACCTTAATCACAAATGTATCAAACCTTAATTACAAATGTAATAAACCTTAATCACAATGGTAATAAACCTTAATTACAAATGTATCAAACCTTAATCACAAATGTAATAAACCTTAATCACAAATGTAATAAACCTTAATCACAAATGTAATAAACTTTAATCACAAATGTAATAAACCTTAATCACAAATGTAATAAACCTTAATCACAAATGTAACAAACCTTAATCACAAATGTAATAAACCTTAATTACAAATGTATCAAACCTTAATCACAAATGTAATAAACCTTAATCACAAATGTATCAAACCTTAATCACAAATGTAATAAACCTTAATCACAAATGTAATAAACCTTAATCACAAATGTAATAAACCTTAATCACAAATGTAACAAACCTTAATCACAAATGTATCAAACCTTAATTACAAATGTAATAAACCTTAATCACAATGGTAATAAACCTTAATTACAAATGTATCAAACCTTAATCACAAATGTAATAAACCTTAATCACAAATGTAATAAACCTTAATCACAAATGTAATAAACTTTAATCACAAATGTAATAAACCTTAATCACAAATGTAATAAACCTTAATCACAAATGTAACAAACCTTAATCACAAATGTAATAAACCTTAATTACAAATGTATCAAACCTTAATCACAAATGTAATAAACCTTAATCACAAATGTATCAAACCTTAATCACAAATGTAATAAACCTTAATCACAAATGTAATAAACCTTAATCACAAATGTAATAAACTTTAATCACAAATGTAATAAACCTTAATCACAAATGTATCAAACCTTAATCACAAATGTAATAAACTTTAATCACAAATGTAACAAACCTTAATCACAAATGTAATAAACCTTAATCACAAATGTAACAAACCTTAATCACAAATGTAACAAACCTTAACCACAAATGTAATAAACCTTAATCACAAATGTAATAAACCTTAATTACAAATATAACAAACCTTAATCACAAATGTAATAAACCTTAATCACAAATGTAACAAACCTTAATCACAAATGTAATAAACCTTAATTACAAATGTATCAAACCTTAATCACAAATGTAATAAACCTTAATCACAAATGTATCAAACCTTAATTACAAATGTAATAAACCTTAATCACAAATGTAATAAACCTTAATCACAATGGTAATAAACCTTAATCACAAATGTAACAAACCTTAATCACAAATGTAATAAACTTTAATCACAAATGTAACAAACCTTAATCACAAATGTAATAAACCTTAATCACAAATGTAATAAACCTTAATCACAAATGTAACAAACCTTAATCACAAATGTAATAAACCTTAATTACAAATGTAACAAACCTTAACCACAAATGTAATAAACCTTAATCACAAATGTAATAAACCTTAATTACAAATATAACAAACCTTAATCACAAATGTAATAAATCTTAATCACAAATGTAACAAACCTTAATCACAAATGTAATAAACCTTAATTACAAATGTATCAAACCTTAATCACAAATGTAATAAACCTTAATCACAAATGTATCAAACCTTAATTACAAATGTAATAAACCTTAATCACAAATGTAATAAACCTTAATCACAATGGTAATAAACCTTAATCACAAATGTAACAAACCTTAATCACAAATGTAATAAACTTTAATCACAAATGTAACAAACCTTAATCACAAATGTAATAAACCTTAATCACAAATGTAATAAACCTTAATCACAAATGTAATAAACCTTAATCACAAATGTAATAAACCTTAATCACAAATGTATCAAACCTTAATTACAAATGTATCAAACCTTAATCACAAATGTAATAAACCTTAATCACAAATGTAATAAACCTTAATCACAAATGTAATAAACTTTAATCACAAATGTAACAAACCTTAATCACAAATGTAATAAACCTTAATCACAAATGTAATAAACTTTAATCACAAATGTAATAAACCTTAATCACAAATGTAATAAACCTTAATCACAAATGTAACAAACCTTAATCACAAATGTAACAAACCTTAATCACAAATGTAATAAACCTTAATTACAAATGTATCAAACCTTAATCACAAATGTAATAAACCTTAATCACAAATGTAATAAACCTTAATCACAAATGTAATAAACTTTAATCACAAATGTAATAAACCTTAATCACCAATGTAATAAACCTTAACAACAAATGTAACAAACCTTAACAACAAATGTAATAAACCTTAATCACAAATGTAATAAACCTTAATCACAAATGTAATAAACCTTAATCACAAATGTAATAAACCTTAATCACAAATGTAAAAAACCTTAATTACAAATGTAATAAACCTTAACAACAAATGTAACAAACCTTAATTACAAATGTAATAAACTTTAATCACAAATGTAATAAACCTTAATCACAAATGTAATAAACCTTAACAACAAATGTAACAAACCTTAATTACAAATGTAATAAACTTTAATCACAAATGTAATAAACCTTAATCACAAATGTAATAAACCTTAACAACAAATGTAACAAACCTTAACAACAAATGTAATAAACCTTAATCACAAATGTAATAAACCTTAATCACAAATGTAATAAACCTTAATCACAATGGTAATAAACCTTAACCACAAATGTAATAAACCTTAACCACAAATGTAATAAACCTCAACCACAAATGTAATAAACTTTAACCACAAATGTAATACCCATTTACCATTTACCCATTTAGATTTCAAAGATGAGAGTACAAACAAAAATACAGGTAGAAACAAATCTCCGACCTTGCAGTTTGTGTGCCAACACGATAGTGCTGCTGTGAACAAGCAAGTGTGCTTGAGAGATGACCTTAAATTCCTTGTTAAATATTGCTGCAGAGTTCTATTTATTATACCCTTTAGCAATAATTCCAGTGCTGGGGTTTTATTTAGTTTTTGCAAAATTATAGACCCAAGCTGCCTGTAATTTAATGTTATAAAATTTAATTTCAACCACAAATGTAAAAACTGCAAGCACAAATGTAATACAATGTAATATCAACCGCAAATGTAATAACCCTTAATCACAAATGTAATAACCTCTTACCACAAATGTAATGTAATGAAATGTAATATCAACAACGCATATACTAACCCTTAACCACAAATGTAATAACCCCAACCACAAATGTAATAACCCCGAAAAACAAATGTAACAAAAGTCAATATTAATCACAAATGTAATAACCCTTAACCACAAATGTAATAACCTCTAAACATGTAATATCAACCAAAAATGTAGTAACTCTCAACCATAAATGTTATAATCTTCAACCACAAATGTAATAACCTCTAACCACAAATGTAATAAAATGTAATATCAACAACGAATGTAATAACCCTTAATCACAACTGTAATAACCTCTAACCAGAAATGTAACAACCCCCACAACAAATACAATAAAATTCAATATCAACCACAAATGTAATAACCCTCAACCACAAATGTAATAACATGTAATATCAACCAAAAATGTAATATCAACCACAAATGTAATAAAACCTAACCACAAATTATATAACCCTCAACCCACAAATGTAATATCCCTGAACACAAATATAATGACCCTCCACAGCAAATGTGAGTTAACAACCATGAATATGATAAGATAACCACAAATGTAATAAAACAAAACCACAAATGTACAAATGTTACCACAAATGTAATAACCATCAACCACAAATGTAATAACATGTAATATCAACCAAAAATGTAATACCAACCACAAATGTAGTAAAACCTAACCACAAATTGTATAACCCTCAACCCACAAATATACTAACCCTTAACACAAATATAATGACCCTCCACAGCAAATGTGATAAAAGTTAACAACCATGAATATAAGATAACCACAAATGTAATAACACAAAACCACAAATATACAAATGTTACCACAAATGTAATAACCCTCAACCACAAATGTAATAACATGTAATATCAACCAAAAATGTAATAGCAACCACAAAGGTAATAAAACCTAACCACAAATTTAATCTTGAATCAGATTGTGAAACGAATGAATGTGCATATGTATCAGATGTGTTTGTGGAATTTGAATGTGATCAGTTCTCGAATGTCCAAGATATGTTGAGGACGACGAATACCCGTAGTCAAAATTTTCCATAACAAATTGTAATTAATATTAGTTAAAATCCACTATGAGTTATGAGCGTTTTGTTTGAAGAAAAGGAATCGATGAATATAGGTATACCGACCAACCTACGCCCTTTCTATAATTGAATTTAAAATACATTAACAAACATTGAACAAACTGAAGCCAAATATATTGGCTTCATTATTTCAAATGGTGTCACTATTACAATTAAATCATATATACTGGCATAGGAGACAGCTCAAGTGACTGCGGCGAAGAAGACTGACACTGGTTTGCTGCACATGATGGAAGATTATTCAGGCTGGATGGAGCATCACAATCTGCCAGCCTCGCCGCATTTTCACACCCGCCGGAAGATGGGGTTACACGTTCTTTGGCAGCCTTTTTGTTTTCTTTTCTTCTTACCAGCACGTAAAGAACGATGTGTAAAAACAGAGCTATGACAGTTTCCCCAGCAGTGATTCCAACGAACATGTAACGAAACTTGTCACCATTGAAAGCAGTACAGACACCGTTTTTGCCACATTTAGTTTTCCAGATTGCACACGATGAATCAATTACATGCCCTGCTATAATAGAACCAGGTATATAATCTGAAATATGAACAGAACATTGAAAATAAACAAACAGTAAATTAGGGTATTCTGTATTACTCGTTTATTCAAAAGACATTGATAATTCAATAAGACAGTGTTTGTCAATATACTTACTGATTAGTCGCACACATATATAGCGCAGTCCAAGAGCAACTGACTTGTCCTCTTCAGCAACAACTCTATAATTGATTAAGCACATGTCTGTATAGTAATATTCCGCAATAAATCAGCGTAGCAACGTATTTCAAATGATGAGGATGCTCAAATGATGTAGCATGGTGATGGCAATGTGGTTCCAGAATGTATGAAACTAGTCCCTAATTCAGTCACTGGTATTTGCTACACATGTATAGTAGGTGGACATGTATTGTAGAGTGTGTATATTAAATTGTATGCAGATGTTAAAAGCGGTTAACATACTGCTTTGCATCAAACATTAAACTACTATGACTGGGATAGTTATATTGAGTCTTTAATAATTGCATATCATAGCACTATGAAGATAAATCTTTCTTTATAGCATTTGCCAGTTATGTAAAACAGAAACCCGCTGCCCAATGATAAAAAAGGAGTGCTTAGTCCTGGTTTATTAGGGACTGTGTTGATATTATCAGTACCTTTATGGCAATAAGTATTGAATTGAGAAAGTATTGAAACAGATCATACACCCCAAGTTTACCTAACTCAAGCTAATTAATGACATTTCATTACCTCGTTTCATAAACCTATAACATTGTTATAGTGATATTTAGTACATCATACCATGGTTGCCATTACAGCTATTTCATAGTAGAAGTAATATGTGGTACAACCTGGTATTGTATATATTGCACATACCTCATTGTAATATTGATGCTTGGTATTATCCCTGCGCTGTTGAATAATGCAAAAATTACCAAGACAATAATAAATGGTATGAGATTTCCTTGACACGCATCTTTGGGACAAAGGCCTTGTGATACGTAGCGTGCTTCCGTCGCAGTGTCAGTGTTCGTTGATATGCAAGTGCAGTTGGTAAATTTCTAAAAACAAATGAAAATGAAAATATATACTAGTAGTAAATATGTGCCCCCACAATAATGTTGTCAAAACGTTTTATAGTAAAATACACTAGAATATCACAAGTGGAGCAAAATTCTTTGTGGGATGTATTTTCAAGTTTCACGTTAAAGATCATCGTGTATAGTGAGCAACAACAGGCTTTACCAATAACACAAATTAATGTGAATAATTATAACTGCAAATGTACCTTGTCAGACGGAAAATCAGAACATCCAGCATAGCATGGAGAGAAATAGTTTCGGCCATCCGACCCACATACAGGCTGGTAATGCTCGGTGGAACACCCACAGTCTGAATTGCACGATGCTGATAAATGCTCGTTTCTCCTATTGGTAAAAGAAGTAGAACTAACGAAAATACTACAAAAATACCAATCCAATATTGTTAAAGATGAAGAAGCATTTCGTTTTAGATTGTATATATCTCAACAATAAAATAAAACAATTCCTTGAAGAATGTTTTATACACAACAAATTGAATAAGAAAGCAATTTTCATAAACATTAAGACAGTTTCTAAATACCTTAGAGATAAAGTTTATAGATAAGCATCAAGCCAGAGATAGGGGCGTCATTCAATTTTATTACTCACTTGCATTTTGTACCATACTGTATTCTCTATATATATATTGCGTTATAAACATTTTCCATTTATTTCGTTTATATTTGAAGCCATGCTAATAATTAAGTAGTGTATCCTATGATACAACTATGCGTTCAAATAATGGAAAAGAAATCAGTTTTAATATCGATACCAGTTCTTCGCCCAGTATAAACTGACATACAACCAAACAAAGAATGTGCTTGGTCCCATATATTTTAGTTATTTCGGTAAGTTATTTTCAACATTTAAATAAAGTTTTCTTGATAGTGAGCCATAATTTTCACAGTGAAATATATACTTAAATTAAGATAATATAGTGTGATAGATTGGGATATTTCAATACTATTCATTGAAATAAATACATTGCATTGTCACCCACATTGCTACTGTTCCATCTTCTGGATTCGTAAAATCAATTCCCTCACAGGGAAACGCAAGTAGTAACCATGAACTGATTACACTAATAACTGATAAAACTAAAACCATCTTGATAACACCAGTGAGCGTTAGGTGAAGTTTCTTTATGATATATCCTGTTGTTATAGTAGATAGTACATTAGGTAGTAGCCACGTCAAACCTATATCAAAGAAATATATGTTTACTACATTAACAATATGACTAGTATATGAAGCGATGTGGGTGCCTTAATTTGTCTTATTTTACATTAGTAGATGATATATTAGTTATTTCTTAGCAGCACTCTCACACATCTGAGCGCTAGCTATCAGTTCGGTTTTTCAGTTCGATTTGTATCCGTCCGAATTGTGCTTTAATGCACGGAGTTCCCAAATACTTTCTCTCTCATTCTGTACAATGCAGTAATTCAAAACAAGACAAACTGCTTGTGAATCCTGTGGACAGACCATCAAATAACTCACAAAATAGTTCTAATAAATTTAAGGCTTTCCATACATTTTCCCAGAGTAAAAATTCGTTTACACAACTTTTGCAATCTGACTTTTTCTTCCTTTCAAACAAATGTCAAATGATGGTTTGTATGGTTGTCACGCTTTCGAATGTCACCATAATATGGTTGGCTGCAGCTTGCATTTTTTGGGTCATTGCGAGAACAGTTCAAGTATATTTTTGTCGTCATCCTCATTTTTGAATTATGGTAAATTTATTACGAGAAACCACTCTCATAAAGCAACTTTATCAGAAGTGATTATTATTTATTGGAGTATCGTTTGATGTGTAATCACCGCTACTAATTACCATGAGGCTGGTGGTGGTGGGGCTGATAGTTGCAGTTGCGTAGACGTCACCTTGAGTCGTTGATCGCCAATGTTCATGCTTGTTTTAAGAGTTGCATGGTGGTTGCGATCGCTGGTGGTACTGGGGTGTAAGGGTATTTGCTACTCTTTAATAGTAGCGATGTCTGCATTATACTTCGTGTCTCACATGACCCTACAAATTCTATATTCTGTAACATTCAGTTTTCTTGCTAGTTGAAACCGAGTTATATAACCGAGTTGAACTCTACAAGATTACCAAGCAAAAATTGACTCCACCAAACGCCTTAGATTTCTTCAAATGCAAAAATAACAAATTGATTGCCTAAAAGTTCGATTTTGTGAATAATGTTTTCAATGGATTAAGTCACAGTCCCTCTATCCCCGGTCTGGAAACGACTAGCGTTCTTTTGTCTCGAACCGCAGTGCGGGTAAACAAACCGTTCACACGCGGGCCGAGGGAGTCAGGAAGTCAGACAGATTACAATACCTTCAAAAGTTACCGTCATGCAAAGCGATACCTCATTGTATGACTTCACTTTGACTTGAAATTCGGACAACCACAACGTAAACAAACATGTAAACAAAATTATCACTATGAAATTTGTTTTTTCTGAACCCTGATACGCATCACAACCAGCCTACCAACTCATAAACATCCAGTTCCTGCAATGCAAAGATTAATATCGGGAATTATGTTCATTTTCTCGTTTTAATAGGGGAAAAACTTCGCGTGCCAACATGCTGACATCGCTAAACAAATCTTGTCAAAATGGCGTCGTTCATGCTAACGTAGTCGATCTTGGGGGGTTCATAACAGCTCAAGTCAACCATACAACAACTAATGACTTTATTCTATGCAAACGTATATAACAATACTTCAATGTTTGTATATAAATGATTTTTTTAGCACAGAATTGAGTACATTGTCATTTCAAAACGTCGCCATTTGCATTTACGATCTAAAAAGCAACCATAAAAGTCACTCGATTTAACATTAATAAAATGCGGTGTGACAAATAACAAATCAGCCCACCAATTTTTAATGATATGTTTCGATCATAAAATGTCAAAATCGAAGACAAATATTGGTTTCGCGCCGAGAAGTATGGTAAATAAAATTGAGTTCATTTCAATCACCCCAAAATCAAAAACGACAAATATCTGGGTAAAGGTATGAAAATTTGTTGCGAAAATGTGTCGCTGCTGGTAAAATAGATGAATTAAAGAACTACTCGCCGGCTAAAATATGACCTTATACAGATATCCTGATTAAAAAACTATGTGAAAAAGTACGAATTCTGGAATAAACAACTAAGTTGTAAAAAAATACATAACACTAACGATGTCAAATCACGTACTGATCACGTGACAATGCTTTGTCCCACACTCGCAATGCGCCTTTGCCTGGGAAGGAGACCAATTCACACCTAATACAATGACCGTTTTTTAGACCGGGGATATAGGGACTGTGATTAAGTATTGCATCAACAGCTGTTCGCAATATTGGATTCATTGGAGTAAATGCATACCTTTTTGATCAATGGTAATTATGAGTCTCATAACAGACAGAATTTACTTTAAGCAATCACGAACGGAAACTGGACTAAAATAAAACAAAATGGAGTTGTGGACACATTTTCTCCTGCGATGTCCCACAGAGGTCGGTCCTTTGTACAATTTTCATGGCAAGAACAACATTGGGTACAGGTGGAAACTTTGCCCATGGAAAATGGTTGACGAAATGTCACGCACTATTAACTATCTTGCAATAACAGCAAGCGCTACGAGTAAATGCAGAGGTTAAATTCACTGATTATTGTTTCAAACTCCGGATTAATATACTACTCTTTTGGATGCAAGTGGAACTAAAGTAATAAGAATGTATGTGTTGGTGATTAAATATATGTATTTAATTTGGAAATTTACCACTTGTTTCCGGTCAATGCACAGATCAAAAATGTAAAATGAATTAAAGAAAGCTGCAGTTAAATATTTTGTTGGTGAAGTTTCAGTGTTTCAGCAAAAAGACATGTTACTGTTTTCAAGTGATCTCTTTTTTGAGGTCACTCCATGTATGGATCTTTTATAATACATAACTTCTGGTGAGAAATTAACACTGTATACATGTTCTCGTACAATTATTTTCAAATTAATTAAATAAATTAGGAACATTCAGATATTCCATCTACACAAATTATGAACATTCAGATTTCCCATATGCACAAATTAAGGACATTCAGACATCCCATCTTCACAGCACTTATAACTTCAACGTTTTCAGAGGTCTCATTGTATTTTGTCTTTTCAGTCCATATGGAGCTCGTAAAATTGAAGATGCGTGAAGCTGCATTCCGACCATAGAAAAGAATGTCTACAACATGTGCATACGCTCCTAGGTACATGATTTTAGTTGCATCCAAAAACATCCTGGAACCTATACACGGAGTTAGCCGATATATTTAAGTTAGAGCCGAGATACCCCTAACAAATCATAGGATCTATACGTGGTAGTACCCGATAGATTTGAGTTATACGTTAGGGGTACCCAACAGAAACTAGCACCTATACGTATGAGGTACCGATGGATTTATGTTATACGCGAGAGGTACACAACAGATCCTGGGACCTATACGCAGGAGATACCGGACAACAATATAGAGATATGCAAATTAATATTTGATAGATAATCAAAAGATACGCAACAAAACCTATTTGCACGTCAAATACGTATAATACTCGATAAGTAGGCAAGAAACTATACCAAAGAAATACCCGGCGAGAGATACATAGCGTATATAGAACTATACCCGACCGATGGAAAATTTTCTTTGGTTTCCAAGCGTTTATTTTGTGAATAAATTATATATACTCCGAGTGTATAACCACTTCTCAGATGAGCTAAGATCTATCATTTACAGACTTCAAAATGCACAACTTACAAATCTTATAACGGTTATAAACGCTACTCGTCATCCAGACAAACTTGACACTGTCAGGCGTATTCTTCAGACATTAAACCCAACTTAAAAAGTGCTATACTCCTCCATCATATGACGATTTATATAGCGTGTTATGCATGCCAACTGGTTGTGCTGCTGGGTAAATTTTGCTGAATTTGAAAACTATTCATATTCACTCATTTACATTTTTATTGAATGTCCGCCGATTGGTACCTACTTCCGTTTCATTGCTTGCATTTCTATTGACCCTTTACAACTTTGGTTTGACGGTATCTCCATTGTGGTTCGTTATTCATACATTACATCAATCACGGAAATTACTCTCTCAGTGTGAGAGTATTGTCTATTTTGTCATCTGTATTTTGTCATCAAAATTTTCTATCTAGATCTCCTGGTAGAATGAATAGGAAGGAAGTTATTTTGGGTGTCTCAATTCTTTAGTATAGTTGGACCGCAAATGGTGGTAATGGTTGTATCTATGTGTCTGCATCTCAAACATTTCTGTCGCTTGGATTTTTTTTTTGGGCGGGGGGGGGGTCATAACCAGTAAATAAAATCATTATACTATAACACTACATTGAACACTCACTCAGCATGACTTCATTCACATTGTGTCATTATATGAATAGCACGAATTATAAAATTGTCCAAATACCTACCCATAAGAACACTGGTGAAACTAGGATTTAAAAGAGCCATTCGTTGAAAAAACTTTGGTAAGAATAAAGCAAATCCTACTGGTCGATTAATCGAGAACCCACATATCGCCAATAAAAAGACGCCACTACTTAGGAGTCTTGCGTACACTCTCACATAGTCTGAAGTACGAAAAAAACAAAACAATCTGAATCATGAACAAATGTAGTTTAAACATTTCAGATTTGTTTGAGAATGTTAAATTTAATGATGATTACGTCATTCATTTTTTTAAATTACAATATTAGCTATATGAATACGTTTTAATACAGTTTTTCAAGATTGTTTTTTATTGCTTGATATTATGCGATTCCTAAATGAAAATGTAAAACGCCAGATTCTCACCTTTCAATGTCTTCAATAGTCCATTTTGTTGCACAGCACTATCAACTGTTTTCTTTGGTGGGCGTTTTTGTTTTGCTATTTTCGTTGGCGATGGAACCTCCATTGCTTTCGGAAAGAAAAACATTGGAATAGCGATGACCAGCATAGATATTGCACCAATGCAGCTAACCATCCACCACGCACCAACCCAACGCGGATCTTTCATTGATATATTGATAGTTGTCATGTCAACACGATAGAAATCAACGTAATACCGTAGACATATACCAGCAATGAAGAAGCCCAATGGAGGTCCCAATCCTAAGGAAGCCTCGTAAAACCCTGAATATGAAAATGTATATATTACCGGTGATATTACCTTCAGCATGATAGTTATATACACACTTAATATTAATATTTTGACGTAAAATTGTAATATAAGTCAACTACATGAGATAAAAAGTGATTTACATTTTCACCAAATGTGTGGTTTATTGGGGGTTGTTGAGATTCATCATGCACAGGGGATATCTTTACTAAATTTACAGTTTGTTGTGCTAAAGCGAGAAGCGAGTTCTCAGTTTGGTCGAAGGAACGCGCTAAAATAGGAAAAGATTATGGCCGGAAAATCGAAACTTGGTGACAGTGAGCGTAGAATGAATTCACCTAAATTAGGCGATTTACTATGTTAATTCTTCCTAACACTTGTTGCAAAGACAGTAATCATCTGAGTCACCGTTGAAGTCAGCTGTGAACCACGGGGAACACTGAATTCTGTGACACAAACTTATATCCATAACCTGAAGTCGTCGCGCTCGTGCAAACCACGATGATGTCAAGACAGTGTGAAAGTTCAAGGAATCACTGAGATTATACCGGATGGTAACGTTTGCCATGATATAAAACTACATGATACTCAAAGATAATTGGAAGTCCTGTGATAACCGTTCATTAACGAGCTAAAAATCACACTCTCTTCGGGTTATCTGCCCACTGCTTCGGTCTTCCTAGGTTAAATTGTTGTGCTGAGATAATGTCGGTGTCGGATATTGAGCGCGACAATCAATTTTGGATGCATGGCTTATTTTGCCACCGAAATTGTGTTCAACGGAAAATATGTCAACAACATGGTTGCAGGTTTCAACTGATTTAGTTTAATGTACATTAGCTTTCAGATTTATTGACTTGTGTTGAACATTGTGACGTCATCAAGACTAGTTGCCATATAAGTAGTAGGCAGTTGGCAGCTACCGAGTGCAAGTATAGTGTTGGCTAATATTTATTTTAATAAAGAATTTCATTATTTATGATACTGTGTGTGTTCGTACAGTCAGAGCTTGTTCCACACAATCTTTATCCATAGCCCTTGATTTGGATTGAGAGAACAATTCTCTTGGGCGTGTATGTGCTAGCACCCTTTAAAGCAGCGAGGGAAAATTATCCCCCCCCCCTACCAATCGGCCCGATACCCATTTGTGTTTGGTTGTCTTGGGACAGGGGAATGATGATGGGACACAAGGAATGAAAACCCTTGGTTTGGTAGGTGATCAAACTCGATCTTTCACATATTGAATGCCGATTCTTGACTTCAGTCAGTTGTTCCATGTGTTCAGACATAGAATTGAAATAATTCTTGTGGATCACACGTAATGTTTAAAGCTTACTATCACCCGTTAACTGGCGCTTCATACAGCAGAAGGCTGTGCAAATACTGATATTTTCTGTACACATGTATGAGTTTAAATTATATTGTAGCTATTTCATCAGTGTGACAGACATACAGGACATACAGCTTTTCGTCAGGGAATGGAAATTTCTCGTCCTTACATCGATCGAGGTTACAATTTCACGAATTTATGTACATTGTATACTAGTTCAGTCTGTGTGACTAATGTTTTTTTAGTTCAATTATTAAACTACAAAAAACAAATGTGTTGTGTTGTGACGATAGTGATTTATGAATAGTGCATGAGAATTTTTGTTTATTTTCCATTTATTTAATTTATTCTACTAGGTACTTACCAATATACAGCGGGGCGTTGTCACCAGCATTGTCGTCGATGTATGACAATATCAGAGTTTGTGTTGGTGCAAAACCAATTCCAAGCAGGGAATTCCCAACAAGGAATAAAATGTAAGCCAACTGACCGCCGGTTGCAACTTTCTTCCCGCCTTCGTCACACTGTGTCGCATTCCACATCCCCTGGTTTTCACCATCATTCACGCACAAGCCTTCTAGAACAGCTCCAAAACTAGTGTCATTTTTCACTTCATCGTATGCATATGGATCACTGATAAATTGTGGCACGGCCGATATAGAAACCCCCAGTGCAACAATCATGCCGCCAACTGCTATCCATTTAGGCCTCTGATCGGTCGGGCGACCAAAAAAGTAAGTCACAATCGGTAAAGCTACCAATGTTGCTGACATAGACACTGTTACAACACTTGCAAGTTGTGTGCTAGGTAACTCATATCTCACCTCGACTGTTGTCAATAGAGCTACAAACGCGATAGTTACCCACATTACATTGAGATTGAAAAGAAATCCACAAAACACGAAAAAACGAATGTCATTAAATGGATTCTTTGTTGTTGCCCGATGTTCGATAGCGTCGACAGATGACTCTTGCTTGTTCTCGAGAATATCCATATCCATATCTATATAGTTCTTCCCTGGCTATAACTATACCACTTGTATTCTTGGAATTCCAACCCTAACAAACAAATATCAAAAAATAATCATTGATTTTTATAACATATTTCTCATCCAGTCGGTTAGCACACCGTTAAAAAAGTTTTATTTTGGGAAAAAATCTAGAATGGACCAGATTGTGATAATGGTGCAAACACATTGTGGTCATCCAACAGCTCGAAATGGGGTACAGTATTGAATTCTCACCAGCGTATCTAATGAGAAAATATCAGTGATCACTATATGGGATGTAACATTTACCTAAATGTATATTACTATATTATATAATTTGAATACTCTTAAACTTTAATTATATCTCACCACTGTAAGTTATTCAAACTGAAATAACCGATACACTAATAATTATATCACGCTAAGCCATAGGGTTTCCATAGGGTTCGAAGGCCTAGGTAAATGTGAAGGTGATTTATTATGCAAATCTGATAGCATTAAATACATGCTAGAAGCAATCGCTCAAATGTTAGAATCTGAAATTTGTCAATGTCTTTTATCTAAGCCATCTCAGAACTGTCAAATCAACTGTTAATGACAAAAAAGGGTCATTTTACTTAACAACGTAAAATACCATATTTACTGCAATATCTATCATCATGTTTATTGTTGGTTGTATACAAGTCTCAACTGACGTCACGTAAAACTGACATTACGGCAAATTGACTTTAACCATTGCTGGCTGTAAAGATTGGTTGAACACATCGACGGAACTTATTGTCTGTGTATCTCCGAGAAGGCCAGTGTGTCAATACGTGGTTGAAACAGCCGTAGGACTTCGACGGACACTTCATTTATTTAATACATCAACTTACTATACAACTTCTGTAATTTTGTATTGCTTTGCCGTCATTCTATTGACGTGTTAGGCTGGTAGGACACTGGAAATTTGGCAATATTTAATGTTGGCAACGGCGTCAGTTTAAACGATTCACTCGTACATTGTTTACACTTGTGTAAGCCCCATGCTACTGTACGGGCTCTTACTCATTGAGAATTGGTTACAGCAATTCCAGTCACTGATTTGACGCTGAAGTAGTGCTAGATATAGATATCATTTTAGGTTACACACCTTGTTTTCACATTTACATAAGTTGTAACTAGAAATATAAACATCGGCTGCAGATCAGAGGAATGATTGATAGATATTGCTCACAATACTCTTTAAATTATGAATACAATAGCACACGTGCTACATCTGGTTCTGATTCTGCAGATTTATTTGCAAACTTTTTTGCAAATGTTTCCACTTACCATAATATTTCTAATTTCCCTGATCTTAATTACCCCTGTACTGACCAATAATCCCATTTCACACTCTCAGTTCATAGCATTAGAGAGGCTATTACTGCCCTTGATAATAATAAATCTGGGGGGTATGATGGTATTTCTACTCGTGTTATTAAGCCGTGTATTGACGTTATCTGTATACCCCTTTATATAATATTTCAAAAGTCTTTATATTTGGGTCATTTCCCTTCTCAGTTGAAATGTGCTAATATTGTTCCAATTTTTAAATTGGGCTGCTCACAATCTGTTGTTAACTATCGTCGAATTTCTTGGTTATCATCCTACCTAAGTCATAGGCAGCAGAGAGTAGTTTTAGATGGTCACGTGTCTAAACGGTTTCCTGCATTGTCTGGGCCTTTGTTATTTGTTATGTATATTAATGACATCACCCACCTTGATATCTCTGCCAATCTTAGTCTTTGCGCTGACGATACCAAGCTTTATAGGTCTATTACATCTCCAACATACAGTCATACTTTGCAAACTGATCTTAACAAGTTTGTGGAGTGGTGCGACATTTGGAAATTATCACTAAATTTAGAGAAGTGTAAATTTATTACCTTCACTCTTAAGAAAAAAAAATATTTCCAGCTATAAATATTCTATCAAAGGTATACCTAAGGTATAACTGGTTTTTATGTGAAGTGGTGGTTTTTATCATTCAACACTTTCCCATAATACGTCATCATTTAAGCTTATACGAGGTCTTGGACGGAGTCAGTGAATTGAACTAATTACGATATAAACTTTGTTCACAGACCTGACAGTATGTGTAGTCTTTTAATATAGGGAGCAATTAATCAAACAGATATGACGTGTTAAGTAATTCGTATGATTGTCTATATGCGAGTTGAATGAAGCCTTAAACTCCCCTGTAATTGGCTAAAGTTTGGAAAGTAAATAAAGAGAGTCTTGGCCACTCTGAGAGAGATATACACGAGATGAGGCGAGTTTGAGAGAATGCTCCACGAAGCGAGAGAGTCTTGGGGGACTTATCCCCGAGGCATTCTGTCTTGGAGAGTTCTCGACGGGCGACTAAGACTAGAAGTTGACACGTAATCTAGATCTGTGCGTGTCTTTGTTCGGTGAAAGGTTGCGAATGTAACGATCCCTGGTACCTGAGATGAAGGTTTAATAACACGAAAATTAACTCATCATAATGATATTTCTGCAATTATTTCTTTGTATCTTGTTTATGTCAGACATATTCTTGAATATGACAATTTAAATTTGTTAAATATTTATGTGGAAAGTTACGTGTGCATTGTAGTATTTCATGTCATCCTATTTATTGCAAACTTTTTAATATTACTTTTTTTTCTAATAGGAGAACTATTCTTGATCTTCTCTTTTTATATAAAATTGTTAATTCTTCTTATGACTGCCCTGTTATTCTTGCCAATATTTACTTTTATGTTCCAAATAGGAGTTTG
This sequence comes from Saccoglossus kowalevskii, assembly GCF_978046115.1. Lineage (NCBI taxonomy): Eukaryota > Metazoa > Hemichordata > Enteropneusta > Harrimaniidae > Saccoglossus > Saccoglossus kowalevskii. Next base: position 25,950,111 of record NC_140643.1, on the reverse strand, counting down.
AGACGCAAACCATTTTTTAAACCTGACTGTGGATCAGTCAACTGCAGGAAGCATTCGTCCCTTTTAAAGTGTATGACATTATTTAATGACATTTCATTTAAATGTAATATTGATATTTTTTCATCTTGATATAGTTTTAAATCTGTATTGTATAATTATTTTAAATTTTATTTTGTTAATAAATAAATAAATAACTAAATTAATAAATAAATAAATACTTTAATAAAAGTGGCTTGACAGAAATTAACATATTTGTGAATCTAATTAGAAATCAACAGATGTAATAACATAGGTTAAATAGCTTATTGTTTGCCATATTTCTCTTATAAATGTCTATTATTGTTTAGAGTCACAGTTGGGCCCTGTAACTGGCATATTTCCCGGAGCACCCCTCTATGATGTTACTAGCCTGGGTCGGTTATGCATGATAATTTGGACTGCCATTAAATAAAGTAAATAATTCAGATATTTGTGTTATATGTACCAGTACAAACTAATAAATTGTGGGTGGTTGACATGTTGAATCACCTAAAATACCCGGATGCCATTTTGGCCGTGTTGTATTTTAATAATGAAAATAATGTTCTCCTCCTACTTTGTGTATACTATATTAAATATTTCAATGTTGAGTAAAGAGCATAATAAAATATCTATTTGAAACCCGTTTTGAATAAAAATTGGACAAATTAATGTATACACTAATGTATACAGAAATTAGCGTGTTTGTAAATTTCATAACAAATTCATAACGTATTCTCAAGTCGAGTAGTGAGCCCTCTATTTTATTGTTGAAGGTTGCAAATATAAACTTGAGATTACGAAAATTTCTCACATAAGAATTAACTTGTCGAATGTATAGATGAACATTGCTATATCAAATCAAAGTGTCAAAAACGAAAAGATTTGTCTGAACGACATTCCAATATAAGCGAATGGTTGGGGTAAATTAAGTATTATAAAATTCGAACCTTAAACAGGTTGCTCAACTACTATTGTATTCATCCTAACAATATTTCTCTTAACGTCTAAATGTGATATTCCTTTCAAGAACAAAAAGTTTTTTTTAGTCGTACACGGATTTCGCTGTTTAAATTCAAACAACATTATGCAGCCGACAAAAAACCAAGTCTCTTGACTAATTTCAAATATGAAATCTATTGAACTCTTACTGTCCGTTTCTCAGTCGATTTATACGCGTAAAATGTAATTTCGCTTCATTCTAAATATAGACACGTAATGCATCGTCCGAGCAGATATAAATAACAGCATGCTACTCGCATGATTCGGTTTAGCATGCTAATTTTGGCCGCCATCTTGCCCTAATTTATACCTTATATTTCTCTTTAAAAGATTCCTGGCTTTTAATTATTGGGTTTAATTAACAACGTCCTCGAATCATTAAACTAAACTGAAAGTCAAGAATCTGAACGATCCCATAACTTTGAGTCTGTGTGTCCACAGCCGTTGGTTGTTCATTCCAGACCGGAGTAATTACGTAAATGTGTCTCATAAATTAATCATAATATAACAGACAGTACGCCGTCGCATCGACCTCGGCTGCGCGTCGGTCACTACTCCCGCTGTACTGTCTTCGTGCATACTTTGAGGTATCTTCTTAATAACCTTAATATTATATATCCTGTCCTTCCAAGGATACATCATGGGAATGTCGAAATCCAGACCGGAGTAATTACGTAAATGTGTCGCATAAATTAATCATAATATAACAGACATTACGCCGTCGCATCGACCTCCGCTGCGTGTCGGTCACTACTCCCGCTGTACTGTCTTTGTGCATACTTTGAGGTATCTTCGTAATAACCTTAATCATATATATCTTGTCCTTCCAAGGATACATTATGGGAATGCAGAAATCCAAAAAGTTTAGAACAGAATCAGCGAACGTCTCTTTGTGTGGAGTTCGGTCGAGGACGCTAATGCGCGTAATCATTCCATATTTGGAATTCGCATTTCCTTATATGGTAGGAAAAAATACCCCGTGAAATATCGCAAAATTACGACACGCTGTAACTTATGGCGTTACTGCGACAGATAATTATATAAAATATAGTGACGCCAAAACACAACATGATTCCTGAAATGTTTCAGCGATATCACTTTAGCAGACTGTGGTTGTATAACTGGTAAATAGTGTATAATGAAAAAACAAATCATCGTCGTTAAGGAAATCAGCTTCTTGGTTAATACATTGTTCAAAATAACAATGTTTATAGAAAAATAGCTAACTTACAGATAAATATTTGTCTAGCCACTGCTTCTTGTATGATCGTCTGACTGGCTGTCATATGGAAGATTGTAATGTAACTAAAATAATTCGTATATTTGTGATATATGTACCATTACAAATTACGAAATCGTGGGTGTTTGACATGTTGAACACCCACGATAATAATAAAAGATCTGTCTGATGCCTCTTTTGAATAAAAGTTGGAAATAATAATGTATACCCTTTTCGTAATTACAGAAGATAGCGTATTTGTAAATTTTATAACAAATCTGCAGGTGTAATAACATTGACAACAACTCATTTTGGTTATCATAATTTGTTTCACAAATGTCCACACTATTCTCTACACTAAAAAAAAGAATAAATGTCAAACCGCATATACACCAGCCCCGTATTCTCAAGTCGAGTAGTGAGCCCTCTATTTTATTGTTGAAGGTTGTAAATTTAAACTTGAGATTACGAAAATTTCTCACATAAGAATTAACTTGACGAATGTATAGATGAACATTACTTCTAAGTTTGTTATTAGAAACATAAAATAAGTCACAAAAACGAAAAGATTGGTCTGAAGCAAGACATTCCAAAATAAGGGAATGGTTGGGGTAAATCATTAAGTATTATAATGGTCGAACTTTAAACAGGTTGCTCAACTAGTATTGTATTTATCATGTTTGAATTTAACACTTTGCAGTAATGAATCCAACGTAGTACACATTGTCAGAGACCAGTTGATGAGAAACAACAGTATCTAGCCTACATAAAAATAAAGTCACTTGACTAACTTCAAATATGAAATCTTTTGAACTCTTACCGCCTGTTCCTCTGTTGATATATACGCGCGAATATTTTGAAAATGTCATTTCGCTTACAGTCTAAATATAGACAGTAGTCACATAATGCATCGTCCGAGCATGCGCAGCAGATTTAAATGAGAGTATTTTAAGCACCTCACTTGAAAATTATGCATACCATCCACATTTATTCGTGATATATGCTCTCTGATTATCAGATAGATAATAATTATTGAATTCAAATTTACGTAATTTATAACATTTTCCCATCCCTGCAGTTTATTGTCTGAACGAACACCCGCACATTGGCGCGTAGTATCCAGGTAGTATAACCAGTCACCTTGGTCACACACTATAAAACGTCTCCAGGCATTAAAACAAGAACTTCAAACATAACAATAACAATATCAGACACAAATTAAAATAATTCACACACTAACAAATTATTACAATAAAAACGAAACTTAGTAGGCACGTTTCGTTAAGTTGATAAACGTGTAGGGGATTAATATTTCAGTTTTCTGAAACTGTGATTAACAGGCGTTCTGCGTACATAAGCCCTCATTTTAAACAAGTAAACTCTTGTTATAACACTTTTCGGTCGATAACAATTCCACTCCCACTGTCAACATTTACATTCATTGTCCTACTGAGATGTGTTTAGAATCAAGGTTAAGCGTTGTAGCTTGCACGTTTTTTGAAGCACTCCTCCATGATGCTACTCGCATGGTTCGGATCAGCATGCTAATTTCGCCTGCCATCTTACCCTAATGATATGTTATATTTCTCTTTAAAAGAACCCTGGCTTTTAATTATTTGGTTTAATTAACAACGTCGTAGAATCCTTAAACTAAACTAAAAGTCAAGAATCTAAACGATCACAACACTTTGAGTCTGTGTGTCCACAGTCGTTGGTTTTTAATTCCATACCGGAGTAATTATGTTAATATGTCGCATAAATTAATCATAATATAAAATATAGTGATGCCAAAACACAACATGATACCTGAAATGTTTCAGAGATATCACTTTAGCAGACTGTGGTTGTATACCTGGTAAATAGTGCATGATGAAAAACAAATCATCTTCATTAAGGAAATCAGCTTCTTGGTTAATACAGTGTTCAAAATAACAATGTTTATAGAAAAATAGCTAACTTGCAGATAAATATTTGTCTAGACGCTGCTTTTTGTATGATCATCTAGCAGGCAGGCTGTGATATGGAAGATTGTAATGTAACTAAAATAACTCGGATATTTGTGTTATCTGTACCAGTACAAATTAAGGAAACGTGGGTATAGAACATGCGACATCCACCGCGGTTTAAATCTTTCCACCGCGCCACCGCGGATAAAATCACTCTCACCGCGGTTTAAATATTATCACGAGGTGTAAATTAAAGTGAAATTGTCGGAAATTTGAAATGAAGTCGAAAATACAGGTGAAAAACTGAGAAAAACAGTGAATGACCCTAACAAGCCCTTTAAAAATATGGCTGGACAGTCACGTAAAAATGTTTAATCTATTTCTTAAAGGGGAGCAGAGGTGTGGCTTTTGACACTCTGTACATGAAATTTGAGATCTATGAATGAATTCTGTCGATAAAAACAACTTATATGTGCTGCGAAATGCCCTAAATATCGGGTATAAAACGGGCTGTGAAGCAGACGACAAACGCCCGCTTTGCCTTGCGTCATTTCGCCTCTAGAGGGCCAGTCAGATGATGTCATCAGTGAACACTGATAACTGAACCCCATTCATGCTAGTACGTCAATCCCATAAAAATGCTACTATGAAAGACCTTGTTAACTGACAACTTAAAAGTTGAACTATGGAGAGGTGCTGTGTTATGAATGCCATAACAATTCATGTTGTTTCTCAAAATCCCAAATAAAAATTCCCGTTGCTGGTTGCGAGAAATCGGCGGAAGAACTAACCTGAAAGTGAAGACACGTACAGCGTTCTTGCTATAGTAAACAGTGTGTGAATAAATATTGTACGAGTTAAAACTAAATGAGAAATATGCTAATATCACTTGAACCACAGTATTCATTTTGCTCAACTTCCCACTTTTTAAACGATCGCTTAATTTCCGACCTCACTGTATTTTCCAACCGGAAAACGACCACATTTTTACCGTTTTTTTTCTCTCGCTCACTTAATGAAAACACCGACCGCTCGCCCAAACACTGGTCACCGGCACAGGAGTAGTCAAAATGTTTGGGGATATACGAGTGTTAACTATTATAAATTCTGAACGGCTCTTCAAATCTATACCACTCTGTATCATTCGCGAACAACTTTATCTGTGTGACTGTCCAATACTAGAGCCGGTACAATATTGTAAACAAATGCCATGACATCTCAGTCATATCGCTATTGTATACACCACTTTGTTTTATTCTGGTTTGCACAAACGTTGAATAGCCGTCAACAATTCAAATATATTTAGTTTTTAACTATCTATAATTATATGCACTATATTTGACCCTTTGACCTAGATTTGATTGGAATAGAATATTATATTTTAAACAATATTCTGACGTTACTTACTGCCCCAAAAATGTTTCAACACAATTGCGGTATGACTGTCCGATTTACAAGTGCATCGGGTAATATATTAATAACCATTCTTACCAATCGCTAGCTTAGGAGAGAGTAGGAAATTATGCATAGATTTCATGACGCCGTCTGACCGCGGTCGGATACGAAAAGCTCGCAGTATATTTTGAGGTCGTTTACTTAGTGCGCTGCTTTTCTAATTACGTAAATTTGTTTACAATGTTGTACCGGCTCCAAAAATTTCAACATTGTAATATATCGCTTTCATAATAATTACGCAAAGTCAGTTATTTAATATTGGACACAGGTGAAGTTTCGTCCGCGAACGATACAATGCGGTATAGATTTGAAAAGTAGTTCGGAATTTAAAAATAGTTAGTACCCGTTGTATTCCCAAACTGTACCACTCAAAACCACTATTTCGATCACTCCTGTGCCGTGACCAGTGTTTGGGCGACCGGTCGGTGTTTTCAATGGGTCGATGAGAGAAAAATTACGATAAAAATGCGGTCGTTTTCCGGCCGGAAAATAAAGTGCGGTCGGAAATTAAGCGATAAGCGGTCGATTAAAAGTGGGAAGTTGGGCGAAATGATTACTGTAGTTCAAGTGATATTAGCGTATTTCTAATTTAGTTTTTAACTCAAACAATATTTATTCACTCACTGTTTACTATAGCTAGAGCGCTGTACGTGTCTTCATTTTCAGGTTAGTTCTTCTGCCGATTTCTCGCAACCAACAACGTGACTTTTTATTTGGGATTTCGAGAAACTTAACATGAATCGTTATGGCATTCATACGACAACATTTCGCCATGTTTCAACTTTCAAGTAGTCAGTTAACAAGGTCTTTCATAGTAGCATTTCTATGGGATTGACGTACTAGCATGAATGGGTTCAATTATCAGTGTTCACTGATGACGTCATTTGACTGGCCCTCTAGAGGCGAAATGACGCCAGGAAAAGCGGACGTTTATCGTCTGCTTCACAGCCCGTTTTATACCCGATATTTAGGGCATTTCGCAGCACATACAAGTTGTTTTTATCGGCAGAATTTATTCATAGATCTCAAATTTCATGTACAGAGTGTCAAAAGCCACACCTCTGCTCCCCGTTAATTAGAATTAGAAATTAGAATTTCTGTAGCATTCATGACAAATGTGTAGGTGAAATAACATTGATAAAAACGGCATCTTGGTTATCATAATTTTTCTCACAAATGTCTACTATATCCTCTACACTAAAAAGCGTCAATGCCAAACCGCACATCCGCCCGTAGTAATACGCCCTCTATCTTATTGAAGGCTGCAAATATAAACCCTATAAGTTGTCGGGTTAGCATTCTAATTTTGATCAAGACCCAAGGATTAATCACGTAAATGCGACAATATAATAACGAATTTGTAATAGTTGTATACATAGCATATACTTTCCAATACCAAATTCTGTACTAAGGTTAACAAGCCTATTTATTAGTAATAATAATAATAATAATAATAATAATAATAATAATAATAATAATAATAATAATAATAATAATTTATTTACCTAGAAAAATATTTCATACAATACTCAAAATTGTACATGCAGTCTAGGTAAAATGGAATCTGAAATAGCTTAAAAGCTAGTCGAGTCAGATCCCTGACATAACTTGAATTTAATGATATAAGTTAAGACTGACAGTAGGTTACACCTCAGTATATTTCAAATAAACAAATATGATAATATAATAATATATATATATATATATGTATATACATACATTTATAATAAATATTAGTTCTGTTCTAATTACTATGACATTACATTTTCCCGTATAGTATTTTTGAATGTAAGTTTTTGTTTAGACCTTAAAGAAATTGATATGCTGTTCCAAAGTTTGGCCCCTAAATAAGATATTGCGAATGTCCCCGCTACTGTGTTCATTCTAGGTACAAGTAAATCATTTCGACATCTTTGTCGTGTTCTATATTTATGATGTAAATACTGCAAATTATATGTTGACATTGATTGTGGGAGATTCTCATGAGTTATATCATACATAATACTTAAAAGTAATGACTTATGAAGTTTAAAAATATCAAGAATTTGGAGGGTATTACAAATTGGTGGAGCATGCGCAGTAAAGTCGGAAAACGTTATAATTCTGGCTATCATTTTTTGTGCGGTATGTATATCTTTAAGATTTGACGGTATGTACTACCCCAAACTTCTAAACCATAGGTGATATGAGGCTGAATCAACGTTTTGTATAACAAAAGGAGAATATGCCGTGGGACATAATGTCTTAATTTTAAAAGAATACCCGTCTTTTTCCTAATAGTTTTATTGATCTTTGAAATGTGATTATCCCAGGTCAGATATTTATCAATTTCCACCCCTACGAAAGTTGCTGATTCAGTCTCATATACTTCGTTTTTTTTTATGGACAGGGCACCTCTTACTGTCACACACATACGCCTACCACTGATGATCATATATTTTGTTTTTGAACAATTGATAGTCAACTTATTTGCATCACACCAGTGTACAACACTGTTTAAATGTTTGTTAATAATACGCAAATCAATATCTGTCCCTGGTGAAAAAGAATGAAACAAATTGGAGTCATCAGCAAAGAGCCTAAAGTTAAAAAAATTGTAGAGTTTGGGAAATCATTAATGTATAAAAGAAATAAGGTAGGGTCAAGTACTGAACCTTGTGGTACACCACATGATATAAGAAGTTGCCCAGATGAAATACCATTTGAAAAAAATGAATTGTGATCTATCTTCTAGATAACTTTTAAACCACTTATTTGGAAGCCCGCGTATACCATAATGACCCATTTTTCCCAGCAAAATTGTATGATTAATAGTATCAAAAGCTTTTGTAAAATCGATAAATATTCCAATAGTTGGCTTGCCCTCATCAATTTGAAGGAGTAGTGTGTTTATTAAATTGATTAGGGAAAGCTTAGTGCTGAATTTATTACGAAACCCGTATTGATGCTTGTAAAGAATTTTCTCTTTCTCCAAATAATGCAGTAGTTGTTTGTTAACTATTTTTTCTAGAACCTTGCTAATAAGGGGTAACACTGAGATTGGCCTATAGTTTCCAGGGATATTGTTTGGGCCTTTTTTGTAGATGGGCGTTACCTTTGCCATTTTTAATGCATTTGGAAAATGTCCCTGTAAAAATGATAAACTAAAAATAAAACAAAGCGGTTTACAAATGATATCAGCTCCATCTACAAGAAGTCGTGCCGGTAAACAGTCATAGCCTGACGATTTGTTCTGATCAAGATGACTTAATGTCAAAGCTACCTCCTGTTCTGTGGTTGGTGCAAGGAAGAATGAATTCACATTGGGGTCATTAAGATAGTGATCGAAATTGTTTGGGGGATTGGTAATATTTGAGGCAAGGTTGGGTCCAATATTAACAAAGTAGTTAATGAAGGCTTCTGCAATGTCAGTGGGATTGGATAGTATTTTATCGGTGTTATCAACATTAATTTTTAGTTCTTTTGGTAAAGTTTGTTTTATGTTTTCAGTGGAACCAAGTAAGTCATTGATAATTTCCCAAGTTTTACCAGAATTATTATGATACTTAGTAAATAGATCCGAATAATAATTTCTCTGCTTTTCTTAATACACTGGTAAGCATGTTGCGATATATTTTATAGGTGGCAAATTCATGAGAGGCGTGATTACTATTTAAAACTTTGAGGTACAGTGTATGTTTTTTCTTAATTGACTTTTTAATTGCTGATGTAATCCAAGGCTTTGCATTCTTCAAATTGTTACACTTTACATTTGCACTCACAACGGGTGCATGTTTATTACATATCTCATTAAAACTGGTGTAGAATGTGTTGTATGCCAGGTTAACACCCTGTTGTCTGTAGACCCTGTCCCAAAATTGAATAGACAAATCGTTTTTAAAGTTGTTTGACTTGTAGTTTTTAAATTCTCTGTAATATTTTTTTGTACTGTGTGACTTATTAACAGAAAGTACATTTTCAAAAATAGCATAAATTGGGAAGTGGTCAGTTACATCAGTTGTAATGGTACCTACATGTGTGCAACATGTATTAATATTGGAATATATGTGGTCAATAATAGTACTGCAACACGAGTTGGAACACTAATAAGTTGGTATAAATTAAAACTTTCGAGGGTTGCTAAGAAATTATCAGAATGGATGTTATGTTTTGAGACATCAATGTTGAAATCACCTGTCAATACACAGGAATATTTATCAATTTTAATTTTACACATTACGCAAACTAAACTGTTCTCAAACTCTGTAATATCTGTACCCGGCTTTCTGTATATAACACCAACAACTATTTTCTTTTTACCAGACTTAATTTCTATCCACAAACTCTCAGCGTGGTTTACATTATAGTTTAGAAGTCGATAATCAATAGAATTGTGTATATATGCACCCACACCCCCTCCCCTTCCATTATTTCTAATGTTATTTTCAAATGTATATGATGGGATATGAAACAGTTGGGGATTATTAAACTGCCAGATTTCTGATATTCCAAATATTTTAAATTGTAGATTAAGGCAAGTTCCGTAAAGCAGTTTGAAATTGTCAATATTTTTGTTAAGTGAACGGATGTTTATGTGAGAAACACTGAACAAACTATTGGAATCTGAATTAAATTTTTCATTAAATTCAGAGGGGGAAAACGAGTCGTTTACAACATTGTGTGAGACGTGTAAATCGTCATCTAATAATGTGTGATCCATGTTATGAGAATCATTTTACGTGTTTGACTATTAGATAATGCATATAAGAAATTACCGTATTTTTGAGAGGTCAGCCTCATTAATGATATTTATAGGTCTCAAACCACTGTCCTTTCTTACAAATATACGGCAGTCGTTTGTCCACAAATACTTATATTTAGCTCTCTTTCTGGCTGCATTCGCTTTCCCGAGTAGTTGTCGTGTGCTATGGTGCAGGTTTTCGTTTACGAATATTGGGTTGTTAACATCAAATCCGATATTTCTCGTGGTAATATTTTTCAGTTTACGTCTTCCGTCATTACATTTCTTTTCTTTCTGGTGGTGAACCGTACGATGATACGTCTTGGTCGATCGTTCCGCTGTGAATCTTCACGTTTACCAATACGATGTGTAACATCGATATCGTGCTCAGTAGTTTCGGGATCGATTTTCTTTAGAACATTGAGTACTATGTTTTCGGTGTTTTCGTCATCACGTGTTTCTGGGATGCCAGTAATCTCCAAATTAATCCTGCGATGGTACTGATTCAGTTCATTGAGATCCTTTTCTATAGTATTAACTTGACTCCGTAGTCGGTGATTCTCTTGGTTTAGCTCACCAATCGCCTTCTTGAGTAGCGCAATTTCTCTCGCCATTTCTTCAAATTTGTCACTCATGAATGTTACAGATTTAACTACGCCCTCTTGTCCTGATTTTAATTCAGCAATAACCTTGCTAATACAAGACAATTCCTTCATAATTTTACCTAAGGAGGGTTGTTTTTCTCCATGAACTGTCTCCAGACTCTCCAGTCGGATACTTTCACATTTTGTACACAATGGTATATCATCATCCGTCCGGCTGATCTGCACTGGCTCGGAAGATGAATTCTGATTGGCTAAAAAAACAAAAAAACTTGTGGCGTTGAATGCACGTTCCTTGTCAGTATTGTTATGCAAATTCAAACTAGCTAATCATTTACAACCTTCCGAGCCAGTGCAGATTAGCCCCATCCGTGAGTGTGACATTCTTTATTTTACCGCAGTCAACACATTTAGGCATGTTCCGATAATAGTTGATTACGCAATCAAGGTGTTAATGCTAGTGAATTATTAATGAAGTAACCAAGCTAGCTTAGCCATGCTAAGCTGTACGGCGAGTTAGTTTTCTTCTAAAAACCAGTTTAAAAAGACGTATCTCTCACAGGTATAATGCAGAGACTTACTATATACCTTCACACGGTAGGACTCTAGGAGAAGTAGGATTTCCGGCAGTACGCTGTAGAATCGAGTGGAAAATCCCATAGTACGTAGAGGTGATGCAACCTGCTACCGCCTGGCAAGGTGTGTTAACAACTTTGATTTTTAGTGAAGCATCATCAACCAAGAACAAGCACATTTTCTTGCGACTTTGTTCATTCAGTCGATACTTGTCAACTTAAAAGAAAATTTAGTAACAGCTGAATGATTCACACAACAGAAATATCTATAATTTAAAATACACATAAACTCGTAAATAACATAAAAGAAAACAATAATAATTTACATGAGTGAGCTCGTGCAGTTTTTTTCATAACAGGCAAGGTGTTCCGTGTATGTCCAAGGCAGTATCATACATGAACAACGAGTTTCTTTGCAAATGCAAGCAGTGTCACAGCTTTAGCACAACATCCAACAGTCACAGGTAATTACAGCTTGAAGGTAGACTCAAGAAAAGACAACTCCATTGATTTGTTTTACTCGTCATCATTACATACAAAGTAGTGTAAAACCTAATATATGTACTCTATAAAGTTGATAATCTGAAAAATCAAAACATGTTTATCTGTACCACCAAGTCCAAGTTACTGGCCAAACTCGGGGAATAAACGCTTCGCGTTTTGAAATTCTGAAATCAGGGCGTCGCGTGCCATGGTAGAATTGTTTATTTCTGCTTAGTGGATTACCAGGGTCCGGTAAAATACACACGCGTAGCATATATCATTAAAGTGCCTGTGCAATGCCCACCCTCACGTTTCCCATTTTAGATCTGTGTCCCACTGAAATGGGCAGATATTGATTTTTTTGCTGAAAATGATTACTCGTATCCAAGTAAATTTGGGATATTTCTCGTGTTGTAGCCACGCCCACCTATCCTGAAACGGTCGACTGTTTCCGGATTTCCGACTTTCGCCGAAAGTGCGCCACCAAATGCCAAAATGTGAGAGGAAGTCATACCCCTGAGCTGTAATAACACTGGTCATGCAGTATACTTTAAAACGATATACATTTTTCAGTCGGCGTTTTTCTTCTTTTTTTGTCTATTTTCTTTTTTTTTTGAGAGAGAGTTTTTAGTTGTTGTGTTGTGGGCAGTTGCAGTGAAACGTATAGTCATAGTGTAAGTATTCACACGTTTCTAATCGATCCGAAGGTGCGACATCAGTGGACGAAAGCCACTTAACCTCAGATTCCTTTTTTTTTTGTGGAAAAACTGTCCTCGTCCATGAAAAAAACAACTAGGTTTAAAGAGAAACGCCGACAACATAAACCTGGCGCAACACTTTTGAAAGAAATAGATTCCGGACCATGATCACCGAGGCGGATTTCAGAAGAGAGAGGGACGTCCGGCAAGTGTTTCAAATGAGTTGACTTTTTTGCGATCCCGATTATCGTTTTATAGAGACCATTTAGTTCCTGTTAAGTAAAAGGTAGCAATAATTTTGACAGTGACACGAAAACGAAGCGTCGGACACACTGGAAATTACACAGCCCTTACACACTGCTAATTGTTTTCATTTTCGAAGGCTAAAAGTTTCTGAATTGTTTGGTGATTGGTGTTGAATGTCGAATTCACACCTCTGTTCTTTTTTTTATCTCCATGCTTGCAGCTTGATCTGCGTAATAATTTATGAAATAAGAATCCGGGCTTGGTCAATGTGTTTCCACCAAATAAAGTTTTAATATGATGTTATAATTATGACAATCACGCCATGGATCACGCTAACTCGAATCCACTCTGAATTTATCTGTAGGTGTGTCGATCTCGATTATTTTTGTTATCCAATTAAACGCCGCTTTTACAGACTGTAACGCACTTGCCCTCGTCGTGACCCGACGCGTTCACCTATTTCAACAAAATTTCAATTTATTTCCACGCGGCTGTCATTTATTTAGTAACTGTGATTTGTCGTTTTTTTTTAATTATTTTAAAGTGATCACTATAGTCTAATGTTTAGAATGTCAAAATATGTTCTCTTTTATTTTAATTTTAAAAGTTTTACTCAGACGATCGATGAAATAAAACAGTTTAGTGACGTGCCCAGTAACCTGCTAAATAACGAGATAATTCCGACGTCAAATTCTGTTTTGTCCAGCGACTGTGTACAAACGTGCGCCGCTGATGATCACGGTGACCAGCTACACCAGAACGGACATATTTCGCATCTAACTCAACCCCATGCAACAAAAATTGATACTATGTGTTCATTATGGTCCATTATTTCTCGAGGAAAAAGTACATAAGTGAAAATTTAGTCAAAGACGAGAAAACTGCAGAAGAAATTTGCCTTATTTACACGTATCGGCAATGCAAGCTGCCATGCGACTTCCCCTTCTGACGTCACAAGGGGAATTTCTGTATGCAAATAAGAAGCTAATGAGTAGCCTCGTTTTAAAATACACAAAAATAAAGTTGCCGTAGATTGAGTTTAAAACACATTTTTTCACTTCAAAAAATAATTCATGCTAAGAAACATACAAATTAATAATATTTATGTATCAATGGATAATTTTAGGCGTGAAAATAGCAGCCATTTCACAGGCACTTTAATGTACTGTACTGTGTGTAAGATCTAGGTTACAATTCCGCGCACAGTAACGTCCATTGAACGTATTACATATAGGGCATCAAAGGACAGCCGTACAATGGCACACAGTACCGGTATTGTCCGTACAGAGGTCAACACAGTTCACAAGTTCAAAATCCGAGAGTTGTAAAACAAAAACTTGCCCCGGACAGCCATTTCCCACTACACGTACACATTATTGGGCGATGAAGTGAGTTTAGGCCGTTGCAAGCACTGTCGGTGTCCATTGAACTATTCCATTCCTCATGCAACCAGGAGTACCACTTTAAGTGCAGCACTCGGCTCAACTACATTCATCGTAACTCCCGGTATTCAAATGTATATAGAATAAATTTACATCAATTATGATATACAGCAAGTATTTTGAAGCTAAACGTTTATATTGGCTTGTGGAGTATCGCTCGGCGACGGTCTTTGATATTCTCTTTCTGTAGAGAAGGGTCCTATTAACTTCTCGACTCTATATCAGACATCTCCTGTTTTCAGTTTATTGACACCAAATACTTCAAGTGTTCATCCGCCCGAGTCTTCTTCGTATACCGTCAGTGTTACCCGCATAAAATCGTTAAGTTCTACGTTCCAGATCACAGCAAGTAGTCAATCAAACTAGGTAAGTTCTACAAAAATCCACCCATGATCGGTTCGACATATATATATATACGTTACGCTACCGTTATTTTCTGTAAGCGATTACAGAAAACATTTCGAAAATAGATATTTTTTTTCTCTGTGTTTATAACAGAAGAAAATTGTTGGTGAGTGAGTGTGGTAATATTCGGTCTATTTTGTAGTCGTGATGACAATACTTTTTATGTTAGATCAGTTTGGGGATTTGAACTATATAAGTTGAAGAAACAAACTTGACTTCGGTCAATCACTTTAAAAAGTCCCAGTCTCAAAATTTAGAAACCTATTCTGTGTACACTCACGCAGAGTTGACTGTGTCGGTTGACCTAAATTGGAAGTTTTATGTTAAACCTTTGATCGACTCGGTACAGTTCAGTTGGTTGGTTCCATTGTCGGTGATATAGTGAAGAGAATGAAAAATGGTATTTTTGCTGAGATATCATCGGTTGATTTAGTCGGTAATGGGCACTTTGGGTCAAAGGTGAAAACCATATATTGTCGTTATTTGGTAGTGCTTCTTGTCACCTAGCAGAATTGTGATCTTCCAGCTAGTTATGTAGTCCACCTAACAATTTGACCTCCATGGGTGAATAGAATTGTGATTGGCCATTGAAAGTACTCACAACTCGCAATAACTTGAAGGGTTTTGTCTGACAACAGAAATTTTTTGCGGCGCGCCCGTAATTTGATTTTTCACTAATTTTGTCGTATTTACTCTGTTGCACTGGTATAGGTGTTGCGTCGCTGTGCATTCTACCACCGTACATGGATGTGTGACATCATATTTTAAGAACACGGAGAATAAGTTAATACCCGATTTTAACTTTATAAAAGTAAATGCCACGCGACAAAATGTGATATACGTAAAATTTACAGAAAGCTCCATGAGCTGGTGACAAAACGTAGGAACGCAGTAAAGCATTTATTATAGTGTAGGTCGGTTTAGGGCTGAATGAATACAGACACTATGTCATAATTTAAATATTTGTCAAGCACGGGGTCAACTAAATGTATTTATTTATTTATTAACACACAACATCCCCCGGAGGGGATGACACGGGTTACAAATCAGATATTAGTAAAGGAAAAATAACTACATAAAAGTAAGGGAACAAAAAAGCATTCGTAATCATTATAGTTGACTGTCACCGCCCATTTAGGTAAATAGCATGTTCCGCTTAACAATAACCTTTACTAATTATACAAATCAATAGAGCCAAGGGTGGAAGCTTCGACCAGTTTTAATAAAGCTTTTGATTCGCAATCAGCCAAACATGAATACGTCACAATGGTGTCATATCACTTGTACGAGCACCCATCATGGGCCATGTGAGAATTATCACGAGTGACGCTTGTATCGAAACAATGTCAAGTGTTTCTTTACGTTGCTATAAACAACCGTGGTTTCTAAAACAATATCATTGTCGCTTTCAGCATGTATTTGGTATATGGGCAGTGCTTTATTATTATAATTCGTAAAACATTATAACATGTGACAAATCAGCCTGTAGAGTGTTCAAATCACTATTGTACTATTATCCAATGTATTGTCGTGAATCCAATACAGGTGTATTGAATCACTGTCCTATCATAGGATACGTTTTGAATCACGTGACGTGTCAAGTTGGATCACGTGATTTACCTTATATGACCTTACTTATTAAATATACCTTCTTACTTAGACTTTTTATCGGGAAGTACTGTAAAACTTGTTTGCTCTCTGGGCTTAGCCGCTTGGCTAATGCCCTGGGACAATCATTGTACTCTGTCTACTAGTTCACGACCTTGTAAAGTGTGTCATGTCACAGTGACCAAAATAAAAAAAATCAATAAATGTTATAATATGAATAAAATAATCATTCCCTTCAATTGATGAATAGTGGTAATTATTGAGCCGGTTGTCAACAACAACATAAATAAAACTATATACTCTTAAACTAAAGTAATCTGAAGATCAGTTTTAATGGTAGCAAACTGCATATAAATTTAGATTAATAACGTGGTATATATTGCATTCATGCATTCTCATCAATGTATTGATCTTTAGTTTTCTATTTCACAGAGGATGTTTACCAAAGAAGAAGCCACTGAATTCATCACGGATAAGCTGAAGATAAAAGAACCTCTAAGACAGTTTGACAAAAACAGACTAGTATTATTGAACAACATAATACGAGCTGTGATGTATCAAGTTCCGTTTCAAAATATCACATTATTGTGTTTGCCTGAAAAAGATAGAAAAGCCCCAACAATGGATGAGATAAAACGGGATGGTATTTCACTTGTTGGCGGTTTGTGTATAGTTAATAATGCGATTTTAAAGAATGTGTTAGAAGCTATAGGCTTCGATATCGAATATGTGTCAGCAACAATAATCGATCCTGACAGCCATGTGTTGTGCATTGCGAGCAATGTATTGCACGAAGGTGATAAATATTTAGTGGACGTGGGATGTGGTTATCCAACATTTGAAGCCATTCCGTTGGATTTCAACGACGAATCCCCAATATATGAATTCTCATTTATGAAATTTAAGCTGGTTAGAAATCAAGGAGTTATAGAAAGGCAACATCTTCGCCAGTCAAAAAACCTGTTGAGGTTAGACAGTTACTCTGTCTACGATCAATTTGAGACGCGATGGGTGAAGTTTTACGAATTCAGCGTCACTCCTGTTGAGTATTGCCAGTTTGATTCTACTATGAATCTGATTTACACGGTTCCTGACGCAAGCCCCTTTCTGATTAGCATTGTATTAGTTTCATTTAAGAATGGTAAATGCACGGTGGTAAGGGACAACTTACACTTAGAAGAAGGCGATGACAACAAACTACACGAAGTGGAACGACTGGAATCAAATGAAAGTATCATAAGCTGCATCTCCAAGATATGTCCTCAGCTTTCGGAGCTGGATATAAAGAATGCGGTTGAAATTTGGGCATCTGAATATAAACACTCAACAAACAAGTAACTTATCAAATCTAGGGAGTATTACTTCTAAATGTTGTTATTAAAACAACTGTTTACAACTGTTTTGTGACATAAAGCTAATATCATTCCAATATACGGGAATGGTTGGCGTAAATCAAGTATTCATTTTATTATAGAGGTTGTGAACTTAAGTTGCTCTACTAGTATTGTATTTATCATAATAAAATTTCTCCTAATATTCAAATCTAATAATGCGATATTCCCTTCAAAATACATAACGTTTTTATTTAGTTGGACTCGGGTTTAATTTAACACTATGCAGGATTGAATCCAACTTGGTACACATTGTTAGGGACCAGGGTTGAGAAACAACAGAATGATGTACCAGCCTTGAAAAGCTGCAATTGACTAGACTAACTTCAAATATTTATTGAGCTCTTACCATCCGTTTCTCTGTTGAAGACATAAATGTTAGTTCAATAAAGTGTTGAACATATTGCAATATCGCGATCGTGTATTATTAGTATTCTTACTGCTGAAATATCAGTTGCCAAAAATATAGCCCATACATAACCAATTACTAAGGATGTGATGGACTGATACAATGAATACAGAGAAGCGGTGAAATTCATAATTTAGTGAAACGTTTTCCAGCACCTTCTAAAACAGGCACGTTTATCATTAACTTTGGTTTGAAACCGCTTAATTAACCAACATTAAATTCCAACAAAGAAACTTAACGATTCAGGAGAAAAATGTTGGTAACTGGATAACGAACACATAGTATGAACAAAAGCGACAATTAACGAACTACTACAACGAGTGCACGAGTGGCCAACATGATATATAGGAGTTATTATTACGAATATGGCACATTTATTCGTATGATGCCCTCTATATTTTATTAGCGTCCATGATGTGTCCTTTCGTTTTCGTCCTGCAACTCACCCATTAAGAATTATAGGAAATACGTGGGTCGTAATGAATAAGTCCGACTATTTAAATAGTTTCAGTATGGTTTGAAACCACTTAATTAACCAGAAAACATGAACAGATTCCAAAAAGAAACTTAACGTTTCTGGAGAAACGTGTGGATAACAAACGCATAGTGCCAAAAGCGACAATTAAGGAACTAGTACAACGAATGGCCTACATGATATATAGGAGTTATTATTACGAATATGCCCTCTATATTTTATAAGTGTCCATGATGAGTCCTTTTGTTTTCATCCTGTGAGTCACCCCTTATAAATTATAGGAAATACGTGGGCCGTAATGTATGAGTGCGACTATTCAAATAGTTTACCTTCTGACAATCTATAAGTGTAACAGAGGTCATTGGTTTTCTGTGTAATGAATGGATATAATGTGAGGGTTGACTGCATTGTAATATCATGAGCTGTTTTTATTTATGTTCCCTTTGTCATGGGTATGAGCGGATTGGCACATTTTGACAGATATCAATGTGTATAAAAACATGGTGGCCTGTGTATAGACGTATTATTGTCTGTTGCACTGATATCTCAAAAAACACCTTGCATATTAATTAGCCAATTTTAGGCATGAAACTTGTTACTTAGATGCTCTGTGATAATGCGCAGATTTTATTTTTTTTGGTTGAAATCCATGCATATTAGTGATCTAATTTGCATGTTATTAACTAAGTTTGAGTCTTCTCACATTCTCTCCTGTACTATTAAACATATATCAATGAATCAAGGATGTTCTGGGATTATGCGCACCTAATTTGCATAATAATTAGCTAATTTTAAGCAGTTTCCCTTTTTTCTCATGTACTATTCAGCAGATTCCAATAAAACTTGGCACATAGATCCCATTAGATAATGCATGGTATGATTAGATGTTCATTGAAATCTGTGCATATAATGATTTCCTTTAAATTTGCATATTAATTAGCCAATTTTGAGCATTTTCATTTGTTACTTGTTAACTAATAAACACAATTTAATGAAACTTGGTACATAGATGCTCTACGATAATGCCCAGACTCCATTAGCTTCTGTTTGAAACCCCTTGCAAATTAATTACGTAATTTGCATACTAAATCGGCAGTTCTGTATTTATTGGTTCAGTTTAATGAGATGAATGTGTTTTTATTCATGATTGTATACAGTGACTGCTTATTTTTGCTTACTATTCCTAATTTCAATTCTGAGATAATTGTGGTGTATTGTGTCTTAATGGGAACATGTTAATTTGGTGATTTCATTTAGCTGTTGTATATCACCCATATTACCAATGTAACACTATGTGTTTACGTGAGTCAACTATCAATGTGGAGACGTTGACATACATATGTGATACACGGTACAGGTTATAATTGACATTCATCATTATATCTGGTAGCGTGTTAAGATTTCACAGTCCAAATTTTTGATTTCTTATGAATGCAAACAAGGTCTTGACAACATGATTTCGATTTGATCGTCCAATTGGCGTCACCGATTTATTTCAAAGATATCACACCATTCATTGTTTGAATTGTTTGTCTCTTGCATACCGTCAAATTCTATATTTTCGCAATGTCTCAGACCCTGGTCAGAATATTCTAAAACCCTCAGGTTTTAGCCTTGTCTTGTAGCCTTATCTGATGGATAATTATTTCATTTTAACTTCTAAGATCTTGTACCAAAATATGTGCCAGATTGACGAACTGTGTGATTGCATGGTTACTTCAATAAATGCGTTATGCAGGAAATGTGTGATCAATTGCAGCATGTAATTCCCTTCACTGTACTTCTATGCAAAAAAAGATACTTAACACAAGTACGATGTAGCAGCATGATCACCACAAGTTTTTAAATTTGCAATATAACGTCGTTATTATTTACTTGTTATTACGTGGGACACTACAGAATACTGAGACATAAAAACAACTCTCAGATTTGTTCATTTGATGATGATATCTTCAATTGTCTAATTTTAATGAATATTTTTTGTAATTTTTTGTAAAAAGTTGTATTTTTGAATTCTTGTTGAAAACAACAAGTCCGATTGCTTTGATACTATAATGATATTTTCAGTTCTTTAATTGAAATGTGCTTTGCTAACGGAGCTATCTCAGCCGACAGGCTGCTTGTTTATAATTATTAATGACTTCATTGTTCTTGTCTATGTGTGATCAGAATTGATTCCATCTATTTTTAGTCAGTGTTTTTGATGCAAAATGTCTTAGTTTACATATTTGGTCACACAAAGAAAAGACCCACCAGGTATCTTTAGTATCCATCAATTTGTTATTTAACTAAGATTCTCAACATGCATTTTGGAATAGTTGTGCTCTTTTGATAAACAGTATCATCACAATTAACTTATTAAAATTCTAAAACTGTAATGAATAGCTGACAAATAGTATTTCAGCATCGTCCGCCTGCACGGTGTTGCTCCGTTCGGACATTCTTCCCTCTACAACACCGTGCGGTAATACCATTCATAACCGTGTATGTCACGTGGTTGCGCGATAGAAAGTTTACCGACCAATAGAAAGCTTTGTTACAAAGACTGCCAGAAAGCGCTCGGAGCTCTGCATTTCTGATGTTTTCGGCTTCATTACTGCCGATATGTGTTGCAGTGATATCACGAGCTTTGGGGTGTAACACCTACTCTTCTATAGTAGTCAACAGTGGTGACAACACTATTACCACTATTATTAAGTAAAAGCTTGAATAGCTTTGGTCTGAATATAAGTGAGTTGCATGATGTATGGATATTGTCGCTGTATCGCCTCGACATCCAAGCCAACACAGCTTTAGCTGTGCTCAGCGACATTTATTCTTGGGTCAGGCATTTTCACCGCCTGGCAACCATCATGGTGAAACAAAGGCCAATAAATTCTCAGAAAACGGTATTTTGGGATGGTTGTTGTCACCCCCTACATATGCAACATTAACATTTAAATTTGGTTGGATTTCTTCAAAGTTAAGTTTGTGCTGTTTTCTCGATTTTCGCTTTTTGATCAGTGCACAGCAGCTCGCGCAGAGTCTATATAAATACATGGTAGAGTGGTGCGCGTCTTAAATAGCAACGTGGAGCGTTTAGTGACTTAACTCCGCCTCGAAGATTTTGATAGCTTTGCCAAGCGCGTTGAAGAACGAAGTTATATGATTGGCTGTTAAACTGATTCTAAACTGTGAGGGCATTGTCACATACGCATAGTCCTAGTGAAATACTTCAAGGTTATAGTGGAGTGCTTCGCCGGAATATTCACCTTGAAAATTCAAGATGGTATTTCAGTAAATTAGTGATTTTTGAAGATGAGTGATTTTCTTTGAGAAATAACTATTATTTGATACTTAAAAAAAACAATTGAGAGAACAAGGTTTATTTAAGCAGATCAACATGCTATGCTCATAAAAACTGCTGGAAAATAAATTAATGGCTTAATATATCTGTAAATATATGTTATGTTTTAAGACATTAACCAAGATGTCACTTATTTAGGTGATGTAGTTTATTGCTCCTCATGTTACTGATGTCTTTATTTGATGCGAACTCTTCAAATAAGTTAACCCTCCTACATATTGTTACATTTATTATTATTTTTTTTTTATTTTTTTAATTTACATGATAAAACTGCTGAGTTGGTTCATCATCTCTAACAACTCAACTCAACTCTACCCGACCCGACCCCTGTACTAAAACTTTCAATATCGAAAAGGGGATCTAAATGGAGTACACGAGTTGTTTTGATAAAAATGCCTATGCCAAAAGCTGTGTGACAGAATATTAATCTCAAACTTTAGTTGGACAGTTATTTCTTTTACAGTGTTGTCAGTTTCCCTATAGTACATTCGCATATAAAAAATGACCGGGAATACTCCTCTTTGAAATAATGATAAAGAGCTAATGAACAATACATAATTGTCTGTGGAAAAGTATATTTCTCTTCTCTTAGTTTGTCAACGATCCAATAAAATATGGATACACTGTCCCTGGGAGTTTTTACGACTGACAATTCAATGTTCCCTATTTGGGCAAATGCTTATAGTCTTGCAATCTGGAATAATGTAATGAGGCTGTCTTTCAACTGGGACTGTAGACTTTGAGGCAGTTGTGGTCAGTGCAAGGACTGTAGCATCAGGTAAAACAGCGTAGTTCCCCAACATGCTAGAAAAAATCCTTGAATGCACTTTGTTGTGTCTTGCGCCTGCTTTTTTTGGCCGTCATCTAGTTTTTCACCCCTACAAAAAAGATCACAGAAATTATCATTTGAAGTTAAACGTGTACAAGTTAGGACTCCAAATCTAATCATTTACTTGTTCGTGCATATAGGTCACAGTCACGGCATGTAGACAAAACTGTTAACCGGTTAAGACGGAAGTATGGGATGTCGTTGAAAGGATAAATAAAAATACGAAAATTGCTGACATGAAAGTCATAGCCTCATCATAGACTCACAAAAACATTGCCTGGTTGTAATACATTAACTCATAATGCAATAGTTAGATCGTGATGACTGTGTCAGTATAAAGTAGAAACAACATGCACGTATGGCTTATATTGCGTCGAATGTGACTCGTTAACATGATCTCAAATGAATTACATACATCAATCGTGATTGTTCACAAAACTCACTTCAAATTCGGAATCCTTTATTGATTTTACATCGGTTCTAACATTACTTGCAGCCATCTTGAAATAACCAGGAACGATGAGTCTGGCTCATGTGCAAAGTCAGACAGCTATTTCTGTAAGCCGCACTATGATTGGTCGACAAAACTCGATGAAAACTAATCTTGTTGTACGAGATTTGCATAGGCATTGAGTCAGATGTAGTTAGAGGCAACTGGAACACGATTTTCTAAGAACTGATTAACGGCAAGAAAAAACAAAAAATCGACATATTCAAACTAAAATACAAATAAATATAATAAAAAGGGTTATGAATATACAAACAAATAATAAAAACAAGCAGCCTGTCGGGTGAGATAGCTCCGCTGTTAGCAATGCACATTGCACTTAAAGAAAAGAACTATGTATAGTATCGAAGCAATCGGACTTGCTGTTTTCAACAAGAATTCAAAAATATCACTTTACACCAAAAATCATCAAAATTAGATAATTGAAGATATCACCACGAAATGAACAAATTTGAGAGAGTTCCATATGTAGTATATATATGTACCGTACTTTCCCGAGCATAAGCCCCTCCCCGATTATAAGCCCACCCTATGTTTTTAGACATTTAACAGGTCGAGGACATCCCCGAGTATAGGCCCAGGGTGTTTTTCTCGGGCGTCAACACATTTATTACAAATATGCATGTAAAAAGTGTATTTCATTGCATAATAATTGTGATTGGTACGGTAGTTTGGTTCCTACTTTTACGAGAAAACTCGCATTAATTTCAGAGTGCATGGCCGGCGAACGTACGGTACATGGTTCGCACCTTTTCTATTCTGTTATTTACTCAGGATGAACCCCGAAGTTGCAGTAGTTTTAGAAACACCAACAATGTGATCGTCAAGTCTTGAAACATGGTTATTGAACATCGTTTTGCTTTTCCGAATTATCGCGTCCATTGAGACTTTCGTGAATGGGATGTGAACGAGCAAACTATTCTTCGACATGACTTGTCGGCGACCGTGAATAGTTTGAATACTTCCTCCACCTTCAGTTTACCTTTTGATTCAATAGCTTTAGGGAAAAAATCACCGGTTTTTGTGGAAATCAGATCGCATTTTAACATCGCGGTAATTCACTTCCGCATTGCGTTGAAAAAAATGACTTCGTCAATAATCGGAAAACTTCGTCTGTACGACACAGCATTTTGATTGGTTAACGAAAGACGTGAACTGTTAGGTCAAAGGAAGTTGTTCAGGTCAAATCACGATGAAACACACCATGGCGGAAATTACTTTTTATCGAGAGTTTGCGTACGATCGAAAACATTCCACAACTAAGATAATGATAAAGATCTTGCCTTCGACTGTTTCCCACATACCCTACCTATTTTTGCACGGTAAATTCAGACGGTATGTAAACCGTATTGTAATAAAATGTTTATGAACATGTTTGTTTCTTCATTGTGAAAAGTGTCGTTGAAATCATAAAGATGTAATATTTCTCCGAGACTGGCGCTGTGAACGAAAAATGTAATTTGGATAATTTTTCGTGGTTGGGAAGATGGTTACAATGTTAAACCCCCTAAACAATTATCTTTTCTGAGGTGGTCCTCGAGTATAAGTCCACCCCCTAATTTTCCCGATTTTACATGTTCACGACCCTGGGCATATACTCGGGGAAGTACAGCATAATATCAAAACAATTGGACTTTTTTTAACAGTTTTTAACAAGAAATTGATATCATTTTTTATCAAAAATTACAAAAATATTCATCAAAATTAAAGAATTGAAGATATCATCATGAAATGAACAAATCTGAGAGAGGTCCACATGTAGTACCTATATATGTAATATCAAAATAATCGGACTTGCGGTTTTTTACAAGAAGTTGAAAACATCACTTTTACCAAAAATGACAAAAATATTCACCAAAAAAAAAAAAATTAGATTTTGACATGAAATGAACAAATCTGAGAAAGAACCATTCAAGGTACTCGCATATCAAATTTGAAAACATTCTGACTTGTGGTTTCAAAGAAGAAGTTGAAATTGTAAAGTTGACGACGATGACGACGGGCGACAACGGACAATCAGTAATATGACTTTGTCGACAGCGGAGCTAAAAATTAGAGCCTCATATCTACATCGGATTTTGATCAGATTGACTTATGGTAAACATTAATTTATTTTATTAAATTATCAATGATTTTTGAACTTATGAGCTATGACTCTGATCACGACTGTGCGCGTTGGTTTGGATATGAGTAGCATCATTGTTGCTATATGTCTCAAAATGTCCCAAAATATTACCACATCATATTTGAAAGATTTCTTAGGTTTCTACATACCACTTCCGAGTCTTCTACTTTCGTGTTAATCACCTTCACATACTCACACTACTTGAAAAAAACATGCGGATATTTTAGACAGAATTTAATTGATTCTAAAATCTAGTATCTTATGCACGGTAGAAGTGCATACACATTTATATTTCACTAGGTTTTAGCAATATTTTTTTATTAGAATATTTGTTCAAATGACGTCTTTGGGCGCTGTTGGATTCAATTGCTATTGGAATTTATAAATGTTTATCAAAAAGTATTGTCAAATAAATCCATTCATAAATGCATTTTTCGAATCTTACTTTCTTTACGCAACCTCTGGACATAGTCCAGTGGATATGTGCTGAAATTGTTCAGTTTGTGTTAAAAGCATGACACTTGGCAAACATATACAGTTTTATATGCTGATCAATTTAAGATTTGGAGCCACCTCAGAAAACACATTGATGACGTCATTATGACGTCATACTATCGAAAAAAATTGCCGAAGCCCTAAGAAGTTTCATATATCCCACAAGGGCGCATATGTATGACTGAAAATAACATTCACGTGAGCAAAAATGACAAAAAAGTGTTAAATATTTATCTGACCTTGGAGATTAATCACAGAGAATCAGCAGACGGGTTCAAAATGTTGTTACTTCCGAAACAAAAGTATTGCTATCACTATACCCACTCATCATCTGGGAACTTTCCTACGACCTTTGCACTGTTCCTTGGCACTTTCCTCAGCTTGTTGACCATAAATCAAATCAACAAAAATATGTACATCAATGGTATTACTTGTGTTATGTTAGGAAAGTATCTGGGGAAGTCAATGGGTAAGTTTATTATTAGGAAGTTTCGTGTACTGAATATTATTGCAGCGGGAGTATTTTTAACAACTTTAATAAGAACATTCAGACCGTGGCACAGTGTCATTTGGCTGATTGGCTGGAAAAAATATACTAGAATAATTAGGCAATCTTCAGTATTTTAAATGTACATTGAACATCAATAAGCTACCTTTAGAAAGAATAAATAATCATACCAATTTTATTTAATGTCTTCTTTATTTATCTATAATTAGTTCTTATCTAAATGAACAATTTCATTAGATACGCAACGCCAGGACGAATTTGCTTTGAAAATCATAACTATGAAAATGAACAAATATAAATGCATTTGAATGACTGAGCACAGTTTACCAAATAAGACAATGTGCGAACTTCTCCAATCAGCATTCAATGATCAGCTTGATTGGAAATTAACACATGAATGTATCCACTAAAATATTCATATTATGACGCCCTGAATCCTAGTTACAGTAACCACTACAGAAGCAAAGTGCGGTGCATTCTAGTCCTGCTTTTTTGCACTTACAAGGATTTTTGCAACCTTTCTTACAACCACATTTAACTAGAATACGAAGAGCAGCAGCAACTTCGGGTAAATCTGTCCACCTTGGTTGCCAAACACCTTCATTGTAAATCCACCCGCATTGTTCTGGGCTAACCAATGACTGGACAGGTTCCAACATTTGTTCCCAACAATTGGCTTGCAAGGCAGCTCTATGGGTGTGGTATATTAATGCAGCATTAGTTGGTGGAATATTTTCAATGCTTCGATTCTTTTTTGCAAAAAGCTCCAGTCGAACAGTATTCACAGATGATGATTCACTTGTGGGATCATATAGATATACAACAAATTGCTCTATAATAGCCATGTCTTCATCAGTTATCACAGATGGATTTTGCATAACAGAAAGGAAAGACTGTGTGACATTAGTAGCAATTTTCCAGGTTTTCATTGCAGATTTCTTTCCTTTCCCTGCAAAAAAGGAAACTGTATCACAGCCGGTAAATGAATGAAACATTGGCAATGCACGGGCGTTTTCTTCACCAAGTAGTTGTGCTATCTTGTTGACATTGATGTATCTAAAGTATTGCCGTGATCCAAACGCAATTGTCAGCTGTAAGTTTTTAAGTCTTACTACAGCAGCGACTCCGAGAACTACAACATCAGTATCAACTGTGTGAATGACTGTGCGATTCATTCCCTGTCCTTGTTGAGCATCCTTTATATGTACAAAAATCCTGGTGTCAGCCTCCTCGTGGTTACATGGGTTGATCAGGGATGTGTCTCTTTGAGGCCAGCATAGCACATTCTCCCCAATTGTCACTATGATGGTCTTCTCTTCGAGTCTCAGATTTTCGTGTATGAACTGTGCAAGGTACGAAAATAGTTCAGTCTTATTATCACTATGGCGCAGAAAAGACTTCCAATCCGTAGGAACTTGTAAATTACTTTTCACACGCCGACGAGATCCCAGACCACGATGAACTCTGGCAGAATTCTTTAGTGACCTCTCCAGGTAGACATCGAATATCACATCGATTCTCAATGCATTGGTTGACAATTTTCTCAATCGTGGAAGAACTGTCTTGGAGGCATAATCTTCAAACGTCATATTGGTCTCTGGCTTCAATCCATTTATCAGTGCTGCTCCATCAAGGACTATCACTTCTGTTTCTGGAGGATCACAGCTAGAAATCGAGTAATCCATGCTCTCGAGCTGTTTCAGCAGCTCTGCTTTGTTGCCTGATCTCAATTCACTGTTTTGTGAGATTGACGGAGGTGTGCTCTGATTTTCATGCCGGAAAAACTCTTCTATATTGCCATCCCTATTCTGACATGCAATAAAGAGACGGGAAAACAATGAAACGTCATTCTTCAAAGATGTCATGCGCTTTTGTTGCTTTGTTTGCCCTTTTGGTGAGTTGAAGATGCTCAATTTATTTCTCGTGATAGTCTCAGACAAGGAGTCCGTCTTCTCAAGCAGCCTTTTAGTGATGAATCCCTCAAACTGTTTTTGACCCACTTCTTCAACCTTGCCTAGATTTGATACTGCAAGTCCTTGGTGTATATTCCCAGTGTGTAAGACAATCAATGAATCTGTCGACTCCTCTAAAAATGGATTCCCAAATTCAGTTATTGTGCTATGCAAGTTACAAACATCTGCAGAAAATCTCTTTTGGAATGATGCTGTTTCTTCATGGTGCTTCTTTGCATCTTCTCCATCCTGTTTTTTGGGAATGCTGCTCTTGAATGCCTCTGTCAATGCAGATATTTGGGGACCTGAGATGAGCCAGCGATGCATGGCATTCTCATTGCTTGTGATGCCAATTATTCCACCTTGCCCTTTCACTTTCTTATTGTTTTGTTCGTGGGCATGATCAATCGATATTCCTGAAAACCTATTTTCTGAATTGTGAACTACAAATTTCCCATCTACAAAATGTTGATAAACTTCAGGATGATGTTCGCTTAAACTCAACATGTCCCTTAAGTGAACAGGAAGCCATCGAGAATAGTTGACCTTGTCCATTGCAAAAAACCAAGGTCCCATCAGGCAAAGTGTTTCAATATACAATTGAAAATTCCCTTCTCTGAGTGATTTTACAAATGTGAGCAGTAATATTTCCAATTCTAACGCAGTTGACCAGTATCTGAACTGAGGAATGTTTTTAGACTGCTGGTAGAAGACTTCAAAATCTACATCTTCGTGAAGGGAATGAGCATCTTTAAGTAGTGAATATAGTGCAGCAGCACTAACTTCATGTGCATATCGACTTCTTTTTACATGACTACATTGCAGTATTGCTGCAGCTCTTCCACTTGTTGTAATTCTGGCTTCTTCTAGAGCTTGAATCCACCCACTGTCTTTAAGCCAGGATCCGATCAGGCTAATAAACGCCATTTCAATATGTAACCCACCTAACATTACTAGTAGCTTATTCTCTCCAAACGTCTCAGGCCATGTCCATTGAACTGTCTTTGCGATGGCATAGAGCGGCTGATCATATGTCATAACAGGTGTCTGTCCTGGGTTGAGAAAAGCTGTCACTTTTTTTAATAACTTCATGCTATGGCACATCAAAGCTACGGAATGGGAATCTTCTTTGAAAAGTGGAAGCATTGATGAGATGGTTTTTAACATTACTAGGTCATTATGTTGGCTGGCGTGGTAGGCCGACCAAGATAACATGGGTGGGGGACATTCCATCTTTCGCAACCTTACAAACTCAAGCCACGTCTTCCCATATTTCATAACTTCACTCAGAGAACCAACATTTAATTTCCAGGATGTGTTTTTAGGAATAGGAGGAGTCTTGTTTTTCATCATTATTGGTGTGATTGTCGAATACTCTTCTGGAAAATTGGCTCTTTGTTTTCTCAAACCATCATCTTTGTAATAAGCATCGTCACGAGCCTGACCAGTGTTATGCTCATCAGGATGCTGGAATATGGAAATTCCTGTTCCATGGAAAGCTTCCTTTGTAGTCGTTGAGGTAGGGTCATGGTCCAGATTGTCATAAGCTGATGTGGTAAACACATATTTTACAAGGTTTTCAGGACAGACAACCCCTTCCTCATCGAATTTTGTGCACAATGAACGTACTATAGTGTTTTCAATTTCCAGAACTCTGTCATAGGAAATTGATAGGCCGAGTTGAAACATCTCATCAACTAACTTGACCTGACGAGTTTGTGAATAAATACTGAGGCCAACATGTACAGGGAGTGGTGGTTCTCGGTCTTTGCTATGACGATCATACATCGTATTATTCAAGTCTCGTCGACGCTTACAGGAATTGAATATGACCATCTGTGAAACAGAGAGACATGCTTGGTTTTGAGATAACATATCATGCTTATTCTTTGCTGTAAGATCAGACCCATTTAAAATCATGCTCATCAGAGTGAGCAACGTTTTAGGAACAGATTCCATCTGAGCATCTTTGCTAAATGTACCATCAAATTTGGTTGCAGTGGTAAAAATATCCCTTCGTATGATGCTTGCCGCTTTTGCGAGATATGTTCCTTCATCATCACCACAATCTGCATAAGCCATTTGGAGCATTTCACCTATTCTTTCTCGACAACTTATATACATATCACGTCCTTTCATTTCAGCTATCAGGTCTGGTGAAAGAGCAAGAATTCGATCCTTGAGATGCGTGCTGTTTACACGAGTATCCACTATGATGCCCAGTTGTTCAAGACGATTCGTATACAATCTAATTAAATCTGTCATCTTGAATACAGCATTTCTTTTATCTGCTATTTCTTCCTCTATATATGATACAACCTCTGCAAGTGCAACTCCTTTAAGTACACTATCAGATTTTGAGCCATCGCATCTGTTAGAGAATCGTTCTTTGTTATAGTATGAGCTAAGACATATTGAATGATAAACAGCATCAATAGCTATCATGTCACCCTCACTCAATTTTGCCAAAATGCGTGTGTCTTGGGTTTCTGTAGCAATTCGCCTCACTCGGTGATCAACTTGAAGCATAGTTACTTCGTGTAAGGGCTCTTTTAAATTGGCACCTTTTTCACAAAAGAAACATTGGGTCTTAACAGCTTCTTTTCTTGATCCATCTGATGAACTTGCTCTTGTGGACTTTCTCTTTGTTTCTGAATCATCATCTTGAGCACGTGTTCTTTTGCGTGCTCTATTAAGCTTTGTTGCATTGTATCGCAGTTGACATGATTTGTGCCATTTTCCTTCACCGGATATTAAAATTTCCTCAAGATTTTCTTGGTAATTTCTTGTTAGTGAAGTCTTAACCCCAAGTTTACTAAATGCCATAAGGTTTTTTGCTAGTGAAGCATACCCGCTTCCAATGTCCAAGCGACGATAAGACTCTTTAGTGGGGCATTGAAGTTTCTCTTTAGTTGTTTCTTGGCAAATAACACACAATGTCCAATCAATATGACTTAAATCAAAAGGCTGCAACTCCATAATTTAGCAGTTTTTGTTCATTCCACAATAACAGATTTCAATCGAATGTACTTCCTGTCACCTATAAATAAGATTCAATTGTTTGTGTTGAAATCTGTGAATTGTCCACTAATGAATGATCATACTCTTCAAAAACTTAATTTAAATATAAGACGATCTATGAAGTTAATACAAATTAATAAAATCCATGGATGAGCTTACCATTCAAATGCATGACATGTTTCTGCTGATTTCTTGGTCATCCACCATTTTGTTACTATGGCAACCGATAGTATGACGTCAGACTAGAACACTACTCAGCTAAATTAAAAGATTTGTGAATCCCAAAATGTTGTAATAAAATCAATTCCAATAATCTAAAATGAAGAAGAAAATAATATTTTTCAGCATTATACGACTCTCATAAGTGGTAAAAATTGGCGCATGCGCAAACAAATTATTGACTTTTCCCGCTATATTTTGTTGCAATATGTGTCGCAAATGAGCAGGCAATACTACAGTAATCACTAACAGCAATACATGTAGCTTTTCTGCTGTTTAAAGGACAAAATTCAATTCGGTATTGATGACGTCATTGTGACGTCAAAATCGATTTTTAGAAGTGGCTCCAAATCTTAAAATGATCAGCAGAAGTCATAGTACCTTGACACAAAGTTTCATCCTTTTAACATAAACTGAACAGTTTTGATGTTTTTCAGCACATATCCACTGGACTAACAAGAAATATTATAAAAATAAGGCTGTGGGTTATGATTACATTAGTCCAAAACTGTTAATTTATGCCGCAAAGTACATTTCCCGACCTCTCAATCATATAATAAATTTATCGTTTTCAACAGGTGTATTCCCAAATTCTTTAAAAATAGCTAAAGTGACTCCAATTTTCAAAAAAGGAGTACCTAGTGATCCAGGCAATTACAGACCAGTATCAGTATTACCACAGATTAGCAAAATATTTGAGAAAATAATTAACAAACAAATGATCTCATATCTTAACAGTTTTGATCTGTTGTACAATCATCAGTGTGGGTTCCGGGAGAGATACAGTACTAAGGTAGCAATTGCGGACATAGCACAGACAATTCTGGAGGAAATTGATATGGGTAATGGCGTGATTTGTATATTTTTGGACTTTAAAAAAGCATTTGACACTGTGAATCATGACATTCTAATTAGCAAACTAGACAATTACGGTTTTCGGGAGATCTCTAAAAATCTCTTCAGAAATTACTTAACAAACAGGAATCAACATGTCAATATTAATGGGATGCAGTCAAACGAACTACCAATTACTTGTGGAGTTCCACGGGGCTCTGTGCTAGGTCCGACACTCTTTCTGATTTACGTAAATGATATTGCAAGTGCCACAGAATATTTCGACACCCGTTTATTTGCAGACGACACCAGCCTATTTCATACCTTCAATTCAAAAAACACAATAGATCTTTCAAATGTAAATTCTCATTTAAACAATGTTATAGACTGGTGCGATATAACAATAAATTCCAAAAAAACTGAATACATTATATTTAGAGGTAAACAGGCATCAATACATTCAACGGGTACAATTAATATAAAAGGAGTAACAATAGATGAAGTTGAATTGGTGTTGAATTGGACAATAACCTTGACTGGAAGAACCATATACAAAAAGTAAACAAAACAATAAGTAGTAAAGTAGGTATTCTTTTCAAATTGAGGGACATTATTCCACCATCTATTCTTTTACTATTATATAATTGTTTCATCCTACCACATATTTCCTATGCACTAGAAGTTTGGGGGAACACGTACTCAACTTACCTGAAACCCATACATCTCACACAGAAAAGGATTGTACGCATAATAACAGGATCAGATCGCCTCTCACACATTTCTTCACTTTTTAATCAGCTCCATGTACTAGATATCTAAAAACAACATGATTTGCAAATGTCTTTGTTTGTTCATGATAATCTCAATGGCAAGTTACCACCAGGGTTTCCTCAATATTTCTCTTCCATTCAACACTCTTATCACACAAAATCAAAAGCATTAGGTAATCTTATTATTCCAAAATACCATACTAATTCGGGACAACATTCAATCAAATATGCTGGGGCTAAACTCTGGAATAAACTTCCAGAAGAAATTCGTTCCATGAGCTCAAGAAATTCATTCAAAAAAGAAATGAAAACATTTTTACACTATGCTTAAAAAATTTTTTTTTTAACGTTCACTTATTATTGTAGTTTGTATTTTACCTAGATAAGATTCACTATGCATTTCAGTGTTGTTTGTATTGTATTTTTGTTTATCAGTATTGCATGTAAATTAAGTGAATAAATTCAATTCAATTCAATTGTTTATGTTGCCCAACATTGTCTTCCTTTCATCTATCCATTGTATTTCAAATTCCCCTACTTAGGCTAACAATAACATTAGTAACCTGAAACTATTTATATCTCATATACAAATTATTAACTCACAAAAGAATTTGGCAATCCTATGAACCTTATTATAGATAAAAAAATATGTTTAAAGAAAAATTAAATACAAAGTTAGGAAAACAAGATTCAACAAATGTCATTAAACACCATCATCAACCGACTATCTAAACAGACCAGCTTCTAAACCAATAACAACACCAACACAACTGTCAGCATCCTTTATTTTTAAGTTTTTGTCATATTACCTCAAACCCTGCAAATAGAAGTGTGATAACTGTCATAAAGGTGATTGACAGGTCATACTTGTTTTCAACTCTGGAAGGACAGTTGGAATCTACCAGGTGTGCTGTGATTTGAATAACAACAGATGTTTATGATCAACTATATATGAGTTGTCTACGTGACACAGCTGCTAGCAAGATCATATTCTGATTGGCTCATGTGGAAACCCAGGTGGTATCACTGAATCTGGGCCATTTATGCCTATAAATTGGTCAGACTGAGAACAGTTGGGTCCATCATTTCAACTTAATAATCTGTGTGTTGCTGCTACAATATTGTAAGACAAGTGATACAAGCTTCAATCATCATTATGTGAGACTTCTATGAATTGCTCTGCAATCTCCTGCTTTCAGTGGTGCCCTCCAGAATAACAGTGTTCCTCTGCAAGTAAGACTCCTGTATTTCTTTGTTGTTGTGTTGCAGAAACCATTGACTATCGTTCATTTTTACATTCATTGTATTTTACTGTGTGCTTTTTTTCTTATTTTATTTTGAGAGGTATTACAGCTCGGAGCTTTAACTCGATATTTTCGTGTATGTGTATTTCGTTTCAAGTACTATTATCTTGTCTACTCCATACTAGCAGTGTAAGACCCCCCTGTCCAGTGTGAGTTCTGTGGGCGGCCCTCTCAATTGCAATAAGCATGCCTTACACTGTCGAAAGCAAGGTCAAAAACCATCATAGGTCTGATAACTGTTAAGTTAGTATAAAACTCTTATAGAGACTTCAAACAATAAATATTCCATATAAATAATTGTTTGAAACATAAAGCAATTTTATAAAATGTACGTATCTATCAAATTAATACATTTTTGAAAATAAAAAAAGTTTCAAATACAATATTAAGTAAAACAAGATTTATCCATTATATTATCAATAGCCCTCGCTCCATCATCAACTGACTGCCCATACAATATACTACTTTATAGAACAACACAATAGCAACGTGAACAAAAATCACCATCACTCGTGTCTAAATGGGGCTGATCACATTCTAGATAATATTCACACTGTAAAACCAGGTCACACTCACAGAGGAAAGGAAATGTAATATGTTTGTGGTTGAGATACGGTAGACTTTTAAAACCTTTAAAGACAGATGTGGTGACAATAACCAATCCGTCTCTCCCGAAACCAATGAAAAAGTGAGGGCAAATTACTTTCACAATTGATAATTATATGCCTAGAAATTCAGGGTGATAGTTACAGCTAAGTTAAAAAAAACATAAGTAGCTGGGTGTGAACTACTTGTTGCAAAATAATGCAATCAAAATAGTAACAACGCTTTATTTATACACGCTTACAGTGTTATAACATTCTAGTCAGAGTTCATGTATTAATCATTACCCAACTTGCAACGTGGTCGAATAAATATGACGTCCGTCTAAGCACACAGTACTATACAGTCTAGTAGTCCAGATTACTGCATTCATAGAGATGATCTTATTTACAAATCTTATATGAACATAGTGAAATTAAATGATTGCATGTAGGAATCAAAATTACCAAAAAGCAGCGCCATAATTATCTTTGCTGTTGTACTGTTATATTGTATTGCATGTCAAAAGAACCTAATATCATGTTAGCATTACGCAGCCAATTCGAGTTTGTCAAACTTCTGCCCGAATCTGATGTATACCATATACATAGGTTCATATTTACTCTTCGATATTTGATATAAATAATTGAAGAAACATTACTTTTTTAATATGTATATGGTGTAATCGAAGGTGACTGGTAAATTTGGTGTTATGATTGTGTACGCCGATTTCCTCCCAGTAGGCATGGTTAAAAGATAATCTCATAGTCAACAGATTTAGATATGCATGATGGTTGTGTGGCGTTGGAGGCTGTTTCTCACTGCTGATGATTTCTATACATTTCGTAATGTTGTCTAAGTACTTGCCAGAGAGGGAGAAGAACAGTCAGAAAATATGTCAGTGTTACTGAAAAAGCCGTGGTAGCAGTAACAAATGTAAAACATATATTTTCACTTATGAAATGTATAATAATGCGTTTATATATAATGCCTTTCGCAAAAAAACTAGCACTTCAATAACACTTAAAGATTTTGACAAATCGTGTCTCCATGTCTTCTGTGCTTTTTATATCGATCCAATATAGCAATGTAATAAATGTAAGTTGAAAGGGTTGTATTGACACAATTCAATCTGGTAATAGTCTGTCATGTTGTAGTAGTATAGTATTGTTTTACTGTCAGATTGTCATGGTACTTCTCTAGTAGATAGCATGTAATACGTTGATATATATTATAGTGTTTGCAATAGCATCAATTCAACATTCTACTCGATACATGGGAATGAAATGCATGTGTTCCATATACCAACAATACCAACAACATCAAAAACGTTTTAGTGAACAAAGAAGGTCTAACATTTGATTCAAGTACGTGTCTGTTTGTTTGATTGGTTGAATTTAAAAAAAAAATCATGGTCGTCAGAAAAGTAAGTAAAAATCACCACCACTGTCATTGTGTCGTTAATTTTATTTACCTCAGCTGCAGTGGAGAAGTGTGTTGTTCTCTACTGAAACTTACAGGACTGGTCTCTAAAATGTATTGGAATTGTTAGGATTGTTATGCTTTATACAATTGATTTCGATAGAAATAAAATCATAGACTAGTTAAGGTAGAGATGCAGGTTTGTGGGCACTTGGGAGTGAAATATTTTTGTTGCTTTTATTATCTGAACAGTCTTGGCTATAGACTGTTAAAATTTTGTAGAATTGTGAATAGTGGAACATACTCAAAAAACGATTTTAAAATAGATAACAGGTGCAAACATTCTCTCTTTTGAATGCTTAGCAAGATTTAGCAAGGCTGTACATAAATAATAAAAAAGAAACATGGTGAAAAAAAGAAATGACAGGATCTCCATATTATGCACTATATTTAACTTTTAACAAAACAATAATACATGTAAATTTAGAACTGTTACAGCCATTTTAATTATGAGCATTAGCAAACTTCTTACTGAGTGAATGGTTATGCAAATTAATAATTATCTCTTCTTTTTAGTACACATCCCAGAACTTAAAAAAAATAGCTTCTAGAAGCTTTGACCTTTTGTTTTGAAATGTTCACAAATGATTGACAATGTGTTTATCTTCAAAACGCCGTCGGGACATTGTTTTTGGTTGAACAGTGTTACAACAATCGTACAGACAACTAGCCTGGGTGTTCATTTATGCATAAACTTTAAGTAGTGAAATTTAAGCTGCTGCCCTGCAAAGTTGTCAACTGGTAGACATTTTTCAAGACGGCACTTTCTTCATAGAAAACAGATGTACTCATAAACCAATTTTGACAGGAAACAAAAGCATGGTTTAGAAGCAATTTTTTTTAAATCACTTTTGACCAAAAAAGCAAATTTTTGTGCATATTTCAAACTAAAGTGTCCATAAAAAAAATAATAAAACAATTTTAAAATTCATACAATAAGCTTTCCGAAAATATATAGTTTTGTGGACAAGGGAGGTCATCTTGGTTTCCTAATTAACTAATTAAAATACCTGTCAAGTAAACTGCATCTCTACCTTAAAGTATTGCGACCTAATAAGGATTAGCGACAGATAATCAAAATGCAATAAATAAAAGCAAACAATGAAATTGCAACTCGTAGAAATGTTGATTGATAATTTGAAGGCATGTTCAGATATATGAACGAGTTGCCTTCGAGTACTGGGTGGCTGTATGAAACGGCTTACATCACAATAAATGTTATTTTTGTGAATTTATTGATTTTCAAAGTGAACCAGGCAGGACACTTGCCCACCCGTAAATTTTAATTATTAGCTGCATCAAATAATAATTTGATTGACAATTCTGATCAGACTAATTCATTTTTGTCAAAAACCAGCTTTATTGAGATAGAATCCACCTGGAAATAACGTTAATGAGACAATATGTTTAAGACTTTGGTATCAAAATATCATGTAGTATATCAAATGAAATGCTTTAATGTGACAACATTTATTTGACATTTATGTTGTCAATGATTAATCACATTTACTGTAGTATTGGACACATTTTATATAGGATTACACGTATTGGTTATTATGTTATTATTATTATGAATGTAATTACATTCTTATGTCCCGAATATACGCCAAATATTTACATATGCTACCGAAGAAATATTCATGAATAGTTATTTTGGTCAACGGTTACCATATATTGGTTATAATGTATACTGTTCATATGAAATTATTAAAAACGTACAGACAGTTGAAATGAAAAAAATTCAAATGAAAAAAAATAACCACCAGTCCCATGACAAGGATTACTTCTTTGATGCTACATTAGTTACACCATTTTTTTTCGGTCGCAAATGTAGGGTTGTCGAGCCCTTCTTTACTCTGAAAAAAGTAAGCAGAAAATATACGTTTAGGTGTGTAAAAAGTGAGCAGAAAATATACGATTGATGTGCGTCTTTTTTATATTATTTTTTATTAAACATTTGAAATACGTGTAAATGAGATCTTCGAAAGTTCTGTTTGCTGATACAAATATACAATGCCCATTTAAAAAAAAACGAACTTCTGATCAGCAGGCACTCCATTAAGAACAGACAAGCAATGTGAATTATGGGCATGCTATGTGTTATTTATCTGGTGGAAAAAGAAAATCTGTTTTTAATCAAAGACATTGAAAATTCATGCATTTTTTTGTTTTTGTTTGTTTGAGAGTCAAAATGTTCATCTTCTGTTGATTGTGGTCAATAGTTCGAAACGTATTAAAACATAACGGGATCATGTTGATCAACGTGTAAAATAGGATAATGACACTGACATGTTTACAAACAACTTACCACGGTCGGATGCAAATAACATCAACATTACGAGTTTGGACATCATTATCATACAATTGTCGATTTGATTATGGTTGTGTAACGTATATTAATGACATGGACATCAAACAGATTAAGTGATTTATTGTTTTCCATGTGACTTTTAATCTTAATACTTACCGTCATACTTGTCATTCCTATTTGAACATCATATTCCTCATCATGTTGTCGGCGTTTAAGGAGGAACAGAGTAAAACAAAACATGATCAATGACACACCACTCAGGGCACAGCTTGCTCCAAGGAATACCACCCGGAAGAGGTAATTGTCATATTGTGCGCATGCACCGCGTTCACCTCCTTCCTCGCGCCACAGTATACATGTTGAGTCGATGAGATTTCCAGCTACAATGCTGTACGGAATCAACACTAATAATAAGACAAATGTATCCGTTAGTGATATTCAGTATGAATAAATAGTGAAGCAAAGCTGAGCACACGCGGAGGTATGAATACTTACAAAGGTTACGAATTGTACTCTTCATTGCAAGAGAATATGACTTCTTGTTTTCGTCAACACACCTAAATATAATAAGGTGAGATATCACTTGAGTGACGTTATGTGATCTTTAAAGATGCTCGCCTACACGTTTTACACGTACGCGTAACGTCGCGCAATTCAGTAGTGACGTCATCAAGTCATGTAAACGTTCTCGCGTGCGCGTAAACTGTATTAAGCTGATTAAACGTAAAGTGTGTATTTATTTATCTTTCGGGACTGTCACTCATACCTTCAGCGATTTGTCCATGTTCATAGAGAATTTCATTGTTACATACAATATTATATTCGCAATTTTGTATTATATTCTGTATTTTGTAGCGAGGGCTAGAAACGTGACTGGCAAACGAGACTTTTTTTTGTTTTTCTGGTACACAACAGCAAAATGTAACTTCAGTCTTCGTAATACATCTGCCTCTGAATGTAATTTTGCTTGTGCAATGGTTCCATCACAAGTATTGCAATCAGCACTGCCATTATTCACTGATAATGCGTATGTGAACAATTCAAAATCGTTTTTTAAGAATGCTAAATCTGCAATGATGGTCTTGTAAACTGCGTGATCTAGCTAATCACACAACGCTTACGCCCAACCAAATACTTTATCACCACGAATGTCTATGTCAACATGAACGCGGATTCTACGCGTAGGCGTAAAACATGCGTATTATATTATCTACGAGCCTCTATGAGTAAATATGTGACCCCAGACAATTCCAAAAACAAGTAATATCGATTGATCAACTCCGATTATCTTAAATATATTTTACAGATCGTGATTTAGTTTATGCTGATTGGACAAAGCGTCTAAGCGCGTTGGTGTACGCCACATATATGCCAATACGGTTTCCGTTGTTTTTCTTGTCATTTCATTATACAAATGACTGTTGTAATTTGCTCAATAACAAATACGCTGCTCCAAAATTGTTCTCGTTGTACAGTTTTTAAACTATGTTTTACGTGTTTTCCATACTACTGTGTATTTCATAGGCGATTCTTAACTATGAATGCACTGTGATTTATGTGGTATTATACCCATGTTTTATACCTTGCCTGAATGTGTCGCCTTGATCGCACAAGAGCGTGCTTTTCCGTGTGCAAGCTGTAGAACTATACACCACGCGTTAAAAGTTAAGGTCCTAAACGTAAATAAGAGTAAGGGCATGAATCCTAGGCCTGCTGTCGACTTAATTCGGCAAAAATAGTATTATCCATTATAAAGAACATTATACTCCTGGATATCTTTAGCTCAAACGAGATGCATGAGAACATTTTACTTTCAGAATTACACAATTAATACAAAAAACGTCCATGAATTATATTCAATATTCAAACGATAAACAGCCACTACAGTCGAATATATTCCTCTGTACTGCAAAATTTGCTCCATATATGACCTATGTTTTGACTCTTGCATATATGTCGTCAATTGTGCAATATCTAGCTTTTTAATTCCTTTTCTAGATTTGACATCTGCTGTGAATGCAAGATTTCCAGCTTCTCAACATTATGTAGCACTATTGATTATCTAGTTGTACAATGAATGAATGAAGAATGTATTGTATTACTTAGCTTCAGAGTTCAACATTCTCTCAACTTATTAACTATTAATAACAATGTGTTTACTTACCTTAAGGTAACCATAGTAACTGGAAGACTAATTGTAGCATTAGCTATTGCGAATACTGCCATGAAAAACAGGAATCCGGCAATATAGTTACATTCTGGTTCGATACACAGCTCATCGGCAGCAAATGTGTTTTCCAAGTTAATTTCATCAATACATGCACACATGGAGTAATTCTGATAAATCCCAGGATTTGAAAAGGAAAAATAGCAGTATAAGTACATGTAATTTACGAACATATAATAAAATGTATACTATGTATCCCTAGTAAAATTACATTACTAACACAAAATTGCTAAACTACAAACACCATTTTCTTATCTTGATTATGTATATGATTCTATATTCTTGCTTTTAATTATATTTGTTGGTCTATGTTTACCAAAGATCAAGTAAGCGCTTTCTAGATATTTATTATAAAGGGTCACAGTCATCGCTAAGTACGCATTTAAATTTCATGCGAACACTGTGAATATTAAACGTGTTGTATACGTTACAAGGAACCCATATGAATCACGAGGTATGAAGACTATAGCCCATCAACCAACCTTAGGACCAATACTTTCTGAACATCCTGCATAACACGGCGAGTAATAATTGAGGCCATTTGAACCACAAACAGGTTGGTAATGATCTAATTTGCAGCTACAGTCTGTATTACATTCTGTGATTAGACTGCTATCCCTGTAACATACAAATGACTGTCTTGTTATAATTAAAATCATTTTACGAACGTTTGAACATGCAACAAACGCGTTTCGAACTGCCCACTAAGATGA
This sequence comes from Saccoglossus kowalevskii, assembly GCF_978046115.1. Classification (NCBI taxonomy): domain Eukaryota; kingdom Metazoa; phylum Hemichordata; class Enteropneusta; family Harrimaniidae; genus Saccoglossus; species Saccoglossus kowalevskii. Next base: position 25,908,191 of record NC_140643.1, on the reverse strand, counting down.
AACACCTCGCCACTGTAAGAAGACGCGTACCGCAATGCACTGCAATAACGGGCATAAAACACGGCTTGAAATAGCGTGTAATGAGCGCGAATACTGTGACTAAATATAGATGTGCTCACGTCACAAACAATTACAATGTTGTCATGAATGATTAAATATAGGAGCAATAATAAAAATGAGTTTGAGTTCGATAACTGATGAAGTGTGTTTTCAGATAAATTTATAGCAGTTTTCTAATAATCTGCAGAAAACCCAGTAAAACACTTTATACGTTTTAAAACATCAATAAAAAATAATTAATGCACAGAATAAATATTGTTTTTTTGTTGTGGCATTCCGTAATTGCAAAATACGTGTGCGTGAGTTTGTCATTTTGATTAAGCGAGTCTCAACGACAATATAGTTGGACGTTGAGAAGCACAGTCATCAGTTACTATATTCAAACACTTCTCAAAACAAAATGAAACAATTCAATTACAATATTTTGAGATAATGAAGTCACATTGTTCATCACTAACCTGCTTCTTTCCAAATAAGGGCCTTCACACGGAAACACCATGGCTAGACCATTAGATACAACGATGACGCCAACTAATATTAAGCAACATTTCATCAACCCAATCAGTTTTAATTTCAGTCGCTTTATAATATATCCACAAACAAGGCAAGCGGGAAAGTTGGGAAACAGCCAAAGAAAGCCTATAAGTGATAATAATTTGCAATATTATATAATAAAAGTGCTGGTGTGTTTTGTAAACATTGGTTACGCAGCAGAAGGAAATCATCCATTTCAACTGAAGCTGCTAACGTGAGGTGATATGTCATGAAATATATGTCATGTTCTTTATTATGTTATTTGAATCCAAATATATTGAATTTTTCAAAGCTGCATGTGAAAATATGTTGAATATTCACAATATGGTGTACGTCTACTGTTTACTGTTTAGACTTGTTAAGTGGGAATAACATTTCTAGCCGTAAATATTATAACACAAGTCGTAAAAGACAGACAAATACACAAAGACACCGTCTAATCAGTAAGAGAAGTATATATATATATATATCCTATCGTAAACATATCAAGTGTTTTTAAAAGTGATATCAAGTGTTTTGAAAAGCACTTCCTGCTCCACATTTTGCACCCACCATATATTATTCAGAGTGATAATGAAGTTTCCGTGTGAAGCCGTGTTGTATTTAATCACAGTAATTATGTAGATATTTCTGTTTGGTATGATTTAAAAAATACATTTGCGATTATAAAAAAATAATCTTTTAGTGCATACTTATTGGTTCATGGTCTATTCTAAATAGGAAATCAACATTTCCTATAAAAAATGAATGTTTGAAACGTTCCACTGAAATGAATGTCATACATACCTATAATTAGGTTCCCAGTACTAAATGTGAAACCCAGATCTTTTTGGAAGTACTTCGGCAAGAATATTACGAAGCCTACTGGATTGTTGATAGCATAGGCAATCACAGTTAACATAAAAATAGGGTTTTTCAACAAGTTCCATGCATTGACCAGTATTTCTAAAACAAAAAATAGACATTCCCAAGTTATTTTGACCATAATTAAGACCATGACACGTTATAATATGACAACATACTAATATTACTAATATATATATACTAGACAGACATTTTAGCGTGTGTTTATAAAGCCATTTGCATATTTTTTTCCCAGAAAAGCGCCGTCTAAGCGCTATGTTTACTTTTCTTATGTTCAAATCTGCCATGTTTAAAGGGCTGGCGCACTTTTATAATAAATATAAATATAAAATAACAATCATACCAATCAAATATTCTTATAATATGTCTAACGGGGGAAAGTACAAGTCAATGGACAAAAAAACGCTGTAAAAACAACACAACACAAACACAAACACAGACAAGTCAATGAAAGAATATGGACAGTCATACGGCCATGGAGTGATGTCAGGTGTTTCGAAAAGAGTGAGCACATTCTGCTCCACATGCGGCACCCGCCATCTATCAATCGAAGTCGTAGTCAGGAAGTGGTTTCATCTTACATAGGATAAATTACATCTTATTAACAGTACGATTATATTTTCTCACAACTGCCTGATACCTGCCAACAATCTTTTGAATGTCCTGGCAAGATGTTCTCTAGAGAATTCTTGGTCTAATAGCTTGAATAGAGAAGTCTATGGCGCGGCGCTTAATTAAGTATATGGTCTACATGCTCGAGCATAGAAAACAAGTTGTGAAATGTATATACCATTGGCTGGAGCACGTGAAATATTACTGAAAACGTGTGGAAAATTAATGATGGCGAAAACGAAATCATCTCTTTTGTCATATAGTCTAGTAGAGATTTGACATTTGGAGTCAAATAAATTCAATGATAAGAAATTGTAGACGTTCATTTTTCATATTTAACTTTTCATATCTTCTTTGTTACTGGTGAAATTTTAAAGTTGATACGACCGCGTTCTGAAACGGGTAAATTTTACGCTCACGACGACAATGTTTCTGCTTCAAGAAAATTGTTACCTTTCCCGTGGAGTAAAACGTTCATTCCGCTATATGAAGCAACGTCAGAGCTCTTGGTATATCTGCTTTCCGACTCGGGGATCTCCTTCCGCCCTCCTGGCATTTCTCTTGGGAAGAGACATAACAGAATGGACAGCAACAACAGTGCGACAGCTCCGCCAATTCCACCTAACCACCATGCTCCAACCCAACGTGGATCTTTATCAGTTAGACCAATTGTGCTCATATCCACACGGTAAAAATCTACGTATATGCTGAGGCAAGCAGAGCTGATGACGCCAAATCCAAGAGGTAGACCTATGCCCCATGACGCTTCGATTATGCCTGTGTGACGTATATATAAATAAATAAGTAACTATGAATATTTCAAAAAAAAATGTTATTAACTCATTATTATTTTTACTTAAAATTTAGATACTTTCAAATATAGATTAATACATTGAATGCAATAAGTATGCTGCAATAAATAGATTATTTTTACCATGATCTTATCTACAAATGCGTGGCTGGAAGACAGATTTCTTGCATCATGATAAATGATGCAGTTCTAAATACTAGCATTAACTACCTTACATAAGCGACCCTGCAATTAGATACACATTTTAATTACCAGTATAATGTAAAATCCATTGAGACGACCTACCTATATAAAATGCTGATTTCTTGCCCGAAAAGTCGTCAACATAAGAATAACCAAGGGTACTGTAAAATGTCCCTCCAATTCCAGAAATCATACGTCCCAAGAAATACAGATTAAATGCCATACGACCTTCTTGCGGCTGTTCAATTTCATCGTCGTTTAACTCTTTACTTTCACTTGCAGCAGTTGAACAGAAGCCAAACTCACTCGCACCACCAGTATTGTTGCTGGCTTGGTCATATGCGTATGGTTCGGACAAGAACTGAGGTAGTACACACAATATGATACCAAGGCATGATAGCAATGTTCCCACTGCCACCCATCGAGGTCTGTGGTGGTTTGGCCCGCCGAGAAAATGGGCAACAAATGGAGTGCACACCAATGTACTCACTTGACTGGAAGTTATCAAAATTCCTACTTGCTGAGAAGTGAAACTGTAAATAAATTTGAGATTAATTGCAGCAAATATTTGTCTTTGCGTTTCCAGTCGTAGATTGCGAGTTCTAATTAGCATACATGATCCCATTTTCCTTGTATCCGGAAGCTCGGTGTAGTAAAATAAAAACAACGATGAGTTTTGAATCAATAATACACCTTTGAAATATTTATTTATTTCACTTTCTATTATGAAAAACAACTATGAGTTTTGGATCAATAATAATAGTCCGTTGAAAAATGTATGTATTTCACGTTTTTTGGAAACAACTGTGGATGTTGAATGAATATTAATAGACATTTGAAATATTTATGCATTTCACTTTCTATTTGCAAAATAACTATGAGTTTTGAATCAATATTATTAGACCTTCAAGTGCAATCAGACGCCGAGATCTTGTTTACCATTGGCAATTGTGTTTTCCCCTTAAATAATGTTATTATATTCCTCTCATTTCTATACCTATATACATTGTATTTTTTCACATCTTGTCGCGGTGAAACAAACACCATACACATAATTCTGATTGATAAGATGTTGACAATTTACTTAATGTCTTTTACCTATACCGTCGTTCAAGCGTTGTGAGGACAGACGCTATATATGCAAACATAGCGCTTTCCACAACAATCAAAGTAAAGAGTAGAGCTACATATGATCTAATGTTGTGAAACCATCCAAAGCTCTTCTTCGATACATCTCCCGTACGATCATCACAATTATCCTGGTGACCTTTATTTTCTGAAAATAAAGTACAATATATTCCCAGTTAATAATGTTAGTCTGTGCCGTGTGATTCATTAGATTCATTCTACAATATAACATACTGTAAATATTAAACTATTATGCAACATGTGTGTACATTGTAAGTGGTGTTGTTAATTTTTCAGCATTTTTTGAGTAGTGAGTTTAAAGTGCATGCGAAATGCCAGCTACCAATATTGTTATTTTTTATGTTATGAAATACAACATAGTGAAAAAATGGATTTGAAACTCAATCTACGCCAATCTTATTTGTATGTATGGCTTCTCATTAACTTCTCATTTGCATACTCAAATACTATTCGTGACGTATAAAGGGAAACTTGATGACCAGCATGCATTGCCGATAATGTATATAAAGCTCATTGCTAATGTTGTTGTTTCTCGAAGAACACAATTTATTTATTGTATAGGGTAAACAATACGAAATATACCCCTTCTTGCGTAGCTGGTCACCGCGATCAACTATGTATTGCACAATCAGAGTCGCGTGTATTGTTGTTGATGAAGTCGTTTAACGTGCCGACATCTATTGCCACGGAACTCTACGCGATTTCTATGTCTATTTCGATTTATCCCAAGTTTGTCAAAGTCGAGTTTGACGTCTGGCTTGTCTTCTAATTATTTGCCAGGTTACTGGATATGTTCGTACACTGATTTACTCCATCATATCGATTGTCTAAGTAAAACAAAGATTCAAAATTTAAATAAAAAGAGAAAATGTTTTAACATTTATAATGAGTGAATGATTCGTAAATCAGGTCACGGCGAGAAAAAAATTAAGTGAATGGCGGTGATTGGATGATAAAAATAATTGAGAACGCAACACAGCAAAAAATTGTGATTCGAGTTATCGTGATTGTCATAATAACGCCATCACTTTAAAAATACGCAGACGAAAAATATTGACAGCCCACTTATTACGCAGATCAAATTGCAAGATAAGTTCACAGAATTGGGAAGTCAACAAACAATTCAGAAACTTTTAGAAAGCATAGTTAAAAACAATTGCCAACGTGTAAGTACTGCATAATTACCTGTTTGGTGTACGCATCGGTTTTCGCGTCACGTCATTGGGCCCTTACATAAATAATCTACATGGTTCTATAAAACGTTATTCAAATTCCCAAAACAGTTGAAACACTTACCCGAAGTTTCTCCCTTTGAAAGCTGACGCGGTTAATATTGGCTGGTCCGGAATCTAGTTCTTTAACTACAGTGTCAGGTTTAAATGTGTGGCATTTGTCGTTAAAACAGGCCGTTCTTTTATAAATGGGGTCATATAAGGAGAATGTCCATCCCATTGTTTGATTGACTTTATAGCTTTCGTCTACAGTTATTACACTACGAGAAATATCTCAAATTTACTCGGACACAAGTAATCACTTTCAAACAAAAATAAATAACTGTAAATGAGAAATGTGTTGGTGGGCATTTTACAGGCACTTTGAGTAGAGTCTACGAAAAGAGGGCGTTCGATAAGATCAACGATTGACAGAATTTTTAGCACCTCTATAATAAGTTTTCACCTGACTTCAAAGTAAATTTGACATTCTCGTAACACATTGCAAAACAAACTTTTGAAAAAAAAATACAACTCAGAATTTCAATAAGATCGAAATGATAAACCAGTAGCAAGTTTTAGAAAAATCATTGTTCAATGGTATAAAATTATACATAATTATTTTTATAAGTAAATACGTTACCGCCCTTTTTTGTACCTTGTATGTAGGACATTTGGGTGTACCTCTGTCAAATTTGTTTATTTGGTTCAATTCTTTTATTTTAGCCGAATATCTTTGTCATTTTTGGTAAAAATTCTATTTTCGCCTTTTTAAAAAAAACTAATAGCTCGATTGCTCTATTACTCAGTACGTAGGGTTCATGGGTTGATCGCCATGATATTTAAAACACGGTAGTAATTGTAATTGACATGGCCCAACCAGATAAATTACCATGGATGTGATTTGACAAGGACAATGGGAGAACACTAATAACCATGACAAATAGTTAAGATCGCATCATACAGAACAATATCAAGTATCAATATCAACAATATCAAGTACTATATTGGTAGTTTCATTGCTGTCTTATCTTGCAGAATAAGGCAGTGGCAGTGGTGGCGGCAGAGACCCCTTCGAAAAAAATGTTTGGGGCGTCGGCCCTCTAACATCAAGCTGAAATCCTTTGTGTCAGCAAAATTTGCCTCTCAAAATGCAGGAAATAGCGTTTCAGAGGGTCTACATTTCAAAATTGTTAAGTGGGAGCATGCCCCACAATAAGGTTGCTGAGCAGATTCCGCCCACTCATTCAAAATTTCGTCCCGCCGCCTCTGAATGGGCATTACTGAGTCAGTGTGTTTGTGCTAACATCCTTCTACCTTATCCCGTCAACTGGATATGTGTAATATGTCCTGAGAAAAGTAAAACAGAATTTAAAACTTACCCTCGCAGTGGGCTTTATCCATGATGGAGTAATACGTCTGTACTCTGTAAGGCTTGGGAGGTTGCTCGCTATGACTTGCGCGATGCAAAATGAAGGTGGTTTTAAACACCTCCCTTGTCAGCACTTTCTACCTACGTGTCAACTGACTGCCACTCAAATGTCACCACTCCATGCATGTACGTTACATATTAACACAACATATTGACATACAGGTATATTAACAGGATCACGTGATGGTGACTTGTAATAAATTTCATTCTTTAAAAAAGTTGTTACTCTAAACAAATGTATTTGTCCTGCACTTCTAATCATTAAAATATAAATATTGTTGTTTTTGGAGAAATTTGAAAATATTTTTAAAACATTTACCCTGCTTTCATGAAAATACTAAATATTATTAACAATCATTAAATTCCGTTGGTTAAAAATCGATTACTTGACATGTGTAGAAAGTTGTGTGATTAAGGGGGCGAAACACGAACGCTCATTAATAATACTTATACCTTTTATGTTCGACCAACAGCTTAATAAGCCACGCGATGATATGTGTGATATATGCACTATACCCTATGCAATTCATTTCAAATTTATCAAACTTCCTCTGACCCTTGTGAAGTAAGTATACAAACACTGTATCTTTGATACATTTTTACATCACTACTTTTTTGACATCCATAATTGTGCCAAATGATTGGTCTAAAATAACCGGGTCATAATCAGAAAGGTAACAGTAAGAATGTCACACAGAATGAATTGCATTTGTTGTTTTTGCAGATTTGTTCTGTAAAATTGCTATGGGCGTGTGAATGCTTGAAACGTAGCAAAGCATAGACTGAAGAAACTTTGTGAGCTGAATCGGTCTGTCTGGTTGATGAGTAATTCACATCAACATGTCTAACTTGGGGAATATCATGATATTAATCGTTGAAAGAAAACACGAACTATACCAGTCAGTTACGTCAGCCAACTAATTTCAAAACAGAGCTCAAAGAAATTGACAAATAGTCTAGTGTATACAATGACTTCAAAACAAACATGACATAAAATACAATTGTTGCATATTTTAGTACAATAGTCGGCGTGACGAAGTTCCTGGAAGACAAGTCACGTTGCAAGTTTTATGGCGCTACAGGACATCTTACAAATGGCACATTCAGGGGTCAATGACATTTTGCAGTATAACTTTCTACGTGTGACCGAAGTGATAAATTACCCTGTTTAACCTTCGACCTATCACGTGAAACACTTATGAAACTCATTAACAAATAAACTGTAAAATCTCAATAAGTTCAAATTAGAAGCTGTTTTTACTCTGAATTAATTTAAGTTGAGATTAGGATTGTCATTGGGTCTCATCTTGCCCTAAGCACTCCACAGTGCCTTGCTGTTGCCGCCTTCTCCATTGAACCAATCTAGTGTTTTTTTCCACAAAGTCCGTCGGAGTCCAGCTTTCTTATGCACAGGCACTGGCGGATCCCGCAAAATGTATTATGGGGGGGGGGTGTCCAAGCTTCGCTTAAAATTTACGGAGCGTAAATCGCAGAGAAGCTATGCGTAATCCAGATGATATGAATGATCGTTTTTGGGGGGGCATGCCCCCCCTCTCTGGATCCGCCACTGTGCACGGGTAGGCAAACCCTATAGTGCGTACATCATTGCGAAGTTTTGGGGCCTTGGGGATCTTCACTCCACTCCATGGTATCAGCGGATGCTGTTTGTCGAATTAAATTCCCCGAGTAGTAATCCTACTACTAAAATATCGCGCCACATTTACAACAATGACGAGTTCAGCGGGGCACGCATGAACGTTACACGGTCCAGGGTTATGTGTTAATTTCCGTTGCCGTAGGTACATATCAGCGGAGTTATTTTGATGTGTCCAGTGATGTATATAACACAATATAATAGTACTTTCACTGACTTGAAATCTTCAACAAAATACAAATATATCTAATGGTAACCTGAAACACCAAATCAGACAGACTCTTATGTATACGAATTTATTAAAAAAATTATTATAGTAACAAACAAATTTTTCAAATTCGTTCAAACAACGAACTAATTTGGCAGTAATGAAGGTTGGAGTGTGGTCCGTTTTGAATCATATCGAGGGGTATCAATTAATCTAAACTGAATGATCACTCGTCAAATAATGAGGCGAACAAGTTGCTAGTTATATGAAGACAAAGTATCATCGGCTGTTGGAAACTATATCTATGTCTCATCATCAATATCTACATATCCCTGTACTGGTATTTCAATTCACAGTACTCGGGGACTTCATAACGGCGATATCTTCGATATAGAGCACCAGTAGATTTGAGGATTTATTTAATGTAACGTCAGTTTATATGGGCCAATACGTACACTGGCTCCCAATTGACGTGTCTCTTAGATCTCGGGTTACTCAAACAAATTGCGTGCACGAAGAAGCGTCCCTATAATTGTGCAACTGAAAAGAATTTTTTGGATGGATTAGTTAAATGAACACTTACACGGTCTTACCTTAAGTACAAGCGGAAATCGACACATGAGCATTCTCACATGTGATTTAAACATTTTTCTCGGAAACTGTTTAATTCACTTCAGAAAGCAAAATTGCTAACTAAAAAACCAGACTATGCATGTTTCGCAAAGTATATCGGACGCAATACAAAGACGCACGCAATTTTTCAACCGACTATGCATGTTTCATGAGTGGTTACAACATGTACACAAGTTCACACGCGACGTATACAACACGGGTGAAAAACATGCTTGTTTTTTAAAAAATCCAAATGCTCTCTGCGGTGAAACTGCGCCATTTTAAATTGCTTTCAGCATTGTACATTGTTTTCAGCCGTACAATATTGACAGCAAATTGTGTGTAAATTGGCTGCAAATGCCGAGAACTTTAAATTTAACGATAAATTTAATGCGTGCCATCAATGTAATCAGATATCTATTATTTTAGAGCCCTTCATAAAGCGACGTAGGCAAATTTCCGGAAGTGTGAAATCAGGATGCTAACTTACAGGTTGTTGATGCAGGTTGTTGATTAAGAGGTAGCTCTCCCCTATTGACATTGGTTGCGTACCACATACTCAAAGCCGTCACTTCCTTAGTTTTGCACATATGCAAGGGATTCGTCACGGTATATTCCAATGACTGAAACAAAAAATAGAATTATTTTTGGCTATAGAAGAGAAATAACTCATCTCTAATATGTGACGAATGAAACTTCTAGCCTGGCGTCCTGCATAACCGTTCATGGGCGGCATAAACCTGTACTTCAATTGTCCAGATTGTTAGAAAATGGTTCATCATGAGTTGGTTGGATCACTGACTGAAGAATTAGAAATTTTACACTGACAGGATAACACACTCAAACCAATTCCGGGCACATCAACCTTTATTCAGTTCATTCCCAGAAATATTTTTAGTACAATAAAGACAGCAATTCGAATACAGTTATCTGTAGCATTCAGACTTGAAATACAGATATATATATTCTGTATATGAATGCAAGTGTGGTTGGTTTACAATCTGCATAAGAAACAGATAAAGTTACCTATCAGGTATGTGAACGTATACCGGATTACAATACTTTTTATAGCCAATTTATTTTACAGTATTTGGTAAATTTCCCATACCTGATACAATGAATAATTACGGGCCACTTGTGTCCTTTAAAAAGTGAGGTGTAAGTTGCACCCTTATCACGTTTATCATGAGAGAACAACTTTGGTTTGATACTGCTTAATTAACCAGTGAACGTGACAAGAATCCAACAAAGAATCTTAACGATTCAGGAGAAAAGTGTCGGTAACATAGTAAGAACAATAGCGACAATTGACGAACTATAACAACGAGTGGCCGGCATGATATACAGGAGTTGGTATTCTGCCCTCTATATTTTATTAGTGTCCATGATAAGTCCTTTTGTTTTTGCCCTGCAAGTCACCCCTTATAAATTATAGGAAATACGTGGGCCGTGATGAATGAGTGCGACTATTCAAATAGTAGATTGTGGCAGATACAGTGTGTATCAAAACATAGTGGCCTATGTAGATGTTTATTGTCAGTTCCATTGATATCTCAAGAACGAATTATCAGATTTTAATGAAACTTAATACATAGGTGCTATTCGATAATGTACAGAGTTTATTGTGGTTCGGTTTAGATCTCGTGCATACTAATTATCTAATTAGCATATTAATTACCCAATTTTAAGTCTTTTCACAAGCAGTTCTGTTTAATGAGATAAATGTGTTTCTTTATGATTGTATACAGTGTGCTTAATTCTTCTTACTCTTCTCAATTTCAATTCTGAGATAATTGCTCTGTTTTGTGTCATACTTAAAATTTTGGTGATCTCAAGTTCTATAGACATTACTTTGAACATTTAGCTGTTGTATATCTCCAATATTAACAAGGTAACACTATGTGTTTACGTGAGTCAACTATCTATGTGGAGACGTTGACTTACATATGTGATACACGGTACAGGTTAATAATTGACATTCATCATTATATCTAGTAATGACCTTTAAATATGTCGAAATTGAAGTCTACATTTCTGATTTCTTTGTGAATGCAAACGAAGTCACGATCTTATGTTTTATTTCGAGTGTGCTCACTTGCCGTAACAGATTTATTTCAAGGTAATACACCATTCATGGGTTGTTGATCATAATTAAATGCGTAAAATGATTTGTTTTCTGGAATTGTTTACTTCTCGCATACCTTCAAATTCTATAGTTTCTCAATGTCTCAGACTCTGGTCAAAATACTGTAACACCCTTGGTTTTAGCCTTGCCTTGTAGCAGGTTGCATTCACGGTAATAAGGCATTTATGTGTTTTGGACAACATTTTTGAATATGAGGTGCACTGTGTTGTGCACACAACCTTTGATGTTAAACTCGTCAACAAAAATGAAAATGAATAAGCAACTTTACTCGGCTCACCTCACTATGAATTAAATGATTTTTCGTGTTTCTGATGGATAATAATTTCATTTTAATGTCTATGCTCTTCTACCAAAACTGGTGTCAGATTGGCGAGCAGTATGATGCATTGTCATTAAATGAGATAAGCAGTTTATTTGTGACTGGATGCATCATGTAGTTTACTATGATACATAGATACATTATTCGCCCATTGCACTTCTATGCAAAAACGTTTACGTAACATACGTACGATGTAGTAACACAGAACCTGCGATGGTGTCGCAAAAAACACCTAAAACTAAATTTGCCGTATAATTTCCTTATCGTTGAAATTGAAAAATATTTCTTCATCATTGCATCATGACAAATGTTTACTTGGTATATAGAACACCACAGAATCATGAGATATAAAAATACCTTTTATGGAGAAAACATATGTTATTTATGTTTAAAAAACCACGCTCATGAACTTATTTATATACATGTTTTGAACAGTAATGAACGCTTATAATATGGTTCAATTATATTATAGCGGGCGCTCGCCTCCTCTGCGGTAAAACTAAACGTCAGGGTCATATTGCATTCTTTAGTTTTTTTGTGTTTTTAATTATATGTGTGTGCTATGTGAGAGAGTGTCACCTACAAATTATCTATTATAGAGGCATAATCTCTCACCCTAATGATACAATTATATTTGTGTGATTCTTGTTGCTCTGACACATGTATTGCCGAAAGGGGGTTAATAATTTGCTAACTGATTGAATAACTATATATTAGGAAAATACTATAGGAATAAAAAAGATCAACAAATCCCAAGTCATAAGACATTTAGTGAAATTAAAATAACTCAAAATAAAACAAAAAAAACAAAACAAATAGGCGTAAAGATGACCATGTTCGTCAATTGTCGTTGGTTTTAGGCACATATGAAACTCATGTCTTCTCGAGAAGTCTGCCCAATATATCGTCGGGTTCCTGTATAAAACAAAAAAGGAAATGTTAATATCTGAGTTAAAGTAACTGGGTTGTCGTTAGATGATCCTACATATGATTTCCTTCAGACTTGCTTCCAGAGAAGATATGTATACGATGCATAACTGACGAACCCTGCCGTGATTCACAATAAATTATTTGTATACTCACTGCAATACTGTTAGTGGAATATTCAACACGTTCCTCAGATTCTTTCACTTGTCGTTTTCTGAGTATAAATAAAGCACTGCTGTAGAACAATACGGCAATTATTCTGGCGGAAATATCTGCGCCTATGAACAGTACACGAAACATGGCGTTGTTGTATTGTGCGCATGCTCCGCGTACACCACATTTCTCTCGTCGGAGAATGCATGTGAGATCAATGAGTTTCCCAGCAATAATGCCCAGTTGTATGGATACTAAAAAAAAAACGTAATTAGACAACACAGTATAAGTAAGTAGCTAGGTTAAACTTGCATACATTAGTCACAAAAAAATGTGACGCGGACAGTTTTATGTCACATAACACAATACATCACAAATGTCAACACAAATACTGCGTAAATATGGAAATGCATATAGGTCGCATTAAATACACTACACAAATAATTATGTGATACTTCGATACAGGATGCTGACATGCCTTCACATGATGTGAACACATCAATTCATTATGATGACTCGTAATGTAAATACATTATGCTATAACATGCTATTACGATGCGAACACAATATTACAGGATGCTACAAGTGAACAATTCTCATTGTAAATTTCTTATGATAGAATACATGACGTAGGTAAATTGCTCTGCAATGTAGATACGTAATAATGTGTTGCAGAATTTTATTCGGTTTTCTGGGCAAAGAAGTTCATGACTCCTGCAAACTTGATTAATTCAGAACTGATAGGCGGATTCGGAACCTTATTCTAAGAATTCCGTGAACTTTGCCATATCTCAGAAACATAATTGGAAAAGCAAATATGTAATGGAATTTTGAGGTACATATACTTTCTATGGCAGAATGCCAGGATGCCTCGGAATTCCTTGATTGGAAGGGGGAATACCGCCTATGAGATATCGGCGGGGCTCAGAATTCCTTGATTGTGAAAAAGGGATGAGGTGTGATTATTCGTACGTTCCAAATACAGATACCAAACTTACTTAGCGAGCCTATGATGGTTTTAATACCAATCGAAAATGACTTCTTGCCTTCATCAACACATCTGTAATGATGGAATAAACATGCGAGTAATGTGCACAGTGACACATCGAGTATGTTTGTTTGTCATGATAACGTACGGTGACATTTATGCTGTATTTGACGTGACCTAAAAGGACTTTGTTTTCAAAATACATTTACTGTACATTCCATCACTTAATCCATAAGTATTTCGTCACTAAGACAGATTACACTGGCATCGGGACTTATTCGCTGGGTTGCATAATGTGAACGTGTATTATATGAATATGTGTGTATAACTAACTGACCTTAATAAAACCATGGTGCTTGGTAAATCAGTGCTACACTTAGCAATGGCTGTCAACATCATAATAAACATAAACGGAATAAAACGTGCACATTTCGGCTCAATACATAATTCACTTGTAGCAAACGTAGTCTCGGGCCTCTTATTATCAATACATGTACAATCACTGTAATTCTGTGAGTGGAAATGAAAAACGACAGAAAAACATTTCACTGACCAATTCAAACTAGGATATACTGGTATGAAAAAGTAAAATATTTTTTTTAATTCATATACAGTTCGTATATTGTTGGTATAATTTAATCTGAGGACAATGTGGTTTCTTGCCTATTCACGGATTGAGCCTATTTTGCATTGTTCTAAAAACGTACAATATGGACTTACATATTCTCATTGTCAATTTCATCTCTGGAATGTTATCCACGGATTTGATGTTCTGATTTGTGCCACGACACTATTTTTTTGATTCCATAGAAAAAATAACATTTGGATCAAAAGATATCTCGTGTAGATTGAATATCACAACAGCTAAAATAACATTTGCTCATAGTGTTATTTCTTTCTAGCTGAAGTTGCACAGAATCAACGAGCGCTTACAGTTTTGAAAATGAATATTCAACTGGGGCAATCCACTGTTATGAGATATAGACTCACATCTAATAAGTAACATAAGACATAGTGCATTATCAGTTATATTTGCCAACAGGTATACGCAAAATGGCCACCGATATCTCACATGCAAGTCTCGAATTTGTACCTTTTCCATTCACCACATCCACAGTTACCAAGATAAACCTTTAAACGTAAACATAGTATTTTGAACAGTTGTCATGTGGACAGGAGAGATTTTAACTCTAATTGATTTATAATTTATATAAGGCACCTATATTAAATTGGCAGGTAGCGAATATGTTCAACCAACCCTAGGTCCGATCGATTCAGAGCATCCTGCATAACACGGCGAGTAATAATTGAGACTATTTGAACCACAGACTGGTTGATAATGATCTAATGTACAGTTGCAGTCTGTGTTACATTCTGTGGTCAGATTACCGTTTCTTCAGTGGGAAAAAAATAATGCAAAATAAATATCATCGTGGAGATCGGATGGAACGTTGCAATAATAACTGAACGTTGGCATTTTCCCAAACATCTTTAAAACTTTTGAGCTGCACCAACAACACGGCATATGAGATGTGTGTTATTTCTTCCTAATGATTGCATTTCGACATTATAGTATACGGTGCAATTCACAGAGTTTACTTGCCTGCTTTCAACAAGATAAGGCTCTTCACACTGTAAAAATAATGCAAGACCATTTAATACAATTAGACCACAAACTATAATTATGCTAAATTTAGTCAAGCCGGTCAATTTCAGTTTCTTCCATTTGATAAAGTATCCCAATGCAATATTCACGGGAAATTCTGGAAACAGCCACATGAAGGCTACAGACAAATCAGAAAATATACATTATAGCTTACTTGAAAAATTATAGTATAAATAGCTGAAAGTATAATTGTGATCACACATGGAACATACGGGGAAAAACACTCAATATAAGCGAAAACCTACCTATGATAAGATTTGCGGTACTTGCACTGAAACCCAGATCTTTTTGAAAATATTTCGGTGGAAATAACACAAAACCAACAGGATGGGAGAGAGAACAACCAATCACGGTTAATAGATATATAGGGTTCTTCAGCAGGCTCCACACAATATGCAGCATTTCTGAAGAAAACACAAGACAGTGAATAAACTACGTACTGTTAATACAATTTCACATTGGAGCGTCAATTGGGTTAGTTATTGAGGAGTTATGTAATAGTTTCCGTCTCCCATATAAACGTCGAGAAATGCATTAAATCCACATTGCTGAATGAGCACCTCGAGTAGAGTGATGTGTGAAACCCGGAAACATCTGTACCCCTTCCTAATCTGGGCGTGTATTGTTATGTACAATTTCACACCTTTTCCATGAAAAATAACGTTTTATTTCTGATATGAACCACTGTGCGACTCCAATGAACCGTGTTGATTCGTCTTGATGAATTTTTGCTCCCTTCGCATACGTTTTGAAAAACAGAAGAATGGAATAGCCATCACCATCAAGGAGATGAATCCAGCAACCATGCTCCAACCCAACGTGGATCACGTTCAATAATTTTTATAGAAGATATATCCACTCGGTGAAAATCCACGTATATTATATTCTTAAGCATATTGAACTGATGACGCCAAAACCAAGTGGTAGGCCAATTCCCCATGCAGCTTCAACTACTCCTATATTCAAAATGACAAATGAAACAATAACTATATGTGACGATGCATTCAATATTGTTGTTATTATATTATTAAAGGCTGTAAATCGCATAGATATAAAATACTCGGTTATTATCACTTTATATCCGCTACTTAATACCCTCCTTGTATAACCTCTTATTGTATTGATATTCAGATTGTAAACCTTGCACTTTTCTTCATATGCCGGTTGTAAACCGGACATTTGCGTTGCTATGTAAATTGAATATATATCTATACTTTTAGTTTAAAAGTGTGGGGTTTACAATTTGCATATAAATAAACTTTACAGACTACATAAAATCAACAAAGGATTTACCAAAATAAACAATCAGCCAGAATAATAGGTCACGCGAATATGAATAGTATAAATATATTAACATACGTACCAATGTAGAAAGATGACTTATCACCTGAAAAGTCATCTATAAATGAGAACCCAAGCGTATTGTAGTAACTCGATCCAATTCCAGATAAGAAACGACCAATGAATGACAAATAAAACGCCAGAGTGTCTTCTTCTTTGTGTACGCGCACGTTTTCCATGCAAGACTGACTTGTATTAGAACAAGAACCAGCATCTCCATCACTGGCAGAATAATTACCGGTCTGATCGTATGAATAGGGCTTAGAAAAAAATAGGGGTAGAATACTGAGAAATATTGATGAACCCGAGATGAGAACACCGATTCCGATCCATTGTGGTCTATGTCGATTCTGTCCACCATGAAAATAACTGATAAATGGAATACTAATGAGTGAACCAATGGAACCAGCACTTGTCATGATACTTTCTTGCTGAATTGAGAGGCTGATGAAAATAAAAAATGCCTGATTTACTAATCATGAAAAACTTTTTGGTAGCTCTTGGAGTCTATTTTTGAAAAAAATGTTTGCATTTCAATTGATTGGCATTATGATTCAACGGGGATGAAAATTCATAAATTAAAGTGCGAATTGATACAATATAGATATGTAAATATACCTGCAATCAGGTAAGCATACAGGATAGTATATGAACAGCTGATATATCAAATTGTAAATGAATGTATGTATAGGTGAATACAATTGCAGGCTATTGAATAGTATGACTATGTACTGGGTAAATGAAACTCACCAGTCGCACGCAGTTGAATTTTAAATTACATATAATTTTTTAATACATGCCATTTGATGAATTGTACTGTATACAATTTTTGTCTACAAAGGTGTTCCAAATATGGCTTACGTTTTGTAAACAAAAGTACATTTTGTGTTATTGTGAGAACTATATTTACAACTACAAATTCTTACCCATATCTCCATTCAAGCGTTGTCAAGACAGATCCTACATATGTAAACATGACAGATTCTAATACATTAACCACACAAAATAGCGCCACAAAACATCTGATGTCGTGAAACACTTTGAATTTGCATCTTGCCGTATTGTCTTTCGGGACGTCGTCATGTGACCGATTACGTGATGTCTTGTGTTCGTCTTCCATAACCTTCTGTTATAAAAGTAAAGAACAATGAACACTTTTGCATTGGTCAGGCAGTGAAATCTACAATTCTAATTGTTAACATTGAATTATAGATAGGTATAAAATGATTAATGATAGGCAACTAAGTTACTCATTGATGCACCGTAACGGTTAGTGAAGGAAATGTTTCTATGATATGACAGTTCAATAACACAATAACACTAATAAAAATCCGACAAAAAAATAACATTCTTTTGTGTATGTTATTTTTTTTTAGTCTTTGTCTAAAGTCTTTTTTCATCTCAATTTCAGGCCTTCATGCATAGTGCCCGTATAATACATTATTGGGCGATAATACATTATGGAATGAGAGTCATAGTATACCGCTGTTGATTCTATCGCTGTAGAATATTAATATAAACTTTCATAATGGCAGGATGTGTTCCCTCTTTTAGTACTGATAGTAGTGGTGCCAAAGTCGCGTATTTTAAGTAAGCGAGTAAAACGACGTAGACAGTTAGTGTAATAAATTAGTTTTTTCGTACTTGTTCCCAGGCCACTTATGTGAACGTTTCGCAGTTTTATCTGACCTCCATTGCCCACTGTTACATAGAACAATTCCAGAGGTCAAGAGGTCTTGGTTTCTATGTTGATGGTAAACACGATATAATTAATGGGTTTTCCGTTCACTGGATTTGGTACATGTGATACCGCTAACCTGACTTCCATGTTTTCTGGTTAGGCTCGGGGTGAATTTTATTTGTACACGATTTGTAAACTGTACAAGCCCACCTTATCAGACGTGCTGATGTTGAATGCATGCCAGACGTGTGAGAGAGGAGTATGCCTTCTTTTAGATCTCTGTAAATCATTACATGTTCGGGAATAACGTAATAATTTATATTAAATCAAACAACGTTTAATGGTATTTGAATATTAAAACAACGTTATATTGAAATTTTGGTGGTGGGGCTTTTGTCGAAACGAAATGCACCGGTTAAAATTGATTCCACGCTTGACTTGTTAAGGCTAAACCCACGCGAAACTTGTGAAAGCTCAACCCACGCCAGACTTGTGAAAGATGAACCCACGCCAGACTTGTGAAAACTCAACCCACGCCAGACTTGTGAAAGCCCAATCCACGCGCCAAGGCAGCTAAGGTCAGAACAATAACAATAGTTATGCTGAAACTAGAAATAATTATTTTCAATTTCACTTTGTAAGATTAGAATTGCTAGTCTCCCTGTATAGTTATATCGGTTGGTATGTCAAGTCAAATAACACTTCGGAAATAGAGTGAGTGTTTTTAAATTAATTTTCGACCACGTTTGTAACATCATATAAGTGTTGTTATTAGAATCGTTGCAGTGATAAAGACATGTCAACACTTTTGACGTACTAAAACAAATTACGTAAAAACCGAATATTTACAAAAACGTTGCTTTTTATCGTGTTTGTCTACGAAGGGCAAAACTCCCGAACCGGAATAGACACTGTAAGGTGCATAGATACGAATAAAATAATAAATAATAAATACAACGAACGAAAGTCGTCCGTCATTATTGTTCAACTTGATCACAATTACTCTGGTAATGGTAGTGCGAATCTTCAGTATATTTAAAGCAACTTAGAACAACCGAATATATTGTATTGAAACACATGTCTTATATTAGTCAATATTGACGGACAAATATGTTGGATATATTAGCATTTTGCAAACACCTAGAAATCATAGTGTCGTAATTATTTTTACTCCACGTACAAACATCCTAGTTTGTTTGTTCCTCTGAGTTTTCTGAATATTTATAATTGTTAGCAAGTTACAGAAGAATTACTATTATTTGAAATGTGAACGTTTCACCGTTCACTTACAGTAGAAAAGCATGAATGGTAATTTACCTTACACCTAAACCGTACAAGATGACCGGTCGTTCATACGAAACTGAAAGCTCATCAACCCACGCGCTACAGTGTCTAAGGTCAGACTTCTATTTTAAGAGAATATTCCCTAGGTTACAGTCAAAATGTCAAATAACAGTTCGGAATGGAATAGTGAAAGATTTATCATATCTGCCATCCTTTATGAATTACCAGAAGGGTGATATTAACAAAATCGAGAAACAGCTAGAAGCTTGAACCGAAATATTGAATATTACGTCTTTTAATATATTATGAAATGTCCTGAGTTTTTACTTTTCTCAAATACAATTACGGAAACAAATGTGAAATTATCTATTCCTTAATGATGGCGCAATTTAGTGAAAATTACATACTTTCACCTTACATAAAATGCGGTTAGTGCAAACTTTCTCCGAAAGCGCCGGGTCATGTATAGGATATTGAAGGGAAATGAACCAGTTTGATAAGGGCTCAATGCGACATGTAGAACGCGTGAAAAATAAATTGTTTACACGAGAATCAAACGCGCGCAGCATGACGACTCCTGATCTTCAAAA
This sequence comes from Saccoglossus kowalevskii, assembly GCF_978046115.1. Classification (NCBI taxonomy): domain Eukaryota; kingdom Metazoa; phylum Hemichordata; class Enteropneusta; family Harrimaniidae; genus Saccoglossus; species Saccoglossus kowalevskii. The sequence continues at coordinate 25,887,766 of NC_140643.1, read as the reverse complement.
TCACTGGATTCTTCACTGAGATGCTACTTTTCCCATAGACAAACTTTACAAAATAAACTTCTGACAATTTAAACGCATTCTCTGGGAGCACTCTAACCTGAGCTGTCATTCATTGAACAGGAACAAATCTGTATAATAAACCTGGTCCGATTCGACACTGAAGGCGATTTCATGTGGCATGTATATAATGTGGTACTACTCTGCAAATAATAACGGAGCAGCTAAAAATTAAGCAAACGATATGTCGATTGTGTAGACTGTATTCCTTACCTGTGATAGTATTAGTTGACAGGCAGGCATCTTTGAATACTGTTGTGCTATGCCAGGTTGTTGAATACAATGTGATTCAGAAACATTTTACAATATGTATAGTCTACTATTATCTTATCTTATACAATGTTTACAAGGGTGATATCAGGTCATATACGTGCTGCAAAAGTAAATTATTATTATTAATCGATCTTTCCTACCATAATCGGATCTGGTTGTGGTGTCTACAGAACGTATACAAAGTCAATATAAGATAGGAATTCACAGCTGGACATATATTGTGAGCTTACAGGGCCGAACCTGGCCTCGTTCCACTTATGATTAACAATTAAATAATACCAACGGTTATTCAACGTTTGATGCATCTTTTGAAAATTGTAAAAAATAATATATAATCGTTGGTTTTGTTCGCTAATTAGGATTTGCCAGTTATTAATAATTGCAATCAATTATTTAAAATAAATTAATCAGGATAAATGGTGAAAATCATCAATAAAATAAGTATGTACAAGTTATTTTTCAAAATGTCAATACAAAATTTGGATTAACATGAGGGATTTACAAAGTTACTGTATACATGATTTCAGTTGAAAATATAGCTGCAAGCAGCAATATTCTGCTTGGGTCTATAGTCGCTTTTCAATCAATGTCGCTTTGAATATGTCAGTGGTTGTTAGAGATATATCAGTCTTCAAACTCTCAAGACGATGAATTTATAATAATAGTATGAACTGTATTTACATATTATCCCACGATATAGCAAACAAGAGTGATTACTGCCATATTGCCATATTCGAGCTACAGGCACATATCGGTGTTACTCTGGTAGTAATCGCGACTATGGGCATTGGCTTGATTGTTGTGGCCATTTAAATAATTATTACGGTTTAAAATACCTCTAAGTTCATGAAAAAAATTTTTCTCCGAGTTAGAAAAGTTAGATTTTTTCAATAAAATTAATCCCCATCAAATTTTACTCCTATTTTGGCCATTATTTAAAGAAGATTTAAAAATATGTTGAATAATGCATGTAACTCTATGACAATATTGTGTTGCGTTGTCTATGTATAGGATGGAACAGAATACAAACATAATTATATAAATGAAATAAACATGCATTACTAATGCAAATTACATATACATGCAAAGCGATATAAACATGTGTGCTGATTTCCAAAGGTAATCTGCTGTCCTTTAATATAAGGTTTTTACAAATATACCAGAATTTATGTTAAAGTACATCATACAGCGAAGGTATTGAATACAATGAATCTCATTACTATACCTTTTTTCATATTAGGAAGTAAGGTTCAACTAAACTTTCCCTTTGCCACTAGGCCTAATTCATTACATTTATTTCTTTAAAAATTTAGGAACTTAATAATTATTCTTCATGCTCAGACCAATAGATATGAAAAATATATAACATGTTTTACCAACATACAAATACATAGTAATTAATACCACAGCAAAACACCTCCAATTCGCATATTTTGTGGAAATACAATCATCAATATAAAAACCAGTCTCACAGATATATTTTCATATAATATCAATCTAAAATGGAATACAGTTCTCCAAATATCATGATTTACAAACTTGTATCTAACTAATATATTTGTTGCTATACTGAACACTTATTCTCAGAAGAAATATTGTCTCCCTGAGCTGAGAAACAATTCCACCACAACTTAACTGGAATCGAAAAACTTCATTCACGAATTGCATCCCACATATATTTTCAAATAATAAATTAGTTAAAACAAACCATTTAATTTCATTTCACATTCAGATACATTGATGATGTACTTTTCATCAATACTAAATTTTGCGATTATATGTCGCAATATATCTGCAGAATCTTCTATTTCTGCTCCATATATAGATCTGTGAATTTGATTTGACTATATATCATAGTTGTTTGATAGCTGTGATATGCTTGTGACTAAGTGTGACACTAGTGCAGTTACACAGAAGTTCATAGATGGCATCCTTGTCACTTGAGTGATGTAGACCTGCGGTTTTATACAGAAATTATTTGATTATGATTACGATATATCACTTATGATGCCACACGTGGAGCCGGAAGTGTTTAATCTTGTTCAACATCTTTTTTTTGTATGCCATGAGCTTCGGTTTCATTTTTCTACTGTTTTGCCTATGTGTTGTAATTTGTGTTTATGGTAAGATTGTTGCAACAGTATTTTCAGATTCAAATATCAAATCTTTCGCACTTTTTCGCGCAACGGTCATACTGGTCAGTCGGGTAAAACACACATACAACATGTCCACAGTGGCAATTAAGTTGTCCGTGGCACGGTATCACTGTCAACATTGAACCTCTTTATTATTACATTTGTAGTAATAGAACCATCACCAGTACTGTAACAGTAGAGCAATACTGAGATGATAATGCCATTAGAGTTGTACATTTAATATCACTGTCTGACATACAATCAACTGGACCTATAACCGACCACGCTGAACGAGCGCTGAACTCTCTCTGTTTTTATTTCGTTTACACGTGATGGTATCATAACAATATGCCAACAGAGAAGTGTATGATAGAGGCAGTAGCAAGGTGGCATCTGGCATCATCTACCTGGCAACACATTTTGTCTGACGTTTATTCATACTACTTCCGAGTCTTCTACTTTTCTGTTGACCCCTTAACATACTCACGCTATTTAGACGCAAAAAACAATGCAGATAGTTTAATATGTTTAGACAGAATTTAATTGATTCTGAAAACCAATGCGTCTCTCCAAAAATCAATGAAAAGGTGAAGGTAAATAACTCTCACAATTGATAATCATATGCCCAGTGATAAACCATAAATATATCCAGATTGATGGACGACAGATGCAGCGGAGTTGAAAACAGATGCAGCTGAGTTTGAACTACTTCAAAATAATGCAATCATAATAGTAATCACTCTTCATTTATACACGCTCACAGTGTTATAACATACTTAATCAGAGTACATTTATTAATGATTATCCAACGTGGTCGAATAAATATGACGTCCGTCTAAGCACACAGTACTACTACAGTTTGATTTTCTAGATTACTGCATTCACAGAGATGATCTTGTTTAGACATCTTATTTTGAAATAGTGAAATGAAATGATCGCATGTAGGAATCAAAGATGCATAATTGTCTTTGTTGTTGTACTGTTATATTGTATTGCATGACATAGCATAACACAGCTAATTTGACTGCGAGTTTGTCAAACTTCTGTCATATGTTCGATTTCCTCCCAGTAGACATGTTTACCGATAATCTCATAGAAAACAATCTTAGATTGGCTGGGCATGATGGTTGTGACGTTGGGACGGTTTCTCATTGCTGTTGATTTCTATACCTTTCCTAATGTTTTCTAAGTACATGTCAGAAAGAGAGGAGAACAGTCAGAAAATAAGTCAGTGTTCCTGAAAAAGCCGTGGTAGCAAGTGCAGTGGCAAAGCGTTTTGCGTGTTCTCTACTGAAACCTAGAGAACAGGTCTCTAAAAATGTATTAGAATTGTTAGGTTGTTATGCTTTATACAAGTGTTTTCGGAAATTTCAATAGAAATAAAATCAAAAACTAGTTAAGGTATTGATAATATGAGACCTAATAAGGACTAGCGACAGATACGCAAAAAATGGATGAATAGAAGCAAACAATGTCATTGCAACTCGTAGAAGTGTTGATTAAAAATTTAAAGGCATGTCAGATATATGAACGAGTTACCTTCACTTCAAGTACCGGGTGGCTGTATAAAACGGCTTACATCACAATGAATGTTATTTTTGTGAATTTATCAATTTTCAAAGGGAACCAAGACACTTGCCTACCCGTGAATTTTATTTTTTAGCTACATCAAATAATAATTTGATTGCAAATTCAAAATAGCGACCAAACTATGTGACTGATCAGAACTAATTTATTTTTGCCGAAAGCTTCCTTGAGAATTCACCTGGAAAAGACGTTAATGAGACAATATGTTTGAGACTTTGGTATCAACATATGTAGTACATCAAATGTTTTTAATTTTAATGTAGAATGCTTTGGAGTATGACAAAATGTATTTGACATATGTTGTCAATGATTGATCACATTTACTGTAGTATTTTACACATGTTATATAAGAGTACACGTATTAGTCTGTGGTATATCACATTGGCTCTAGTATAGCTAATATTTGTTATGGGATTGTATGTTTTATTTATGATTAGATACATTTGAGCTACAATTGAACCCTTCCATTATGTATAGGATTGACTATATTTAACTGGTCACTTTTGAGTTGGGATCAATGTAGTATTGGTGGTTATATTAGGCCTATGAATTTACACATATGCTGCACAAAGGTTTAACCATGTTTGGCCACACTGGATCTACAATTCGTCATATTTGCCCCAGTATTGGCCTTACGTGAGATAAGACCAAATGTATATATATATATATATATATATATATATATATATATATATATATATATATATAATTGATTACAGTCCATATTTAGAAACATTTTTTTAATCATATTTAGCCAAAGAATGTTTACATTAATTGTACACATATGCCTAAGTATTGATCATGTGTTATATGTGAATGCCCGCATTGGTCTAAGATTGGCCACATTGCGTCTACCATTCACTGTAGATACACTCTGTATAATGTGACAGGGAATCTCGTTTGAGCAATATAAGCATTCTACTTAACTAAATTGCATATAAACGTCTTTTCCAACCATTTACAATTTCTTTTGCCACCTAGCTAGCCACTTATTCCGAATTTGCTTTATCACATGCATGACTTTGATGTTTGAAATCGTATGCCTGAATATCATGTAAGGCGTTTATGTTATTCGTTCAAGATAAATATTCAAAATAGTCCTCTTTTTATCATAAGGAAGGATTGCGGCAGAAATACGAAAATCAAAGAATTGGGGTATGGTAGTACTGGAACCTGATTTTTGATTATGATGACACATTTGAAGCACCATCTTTTCGTTGCGAACGATTTGACAAGCATTGTATTTGGGACCACAATTTACTTACATGAGCCGATTTCATTTTTGCACCCCGGCTACTATGGGAACATAAAGTGTGTTTTCAGAATACAGCTCTACATAAAAACATATTTTTCCTCACATGTAACGCTATTGGGTTTTTGGGTTGGGTATATCTAAATACATGACATAATTTCAATTATTAGTAATTATTTATCTACAATATTTTTAAATAATTTTTTTCAATAGTCATGCCCTTTCCAATCAGCTTCAATGCACTGAAAACATGTCAGCAATCGAGGCATACATATGACGACATTTACCATCGTCATCCATCACCCATGTTAACGTTCGTCACAGCAACAAAGCAGTAACAAGATTATGAACTACAACGTTCATATTAGTGGTGTTACAACACACAATTAGGTAACGCTGCTCTAATTTTCATGGTCGGAAAAACCTATATCATTTCCCCCGGTTTTGAGTATTAGGGTCGTAGTTTGTGTTGGTTTGATCAGACGTCGGTCGTTATTACTGTATTCATTGCATGTAAAGCGCGTCAATGGCACAGAAAGCTACTAAAGCGTGTGATAAACACAGTCGAAACATGATATACGTTCGATTGTCCATACCGTTGTGCTCTTCAACCATATACTGTACATATTTATATTCCCAGTATATTTGGAGCCATAGTTTATAGCTTTGGTTCAGCATTGGGTGAACTGATTTTTTATTTGATTTATTATGCTGTTCATAAATGTGCAAATTCTTAAAATTATTACTGAGTTTGTCGTTGGTGGCGTCCTCTCAAAGACATGAATCTGTTTCTGCTGCATGCGATATTTCACACCCAATCATGGTTTGAGCAGTGAAATATTTCGTATTTATTGTGATTTTTTACGTAAATGCTCATGTCAGTAATTATTATTGGTGTGCATATGGAACACTTTTTGTTATGAATTATTCTTAATATATTCCTGAATTTTGTTCTCACACTCAGGTTTTCCCCACCAAAACATAAGAATTTCACAATGTTGAAAACGGAAAGTTGTTTGACGACTAAATATGACGCGGGAAATACCCACTCATCATAATCAACAGTGTGTGCATGTGATATCAACAAAGGTGTGCTGCTTTTTATGTTACATCATAATAGTCTGTAGGTCTACAACATTAGTAACTTAGTAACACTCACTAATGGGTCTCGTACAAAGTAACATTCTGCATTCTGTTTGATTTTAGTTTATATCTCTGTGTCGACTACATATGAAGTCCAATTCTTCTATATCTCAGCTATAGTTGTTAAATTTACCTGTTATGAAGATTTATGAAGAATGTCCTCATTATTAAATAAATGTATGATATTTACAACTCTTGTTTTCATAATGTATTTCATGCATGTATTGTTTGTGTAATGTATCCCTATGGAAGCAGAGAATTTCGAAATCGCAAATCAATTTTCAACACGTTAACCCCGTGTTACAACATTAATGATCTTTGTGTCGGTCGCGTATAATAATGCGTTCGGTTCATTTATGGAAAATCCCTGTATATCAAAGCCAGTATATCTAAACAGTCAACACTAAGCCAAGCAATGTATTAAAAATATCGGCTCCTCATTGGGCAGCCGCAGTTTCAGCCTTTTCAAACCATACGTCCAGCTGATTGCAGGTGATCACGCCCCCTTTCAGTCAGTATTCCAAGTAAACCCCCTTTGTTTACACTATAAGCTTCGTGGCAAAGGACCTTGTATTACACCTCCAACAACCCATCCAACCGACCGACCACAGATACGGCAGCCAGAATTAAATCAAACGACCACACACACATTGCATACACCACTGAGGACGGTAAATAAATACGCTCAAAATAATGTTATTATTATTATGAATGTGATTACGTTCTTATTTCCTGAATATATTTACATATATGCTACTAAAGAAATATTCATGAATAGTTATTTAGGTCAACGATTAGCATATATTGATTATAATGTATACTGTTCATATGGAATTATTGAAAACTTACAGAAAGTTGAAATGAAAATATTCAAATAGAAAAAAAATCACCACCTGTCTCATGACGAAGATTACTTTTTTGTTGCTTCCTTGGTTACACCATTTTTTTCGACCGCAAATGTAGGGTTGTCGAGCCCTTCTGGTGTACTCTGAAAAAGAAGTAAGCAGAACATATATGTTTAGATATGTTTACGATTGGTGTAAATGAGTTCTTCGAAAGTTCTGTTTGCTGATACAAATATATAATGCCTATTTAAAAAAACGAACTTCTGATCAGCAGGCACTCCATTAAGAACAGACAAGCAATGTGAATTATGAGCATGCTATGTGTTATTTACTTTGTGAAAAAAAAAATCTGTTTTTAACCAATGGCATTGAAAATGCATTTTCAGTGCATTCTGTTTGCTTTGTTTGAGAGTCAAACTGCTCATCATCTTTTGATTGTAGTCAATAGTTCAAAATATGTATTTAAAAATAACGGGATCGTGTGAGTTGAACAGCGTGTAAAACAGGATACTGACACTGACATGTTTACAAACAACTTACCACGGTCGTTGGCAAATATCATCACCATTACGAGTTCGACATCATTATCATATTATTGTCGATTTAATTATGATTGTTTAACGTATATTAATAGCATGGACATCAAACAGATTAAGTGATTTATTGTTTTCCATGTGAATCTTAATCTTAATACTTGCCGTTATACTTGCCATTCCTATTTGAACATCACATCCCTCATCCTGATGTCGGCGTTTAAGGAGGAACAAAGTAAAACAAAACATGATGAATGACACACCACTTAGGGCACAACTTGCTCCAAGGAATACCACCCGGAAGAGGTAATTGTCATATTGTGCGCATGCACCACGTTCACCTCCTTCCTCGCGCCACAGTATACACGTAGAGTCCATGAGTTTTCCAGCTACAATGCTGTACGGAATCAACACTAATAATAAGACATATATATATATTAGTGATATTCAGTATGAATAAACAATGAAGCAAAGCTGGGCACACACGGAGGTATGAATACTTACAAAGGTTACGAATTGTGCTCTTCATTCCAAGAGAATATGACTTCTTGTTTTCGTCAACACACCTGAAATATAATACGGTGAAATATCACTTGAGTGACGTTATGTGATAATTAAAGATGTTCGCCTACACGTTTTACACGTCTGTGTACACGTAACGTCACGCTTTACAGCAGTGACGTTATCGAGCCTGAGAAACATTTTCGCGTGCGCTAAAGTGCGCACAGCTGATTCTACCTAACGTGTGCATTTATTTACCTTTCGGGACTGTCACTAATATCTTCGGTGATTTGTTCGTGTAGGATTTAACTCTTACATACTCGGATAATATTTTATTCGTAATTTTATACAAAACTGATCCAACAAACTTACGACTACATAGAATTTGTTTTTATATGAATTTCGACGATTCGTTTTTTTATAAATCTACGGTACCATCGGCATTTCAGTGGGCACCTTGCCACATCAAAGTAGATCAACACAAGCAGTCCTGTATTTTGTAGAGAGGGCTAAAATGTGACCGGGAAATGAGACTTCTTTTTGTTAGTTTGCTGGTACACAACAGCAAAATGTAACTTTCATCTTTGTAATACTCCTGTCACTGAATGTATTTTTGCTTCGATTAGCTACCATTAGCAGACTATCAAAGTCATCGTAAGTATTGCAATCAGCACTGCCATTTATCTACTAATAATGCCAGTGTGAACAATTCAAACTCATTATTTTTATAAACTGCGCCATCCAATTACACTTAACGCAACGTTAACGCCTAGCCGAATAATGTATCACCACGAACGTCTATGTCACCGTGAACGCGGACTCTACCTGTACACGTAAAACGTGTATATTATTTCATCTACGAGCCTCTATGATTTATTATGTTACCTCAGACAACTCAAAAAACAAATGATATCGATTGATCAACTTAGATATATTTTTTCCATCAATTTTATGTTCATTTGACAAAGCGTCTAAGCGCGTTTGTGGACGCCGTTGTTTTTGCAAAATTTAAAAATTTGTGATGTTTTTGTGATTTCGTTATGCAATTGACTGTTGTAATTTGCTCAATATTCATAACCATGATAACAAATATGCTGCTTCCCTGTTTTTCTCGTACAGTTTTGACAATATGTTTAACGTGTTTTACATACTGTGTATTTCTTCAGTATGCAAGCTATACGACAAGATACGACGCGTTAAATGTTACGGTCCTGAATGTAAATAGGAGTAAGGGTCGTGAATCCTACTGTCAACTGAACTCGGCAAAACTAATAATATCCGTGATAAAGAACATTGATACTCTTGGGTATCTTTAGCTCAAACAAGATTCATGGGGAAATGTTACTTTCAGAATTACACAAAAAACGTTTCAGAATTGTATTTAAAATGGATTTTGTATAGTATAATAACGATTAACCTCCACTACAATCGGATATACCTAGTTTTTTTAATTAATTTTCTAGATTTGACATATGAATGCAAGATTCTCAACATTATGTAACACTATTGATTATCTAGTTGTACAATGAATGGATGAATGGATGAAGAATGTAATGTATTACTTAGCTTTGGGTTTCTCTCACAATAGTAACTATTAATAACAATTTCTTTACTTACCTTAAAGTAACCATAGTAACTGGAAGACTAATTGTAGCATTAGCTATTGCGAATACTGCCATGAAAAACATGAATCCCGCAACATAGTTACATATTGGTTCGATACACAGCTCATCTGAAGCAAATGTGCTTTCCAAGTTAATGTCGTCAATACATGCACACATGGTGTAATTCTGATAAATCCAAGGATATGAAAAGGAAAAATAGCAATATAAGTACATGTAAATTGCGAACATATAAACACGCAGCACACGAGTCTTGAACTCACAAGTAAAATTGCATGTTTTAACAAATACCATAAAATTGCTAAACTAAAAACAAACATCATTTCCGTATCTTGATTGTGTATATGTTTCATTATAATCATGCATTTAATTATATTTGTTGGTCTATGTTTACCTAAGATCAAGTAGGGGCTTTCTAGGTATTTATTACAAAGGGTCACAGTCATCGCTAAGCACGCATTTAAACGTCTCGTATACGTCACATGGAACCTGTATTAATCACGAGGCGTGAGAACTACAGCCTATCAACCAACCTTAGGACCAATACTTTCTGAACATCCTGCATAACACGGCGAGTAATAATTTAGACCATTTGAACCACAAACAGGTTGGTAATGATCTAATTTGCAGCTACAGTCTGTATTACATTCTGTGATTAGACTGCTATCCCTGTAACATACAAATGACTGTCTTGTTATAATTAAAATCATATTGCGAGCATTTGAATATGCAGCAAACGCGTTTCGAACTGCCCACTATGGTGAAATGCTTCACCACTGTAAGAGGTCGCGTACCGCAATACACTGCAATAACCGGCATTAAATACGGTTTGAAATAGCGTGTGAGGAGCGCGGATACAGTGACAAAATAAACACGTGCACATCACAAACAATCACAAACATGAAACAATGTTCAACACAATTTCATCATGAATGATTTAATATGGAAGCAATAATAACAATGAGTTCTATAACTACAGAAAACCTAGTAAAATACATTATACGTTTTAAAACATCAAGAAAAAATAATTAATGCACAGAATTTCTCTATTCAAATTCTCTAGATTGATCATAAAATGAAAAGCTCATTAATAACAACTAATGTATATTGTTTTTTGTTGTGGCATTCCTTGATTGCAAAATACGTGTGCGTGACTACTTTGAAGTTGGTCATTAAGCGAGTCTCAACGACAATAGTCCTCGATACTATATTCAAACACTTCTCAAAAAATAAAATAATTCAATTACATTGTGTTTCACTATTTGGAGATAATGAAGTCACATTGATCATCACTAACCGGCTTCTTTCCAAATAAGGGCCTTCACACGGAAACACCATGGCTAGACCATTAGACACAACGATGACACCAACTAATATTATGCAACATTTCATCAACCCAATCAGCTTTAATTTTAGTCGCTTGATAATGTATCCACAAACAAGGCAAGCCGGAAAGTTTGGAAACAGCCAAAGAAAACCTATAAGTAATAACGTCAAATAATAATTTGCAATATTATATAATAAAAGTGTTATTTTTTTTAAAAACATTGGTTACGCAGCAGAAGACAATCAGGCACTCCAACTGAAGCTGCTAACGTTAGGTGCAATATCGTGAAACATATGTTATGTACGTTCTTTATTACATTTGCGATTATAAAAAAACAAGCTTTAGTGCATACTTATTGGTTCATGGTCTATTCTAAATAGGAAATCAATATTTCCTATAAAAAGTGAATATTTGAAAGTTTCCACTGAAATGAATGTCATACATACCTATGATTAAGTTCCCAGTACTAAATGTGAAACCCAGATCTTTTTGGAAGTACTTTGGCAAGAATATTACGAAGCCTACTGGATTGTTGATAGCATAGGCAAGCACAGTCAATATAAAAATTGGATTTTTCAACATGTTCCATGCATTGACCAGTATTTCTAAAACACAAAATAGACATTCCAAAGTTATTATGACCATAATTAGGACCATAACACGTTACAATATGACAATTTACTAATATATATATTAGACAGACATTGTATCGTGATGTGCGTATATAAATATAAATCCATTTGCATATTTTTTTCCAGAAGAGCGCCGTCTAAGTGCTATGTTTAATTTCCTCATGTTCAAATCTGCCATGTTTAAAGGCGTGGTTTTATAATAAGGATTAACTAGAAATAACATACAAATCCACTATTCATATAATATGTCTAACAGGGGAAAGTACAAGTCAATGGACAAGAAACGCTGTACAAGAAGACACAAACAACACAACACAACACAAGCACAGACAAGTCAATAAAAGAATGACTTATGGACAACAAGACATACGGCCATGAAGTGATGTCAGGTGTTTCGAAAAGAATGAGCACATCCTGCTTCACATGTGGCACTCGACATATATCAGTCTAAGTCGTAGTCAGGAAGTGGTCTTCATCCTACATTGGACAAATGACATATGTTTACCAATAGAATTATATTTTCTCACAAGCGCCTGATACCTGCAAAAAATGCTCTCTAGAGGAGACTTGTGTAATTGCTTGAAATAGAGAAGTCTAGTGCGCTTCATAAATTCAGTATATGGTCTGTACGCTCTAGCATAGCGAACAAGTTGTGAAATGTATACACCATAGGCTAGAGCACGTGCAATGTTACTGAGAACGTGTGGAAAATTAACGATGGCGGAATCGAAATAATCTCTTTTGTCATACAGTCTATTAGAGATTTGACTTTTGGAGTCAAATAAACTAAATAGTAATAAATTGTCAATGTTCATTTTACAAATTTTATATTTATCTTATCATATCTTCTTTGGTATTGGTGAATTTTGAAAGTTCATATGACCGCGTTCTGAAACCGATAAATCTTACGCTCTCGACGACAATGTTTCTGCTTCAAGAAAATTGTTACCTTTCCCGTGGAGTAAAACGTTCATTCCGCTATATGAAACAACGTCGGAGTTCTTGGTATATCTGCTTTCCGACTCGGGGATCTCCCTTCGCCCTCCTGGCATTTCTCTTGGGAAGAAACAGAACAGAATGGACAGCAACAACAGGGCGATAGCTCCGCCAATTCCACCTAGCCACCATGCTCCAACCCAACGTGGATCTTTATCAGTCAGACCAATTGTGTTCATATCTACACGGTAAAAATCTACGTATATGCTGAGACAAGCAGAGCTGATGACTCCAAATCCAAGAGGTAGGCCTATGCCCCATGACGCTTCGATTATGCCTGTGTGACGTATATGTAAATAAATAAGTAACTATGAATATTAAAAAAAATAGTCAAATTTCTGAATTTTATTAACTCATTTTGTTTTACTTAAAATGTAGATACTTTCAAATATAGATTAAAACATTGATGCAATAAGTATGCTGAAAGAAAGAGATTATTCTCGCAATGATCTTAATCTTTAAATGCGTGGCTTGCAGACATATTACTTGCATTATGATAAATGATACAGTTCTAACTACAAGCATTAACTACCTTACATAAGCGACCCTGCACATAGATACACATTTTAATTATAATGTGAAAATCATTGAGACAACCTACCTATATAAAATGCCGATTTTTTGCCTGAAAAGTCGTCAACATAAGAATAACCCAGGGTACTGTAGAACGTCCCTCCAATTCCAGAAATCATACGTCCCAAGAAATACAGATTATATGCCACACGACCTTCTTGTGACTGTTCAATTTCATCTTCGTTTAACTCTTGACTTTCACTTACAGCAGTTGAACACAAGCCAAACTCACTTACACCGCCAGTATTGTTGCTGGCTTGGTCATATTCGTATGGTTCGGACAAGAACTGAAGTAGTACACACAATATAATACCAAGGCATGAAAGCAATGTTCCCACTGCCACCCATCGAGGTCTGTGATGGTTTGGCCCGCCCAGAAAATGGGCAACAAATGGAATGCAAACCAATGAACTCACTTGACTTGCAATTACCAAAGTTCCTATTTGCTGAGAAGTGAAACTGTAAATAAATTTGAGAATAGTTGCAGCAAATATTTGTCTTTGCGTGTGCAGATTTCAGTCATGAATTGTAAAATCAAATTGCCATACATTATGCCACTTTCCTGGTAGCTCAGTGTAGTAAAGCAGAGTATGTGATAACAGTATGTAACTAGACAATTATTGTAAAATCACAGTAGCTGCGGACAGAAAGTAAAACAAGTGAATAAAGCCAAACAAACAGAAGGGTAGAAACAGGAGCATAGCATTTAAAATGAAATTATAATCCATCAGAAACACGAAACTATAAAAAGTCATTTAAGTCGAAGTAAACTAGTCGAATACGCGCCGTACGTAAAAGCAAATTTCGAGTAGAATTGAAATATGTATGTATTTCACTGCCTATTTTCAAAACAAAAATGAGTTTTGAATCAATATTAATAGACCTTGGAAATAGTTATGTATTTCACTTTCTGTTTGCAAAACAACTATGCGTTTTGAATCAATATTATTAGACTTTTGAAATTGTTGTGTAGTTCACTTTCTATTTCGAAAACCAAAATGATTTTTTTCAATCAATATCATTAGAACTTTGATATATTTATTTCTAGACGTAATAAGACGCCGAGATCTTGTAGAGTCACGACAATTATATTCCGTCATCGCATCTTCTGTTTTCCTCTTATACATACTTATATACATGGTATATTTCTCTTCTTGTCGAGATGGAACCAACACCATACACATAATTCTGATTGATAAGATGTTGACAATTTACTTAATGTCTTTACCTATACCGTCGTTCAAGCGTTGGGAGGACAGACGCCATATAAGCAAACATAGCGCATTCAACAACGATCAATGTAAAGAGTAGAGCTACATATGATCTAATCTTGTGAAACCATCTAAAGCTCTTCTTCGATACGTCTCCGGTACTAACATCACAATTATCGTGGTGTTTTCTGTTTTCTGAAAATAAAGTATACTGCCCGTTGATAATGTTAGTTTGTGGTTTGTGCCGTGTGATTCATTGGACTCGTTCTAGACCTACTCTAAACAAGCTGATAGTCTGGTTGGTGATCCGCTCTGCTCAAAAAACAAGCAAAATGTTTTAGACTGTTGCCATGGTACTAGTAGGATAAGAACGTGAAGCTAACGTCGGTTTATAGCTAAAACAGAGCCCGTATACGAAGTTCGCAAAAACATTCAGTCTTCAGAAGTCACTTTACTAGGACGTATTCTGTTCTGTTGCTGAAAGTATTCGAAAACAAGTTTTTCGCCTGTTGCCATAGCAGCGGTGGGACATGATTTTTGTTCAATTAGTGACGGTATGATTTGCCTGTCAAGTATGAACAAAATCAGCCAAGACAAAAAAACACAGACAATTTGTAAAGCCGTTGCTGGTGAAAAGTTACCCCAACTCTGAGGGTAAATTTCTCTGTTATGAAAATAGACATAGAAAAACATCAATCCAAACAACATAATGATCTCTAAAGATAAGTTCCACAAATGGAGGAGAATGCAATTTACAGTTTTTTATATCACTTTTCATTCTCTGGATATTCAACGTTATATCAGTATTATGTAATCAGCCATCTTGATTCTTAAGCAAAGGATTATGGGTAAAGTTGACATCATAGAATCTGTTGTCAGAAATTGAGGAAATTATATTCCTTTGCTTGAAATCAAGATGGCTGACTACATAATACTGATGAAAAGTTGAATATCCAGAGAATGTTATAAAAAATGTAAATTGCATTCTCCTACATTTGTGAAGCTTTTTATTTAGAGGTCATTATGTTGTTTGGATTGATGTGTCCTTTAAATTTATGCCCACACTCAAGCTGAGTAGAATGAGCTACGTCCGTGCTTTTTAGTCGAGGAAATTTAGGGTGAGATGCATTTGGCGCGAAGGTATTAAAAAAATCAGTATTTTGGCTGCTGCAATGGAAACGGTGGGCCAGAATTTGTTTGCAGATTCTACAACCTAACTAGAGTGAAGGTGTGACTTGCCTGCCTAGTTTGAAATAAATCGGCCCAGCCAAAATAATCACAGAAGAGTCAAAAGTCATTCCTGGTGAACAGTTACCCCAACTTTGGCGTCAAATATCTCGGTAAAGAATAAAGATATCAAAATTCAAATAGTAACTTTGTGCCTACACTCAAGCTGAGTAGAATGAGCTATGTGTGAGGTGTTTTTTCTATGGCAACGGTTAGCTAAAATTAGTTTGAGCGAAATAGGCCAAGCCAAAAAAATCACAGAAGAATTAATACGTGAAAACACTGGAAATGACACACATACAAGCTTTTTATGTTTTTTGAGCGGAGCGGATTGCCAACCAGCCTACCGACTTTTTGTAAGTGGTTACCATGTTTTCATCATTTTGCTGTTAGTGGGGTTAAGCAAAGTGTACAAAAAGGAGGCGTTAAATAGGGCCCCATCTCGTTCTCGTATACGTACAAAATATTTAGCACGATAGCATCCACATCTAAAGTTTATAACGTGGATGTAATTTATGTACTTTATAACCATGCTATATAATTTATGGGTAAATCCTAAGCACCTGGTTGTGTCTGTAAATGAATAAAAATGCACACTAGCTGCAAGGTGATGAGGGCGAAGACTTCTATCGGTGATTATATTCCTCAAAAATTGACAGCATTTTGTAGCACCACTATAATTTGTTTTTCACCAGACTGTGAGGTAAAAATTACATTCTGGTAACACATTGCAAAACATACTTTTGATTTTAATGGCGACCAAAATGATAAGCCAGTAAAAAGTTGTAGAAAAACCAATGTTCAATGAAACAAATCATAGAGAATTGTCTTTATTATATACGTAGATACGTTATCGCCCTTTTTTTTGTAAAAATGCTATTTTCGACTTCTCCTTAAAAACTACTAGCCCGATTGCTTTCAAATTGATACTTAGTATGTAGGGTTCATGGGTTGATGATATTTAAAACACGGTATCAATTGTAATTGACATGGCAAACCCAAGATAAACTACCATGCATGGTTGTGATTTGGCAAGGACATTGGGAGACCACTAATAACCAAGGCAAATAGTTAATATCGCATCGTACAGAACAATATCAACCTTGTTTTGAGGAAGACATTCTACAATGACAGCGGAGTCATTTTGACCATTAGGTGGCTTGTTGCCGTAAACCAAAGTACTAGAATCGTAGTTCCATTGCTCATTTAATAAAGCAATGAGAATTACTTAGTTTATGTGTTTGTGCTACCATGCTTATACCTTATCCCCTCAACTAGATATGTGTGATATATGGGGAGAAAAGTAAAACAGAGTCAAAAACTTACCTTCGCAGTGGGCTTTATCCATGATGGAGTAATACGTGTGTACTCTGTAAGGCTTGGGAGGTTGCTCGCTATGACTTGCAGGATGCAAAATGAACGTGATTTCATACTGTGACCTCCCTTGTCAGCACTTTATACTTACATGTTTATGTCAACTGACTGCCAATTAAATGTCACTACTCCATGTATGTACGTTTCATATTAACAAAACATATTGACAGGTGTATTCAGCGTCACGTAATGGTGACTTGTAATAAATTTCATTCTTCAAACACGTTTTAACGCCAAACAAATGTTTTTGTCGTGAAGTCCTAATCATGACGACATAAATGATTTTTTAAAGAAATTTGTAAAAAGAAATTTAACATTAACTTCGCAGAATGCGTTGTGATTTGTAACGTCATTTAAAATTTATAAAGCGATTATAAATATTCACACCGTCATGAAAACACTAAATATTGTTTACAATCGATAAACTCCACGGGTTATAAACTGATTTTTATATGTTTGATTAAGGGGGCGTAACACTAACGCTACTTAAAGATAGTCATACTTTTTCTTTTCGATCAACAGCTTGATAAGAGTCATGTAATAAAATATGCAGTAATGCACTATACGCTGGGGCTTCAGTTCGATGCAACTTTGCCAGTAAAACACGTTGCGCAGATGTGGATATGACAACAATCGGATGTTCAACGTACTGTTATTCTTCATTCGGTAAAATACTGCCGGCGCAAGCCAGCCGTTGACAAATTAGAGCACAGAGATTGAGCGGGTCCTTTGTTCTTGACAACTGACTTGACTGACTGTCTATTCATTGACAGTGAGTCGATCAGTCACAATAACCGCATTGGTTAGTTGGCATACTAATCCACAATACTATGCTAGATTATGTTAAATATATTGAATTGCCATATCAGAGAAGTACTAATAGTAAATTGAAATGAAATATATCTAATGATAAACACGTACATATTGTTCAGTGGTATATATCACACTGGATGTAATCTAGTTTAGTGTATACAATGACTTCAAAACACACATTAACATAAAATGCTATTGTTGCATATTTTAGTACAATAGTCGGCGTGACTATTTTTCTTGAAGACACGTCACGTTGCAAGTTTTAATGCACTACAGGACATCTTACAAATTGCATGGACGCACATGCAGGGGTCAATGACATTTTGCAGTATAACCTTATACTTGTGACTAAAGTGATAAATTACTCTGTTCAACCTTTGACCTATCACGTGAACCAACTCATAAAGAAATAAACGTTGAACTAAATTCTTAATAAGGTCAAATTAGAAGCTGTTTTTACTCTGAATTACTTAAAAAAGTTGATGGTCATTAGCCGATTTGAATTTCCAATGGGGAATAATTCCGAACCATCCGCCCCTGTCACCCCAAAAGTTATCCACAGTTCACATGTGTTACTTATCTCGACTCAATCACAACTTTAATTTCCACTGATAACAAATATGAACTCAAATCACGTACCGGTACTCAATGTAGCCATATCAGTCGCCATCAGGACATTCATAAATAACGCGGTTGTGAGATGAGGGAACCTAAATCGGGTAACTATGTTAAGTGCGAACGGAGTAAGTGCCATGTTCTTGATAGATGACTTGCGTGTTGGGAATTTGTTTAAAGTGAGGAAGACTTGCGCACCGCCGAATTTTTTCTATCATTCGAGACCATCGAACTTCAGTGGCAAAACAAGTCGAAACGGCTGGTGCCAGAAACGGATGCAGTGGATAAAAAAGAAGTTCTTTTGTGCCTAACCATGCCCTAAGCACTCTTCTAAGCATCGCCATCTTCTCCGTTGAACCAATCGAGTGGTTGCTTCTGCAATGTCCGCCAGCGACCAGCATTATTGTGCATTGGTAGGCAACCATATAATGCGTAAATCATTACATAGTTTTGAGGCCAAATTAAAATCGATGTTTGCCGAATTAAAATCCCCGAGTATTAACCCTACCACTAAAAATATCAGAATGACGTCATTGGGCGAGCTACCATGTCACATGTACAATAATGGTGATTTCAGGAGGGCATGCATGAATGTTGCACGGTTCAGGGTTGTGTATTAATTTCCGTTGCCCGTAGGTATATATCAGCGGAGTTATTTTGATGTGTCCAGTGATGTATATAAAACAATATAATAGTACTTTTCATAACTTCAAACAATATACAAATATATCTAATGATAACCTGAAACATCAAATCCGGCAGACTTATGTATACGAATTTATTTTAGTTTTGTTTTTAATGAAAAGTATAACAAATTTCAAATTAACGGTCAGTTCAAACAGTAAACTAATTTAACAGTAATAAAAGATGTAGTGTGTTTTGAATCATATTGAGGGGTATAAAGTAATCGTCAAATAATATGATGAACAAGTTGTTAGTTATACGAAGCACAAATATCATTGGCTGTTTAAAATTATTCATCTAATCTCATCATGAATATCTACATATTCCTGTACTTGAAATTCAACTTCACTACGGCGATATATTCCCTACTACATCGGTCATTTGCGATATAGTGCACCAGTAGATTTCAGGATTTAGTTAATGTAAGGTCAGTTTATTTAGACCAATGAGAGCACTGACACCTTCCCGACGTTTGACGTGTCTCTTAGTTCTTGGGTTACTCGAACAAATTCCTTGCACGGAGTAGCGTTCTCATAATTGTCCAACCGAAAAGAATACAACAAAACTGTGAGTACAGGTGTGATAGTTACACAGGGTGTCTTTGTTTAAGTGGCCATACTTGGACGAGCAACAGGAGCACGTATCACTCATGGCGTCTTATTAGCCGTTTTAGTTTGTCATACCAAAATCATGACGACATATACAATATTAATATGTGCCTATAAATCTATTTATAGTGATCTATAAATTGTTGTGAAATTTCTGAAATAATCCTTCCTTTAATTGTGTAAATATTGATATTTTTTCATACTGATACTACATTTTTTTCAAAACCGAGTAAATTTTTCATAATCAAAGTTTAATGGCAACATCCTGTTATCAGCGTATTGTGAACAACAGCAACATAAAATAAAACCATATACTCTAAAACTAAAATCATCTGAAGATCAGTTTTAATGGTAGCAAACTGATTTGCTTTTAGCATAATCGGTTGATGAAGCCACATAAATATTGTACATCGGTGAACTCCATACAATATATGTGCATCTAACTTTCAGGGATTATGTAGTCATACTCAAATAATCGGCAAATAAATATCGTGTGTTTTTGTCATTTCCACTCACAGAATTACAAGTGAATTATGTATTGTACCGAGATGTGCGCGTTTTATTCCGTTTATGTTTATTATGATGTTGACCGCCATTGCTAAGTGTAGCACTGATTTACCAAGCACCATGGTTTTATTAAGGTCAGTTAGTTATAATCACATATAAGCAAGTACGTTCACATTATGTAACCCAGTGAATAAGTCCTGATGCCAGTGTAATCTGTCTTAGTGCACGTGACGAAATATTTATGGATTAAGTGATTGAATGTATAATACATGTATTACGAAAACAAATTCCGTTCAACTAACTAACTAAATCTAGCATAAATATCACCGTACGTTACCATGACAAAACTGTCACTGTGCACATGTCTCACATGTTTATTTCATCATGACAAGTGTGTTGATGACGGTAAGAAGTCATTTGCAATTGGAATTAAAACCGTCATAGGCTCACTAATAAGTTGGGTATTTGTATTTGGAACGTACGAATTACAATCACGAATTCCGAGCCCCGTATTTTCCCTTCCAATCAGGGAATTCCAAAGCATCCTGGCATTCTGCCAAAGAAAGTATATGGACCTCAAAATGACATTCCATCCGTGCTTTTCCAATTATGTTCCTGAGATATAGCAAAGTTCACGGAATTTTTAGAATAAGGTAACAAATCTGCCTATCATTTCTGAATTAATATTGTTTGCACGAATCATGAACTTCTTTGCCCAGAAAACCAAATAACATTCTGCAACACGTTATTAAGTAATACTAATTTGCGTAGCAATTTAACTACGCCACGTAATGCATGCCTATCATACGATGATGTATCTGCATCACGAAGTAGTAAGTATGCATCCTGTAATATTGTCTTCGCATCGTAATAGCATGTTATAACATAGTATATTTACATCACGAGTCATCATAATGAATTGATGTATTCGTATCATGTGAAGGCATGTCAGCATCCTGTATCGATGTATCACATAATGATTTGTGTAGTGTATTGAATGCCACCATATGCCTTTCTATATTTATGCAGCATTCGTGATGTCTTGTGATATGTGACATACAACGTACCTCTGATTCAACCCAACTATCCGCCCACCTACTTACTTATACTTTGTTGTTTAATTGAGTGTTCTTTTAGTATCCAGACTCATTGATAGCATATGCTTTCTCCGGCGAGAGAAATGTGGTGTACGCGGAGCATGCGCACAATACAACAACGCCATGTGTACTGTTCATAGGAGCAGACATTTCCGTCAGGATAGTTGCTGTATTGTTCTACAGCAGTGCTTTATTTATACTCAGAAAACGACAAGTTAAAAGTCCAAGTCGAAAGTGCAGTCCTGGAGAGACTTGGGGCGAGCCTTGACGCAGTCTAAAAGAGTCTTGGGTCAGCCTTGCGATAGTCTTGGGGATTTTTCCCCAGGGCGCTGTGTCTGATAGAGTGCTCGATTGACCGACTAAGACGAGAGCTGAAACGTATTTCGTTGTGTGTGTCTTATTTGACTGTAAAGTATAAGTGACTTTCCCGATCCCGCACCTCAAGGGAACGAGATATATAGATGAGACGAGATTCCCCCCTGACAAGTGTGGAGACCCCCGTGGAGAAGAATTCCCCCCTGATAAAACTATACAGTATAATTTATTATGAATCACGGCAAGGCTCCTCAGTTATGCATTGTATGAATATATTCTCTGGATGCAAGTCTAAAAAAATCATATGTAGGATCAACTAACGACAACCAAGTTACTTTAACTCAGACATTTCCTTTTTTGTCTTAAACAGGAACCCAACGATATCTCGGGCAGACTTCTCGAGAAGACACGAGTTTCTCATGTGCCTAAAACCAACGACAATTGACGAACATGTTCATCTTCACGCCTATTTGTTTTTTTATAATTATTTTGAGTTATTTTAATTTCACTAAATGTTTTATGACTTGGGATTTGTTGATCTTTTTATTCTTATTGTACCCTTCTATACTAATATATATTCAATCAGTTAGCCAATTATTAACGGGCGTCAGTCGTATATATAGGCAGCAGCAATATGGCCCTGACGAGTAGTTTTACCGCAGAGGAGGCGAGCGCCCGCTATAATATAATTGAGCCATATTATATGCGTTCATTACTGTTCTAAACATGTATATAAGCGTGGTTTTTTAAACATAAATAAAATATGTTTTCTCTATAAAAGTTATTTTTATGTTTCATGATTCTGTGGTGTTCTATATAATAAGTAAATATTTTTTAATGATGCAATGATGAAGAAATATTTTACAATTTCAACGATAAGGAAATTATACTGCAAATTTAGTTTTAGTTGATTTTTGCGACACCATCGCAGGTTGTGTGTTACTACATCGTATGTATGTTACGTAAACTTTTGTATAGAAGTGCAATGGGCGAATAATGTATCTATTTATCATAGTATGTATGTTACGTAAACTTTTGCATAGAAGAGCAATGGGCGAATAATGTATCTATGTAACATGATGCATCCAGTCACAAATGATCTGCTTATCTCATTTAATGACAATGCATTCATACAGCTCGCCAATATGACACCAGTTTTGGCACAGGGAGCATAGAAATTAAAATGAAATTATAATCCATCAGAAACACGAAACTATAAAAAGTCATTTAATTCATAGTGAGGTGAGTCGAGTAAAGGTGCTTATTCACTTTCATATTTGTTGCCAAGTTTAACATCAGGGGTTGTGTGCACAACACAGTTTTCCACTTATTAAAAAAATGTTGCCCAAAATACATAAATGGTTTATTACAGGGCAAGGATAAAACCTGAGGGTGTTGAGTATTTTGACCAGAGTCTGAGACATTGAGAAACTAGAGAATTTGAAGGTATGCGAGAAGTAAACAATTGCAGAAAAAAAATCATGTCAACGCTTAACCATTAAATTATGATCAACAGCCTATGAATGGTGTATTACCTTGAAATAAATTCGTTACGTCAAGTGAGCACACTCGAAAAAAAATGAGGCCGCGACCTCGTTTGCATTCACAAAGAAATCAGAAATGTGGACGGTGAGTTACGTAATGACCTCAATTTAGACATTTTAACGTGAAAACATTACTAGGTATAATGATGAATGTCAATTATTAACCTGTACCGTGTATCACATATGTAAGTCAACGTCTCCACATTGATAGTTGACTCACGTAAACACATAGTGTTACATTGGTAATATGGGAGATATATAACAGCTAAATGTTTAAAGTAATGTCTAAAGAACTTGAAATCGCCAAAATTTAATTTGAAGTAAGACACAAAACAGCGCAATTATCTCAGAGTTGAAATTGAGAAGGGTAAGCCGAAATGAGCAGTCACTGTATACAATCATGAAGAAACACATTTATCTCATTAAACTGAGCCAAAAATACAGAACTGATAGTGAAAAGACTAAGATAATCAGTATGCACGGGATTTAAACCGAAAAATAATAAACTCGAATAGCATCTATGTATCAAATTTCATTAAAATCTGATAATTGGTTCTTGGGATATCAATGGAACATACAATAATAAACATCTACTTTGGCCACCATGTTTATTCGCTCATACCCATAACAAAGGGAACATAAATAAAAAATAGCTCGTGATATTACAATGCAGTCAACCCTCACATTATATCAATTAATTACACATCAAACCAGTTCCCTCTGTTATACTTATATATTGTCATAGGGTAAACTATTTGAATAGTCGCACTCATTCATTACAACTACGTATTTCCTGTAATTTATAAGGGGTGACATGCAGAACAAAAACAAAAGGACATATCATGGACACTAATAAAATATAGAGGGCAGCATACCAACTCATATATATCATGTCGGCCGATCGTTGTTGTAGTTCGTCAATTGTCGCTATTGTTCTCTACTGTGTCAACGACACTTTTCTCCTGAATCGTTAAGTTTATTTGTTGGAATCTTGTCACATTCACTGGTTAATTATAAACACCATCAAACCAAAGTTGTTCGCTCATGATAAAATTGGAACTTACACCTAACTTTTAAAAGGAAAAAAGTGACCCGTAATTATACATTGTATAAGGTGTGCCGTGTACATCCGGGATGTATTTTTTCTGATCTGATCATATGCCCATTGTTCATCTACATAAAAGGAGTTACACAGCAACCACGATGAGGTTTGAGGGAAATTTACCAAATTGGCTATAAAAATTATTGTGATCCGGTATACGTCCACATACCTGATGGGTAACTTCATGTGTTTCTTATGCAGATTGTAAATCAGCTACACTTGCATTCATATACAGAATGTATATATCTGTATTTATATGCCAAGTCTAAATGCTACAGATAACTGTATCCTAATTTCAGTCTTTACTGTACTACAAATATTTCTGGGAATTGAATTACCAGTACAGGGATATGTAGATATTGATGGTGAGATTAAATATAGTTTCGAACAGCCGATAGCATTTTTCTTCATATAACTAGCAACTTGTTCACCTCATTATTTGACATTACTTTAAACTATACATAAGAGTGTTTCAGGTTACCATTAGATATATTTGTATTTTGTTGAAGCTTTAAAGCCAGTGAAAGTACTATTGTTTGATACATACATCGCTAAACACAGCAAAATGACCACGCCAGTATATACGTACGAGCAACTGATAATAATACATAACCCTGAACTGTGCAACATTCATGCATGCCCTCCTGAACTCGCCTCTGTTGTACATGTGGCGCGGTAGCTCACCCCAATGACTTCATGCTGATATAGAATTACTACTCGGGGAATTTATTTCGACAAACTGCCTCCGCTGATACCATGAAGTGGAATGCAAAGCCTCAAGGCCCCAAAACTTGTTTACGAGTATTATAAGTGTTTCACGTGATAGGTCAAAGGTTAAACAGAGTAATTTATCACTTTGGTCACACGTGGAAAGTTATACTGCAAAATGTCATTGACCCCTGAATGTGTGTCTATGCAATTTGTAAGTTGTCCTGAAGCGCCATAAAACTTGCAACGTGACGTGTCTTCCAGGGACCTCGTCACGCCGACTGTTGTACAAAAATATGCAACAATGCATTTTACGTTAATGTTTGTTTTGAAATCATCGTACACACTAGACTATCTGTTAATTTCTCTGAGCTCTGTTTTGAAGTTACTTGGCTGGCGTAATAAGTCTTTTTTTTCTTCAACGATTAAAATTTTACAGAACAACTCCGCGAAAACAACAAATGCAGTTCACTCTGTGTAATTATAAATCACATCCTTACTGTTACGATTCTGATTGTAACCTACTTATTGAAGACGAATCATTTGGCACAAATATGGATGTCAAAATGTAAGTGCTATAAATTGTATCATTAGAGGCAGTGTTTGTAGACGTACTTTACAAGGGTCACATGAAGTTTGATGGATTTGTCGAGACAAAGAGTGCATTGTGGACATGTCACGACACTGCCCTTAAATAACAACATTTATACTCCTACCTATATACCATATAGTATACCTACGTGACAGTCATTTGGCATGAGCACGTAGATGGAAAGTGTTGACAAGGGAGGTGTTAGTATAAAATCACGTTCATTTTTCATCGTGCAAGTCGTAGCGAGCAGCCTTCCAAACCTTACAGAGTAGACATGCATTACTCCATCATGGATAAAGCCCACTGCGACGGTAAGTGTTTCTGTTTTAATCCCCCCCCCCACATATTACACATATCCAGTTGACGGGATACGGTATAAGGATGGTAGCACAAACACACTGACTCAGTAATGCCCATTCAGAGGCGGCGGGACAAAATTTTGCATGAGGAGCGGAATCTGCTCAGCAACCTTACTATGGGATCCGGGGCATGGTCCCTCTCAACAATTTTGAAATCTGACACTCCGAAACGCTATTTCCTGTATATTGAGGAACACATTTTGCGGACACAAAGGGTTTCAGCTTGATGTTGGAGGACGACGCCCCCATTTTTTGCGAGGGGCGCCTATGCCGCCGCCACTGCCATTGCGTTATTCTGCAAGACAATACAGCAATGAGACTACAAATCTAGTAGTACTTTGGTTGATATTGTTCTGTACGATGCGATCTTAACTATTTGTCATGGTTATTAGTGTTCTCCCATTGTCCTTGTCAAATCACATCCATGGTAATTTATCTGGTTGGGCCATGTCAATTACAATTACCGTGTTTTAAATATCATGGCGATCAACCCATGAACCCTACGTACTGAGTAAAAGAGCAATCAAGCTAGTAGTTTTCAAGAAAAAGTCGAAAATAGCATGTTTTACCAAAAATGACAAATATATTCTGCTAAAATAAAAGAATTGAACCAAATGAACAAATTTGACAGACGGACATCCTAATTTCCTACATACAAGGTACAAAAAAAGCGGTAAAGTATCTACGTATAATATTAATCATTTATAATTTTCTACCATTGCACATTTTTTTCTAAAACTTGTTACTGGTTTATCATTTTTGACCTATTAAATGAGTTGTATTTTTTTTTCAAAAGTGTGTTTTGCAATGTGTTACCAGAATGTCAAATTTGATTTAAAGTCAGCTACAAACAAATTATAGAGGTGCTAAAAAATGCTGTCAATCGCTGATCCTATGGGACGCCCTCTTCTCGTACACTCTACTCAAAGTGTCTTTGAAATGCCTATCCACATATATCCCATTTACATTTATTTATTTTTTAGTTGAAAGTGATTACTCGTATTATTTATTTATTTATTTATTTATTTATTTATTTATTTATTTATTTATTTATTTATTTATTTATTTATTTATTTATTTATTTATTTATTTATTTATTTATTTATTTATTACTGTGTACTGATTTGCAGTACACAGTTGATCGCGGCGACCAGCTACGCAAAAAGGGATATATTTCGTATCTGACACTGTACAAAATATTTGATAATATGTGTTCTTTATGCTCTTCCTCGAGAAACAAGTACATGCAAACAAAATAAGAAATGAGATGTATATAAATTATCGGCAATGCACGCTGCCAGCTTGTTCCACTTTATACGTCGCAAGGGTATGTGAGTATGCAAATGAGAATGTAGTGAGAAGCCTCGTTTTAAAATACGTAACAATTAAATTGGCGTAGAGTAGAGTTTGAAACCCATTTTCTCACTTCACTTTTTCAAAATTTATTTTGTATTTCATAACATAAAAAATAACAATATTGATAGCTGGCATTTCGCATGCACTTTAACCTCACTACTCGAAAAATGCTGGAAAATTATTAACACCACTTACAATATACATACATGTTGCATGATAGTTTAATATTTAGAGTATGTTATATTCTAGAATGAATCTAATGAATCACACGACACGGACTAACATTATTAACTGGGAATATATTGTACTTTATTTTCAGAAAATAGAAGTCACCAGGATAATTGTGATGATCGTACGGGAGATGTATCGAAGAAGAGCTTTGAATGGTTTCACAACATTAGATCATATGTAGCTTTACTTTTTACTTTGATTGTTGTGGAAAGCGCTATGTTTGCTTATATAGCGTCTGTCCTCACAACGCTTGAACGACGATATAGGTGAAAGACATTAAGTCAATTGTCAACATCTTATCTAGCAGAATTATGTGAACGGTGTTTGTTTCACCACGACAAGATGAGAAAAATACAATATATATAGGTATAGAAATGAGAGGAACATAATATAATAACATTATTTAAGGGGAAACACAATTGTCAATGGTAAACAAGATCTCGGCGTCTGACTGCATCTAGAAGGTTTATTAATATTGTATAAAATCTCATAGTTGTTTTCATAATAGAAAGTGAAATGCATAAATATTTCAAAGGTCTATTAATATTGATTCAACATTCAGGTGTTTTGAAAAAAAGTAAAATACATACATTTTTCAAAGGTCAATTAATCTTGATTTAAAACTCATAGTTGTTTTTATAATTGAAAGTGAAATACATAACTATTTCAAAGGTTTAATAATATTGATTCAAAATGCATAGCTGTTATGCAAATAGAAAGTGAAATAGATAAATATTGCGACGGTTTATTAATATTGATTCAACATCCCCAGTTGTTTGGAAAAAAAAAGGTAAAATACATAATTGTTTCAAAGGTCTATTAATCTTGATTTAAAACTCATAGTTGTTTTTAAAATTGAAAGTGAAATACATAATTATTTCAAAGGTTTAATAATATTGATTCAAATTGCATAGTTGTTTTCATAATAGAAAGTGAAATGCATAAATATTTTGAAGGTCTATTAATATTGATTCAACAATCACAGTTGTTTTGAAAAAAAGTAAAATACATAAATTTTACAAAGGTCTATTAATTTTGATTTAAAACTCATAGTTGTTTTTTTATTTGAAAGTGAAATACATAAATATTCCAAAGGTTTAATAATATTGATTCAAAATGCATAGTTGTTTTCATAATAGAAATTGAAATGTATAAATATTTCAAAGGTTTATTAATATTGATTCAACATCCACAACTGTTTTGAAAAAAAAGTCAAATACATAAATGTTTCAAAGGTCTATTAATTTTGATTCAAATCTCGTACTTGTTTTCATAATAGAACGTGAAAAACATAAGTGTTTCAAAGGTCTATTAATATTTACTCAAAACTGACAATTGTTTTGAAAAAAAGTAAAATACATAAATTTTCCAAAGGTCTATTAATCTTGATTTAAAATTCATAGTTGTTTTTATAATTGAAAGTGAAATGCATAAATATTTCAAAGGTCTATTAATATTGATTCAAAACTCATAGTTGTTTTGAAAAAAAGTAAAATACATAAATTTTACAAAGGTCTATTAATCTTGATTTAAAACTCATAGTTGTTTTTATATTTGAAAGTGAAATACATAACTACTTCAAACGTTTAATAATATTGATTCAAAATGCATAGCTGTTATGCAAATAGAAAGTGAAATAGATAAATATTCCGACGGTTTATTAATATTGATTCAACATCCACAATTGTTTTGAAAAAAAAGTAAAATACATAACTGTTTCAAAGGTCTATTAATATTGATTCAAAACTCATAGTTGTTTTCATAATAGAACGTGAAAAAAAATACATAAAGGTTTCAAAGGTCTATTAATATTTACTCAAAACTGACAATTGTTTTGAAAAAAAGTAAAATACATAAATTGTTCAAAGTTCTGTTAATCTCGATGTAAAACTCATAGTTGTTTTTATAATTGAAAGTTAAATACATAACTATTTCAAAGGTTCAATAATATTGATTCAAACTGCATAGTTGTTTTGCAAATAGAAAGTGAAATAGATAAATATTCAACATCCACAGTTGTTATGAAATAAAGTAAAATACATGAATGTTTCAAAGGTTTATTAATATTTACTCAAAACTGACAATTGATTTGAAAATTAAAATACATAAATATGTCAAAGATCTAATAATATTCATTCAAAACTGATATTTTTTTGAAAATAGAAAGTAAAATACATAATTATTCCAGTAAACTTGGCAAATCTCCTATGAGTGGTGCATAACAATACCGCCAATTAAACTTAACAAAATCAAATTAGTGCGTTATTCCTGTGTTATTATCTTTTTACATACTGTTATCGCATACTCCGATTTACTACACTGAGCTACCGGATACAAGGTAAAGAGGTTATTTATGCCAATTAGAACTCGCAATCCACGACTGATATCTGTGAACGCAAAGACACATATTTGCTGCAATTAATCTCAAATTTATTTACAGTTTCACCTTTCAGCAAGTAGGAATTTTGATAACTTCCAGTCAAGTGAGTACATTGGTTTGCACCCCATTCGTTGCCTATTTTCTGGGCGGACCAAACCATCACAGACCTCGATGGGTGGCAGTGGGAACATTGCTATCATGCCTTGGTATCATGTTGTGTGTACTACCTCAGTTCTTGTCCGAACCATACGCATATGACCAAGCCAGCAACAACACTGATGGTGAGATTGGCTTGTGTTCAACTGCTGCAAGAGAAAGTCAAGAGTTAAACGAAGATGACATTGAACAGCCACAAGAAGGTCGTATGGCATTTAATCTGTATTTCCTGGGACGTATGATTTCTGGGATTGGAGGGACGTTTTACAGTACCCTGGGTTATTCTTATGTTGACGACTTTTCGGGCAAAAAATCAGCATTTCATATAGGTACGTTGTCTCAATGGCTTTTACATTATAAATAAAATGTTTATCTATGTGCAGGGTCGCTTATGTAATTGTCTCCGTTTAAAATATCATGTACGGGTAGTAAATGCTTGTATTTAGAACTATATAATTTATCATGGTGAAAGTAATCTTTCAGACACGCATTTAAAGTTAAGATCATGGCAAAAATAATCTCTTTATTTCAGCATACTTATTGCATTCAAAGTTTTAATCTATATTTGAAAGTATCTAAATTTTAAGTAAAAATAATAATGAGTTAATAACATTCAGAAATTTGTCTCTTTTAATATTCATAATTACTTATTTATTTATATATATACGTCACACAGGCATAATCGAAGCGTCATGGGGCATAGGCCTACCTCTTGGATTTGGCGTCATCAGCTCTGCTTGTCTCAGCATATATGTAGATTTTTACCGTGTAGATATGAGCACAATTGGTCTAACTGATAAAGATCCACGTTGGGTTGGAGCATGGTGGTTAGGTGGAATTGGCGGAGCTGTTGTTTCTGTCCATTCTGTTATGTCTCTTCCCAAGAGAAATGCCAGGAGGGCGGAGGGAGATCCCTGAGTCGGAAAGCAGATATACCAAGAGCTCTGACGTTGCTTCATATAGCGGAATGAACGTTTTACTCCACGGGAAAGGTAATAATTTTTGGAAGCAGAAACATTATCGTAAAAAGCGTAAAATTTACCTGTTTCAGAAGATATTAAAAGTTAAATATAAAATATGAAAAATGAACATTGACAATTTATTACTATTTAGTTTATTTGACTGCAAAGAGCAAATCTCTACTAGACTATATGACAAAAGAAATGAATTCGATTTCGCCATCATTAATTTTGCACATGTTTTCAGTAACATTCCACGTGTATTCATTTCACAACTTGTTCCATATACTAAATTAAATGAAGCGCCATACACTTCTCTATTTCAAGCTATTAGAACAAGGCTTATCTAGAGAGCATCTTGCCAGGACATTCAAAAAATTTATTTGCAGATATCAGGCGCTTGTGAGAAAATATAATCGTACTGTTAAACAGATGTCATTTGTCCAATGTAGGATGAAACCACTTCCTGACTACGACTTAGATTAATATATGGCGAGAGCCGCATGTGGAGCAGAATATTCTCACTCTTTTCGATACACCTGACCACTGCCAATTTTCAATACCACTGCATGACCGTATGCCTTGTTGTCCATATGTCATTCTTTCATTGACTTGTCTGTGTTTGAGTTGTGTTGTTTGTGTCTTCTTGTACAGCGTTTTTGTCCATTGACTTGTACTTTTCCCCGTTAGACATATTTAACGTTATGGCCTTAATTATGGTCATAATAACTTGGGAATGTCTATTTTATGTTTTAGAATTACTGGTCAATGCATGGAACATGCTGAAAAATCCTATTTTTATATTGACTGTGCTTGCCTATGCTATCAACAATCCAGTAGGCTTCGTAATATTCTTGCCAAAGTACTTCCAAAAAGATCTTGGTTTCACATTTAGTACTGGGAACCTAATAATAGGTATGTATGACATTCATTTCAGTGGAAAGTTTCAAACATTCACTTTTTATAGGAAATATTGATTTCTATTTAGAATAGACCATGAACCAAGAAGTATGCACTAGAAGCTTATTTTTTTTATAATCGCGAATGTATTTTTTAAATCATACCAAACGGAAGTATCAACATAACTGCTGTGATTAAATAAAACTGGGCTTCACACGGAAACTTCATTATGACTTTGAATAATATATGGCGGGTGCAAAATGTGGAGCAGTGCTTTTCAAAACACTTGATATCACTTTTCAAAACACTTGCTACGCTCACGATATGATCTGTATACCCTCTTACTAATTAGACGGAGTATTTGTCTGTCTTTTACGACTTGTGTTATAATATTTACGGCTAGAAATGTTATTCCCACTTAGCAAATCCAAAAAAAAGTATTGTGAGCATTCAACATATTTTCACATGCAGTTTTGAAAAAAATCAATATATTGGGATTCAAATAACATAATAAAGAACGTTAGCAATTTCATTTGGAATGGCTGATTGTCCTCTGCTGCGTAACCAATGTTTCAAAAAATACACCAGCACTTTTATGATATAATATTGCAAATTATTATCACTTATAGGTTTTCTTTGGCTGTTTCCCAACTTTCCCGCTTGCCTTGTTTGTGGATACATTATCAAGCGACTGAAATTAAAGCTGATTGGGTTGATGAAATGTTGCATAATATTAGTTGGCGTCATCGTTGTATCTAATGGTCTAGCCATGGTGTTTCCGTGTGAAGGCCCTTATTTGGAAAGAAGCAGGTTAGTGATGAACAATGTGACTTCATTATCTCTAAATATTGAAACACAATGTAACTGAATTATTTTATTTGGTTTTGAGAATATAGTAACTGAGGACTATTGTCGTTGAGACTCGCTTAATTAAAATGACAAACTTCAAAGTAGTCACGCACACGTATTTTGGCAATCACGGAATGCCACAACAACAAAAACAATATATATTAGTTGTCATTAATGAGTTTTTCTTTTTATAATTAAGCTAGAGCGATGTTTTAAAACGTATAAAATGTTTTACTAGGTTTTCTGTAGTTATCAGACTCATTTTTATTATTTCTCCTATATTAAATCATTCATTCATTGTGTTGAAAATCGTTTCATGTTTGTGATAGTTCGTGACGTGTGCACATGTTTATTTAGTCACTGTATCTGCGCTCATTACACGCTATTGCAAGCCGGTTATTGCAGTGTATTGCGGTACGCGACTTCTTACAGTGTTGAGGCGTTTCACCATAGTGGGCAGTTCGAAACACGTTTGTTGCATGTTCAAATGCTCACAATATGATTTTAATTATAACAAGACAGTTATTTGTATTTTACAGGGATAGCAGTCTAATCACAGAATGTAATACAGACTGTGACTGCAAATTAGATCATTACCAACCTGTTTGTGGTTCAAATAGTCTCAATTATTACTCGCCGTGTTATGCAGGATGTTCAGAAAGTATTGGTCCTAAGGTTGGTTGATGGGCTATATAGTTGTCACACCTCGTGATTGATACTGGTTCCATGTGACGTATACGAGACGTTTAAAATGCACACTGTTCGCATGAAATTTAAATGCGTGCTTAGCGATGACTGTTTCCCCTTTTGTAATAAAAACCTAGAAAGCCCTTGCTTGATCTAGGGTAAACGTAGAACAACAAATATAATTAAAAGCATGATTATAATGAAACATATACATAATCAAGATATAGTTTAGCAATTTTATGGTATTTGTGCAGACATTGAATTTTACTAACGATACACCAGTATAAAATCAGGGGCGGATCTAGGATTCTGAAATAGGGGGGGGGGCGATAAGTTGGCCTAATGCCAAGTTCGCGAGCGCCGATGGCTCGAAGCCCTGTTGGTTGTTAAAAATAGGGGGCCGCGGCCTCCTCGGCCCCATCTAAATCCGCCAATGAAAATCTTCGCAATTTGCATGTACTTATATTGCTATGTTTTTTTTCATATCCTTGGATTTGTCAGAATTACACCATGTGTTCATGTATTGATGACATTAACTTGGAAAGCACATTTGCTTCCGATGAGCTATGTATCGAACCAAAATGTAACTATATTGCCGGATTCATGTTTTTTATGGCAGTATTCGCAATAGCTAATGCTACAATTAGTCTTCCAGTTACTATGGTTACCTTAAGGTAAATAAAGACATTGTTATTAATAGTTACTATTGTGAGAGAAACCCAAAGCTAAGTATTACAATACATTCTTCATCCATTCATTGTACAATGTTGAGAATCTTGCATTCACATGTCAAATCTAGAAAATTAATTAAAAAAACTAGGTAAATCCGATTGTAGTTGAGGTTTATCGTTATTATACTATACAAAATTCATTTTAAATACAATTCTGAAACGTTTTTTGTGTTGCTTGTGTAACTCTGAAAATAACATTTTCCCATGCATCTCGTTTGAGCTAAAGATACCCAAAAGTATCAATGTTCTTTATCACGGATATTATTAGTTTTGCCGAGTTCAGTTGACAGCAGGATTCACGACCCTTACTTCTATTTACATTCAGGACCGTAACATTTAACGCGTCGTATCTAGTCGAACTGCTTGCATACTGAAGAAATACACAGTATGTAATACACGTTAAACATAGTGTCAAACTGTACAAGAAAAACAGTGGAGCAGCATATTTTTTACCAGGGATATGATTATTGCGCAAATTGCAACAGTCAGTTTCATAATGAAATGACAACAAAATCACAAATTTATGAATTTTCGAAAAACAACGGCGTCCACAAACGCGCTTTGATGCTTTGTCAAATGAACATAAAATTGATGATAAAATATATTTAAGGCAATCGAAGTTGATCAATCGATATCACTTGTTTTTTGAGTTGTCTGTAGCAAACTAACAAAAAGAAGTCTCATTTCCCGGTCACATTTCTAGCCCTCACTACAAAATACAGGACTGCTTGTGTAGATCTGCTTTGATGTGGCACGGCGCCCACTGAAATGCCGATTGTAGCGTAGATTTAAAAAAAAATCGTCAAAAATCATATTAAAAATATAAATATCTGATCAGTTTCATGTAAAATCATGAATAAAATATTGTCCCATTAACGTTCCTAAAGCTCGATGACGTAACTGCTGCAACGCGTGGCGTTACGCGTATACAGACGTGTAAAACGTGTAGGCGAACATCTTTAAATATCGCATAACTTCACTCAAGTGATATTGATTAAGAATCTTATGATATTTCAGGTGTGTTGACGAAAACAAGAAGTCATATTCTCTTGGAATGAAGAACACAATTCGTAACCTTTGTAAGTATTCAACCCCCCCCCCCTGTGTTCAGCTTTGCTTCATTATTTATTCATACTGAATATCACTAACGTATATATTTGTCTTGTTATTAGTGTTGATTCCATACAGCATTGTAGCTGGAAAACTCATCGACTCAACATGTATACTGTGGCGCGAGGAAGGAGGTGAACGTGGTGCATGCGCACAATATGACAATTACCTCTTCCGGGTGGTATTCCTTGGAGCAAGCTGTGCCCTGAGTGGTGTGTCATTCATCATGTTTTGTTTTACTTTGTTCCTCCTTAAACGCCGACAACATGATGAGGAATATGATGTTCAAATAGGAATGACAAGTATGACGGTACGTATAAAGATTAAAAGTCACATGGAAAACAATAAATCACTTAATCTTTTTGATGTCCATGTCATTAATATATGTTACACAGCCATAATTAATTTGAAAATTATGGGATAATGATGTCCAAATTCATAATGGTGATGTTATTTGCCAACGACCGTGGTAAGTTGTTTGTAAACATGTCAGTGTCAGTATCCTGTTTTACACGGTGTTCAACTCGCATGATCCCGTTATTTTTGAATACGTATTTTGGACTATTGACTACAATCAAAAGAAGATGAACATTTTTACTCTCAAACAAAACAAAAATTCAGATTTTCTTTTTTCACAAGGTAAATAACACATAGCATGCCAATAATTTACATTGCTTACCTGTTCTTAATGGAGTGTCTGCTGATCAAAAGTTCGTTTTTTTAAATAGGCATTGTATATTTGTATCAGCAAACATAACTTTCGAAGAACTCATTTACACGTATTTCAAATGTTTAATAAAACAAAAAAGACGCACACCAATCGTAAACATACCTAAACATATATTTTCTGCTTACTTTTTTCAGAGTACACCAGAAGAACTCGACAACCCTACATTTGCGACCGAAAAAAATGGTAGCAACAAAAATGCAACAAAAATGTAATCTTCGTCATGAGACTGGTGGTGATTTTATTTCCATTTGAATATTTTCATTTCAACTGTCTGTATGAACAGTATACATTCTAACCAATATATGGTAATCGTTGACCTAAATAACTATTCATGAATATTTCTTCAGTAGCATATGTAACTATTTGGCGTATATTCAGGACATAGGAACGTAATTACATTCATAATAATAACATTATTTTGAGCGTATTTATTTACCGCCCTCAGTGGTGTATGCAATGTGTGTGTGGTCGTTTGTTTTAATTTAATTCAATTGTTGGAGGTGTAATACAATGTCCTTTGTGAGGAAGCAAACATATAGTGCAGACGAAGGGGGTTTACTTGGAAAACTGACTGGAAGAGGGTGTGATGGCCAGCGATCAGCTGGACGTATGGTTTGAAAGGGCTGAAACTGCAGCTGCCCAATATTTTTATTAATACATTGCTTGGCTTAGTGTTTACTGCTTAGATATACTGGTTTTTATATACAGGGATTTTCTAGGAATGAACCGAACGCATTATTATACGCGACCGACACAAAGATCATCAATGTAGTAACACGGGGTTAACGTGTTGAAAATTGATTTGCGATTCCGAAATTCTCCGTTTCCATACATTACACAAACAATACATGCATGAAATAAATAATGAAAACAAAAGTTGTAAATATCATACATTTATTTAATAATGACGACATTCTTCATAAATCTTCAAATCTTCACAACAGATAAATTTAACAACTATAGCTGAGATATAGAAGAATAGGACTTTATATGTAGTCGACACAGAGATATAAACTAAAATCAAATAGAATGCAGAATGTTACTTTGTACGAGACCCATTAGTGCGTGTAATGAATACAGTAATAACGAACGACGTCTGATCAAACCAACACGTACAGTCCGGGACAAACTACGACCGTAATCCTCAAATCGGGGATAACTAATATTCAAGCTCAGAAAATGATATAGGCTCTTCTGACCATGAAAACTAGAGCAGCGTTGCCTAATAATAATTGTGTGTTGTAACATCACTACTATGAACGTTGTAGTTCATAATCTTGTTACTGCTTTGTTGCTGCGACGAACGTTAACATGGGTGATGGATGACGATGGTAAATGTCGTTATATATGACTATTTAAAAATATTGTAGATAAATAATTACTATTTATTGAAATTATGTCATGTATTTAGATATACCCAACCCAAAAACCCAATAGCGTTACATGTGAAGAAAAAGATGTTTTTATGTAGAGCTGTATTCTGAAAACACACATTACGTTTCAACAGTATTTGCCTGGGAACAAAAATGAAATTAGCTCATGTAGGTAAATTGTGGCCCCATGTGAAATGCTTGTCAAATCGTTCATAAACAAAAAGCTGGTGCCATTCTCCTGTAACATTTGACCCTGAAATTCAAGATGGCACCCAAGATAGCATTATAGCCTATACATATATCTGCCCGCACACTTGATTGAAGTGTCAACAATTGTGTCATCATAATCAAAGATAGGGTTCCAATACTACCATACCCCAATTTTTTGATTTTCGTATTGCTGCCGCAATTCTTCCTTATGATAAAAAGAGGACTAATTTGAATATTTACTTGAACAAATGGCATAAACGCCTTGATATTCAGGCATACGATTTCAAACATCAAAGTCATGTGATCAATCAAATTCGGAATAAAAGGCTGGCTAGGTGGCAAAAAAATTGTAAATGGTTGGAAAAGACGTTCACTTGCAATCTAGTTAAGTAGGATGCTTATATTGCTTAAGACTCAATATAGCCAATTTTAGATAAATGCGGGCATTCACATTTACAACATGATCAATACGTATGTATATGTGTACACTCAATGTAAACATTCTTTGGCTAACTATGACTAAACAAATGTTTCTAAATATGGACTAAATATGACTGATCCAAAACAAACTGTAGCCAATTATATAATTATACAACTAATCGTAACTCACGTAAGGCCAGTACTGGGGCAAATATGACAAATGGTAGATGCAGTGTGTTCATATATGTGTCAATTCATTGACCTAATATAAACAATGCTAGATTGATCCCAACTAAAATGCGTCTCCAATTGAATATAGTCAATCTATACATAATGTATGGGTTCAATTGTATTTCAATTGTGTCCAATTATAAACAAAACATACAACATACAATCCCATAACAAATATTAGCTGTACTAGAGCCAATGTGATCTATCACAGACTAATACATGTAATCATGTATAAAGTGTGTTAAATACTACAGTAAATGTGATCAATCATTGACAACATATGTCAAATAAATTTTGTCACACTTCAAAGCATTCTACATTAAAATTCATTTCATTTGATATACTACAAGATATTTTGATACCCAAGTCTTAAACATATTGTCTCATTAACGTCTTTTCAATGGTGAATTATCAAGAAAGCTGGTCTTTTGACGAAAATAAATTAGTACTGATCAGTCACATGGTTTGGCCGCTATTTTGAACAATTTATTATTTGATGTAGCTAAAAGTTAAAATTTACGGGTAGGCAAGTGTCCTGGTCCACTTTGAAAATCAATAAATTACCAAAATAACATTCATTGTGATGTAATCCGTTTCATACAGTCACCCAGTACTTGAAGGCAACTCGTTTATATATCTGATCATGTCTTCAAAGTGTCAATCAACATTGCTATGAGTTGCAATGACATTGTTAGCTTTTATTCATCCTTTTTTTGCTTATCTGTCGCTAGTCCTTATTAGGTCACACATTAACAATACCTTAACTAGTCTATGATTTTATTTCTATTTAAATTTCCGAAAACACTATTGTATAAAGCATAATAACCTAACAATTCCAATATAATACAACTGCAGTTGAGGTAAATCAAATTAAAGACACAATGACAGTGATGGTGATTTTTATTTACTTTTCTGACGACCATGATTTTTTTAAAATTCAACCAACCAATCAAACAAACAGACATATACTTGAATAAAATGTTAGCCCTTCTTTGTTCACTAAACGTTTTTGATGTTGTTGATATATGAAACACATGCACTTCATTCCCATGTATCGAGTAGAATGTTGAATTGATGCTATTGCAAACACTATAATATATATCAACCTATTACCTGCTGTCTTCTAAATGAGAACCCTCACATGACAATCTGACAGTGCAACTTACAATACTATACCACTACAACAAGGCAGACTATTACCAGATTGAATTGTGCCAATACAACCCTCTTAAATTTCACTTGATTTACAATATATCCACCAGCAATATCAGGCGGGAAATTATGAAAAAAAACAAAACAAATATTTGTATGTTGCTATTTCAGCGCCACCACTCGCCACTTTCGCTACCATACATTAGTCCACAATCATCTAATATCATCTGGATAGTGCGTCCTGTAGTAAAAAGTACATTTAGAGGCTACTAATAACTCTAAATTAAATAAATTATAATGCACTGTGATGAACATATTTTATTAATTATAATGATGAGATTTGACGACACTTGCAATATGTTTATAACCAAATTTGTTTACCTTAAATTAGTGACAATATATGTTTTACATTTGTTGCTGCTACCGCGGCTTTTTCATTAACTCCATTTATGACATGTACTCAGAAAACATTAGGAAAGGTATATAAATCAACAGCAATGAGAAACCGCCCCAACGCCACAATCATCATGCCCAGCCAATCTAAGATTGTTGTCTATGAGATTATCGGTAAACATGTCTACTGGGAGGAAATCGAACATATGAACCTATGTATACGGTATACATCACAGTGGGACAGAAGTTTGACAAGTTAGCTGTGTTATGCTAACATGATATAAGGTTCTTATGTCATGCAATACAATACAATGTAACAGTACAACAACAAAGCCAATTATGCATCTTGGTAATTTTGATTCCTACATGCGATCATTTCATTTCACTATTTCAAAATAAGATGTCTAAATAAGATCATCTTTGCAGTAATCTAGAGAACTAGACTGTGGCAGTAATGTGTGCTTAGACGGACGTCATATTTATTCGACCACGTTTCAAGTTGGATAATCATTAATACATGAACTCTGACTAAGTATGTTATGGCGTGTATAAATGAAGAGTGATTACTATTATGATTGCATTATTTTGAAACAAGTAGTTCAGACTCAGCTGCATCTGTTTTCAACTTCGCTGCATCTGTCGTCTATCAATCTTTATATATTGATGGTTTATCACTGGGCATATGATTATCAATTGTGAGAGTTATTTACTCTCACCTTTTCATTGATTTTTGGAGAGACGCATTGGTTATTGTCACCACACCTGTCGTTAAAGCTTTTAAAGGTCTAACATATCTCCACCAAAATCATTCATATTGTTTGTCTTGGCCTCGTGTGATCGTGACCTAGTTTTACTGTGTGAATACTACTGGAGATGTAATCAGTCATATTTATACGTGGGTGATGGTGATTTATGTTAATGTTGCTTTTGTCGTTGTTGTTGTTTTAGCGATTAGTGTAGAGGGAGGGGGATATTGATATTATAAAGACATTGTTAAATCCTGTTTTACTTAACATTATATATGAAACATGTTTTTATTTATGTATGAGTTTGATCGATTTTGATTTGTAAAAACTTGTTTTATGTTTTAAATAATTATTTATATGGAATATTTATGGTTTGAAGTCTCTTTATTGTTAATTAGGAAATTTATACTAACTAATGATACA
Source organism: Saccoglossus kowalevskii (assembly GCF_978046115.1). NCBI lineage: Eukaryota > Metazoa > Hemichordata > Enteropneusta > Harrimaniidae > Saccoglossus > Saccoglossus kowalevskii. The sequence continues at coordinate 25,846,497 of NC_140643.1, read as the reverse complement.
GAGCCGCATAAGCAAAAACATTGCTAAAATCTAGTGAAATATAAGAATTTGTATGGAATGTATTATAACAGTGAACCCATACAAAGCATAAGATACTATTTTTTAAAATCAATTAAATTCTGTCTAAACATATTGAACTATTTGCATTGCGTCTAAGTAGTGTGAGTATGTTAAGGGTTCAACAGAAAAGTAGAAGACTTGGAAGTATTATGAATAAACTTTAAGGTTACAGGTCCAGTTGATTGTATGTCAGACAGTGATAGTAAGTGTACAACTCTAATGGCATTATCATCTCAGTATTGTTCTACTGTTACCGTACTTGTGAAGGCTCTATTTCTACAAAATGTAATAATAATGAGGTTTAATTTCGACAGTGATACCGTGCCACAGACAACTTAATTGCCACTGTGGACATGTTGTTTGTGTGTTTTACCCGACTGACCAGTATGACAGTTGCGCGAAAAAGTACGAAAGATTTGATATTTGAATCTGAAAATACTGTTGCAACAATCTTACCAACACAAATAACAACAGATAGGCCAAACAGCAGAACAAATTGAACCCGAGCCCATGGTCTACAAAAAAGAATGTTAAACAAGATGATTAGAAAATAATGTGCACTTCCGGCTCCATATGTGGCATCATATGTGATATATCAAATAGTTTCTGTGTAAATACTCAGTCTGAAAGTTTGAAAATATGTATTCGTGAATGACGTGTTTCGAAAAACCTATCTATTTATTCACTTAAGTTGTAGTGGAAATGTTCATTAGGCAAGAGAGACAATATTTCTTCTGGGAATAAGTGTTCAGTATAGCAACAAATATATTACGTAGATACAAGTTTGTAAATCATGATATTTCGAGAACTGTATTCCATTTTAGATTGATATTATATGAAAATATATCTGTGAGACTGTTTTTTATATTGTTGATTGTATTTCCACAAAATATGCGAATTGGAGGTGTTTTGATGTGGTATTTAATTACCATGTATTTGTATGCTTATAAAACATGTCATACATTTTTCATATCAATTGGTTTGAGCATGAAGAATAATTATTAATTCCTAAATTATGGAAAAAATAAATATATATCAGGCCTAGTGGCAAAGGGAAAGTTTAATTGAACTTTTCTTTCCAATATGAAAAAAATGTATATTAATGAGGTTCATCACACTCTTTGCTGTATGATGTACTTTAACATAAATTCTGGTATATTGGTAAAAACCTAATAATAAAGATCACCTTTGACAATCAGCACACTTGTTTATATCGGTTTGCATGTATATGACGTTTGCATTAGTAATGTATGTTTATTGTATTTATATAATTATGCTTATATTCTGTCCCTTTCTTTTACAATATTATCATAGAGTTACATGCATTATTCAACAAATTCTCAAATCGTCTTGAAATAATGGCGAAAATTGGCTTAAAATTTCGATTGAATTTAATAAACAAATCTCTGACTTGGAGATAATCCTTAACTTGAAGGTTTTTTTTTGAAATCATAATAATTGTTTGAATGGCCGCAACAATCAAGCCAATGTCCATGGCCGCGATTACTACCAGAGTAGCACAAATCTTTGCCTGCAGCTCGAATTGATACAACAATATGGCAGTAATCACTCTTGTCTGCTATATCGTGAGATAATATGTAAGTAAATTTCATACTATGATTATAAATTAATCTTCTTTTTAAGGTAATATCCCTGGCAACCACTGACATACTCACAGCGACATTGATTGAATAGGACTTTTGAGCCAAGCAGGTTATTGCTGCTTGCAGCTATATTTTTAATTCAAATCATGTGTGAAGTACGTACTTATATTTATACTTGTACGTACTTATTTTATCGATGATTTCCACCATTTATCCTGATTAATTTATTTTGATTAATTGATTGCAATTATTAATAACTGGCAAATCCGAATTAGAGAGAAAAACCAATGATCGTATATTGTGTTTTACACATGAAAAGTTCAATAACCGTTGGTAATATTTAATAACATAAATTGTTAACCATAAGTGGAATGAGGCCAGATTCGGCCCTGTAAACACACATTAGATGTCTATCTGTCAACTCCTACACAATATTGACTTTGTGTACGTCCTGTAGACACCACAACCAGCTCCGATTATTATAGGGAGGGTCATTATAGGGCGATTAATAATAATAGTTTACTTTTGCAGGATGTATATGACCTGATGTCACCCTTGCAAAGATTGTGTAAGATAAGATAATAGTAGACTTTACATAACGTGATTTGTTTCTGAATCACAGGGTACTCAACAACCTGGCATAGCACAAGAGCATTCAAAGCTGCCTGCCTGTCAACAAGTACTATCACAGGTAAGGAATACAGTCCACACAATCGACATATCGTTTGCTTCATTTTTAGCTGCTCCCGGTATAATTTGCAGAGTAGTACCACATTATATACATTCCACATGAGATCGCCCTCAGTGTCGAATCGGACCAGGTTTATTATACAGATTTGTTCCTGTTCAATGAATGACAATTCAAGTTAGAGTACTTCCAAATTATGCGTTTAAATTGTCGGAAATTTATTTTGAAAAGTTTGTCTATGAGAAAAGTAGCATCTCAGTCTTATATTTTCAGTGAATCTAAAGTTGTGAAATAGATGTATCACAGTACCGACGGTAATGTAAACAACTGATGATAAAATCACACATGTGGCTGAAAAGAATTCAGTCATTTTAAAGATTCTCGTGTAAACAATTTATTTTTCATGCGTTGTACAGGTCGCATTGAGCCCTTATAAAACTGGTTCATTGCCCTTCAATATCCTATACATGACCTGGGGCTTTCGAAGAAAGTTTGCACTAACCGCATTTTATGTAAAGTGAAAGTATGTAATTTTAACTAAATTGCGCCGCCACCATTAAGGAATAGATAATTTCACATTTGTTTCCGTAATTGTATTTGAGAAAAGTAAAAATTCAGAACATTTCATAATATATTAAAAGATTAACATTCAATATTTCGGTTCAAGCTTCTGGCTGTTTCTTGATTTTGTTAATGTCACCCTTCTGGTAATTCATAAAGGATGGCAGATATGATAAATCTTTCACTATTTCATTCCGGACTGTTATTTGACATTTTGACTGTAACCTAGGGAATATTCTCTTAAAATAGAAGTCTGACCTTCGGCACTGTAGCGCGTGGGTTGATGAGCTTTCAGTCTCGTATAAGCGACTGGTCATCTTGTACGAAATAAGTCTGTTTAGCAATCATAGGGTAAGTTACCATTCATGCTTGTCTACTGTTAGTGGACGGCGAAATGTTCACATTTCAAATAATAATAATTCTTCTATTACTTACTAACAATTATAAATATTCGGAAAACTCAGAGGAAAGAACAAACTAGGATGTTTGTACGTGGAGTTAGAAAAAAAAAGTGCAATATTTATTTATGACCAATCAATCATTTTAATTTGAATCTCGATTATGAAAATAAGAGTGGTACAGATATACGTTTTTAAAAATTAATTACGACACTATGATTTCTAGGTTTTGGCAAAATGCTAATATATCCAACATATTTGTCCGTCAATATTGACTAATATAAGACATGTGTTTCAATACAATATATTCTGTTTTTCTAAGTTGCTTTAAATATACTGAATCACCGCACTACCATTACCAGAGTAATTGTGATCAAGTTGAACAATAAGACGGACGACCTTCGTTCGTAAATAGAAATGTAGTTATTATTTTATTCGTATGTATGCACCTTAAAGTGTCCATTCTGGTTCGGGAGTTTTGCCTCTCGTAGACAAACACGATAATTCAATCATCTCAAAGCAACGTTTTGGTAAATATTCGGTTTTTACGTAATGTTTATTAGTAAGAAAAAAAGTGTTGACATGTCTTTATCACTACAACGATTCTAATAACGACACCAATTAATCTAAAAACATTCACTCTATTCAATTCTGAAGTGTTATTTGACTTGACATACCAACCGATATAACTATACAGGGCGACTAGCAATTCTAATCATACAAAGTGAAAGTTAATGCTCTGACCTTAGCTGCCTTGTGGATTGGGCTTTTACAAGTTTCGCGTGGGTTCCTCTTTCACAGGTCTGGCGTGGGTTCATCTTTCACAAGTCTGGCTTGGGTTGAGTTTTTACAAGTTTCGCGTGGGTTTAGCCTTATCAATCAATTATAACCGGTGCATTTCATTTCGACAAAAGCACCACCACTGAAATTTCAATTTAGCGTTTTTTTTAAGTATTAAGATAACATTAAACGTTGTATGATTTGATAAAAATTATTACGTTATTCCCGAACATGAAATGATTTACGGTGATATAAAAGCAAGAATAGTCCTCTCTCACACGCCTGGTGTGCATTCAACATCAACACATCTGACAAGGTCAACATGTACAGTTTACAAGTCGTGTACAAAACAAATCAAGCCTAGTCTAACCAGAAAACTGTATCACATGTATCAAATCCACTGAATGGAAATCCCACAAACTATCGTGTTTACCATCAACATAGAAACCAAGACCCCTTGACCTCAGGAATGTTTCTATGTAACAGAAAACTGTATTCCATTTTAGATTGATATTATATGAAATATATCTGTGAGACTGTTTTTTATATTGTTGATTGTATTTCCACAAAATATGCGAATTGGAGGTGTTTTGCTGTGGTATTTAATTACCATGTGTTTGTATGCTGATAAAACATGTCATACATTTTTCATATCAATTGGTTTGAGCATGAAGAATAATTATTAAGTTCCTAAATTATGGAAAAAATAAATATATATCAGGCCTAGTGGCAAAGGGAAAGTTTAATTGAACTTTTCTTTCCAATATGAAAAAAATGTATATTAATGAGGTTCATCACACTCTTTGCTGTATGATGTACTTTAACATAAATTCTGGTATATTGGTAAAAACCTAATAATAAAGATCACCTTTGACAATCAGCACACTTGTTTATATCGGTTTGCATGTATATGGCGTTTGCATTAGTAATGTATGTTTATTGTATTTATATAATTATGCTTATATTCTGTCCCTTTCTTTTACAATATTATCATAGAGTTACATGCATTATTCAACAAATTCTCAAATCGTCTTGAAATAATGGCGAAAATTGGCTTAAAATGTCGATGGAATTTAATAAACAAATATCTGACTTGGAGATAATCATTAACTTGAAGGTTTTTTTGAAATCATAATAATTGTTTGAATGGCCGCAACAATCAAACCAATGTCCATGGCCGCGATTACTACCAGAGTAGCACAAATCTTTGCCTGCAGCTCGAATTGATACAACAATATGGCAGTAATCACTCTTGTCTGCTATATCGTGAGATAATATGTAAGTAAATTTCATACTATGATTATAAATTAATCTTTTTTTTAAGGTAATATCCCTGGCAACCACTGACATACTCACAGCGACAATGATTGAATAGGACTTTTGAGCCAAGCAGGTTATTGCTGCTTGCAGCTATATTTTTAATTCAAATCATGTGTGAAGTACGTACTTATATTTATACTTGTACATACTTATTTTATCGATGATTTCCACCATTTATCCTGATTAATTTATTTTGATTAATTGATTGCAATTATTAATAACTGGCAAATCCGAATTAGAGAGAAAAACCAATGATTGTATATTGTGTTTTACACATGAAAAGTTCAATAACCGTTGGTAATATTTAAGGTAGAGATGCAGTTTATTTGGCTTGCTTTTTAATTGAGTAATTAGACAATGAAGATGGTATTATATATCCAACATGTTATATATTTTCTGAAAGCTTATTATACAAACTTTGTAAAACTTGTCTTTATTTTAAATATCCAGAATGCGTTTTTGATTTTGGGTCAAAAATATGCTTTTTTGGACAAAAGTGGTTTAAAAAAAATTAGCTTAAAAACTTCAAGTCCATTTGTGGGTAAAATTACATCACTGGATACCTTGGTATACTACTAATTCAAATGCGTCCACTCATCTCTTTAACGACTTTCAAAGTCGCACAGCATGACCTCAAAGTTCACTCTTTTCTATTTTTGCATAATTTATATATCCATGTTAATTGCGGACTTGTTATTTTTGTTCCACTCGCCGTAATAAACTGTCCGGACGCATTTTGAAGGAGGAACACCATGTCAATAATGTGTGAAAATTTCGAGGCAAATGGCCAAAGCGTCTATCAGCTATTTTAATTTAAAACCCAAGAATTCACCAAAAATAGAAGACGAGAAAAAGGCTAATTTGCATATTTGCGCGTTAAACCGGGATTTACTGCTTTGTCATACTTTCTAGACTATTGAAATTGGAAGTTGACGTATAGACATAGACATTTTATGTAAAATCGTTGGACCAGAACAACTGCTCTTGAATATATAAATCAGAAACACGTCATTCATACCAGTGTTTTGATGGCGTCGGTAAAAACACGTGGCAATGCCCAGTAAATATGACGTCATCTCCTGAATTATTAAACAGGGGGCGGTCCTAGGAAGGTGACCTTTTATCACGATCAAAACATGGCTTCTCTTCGATGTATTTTCAATAAAAAATCTACGAGTATTTCAGAGCCTATGGTTTACCGTGAAGAGTACAAAGTGGGATATTAAATTATTTATCCTTGATGATTTTAATGTAGTATTGAGAACCAACTCCAGGAAGTGAACGCACAATAATGAATAATCGCGTAATCCTAGAATCGAAACGCGAGGCACATAAGTTTTGTTCATCGTTTCCAATCCCATTTTTCCCACTGCAACATATTTGTTAAAAGAAATATTTGAATTATGTTCGTTTTTTAAGGAGGCATTTTTTTATTTTTCCGATTTTGGCAACGCCTTATTCAGGGATTTTCTAAGACAGTCGCAGACAATCAGCGCACGGATGTACGTACAAAACATGCTGTTGTACTACGGGCGACGGTTGCCTGCAAGAAGAGAGCTCCAGCTCCTAACGTAAAAAGTTTTAAAATTTCGACCGGTTTTAAATAATTAGTGTTGGAAATCTGACATGTTTTAATAGTGCAAAATTAAGGTGCATTTTCGAGCGGTCGAATTTTTCTGAATAGAAATCGGCAAATGGAAAAAACAGGAGTGCTAAACAGTGTGCTTCGGTAGTTTAAAAAAATGGAATATCCGTCAAATTTACGTAAACTTCCCCATTTTTCACGGAAAAAGCAAAGGTCGTGGCCGTGTTGCAGGCTAAAAAACTCAAAAATCAAAACAAAATCATCAATCAGTAAGTATTATGACAAGGAAAGCAAAACATCAGACGCGGAGAAGCGGTCAGCGCGTCAAAAGAGTTGTTACCGTAATGTATCAAGTTACCTCTCTCTGTGATTTATTTTTCATTGAAATTATTTGGTTGTTTTCAATTAATTTTAGCGTACCTTTGCAATTTATTTTAGCATTGTCAGTTGTTTGCTTCATTGAATTAAACGGAGTTCGTCCGGTTGCAAACAAAGCTGTCTCGCACCACCGAGCAAAACTTGCGAATGATCGAAGTACAGGTACCCATTGGACAAAAGATACACAAAAGTTTGTATCTCCCCGACCCAGTGCAATATATCCGGTTAGAATCAAAGCTCACGTGCCCCTTATTTGAGGGACCAGATTCTGCCGTAAATTCGGGATGGGATTTAGAAAAAAAAAATGGGATTTTAAGGTGTATTTTGGCGTCATGTTTATTGTGACTAGCGTGAATGGGTAACCTTCGTTTCGACTATGAGCAGTTATCACTGTAAACAATGTTAAATTATTCTTCACATGCTCAGTTTATTTTTTGAGAACAATTATTTAAAAATAAAATCTCTCAGTCAATCAGAAACTCGGATTCATGCCTTCAGGGAAAGTCATGTTTGGACGCTCACATCGATTTGTTTTTCGTTCGGTGGGCTGATGCCTTCGGTGTAGCTTTTGCATCTTCCGACATAGAAATCATCTGAATCTTCTTTCTACCTCTCTTTCTTTTCACACCACGCATAATGTAATGATAAAAATTAAGAAAAAACGCTGAGGAAATATAATGTTTGGTTTGCTCGCGAGCGAGAGCTGATTTGAGAATAATTGCACATGCGCGTGAATTGAATGAACTATGACCCGTACAATTTCGATTTGCATATTGTCAATCAAAGGTCTTGTTATTTGGTTACTCATGCAAATTAGGCAATTGGACATAAACATTGCCACGTGTGAGTGTTTTTTTATTTTTAACCAGAAAATAAACAGCAATTTTAACGGTGTTCCAATAAGAATTCATTGGTCAAATTTTCACAGAATGTTCTTTAGATAAAAATCTATATAAAAAACGAAAAAAACTATTTTTGATTGAAATTCACAAATAAAGTGCATCTCTACCTTAATAACATAAATTGTTAACCATAAGTGGAATGAGGCCAGGTTCGGCCCTGTAAACACACATTAGATGCCTATCTGTCAACTCCTACACTATATTGACTTTGTGTACGTCCTGTAGACACCACAACCAGCTCCGATTATTGTAGGGAGGGTCATTATAGGGCGATTAATAATAATAGTTTACTTTTGCAGGATGCATATGACCTGATGTCACCCTTGCACAGATTGTGTAAGATAAGATAATAGTAGACTTTACATAACGTGATTTGTTTCTGAATCACAGGGTACTCAACAACCTGGCATAACACAAGAGCATTCAAAGCTGCCTGCCTGTCAACAAGTACTATCACAGGTAAGGAATACAGTCCACACAATCGACATATCGTTTGCTTCATTTTTAGCTGCTCCCGGTATAATTTGCAGAGTAGTACCACATTATATACATTCCACATGAGATCGCCCTCAGTGTCGAATCGGACCAGGTTTATTATACAGATTTGTTCCTGTTCAATGAATGACAATTCAGGTTAGAGTACTTCCAAATTATACGTTTAAATTGTCGGAAATTTATTTTCAAAAGTTTGTCTATGAGACAAGTAGCATCTCAGTCTTATATTTTCAGTGAATCTAAAGTTGTGAAATAGATGTATCACAGTACCGACGGTAATGTAAACAACTGATGATAAAATCACACATGTGGCTGAAAAGAATTCAGTCATTTTAAAGATTCTCGTGTAAACAATTTATTTTTCACGCGTTGTACAGGTCGCATTGAGCCCTTATCAAACTGGTTCATTGCCCTTCAATATCCTATACATGACCTGGGGCTATCGAAGAAAGTTTGCACTAACCGCATTTTATGTAAAGTGAAAGTATGTAATTTTCACTAAATTGCGCCGCCACCATTAAGGAATAGATAATTTCACATTTGTTTCCGTAATTGTATTTGAGAAAAGTAAAAATTCAGAAGATTTCATAATATATTAAAAGATTAACATTCAATATTTCGGTTCAAGCTTCTGGCTGTTTCTTGATTTTGTTAATATCACCCTTCTGGTAATTCATAAAGGATGGCAGATATGATAAATCTTTCACGATTTCATTCCGGGCTGTTATTTGACATTTTGACTGTAACATAGGGAATATTCTCCTAAAATAGAAGTCTGACCTTAGGCACTGTGGCGCGTGGGTTGATGAGCTTTCAGTCTCGTATAAGCGACCAGTCATCTTGTACGAAATAAGTCTGTTTAGCAATCACAAGGTAAGTTACCATTCATGCTTGTCTACTGTTAGTGGACGGCGAAACGTTCACATTTCAAATAATAATTCTTCTATTACTTACTAACAATTATAAATATTCGGAAAACTCAGAGGAAAGAACAAACTAGGATATTTGTACGTGGAGTTAGAAAAAAACGTGCAATATTTATTTATGACCAATCAATCATTTTAATTTGAATCTTACAAGTTACGCGTTTGTTCCTCTTTCACAACTCTGGCGTGGGTTCATCTTTCACAAGTCTGGCGTGGGTTGAGTTTTTTACAAGTTTCGCGTGGGTTTAGCCTTATCAATCAATTTTAACCGGTGCATTTCATTTCGACAAAAGCATCACCACTGAAATTTCAATATAGCGTTATTTAAGTACTAAGATAACATAAGAAGTGTTATTTGACTTGACATACCAACCGATATAACTATACAGGGCGACTAGCAATTCTAATCTTACAAAGTGAAAGTTATTGCTTTGACCTTAGCTGCCTTGTGGATTGGGCTTTTACAAGTTACGCGTGGGTTCCTTTTTCACTAGTCTGGCGTGGATTCATCTTTCACAAGTCTGGCGTGGGTTGAGTTTTTACAAGTTTCGCGTGGGTTTAGCCTTATCAATCAATTATAACCGGTGCATTTCATTTCGACAAAAGCACCACCACTGAAATTTCAATATAGCGTTTTTTAAGTATTCAGATAACATTAAACGTTGTATGATTTGATAAAAAATATTACGTTATTCCCGAACATGAAATGATTTACGGAGATATAAAAGCAGGAATAGTCCTCTCTCACACGCCTGGTGTGCATTCAACATCAACACATCTGACAAAGTGAACTTGTACAGTTTACAAGTCGTGTACAAAAAAATTCAATCCTAGTCTAACCAGGAAACTGTATCACATGTATCAAATCCACTGAATGGAAATCCCACAAACTATCGTGTTTACCATCAACATAGAAACCAAGACCCCTTGACCTCTAGAATGTTTTCTATGTAACAGTGGACAATGGGGGTCAAGTAAAACTGCGAAACGTTCACACAAGTGGGAACTACTACGAAAAAACTAATTTATTACAATAACGTCTACTTCTGCGACTTTCGCACAACTACTACCAGTACTAAAATAAGGGGGCACGTTCTGTCATTATGGAAGTTTATATTGATATTCTACAGCGGTAGAATCAACAGTAGTGGTATACCATGACCCTCGCCCCATAATGTATTATTGCCCCATAATGTATTATACGGGCATTACGCATGAAGGTCTGAAATTAAGATGAAAACAGACTTTGGACTAGGGAAAAATAACATACACAAAAGAGTGTGATTTTTTTGTCAGATTTGTATTAGTGTTATCGAAGCATATATTAACATTATTAACATTAATTAATGTTCATAATAAGAATATTTCATTCACTTTGTCTAACTTGGTCATGTTTGCAATAATTCAATGTTAACAATTAGAATTGTAGATTTGACCTATACAACAGTGTTCGTTGTTCTTTACTTTTATAACAGAAGGTGATGAAAGACGAACACAATACATCACGTGATCAGTCACATGACGACGTCCCAAAAGACAATACGGCAAGATGCAATTGTTTCACGACATCAGATGTTTTGTGGCGCTATTTTTTGTGGTTAATGTAATAGAATCTGTCATGTTTGCATATGTAGGATCTGTCTTGACAACGCTTGAGCGGAGATATGGGTAAGAATTCGTTTAAATGTAGTTCTCACAATAAAATACAATTAAGTAATCCACCCCTTACCAAAATGCAGTAGGAAAGATGTATACATTTTTGTATACAAGAATTAATTTATATTTGGATTTGTACAAAAAATTTACTTGTGTATACAAAATGTAACCCATATTTGGGAATTGTTTGTACATAAAAAATGTATACAGTACAATTCATTAAATTGCATTTATTAAAAAATAATATGAAATTTAATATATAATTTAAAAATTCTACTGCGTTAGTCTTATGAGTTTCATTTCCTCAGTGCATAATCATACTATTCAACAGCCTGCAATTGTATTTGCCTATGCATTATTTTAGAATTTGATATATCAGCTGTTTATATGCTAACCTGTATGCTTACCTGAATGCATGTGTATTTACATATCTATATTGTAAATTGTATTTATAAGATGAATACAAATACTATTAGGGTAAATACAGTGTCTCTCATTATACTAATATAATGAAAGTTATATATAGGGAAATGTAAAGAAAATCATGTTTTGTCCAACTTGGTCATGTTTGTTCTTGTCATTTCGTCTGTATCACTTCACACTTTAATTTATAAATGTTCACCCCCGTTGAACCGTTATGATAATAAATTGAAATGCTCAAGCGGCTTCAACCAGAACAAAAATCAAAATTTATATTGCTAAGAGAAATATTGGATATAAACCACTGATTTCACTGATGTTCAGCAAACATTTTTCTAAAATATACTCCAAGACCTTCCAAAGAGTTTTATATGATTAGTACATCTGGGATTTTTTTTATTTCCATCAGTTTCTCAATTCAGCAAGTAAGCATCATGACAAGTGCTGGTTCCATTGGTTCACTCATTGGTATTCCATTTATCAGTTATTTTCTTGGTGGACAGAATCGACATAGACCACGATGGATCGGAATTGGTGTTCTCATCTCGAGTTTATCATTATTTTCCAGTATTCTACCCCATTTTTTGTCTAAGCCCTATTCATACGATCAGGCCGGTAATTATTCTGCCAGCGATGGAGATGCGCGTTTTTGTTTTACGGTTCATGCAAATACAAGTCAGTCGTGCATGGAAAACGTGCGCGTATACAAAGAAGAAGACACTCTGGCGTTTTATTTGTCATTTATTGGCCGTTTCTTATCTGGAGTTGGTTCGAGTTGCTACAATACGCTTGGGTTTTCGTTTATAGATGACTTTTCAGGTGATAAGTCATCTTTCTACATTGGTAAGTATGCTACATTTGTATTATTCTTATTCAAGTGACCCATTATTCTGGCTGATCGATTATTTTTGTAAACATTTTGTTGATTTTATGTAGACTGTAAACCTACATGCAAGTCGTAAACTCCACACATTTAAACTGAAAGTATGGGTATGTACAGTTTACATAGCACTGGAAATGTTCGGTTTACAGTCTGCATATGAATGAAAGTGCAAGGTTTGTAATCTGAATACACAATATATCTATATATATACAATATGTGGTTATAAACGGTAAGCGTGGGTACTTGGTAAAGAATATAAGACGTCTCTGGGGAAAATTAGCATATTTGGCAGGTGATAATAACAGAGTATTTTAGATCTATGCGATTTACAGCCTCTGACTGAGAAGTGTGTCGTAACATCCGATCACCCTAATATTAATAAAATAACAACAATGTTAAAGACATCGTCACATATAGTTATTGTTCCATTTGTCATTTTGAATTTAGGAGTTGTTGAAGCTGCATGGGGAATTGGCCTACCACTTGGTTTTGGCGTCATCAGTTCAATATGCTTAAGAATATACGTGGATTTTTACCGAGTGGATATGTCTTCTATAAAAATTACTGAAAGTGATCCACGTTGGGTTGGAGCATGGTGGCTGGCTGGTGTTGCTGGTTTCATCTCCTTGACGGTGATAGCTATACCATTTTTCTGTTTTCCGAAACGTATGCGAAGGGAGCAAAAGTTCATCAACACGAATCAACTTAGTTCATTGGAGTCGCACAGTGATTCATACCAGAGACGAAACGTGTGTTTTCACGGAAAAGGTTCGAAATTGTACATAACAATACACGCCAAGATTAGGAAGGGGTACATACCCCGGGTATAGATCAACATTGATGTTTACACGTTTACTCTACTACATTATTCTACTCGAGGTGTTCATTCAACAATGATTTAATGCATTTCTCGACGTTTATATGCTAGGAGGAAACTATCGCACTCCTTAATAATTAATCCGATTGACGCTCCAATATGAAATTTCTAATAGTACGTAGTTTATTCACTGTTTTTTGTTTTCTTCAGAATTGCTGCGTATTGTGTGGAGCCTTCTGAAGAACCCTATATATATATTAACCGTAATTGGTTGTTCTCTCTCCCATCCTGTTGGTTTTGTGTTATTTCTACCGAAATATTTTCAAAAAGATCTGGGTTTCAGTGCAAGTACCGCAAACCTTATCATAGGCAGGTTTTCGCTTATATTGAGTGTTTTTCCCTGTATGTTCCATGTGTGATCACAACTATACTTTCATCTTTTTATACTATAATTTTTCATGTAAGCTATAATGTATATTTTCTGATTTGTCTGTAGCATTCATGTGGCTGTTTCCGGAATTCCCCGTGAATATTGCCTTGGGATACTTTATCAAATGGAAGAAACTGAAATTGACCGGCTTGACTAAATGTTGCATAATTATCGTTTGTGGTCTAATTGTATTAAATGGTCTTGCATTATTCTTACCTTGTGAAGGGCCTTATCTTGTCGGAAGCAGGCAAGTAAGCTCTCAAAAATGCATCAAAATGCATATAATGTCGAAATACAATCACTAGGAAGTGTTGTTGGCGCAGCTCAAAAGTTTTAAAGATGTTTAGGAGAATACCAACGTTCAGTTATCATTTCAACGTCCCATACGATCTCCACCTGTTCTTTATTTTGCATTATTTATTTTTTTGCCCACTGAAGAAATGGTAATCTGACCACAGAATGTAACAAAGATTGCAACTGTACACTAGATAATTACCAACCTGTCTGTGGTTCAAATGGTCTCAGTTATTATTCGCCGTGTTATGCAGGATGTTCTCAATCGATCGGACCTAGGGTTGGTTGAACATATTCGCTACCTTCCGATTTAGTATAAGTACCTTATATAAATTATCAATCAATTAGTGTTATATTCTCTTCCTTCAACGTTACTACTGGTCAAAATACAATGTTCACGTTCATAGGTGTCTTCAGTGTAGATTTTACCCAAAATATACGAATTGAACATGTTTAGTTATTTATACTAATAAATCCAAGTTTGTATTGATCAGTGAAATTTGTTTCTGTCGTTTTTCATTTCCACTCATAGAATTACAGTGATTGTACATGTATTGATAATAAGAGGCCCGGGACTACGTTTGCTACAAGTGAACTATGTATTGAACCGAGATGTGCGCGTTTTATTCCGTTTATGTTTATTATGATGTTGACCGCCATTGCTAAGTGTAGCACTGATTTACCAAGCACCATGGTTTTATTAAGGTCAGTTAGTTATAATCACATATAAGCAAGTACGTTCACATTATGTAACCCAGTGAATAAGCCCTGATGCCAGTGTAATCTGTCTTAGTGACGAAATACTTATGGATTAAGTGATTTAATGTATAATACATGTATTTTGAAAACAAATTCCTTTCAACTCACTTCAAATCTAGCGTAAATTTCACCGTACTATGACAAATAAACTGTCACTGTGCACATGTCTCACATGTTTACTCCATCATTACAGGTGTGTTGATGAGGGCAAGAAGTCATTTGCAATTGGAATTAAAACCATCATAGGCTCACTAAGTAAGTTGGGTTTTTGTATTCTCCCTTCCAATCAAGGAATTCCAAAGCATCCCGGCATTCTGCTATAGAAAGTATATGGTCCCCAAAATGACATCCCATCCCTGCTTTTCCAAATATGTTCCTGAGATACAGCAAAATTAACGGGATTTTTAGAATAAGGTAAAAAATCTGCCTATCATTTCTGAATTAATATTGTTTGCACGAGTCATAAACTTCTTTGCCCAGAAAACAAAATAAAATTCTGCAACACGTTATTACGTATCGACTTTGCGTAGCAATTTAACTACGTCACGTAATGTATGTCTATCATACGATGATGTATCTGCATCACGTAGTAGTAAGTCTGCATCCTGTAATATTGCGAAGTAATATCATATCATGTCATTACATAATGTATTTACATCACGAGTCAGCATCATGAATTGATGTATTCGCATCATGTGAAGGCATGTCAGCTTCCTATAACGGTCAGCTTCCTATAACGATGTACTCGCATCATATGAAGGCATGTCATCATCCTGTTTTGGTGTGTCTCATAATTATTTGTCTAGTGTATTTAATGCCACCCATATGCTTTTCTAGTTTTATTCAGCATTCGTGATATATTGTGATATGTGAAATACAATGTGCCTCTGATTCAAACCCAACTATCCGCCTACTTACTTATACTGTGTTGTCTAATTGCGTGTTTTTTAGTATCCATACCATTGGGCATTATTGCTGGGAAACTCATTGATGTCACATGCATTCTCTGGCGAGAGAAATGCGGTGTACGTGGGGCATGTGCACAATACAACAACGCCATGTTTCGTGTACTATTCATAGGAGCAGACATTTCTGTTAGAATTGTTGCTGTATTGTTCTACAGCGGTGTTTTATTTATACTCAGAAAACGAGAAATGAAAGAATCTGAGGAACGTGTTGAATATTCCACCAACAGTATTGCAGTGAGTAAACTATACAGTATAATTCATTCTGAATCAGGGCAAGGCTCGACAGTTATGCATCGAATCACAATCTTCTCTGGAAGCAAGTCTGAAAAAAATCATATGTAGGATCAACTAACGACAACCCAGTTACTTTACCTCAGATATTAACATTTCCTTTTTTGTCTTATACAGGACCCCGACGATATCTTGGGAAACCTTCTCGAAAAGACATGAGTTTCATATGTGCCTAAAACCAACGACAATTGACGAACATGGTCATCTTTACGCCTATTTGTTTTTGTTTTATTTTAATTTGAGTTATTTTAATTTCACTAAATGTCTTATGAGTTGTGATTTGTTGATCTTTATTATTCCTATTGTACTCTCCTAATATATAGTTATTCAATCGGTTAGCCAATTATTAAAGGACGACAGTCGTCGCGTCGCGTCCTATTCGATAAGGGACTCATAGCGACGTATACAACGCGTGTAAAATACATTGTTTATTTACATGAAATTCAAACACAACGACTATCGCGCTTTAACCCCATTTCCAAAATACATGTGTCATAATATGAGTTACGTAATTTAAAAATATTCGTTCAATATTACTCAGGATATGCCAGAGCAATAAGAATCAAACATATATAATTATATTTTTAAGGTAGGAGTTTATGCTTCCATAATAGATAATTTGTCATTTGTGAGTAACACTCTCTCACATAGCACATAGATATTTGAAAACACAAAAGCTGAAAAATACAATGGCAGTATATATAGGCAGCCGCAATATGGCCCTGACGTGTAGTTTTACCGCAGAGGAGGTGAGCGCCCGCTATAATATAATTGAACCATATTATATGCGTTCATTACAGTTCAAAAAAGTATATAAATAAGTTCATGAGCGTGGTTTTTTTAAACATATATAAAATATGTTTTCTCCATAAAAGGTATTTGTATGTCTCATGATTCTGTGGTGTTCTATAAAATAAGTAAATATGTTTTAATGATGCAATGATGAAGACATATTTTACAATTTTTACGATAAGGAAATGATTTTGGCGACACCGTCACAGGTTGTGTGTTACTTCATCGTACGTATGTTACGTAAACTTTTGCATAGAAGAGCAATGGGCGAATAATGTATCTATGTAACATGATGCATCCAGTCACGAATGAACTGCTTATCTTATTTAATGACAATGCATTTATACAGCTCGCCAATCTGATACCAGTTTTGGTACAGGAGCATAGAAATTAAAATGAAATTATTATCCATCAGAAACACGAAACCATAAAAAGAAATTTAATTCATAGTGAGGTGAGCCGAGGAAAGGTGCGTACTCATTTTCATATTTGTTGACAAGGTATGCGAGAAGTAAACAATTTCAGAATTCATAACCACTTAATGTCAATTATTAACCTGCACCGTGTGTCACATATGTAAGTCAACGTCTCCACATTGATAGTTGACTCAAGTAAACACATAGTTTTACATAAAAATACAGAACTGCTTGTGAAAATACTTGAATTTGGATATTTAATATGTAAATTAGGTAATTAGTATGCAAGGGTTATGAACCGAAAAATAATAAACTTTGTGCATTATCGAATAGCATATATTATCAAGTTTCATCAAAATTGGTTCTTGAGATATTAATTGAACAGACAATAATAAACATCTACTTCGACCTCCATGTTTATCTGCCAAAATATACCAATCCGCTCATACCCATAACAAAGGGAACATAAATGAAAACAGCTCGTGATATTACAATGCAGTCAACCCTCACATTATATCCATTCATAACATAGCAAACCAATGCCCTCTGGTACTCTTATAGATTGTCAGAGGGCAAACTATTTGAATAGTCGCACTCATTCATTACGGCCCACGCATTTCCTATAATTTATAAAAGGTGACTTGCAGGACGAAAACGAAAGGACACATCTCGGACGCTAATAAAATATAGAGGGCAGCTTACCAACTTCAATACTCGTATATCATGTCGGCCACTCGAGCTCGTTGTTGTATTTCGTCAATTGTCGCTATATTGTTCTTACTATGTGTTCGACACTTTTCTCCTGAATGGGTAAGTTTCTTTGTAGGAATCTGTTCACCCTTCACTGGTTATCAAACCAAAGTTGTTCCCTCATGATAAATATGCATGAGAGCGCAACTTACACCTTACTTTTTAAAGGAAACAAGTGGTCCGTAATTGTATCAGGTGTGTCGTCTACATCTGTGACGTATTTTTTTCTGATCTGATCATATGCCCATTGTTCATCTGCATAAAAGGAGTTACGCAGCAACCCCCGGGTGCAGTTGATATATAGTTGGGTAGGGAGGTGCCCCTGAGTGCTCAAAAGTGTGACCCTTTTTATACCTGGATAGCGGCAAAATCTATACCCATATTTATACCAAAGTACCATTTCTGTCACCGTTGTTTATTCCAAATAAAACACTTACTGTATTTACTCTATTAAAAGAGCATCTCCAATAGAAGCACATGTAAACCAACAGTTGCATTGTTTATTGATTTATTAACGTGGGATGCGGCTAACTTGTTTTTTTTAAACTGCGCATTTTTCTGCGCATATGTCTATGCGCGTGCGCCGCAAATCTCGAGGTAAACATTGAAGGTCAGGTCAAACACTTTCTTTATGAAGCGCTGTGTTTAAATTCCTGTACAAGTATGTTTCGTAATAAAAACGGCAAATTTGTTACTCGTGGTGTTTTCGAGCGAGAGATTGTACGGTTAGATGGCAGTTACAAACGTGTAACAAGCGGTGAAACAGTGTACGATCCTAATGACGATCATTCCTCCCACAGTCGAGCTGCCGAACCTAGCGACGATGTACCCGTTGTCATTGACATTCAGCATCAGGAAGAAGTAATGACGTCTCCCGGTAAAGCCAATTACCTAGATGATGATTGTGTTGCTGTAGAGCACAGTGTACAATTGTCTGATTTGAAGGTGGGTCGTCGTGTTGTAGATCTTGGAGTGCTTGCTAGAGACCTTGATGCGTGTAAACAGTGTAGTGCACCGTTGCGTCTGAGCTCCTGTGTAGGTGACAAGTGTTACGGTCTTGGATGTGTCCTGTACGTCCGGTGTGATAATTCAGCGTGTTTACTTATTAATCGCGTATATACAGGCAGCAGGCACAGACAGGAAGGAAAGACAACAGGATTACCCGTTTGGGATATTAATTCCAAACTCGCAATCGGTAATTTGCATAGCTTTATGGTATGTTGTAGCTGCTGTTATATGTATTCAAGTTGTAGATGTTAGAAATGATATATTTTTGAGAACAGTTCGATCAGTAAGATAACTATAATTATTGTAATATAAATGTGTTTTCAGGTATGTTACATGCTGGAATTGGTGAAAGGCAATTAAACAATTTTCTTAGTACTTTGAATGTACCTGGTATACATCATAAAAGCTTGAAGTCCAGGGAGAGAGAGGTTGGAGCTGCGATTGAAAAAATAGCTAATGCTTCGGTACTGCAATCGTTGGAAGATGAAAAAAGGCCACAATGTAAGTTACCTTTTTTGGTTAAGCAATTTTACATATTACATGTACACACAATGTTATTGGTATATTTTTTTAGTGATTTTTTTTTAATTATTCAGGACTAAAGAAAACCCTGTAAATATAATATCAGATAAACATGACAATTCTGAACTTGAAGGTCAGTATATAATATAATATAAATCTATAATTTTAGATATGATGAAACATTGTTCAGGTTAGACAAATGTAAATATTTGGAAAACATGTGCACTTTTAATCTCACTGCATGGTCATGTTTTTTTTTTCAGGAACTACTGTAAACATTACAGCATCAGTAGATGGGCATGGCAAAAACGTGGTAGTGGAAGAAGTTACAATAGTCTTTCAGGTTGGTCAAAATAAATGCATGTATGTTTTCTTATAATTGATGTTTATAGGGAAAAGGAAGTAGATATGTTTAAGTTCAAACATTTAAAAAAAAATGTTTTTGTTTTTGATATTTATTTGAAAGGTCATGCAACAATGATAGGTGAACAAACTGGAAAGTGCATAAGATATGCAGTACGAAGTAAGAGATGTAGTACATGTCAATATGCAAAGAAGATAGGAGTTAAGGCACAGTCACAGGCAGTGCAAGGGCAATGGAAGCTAGCATGGTTATAGAGATGTTAGAAAAGGCAAAAAGTAGTGATGTACTAGTAGGCACTCTTGTAGGCGATGACGATAGCACCACCATAGCACATGCTAGACATGAGTTTAACCATAAAATAGAGAAGCGAAGTGACAAAAATCATGTTAAAAAGACATTAGGAAATGACTTGTATGCTCTTAGAAACAAACACAAGCATCTTACTGTATCTGTCATTAGCTATTTGAAGAAGTGTTTCAACTATGCTTGTGCACAGAATGAGGGAAATCCGGAAGGTCTCAGTTCAGCGATATAAAATATTGTGCCACATGCATTTGGTTCACATGAAAATTGCAATGCATTATGTTGTCAATATTTACCAAAACCAGAACACTATAAACATAAAACCTTGCCACGGGGCCAAGATTTACAAGGAGAATCTCTCAGTCAAAATCTCAGTGCCGTGTTTAATAAATATGCCAGGCAGAAAGAAAAATTAAGTTGTCTCGGGTCTAGTCAGGCTAATGAAAGTTTGAACAAAACCGTAGCATCAAAAGCTCCTAAATCTCATCACTATAGCTCCTCAGAGAGTCTGAATTACAGAGTTAGTTCAGCAGTAGCACAGACAAATGAAGGTTGTTCATATGTATCTCACGTGAGTATTAGATCAAATAAATAAATGTTGTGGTTCTGATAGTTTATCATTACCAATATACAAAGGTATACCGTATAGTTTATTAATTGGTAGGTAATTGAAATGAAATTTAGTGTTTAACAATAACTGAATAAAATATTATTTTTAGTAAATTTTCTTAATATTGCCAAATAAAAAATAAAATATTGTTCCTTTAATCAATTTGAACTATTAAGGATTGTCATTAATATCATATTTTTGAAACCAAAAAAAATATAAAATGCATGAACCAGATTTGAAACAATTAAATGTTATGAATTTTGGTAAAAACAAAGTCAATATTTGCATAGAAACATGTTTGTGTACTCCTACTTTTTATTTATTCTTTGCTATTGTGATGAAACTGTTTACTCATCAAAATAATAAAAATTGACCAATGTCCTATTAATAATACTTACAATGATACTGTTAAAAGAACTCCATTAATCAATCAAGTAAGCACCATTGCAAACCTAACCAATTATAGTCGGTTACCATGGAAACAACACTTAAAATTGGTCAATAAACCGACTTGTCTTTTGACTCAATAATAACTAATATATTTATGGTCTAATGTTATTTTATTATACCATTTACAGGTTAACAAAAGCATAGGCCTATCTCCAGGACGCCATACTGTGGCGCAGGGCCTCAAGTTCGATGAAATAAGAAAGCATAAAAAAACAAAACAATCATCAAAAGAATTCAAAAGAAGACGTATCGAGCTTAAAGAAGGAAAGTATAAGTGTAATGTTGCCCATGAAGTTCGAGAAGGTGATAGATACGAAAGCAATATTACATTCAGTTCTGTAACTCCAGATATCAATAAAATTCCAGATCCTGTCATACCACCTGGCCTTACACCACTCACTAATAAATCAGTTAACTTTGTTGTTTTTGATCTGGAGACTACATGCTTAGGTGAGAATGAAATGTATTTACTTACCTTACAATATAAGTTGAGTGTTTTTTAAAGTTGATAAACATAGGCATGCATGCACTGAATTGTTTGTGAATCAGATTCACCAAAAATTGATAATGATTTTTAGCTCACATGGGAGGTAATGAATTTGGTGTATCTGTGTGCATGTGTCTGTATGTGTGTGTGTCCCTGTGTAAACAATTTCAGATACACAGATATTGTTAGGGGGATGCAATGAGTGCAATGAAATTAGTACAAACATGTACATTTATTTACCTACTGCTAATTTCCATTTTTTTCTTATTTCAGATACACAAGCAGATATTGTGCGGATAACAGCTGTGCATGGAGATAATTGCTTCAATGAATACACATTTCCTTCAAAATCTATGTCTTTTGGTGCAGAATTGGCAGGATTTCTAGACACGTTTCCTCATTTTAAACATGTATATCCTGGCAGATCATCCTATAAACAGGAATGTCTTGTTCATGATATTCTTTACAAAACCTATGAGGCACATAATGCACAGAATGATGTAATAGCATTGCAAGAACTGTTTTTGCAATCTAATCACAGTAATAGTTTACTTCACTCTTTCTCAATAGACAATATTATTCAGGTCATTCACTACCAGGACAGGAAAAATCTAACCTGTCAACATTCAAACCTATGATTGAGTCTTGCACAATCTCAAAATCCATGGCTGACAAAATGGCATCATCTGGTCTTCAACATCAGCATTTGCGTATTGCATTTCAGAGAAGAGGTGCTGATGGTATACGTTCAATTTTTACAGAATTACATAATGGAAAGGCTAGAGTAACAAGATCAAATAGGATCATAAACTCTGTCACTAAATATTTTGAATGAGGCTGATCAAAAGTAATTTTTAGTGACTGTCTTATTAATGCACTTCGATCAAATATGATTTGACACTGCAAATGTACCCTATGCAATACCTTTCAGGGATATATATATATTGTATTTTATTTGTGTATATTGAGCAGAATGATCTTATAATATACATGTATTACACATTTATTGTTTACTAGTCTACCAGAATCATATCTCTAGTAGAAATAAACTAAAATGTATATGTACATGCATTTATGTTTACTCAGAAAATAAAATTTTTGTATTTTTGTAACTTTTCTATTACTTGCCACCTTGTCATTACCCTTAGTAGCTACCCTCCTTAAAATATGCATTTTGACCATAGAAACAGCTCTGTCACTTATATAAGAGCATATTATTAAAACAATGTTCAGATTATTTAGGTTGTCAAATGAGAAACAACAGTTCACTTTCTCTGATCTCCTTAGGGGTTCGCTATCAAAAACTGGGGGTTGAACAAGTATACCAAATCAGAAAAATATTACCGATATTTATACCAATCTTGACAAGAAATAAGACCGATACTAATACCTGAAATTCGAAAAACGAGACTCATTTCAGGGGTACGACCCCATTAGGCAAGTTCTATGCATCCCCCGCCGGGCAGCAACCACGATGAGGTTAATGGCTAATATACCAAATACTGTATAATAAATTGGCTATAAATTGTATTGTGATCCGGTGTATGTCCTCATACCTGATGGGTAACTTCATTTGTTTCTTATGCAGATTGTAAACCAACCACACTTGCATTCATATACAGAATTTCTATATCTATATTTATATGCCAAGTCTAAATGCTACAGATAATTTCTGTCTTTACTGTTCTAAAAATATTTTTGGGAATGAACTAAATAAAGGGTGATGTGCCCGGAATTGGTTTGAGTGTGTTCTTCTGTCAGTGTAAAATTTCTAATTCTTCAGTCAGTGATCCAACTAACTCATGATGAACCATTTCCTACCTCTAACCTTGAGTCGAGTAACTCGACAATTGAAGTACAGGCAAGTACAGGTTTATGCCTCCCATGAATGGTTATGCAGGACATCACCTACAGCAGGCTAGAAGTTTCATCCGCCTCATAATAGATAAGTACGAGTTATCTGAATGAGGACAATGTTTATCCCCTTATGAATTTGACTACCAACAACACAAATATTCTTCGAGTTATTCAATAAAACAGTTATAGCGTAGGTCAAAATAGCCCATAGCCCAAAGTATTCCTATTTTTGGTTTCAGTCATTGAAATATACCGTGACGAATCATTTGCCTATGTGCAAAACTAAGGAAGGGACGGCTTTGAGTATGTGGCACGCAAAGAATGTCCATTGAGGAGCGCTACATCTTAATCAACAACCTGCTTCAACTACCTGCAAGTTACCATCCCGATCCTGATTTCACACTTCCGGAAATTTGCCTACGGCGCTTCATGAAAGGTTCTAAAATAAAAGATCTCTGATTACATTGATGGCACATATAACATTTTTGTGTGTGATAAAGTTCTCGGCGTTTGCAGCCAATTTACACACAATTTGCTGTCAACATTGTACTACGTATGGGGGCTTATTTGAGGCAAATATAGGTAAAGTAATGTCTTCCAACCACGCAAGCGCATTTAATAGAAAAGATCATGGCGGAATATTACCTTTATTTTAGCATATTTATTGCATTCAATGTTTAAATCCATATTTGAAAGTATTCACGCACTAAGTATCTTTAAGTAAAAATAATAATGAATTAATATAATTCCGTAATTCAAATCAATTAACAAGAAGTGTCATGCTTATTTAAACAGTAGAGATTTGTCTATTCATATTTGACTTCACACAGGCATACTAGAAGCGGCATGGGGCATAGGTTTACCTCTTGGATTTGGCGTCATCAGCTCTGCTTGTCTCAGCATATACGTAGATTTTTACCGTGTAGATATGAGCACAATTGGTCTAACTGATAAAGATCCACGTTGGGTTGGAGCATGGTGGTTAGGTGGAATTGGCAGAGCTGTCGCACTGTTGTTGTTGTCGTTTATGTTTTGTTTCATCCCAAGAGAAATGCCAGGGGGCGGAAAGAGATCCCCGAGTCGGAAAGCAGATATACCAAGAGCTCTGACGTTGCTTCATATAGCGGAATGAACATTTTACTCCACGGAAAAGGTAACAATTTCCTTGATGCGCAATTTACATTGAGAGCGTAAAATCTATATGTTCCAGAGCGCGGTCATATAATCTTTCAAATTTCAACCAGTACCAAAGTGAGAAGTCAAATATAAAATATGAAAAATGAACATTGATTATTATTTAGTTTATTCTGACTATAAAATAGCGACCTTAAACATGGCAGATTTGAAGATATAGCGCTTAGATGGCGCTCTTCTGAACAAAATATGTAAATGGCTTCATAAACACGCATCGCGTTACAAGGCTTATGAGTGCCTGAATTAGCCGGATGTGTCCCATAGTCTAGTTGTTCCACATCGACAGTCATCTCCATGCATAAGATCATTTTATAAAGCGGCAAACAATTCCTTGACACAATGGAGTATACAGTATGTACTACGTTTCAAGCGACAATCATGGCACCCATGGGAAAAACCACCCCAACATTGATAAAATTCTCTCATTGGTACTAGAAAATCGATAATTCCATAACTGAGTCCTTGGAAACAACGTCTGTCGAGTATATATATATATATATATATATATATATATATATATATATATATATATATATAGTAAATTAGTAAATTGTCTTCTTTTAAAGTATCATGGTCTTAATAATATCCATAATAATGTTGTATTATTTCAATAATGTGTACTTTATGTTTTAGAAATACTGATCACTGCATGGAACATATTGAAATATCCAATTTTAATATTGACTGTGCTTGCCTTTGCTCTCAACCAACCAGTTGGCTTCGTAATATTCTTGCCGAAGTACTTCCAAAAAGATCTGGGTTTCACATTTAGTACTGGGAACCTAATAATAGGTATGTATGACATTCATTTCAGTGGAAACTTTCAATTTTTTTCCTGACTACTATTATTGATATTGATTTCTTATTTAGAATAAACCATGAACCAAGAACTAAACACCTACATTTTTTACATAATCGTGAATGTATTTCTAAATCATAATTCTACATAATTCATTTCGGCAGATATGATAAACTTGTGGTTAAATACAACATCAATGTCACTTGTCTAGCGTAGACCTTCGTCTGCGCGCACACACTATTTCAGTATGCCTCAGAGTGATGTATGACGGGTACCATATATGAAGCAGGATGTGCTCACTCCTTTCAAAAGTCATGACATCACATTATGTTTAATATGGGGGTCTGTATATCCTTCTCTTACTCATTATACGACTAGAAATGTTATGCCCCATTAGCAACAGTACTTAAAACTAGAGAACATTGTGAATATTTCAACATATTTTCACATGCAGATTTGAAAAATTGAATTTATTTTGAATGAAATAAAATAAAATTATAAAGAACATGACGTGTTGTTTGAGAAAGGAATGCTTCATGAAATATAATCTCATATTAGCGCTTGGAATGGCTGAGTAACCTCTGCTGTCTGACGCTATATCTTTACGAAAAAAACAGCAACACTTTTATTATATAAGATTGCAATTTGTTATCAGATGTTACTACTTACAGGTTTTCTTTGGTTGTTTCCCAACTGTCCCGCTAGCCTTGTTTGTGGATATATTATAAAGCGACTGAAATTAAAACTGACTGGGTTGATGAAATGTTGCATAATATTAGTTGGCGTCATCGTTGTATCTAATGGTCTAGCCTTGGTGTTTCCGTGTGAAGGCCCTTATTTGGAAAGAAGCAGGTTAGTGATGAACAATGCAACCTCATTATCTTCAAATATTGAGACACATTTTAATTGATTTATTTCATTTTGTTTTGAGAAGTGTTTGAATATAGTATCTGAAGACTGTGCTTCTCAACACTCAACTACATTGCTGTCAAATATCCAAATTCCAAAGTAAATACGACCAGGTATTTTGCAATCCTAAGATGCCACACCAAAAAAAAATAATATATATTTGTTGTCATTAATGAGCTTTTCATTTTATAGAGTGAATAGAGAAGACCTGTGCATTAATTATTTTCTCATAATGTTGTTTCGAATTTTGACCACTGCATTCAAAAAACATTAAAACGTATAAAGCATAGTGAATCGTTTTATTGTTTTTCTTTTCTACAGATTATGAAGCACATTTATATATAGGCATACTTCTGCTCTGTTGCATGTTTAAATGTTCGTAATATGCTTGTAATTATAATAAGATATTTGTATGTTTCAGGAATGTCAGTCTAATCACAGAATGTAATGCAGACTGTAGCTGCAAATTAGATCATTACCAACCTGTTTGTGGTTCAACTGGCCTCAATTATTACTCGCCGTGTTATGCAGGATGTTCAGAAAGTATTGGACCTAAGGTTAGTTGATGGACTATATACAGCACGTTTAAATTACATTGTTCTCATGAAATTTAAATGCGTGCTTAGCGACGAATGTGGCCCTTCAATATAATTATCTAGAAAGCCACTACTTGATCTAAGATAAACATAGACTGACATATATGATTAAAAGCAGGATTATAATGGAACACATACATAATTAAGATATAATAAAAATAGTTTAGTTTAGCAATTTTATGTTAGTTGTTCACACATTATGTAATTTTACTAGCGATACACCAGTAAAAAATTCATTTCTAGTCTTGTGAGCTGTGTGTTTATATGTTCGTAAGTTGCATGTATTTATATTTCTATGTTACTTTTCAAATTTATCAGAATTACTCCATGTGTGCATGTATAGATGACATTAACTTGGAAAGCACATTTGCTTCCGATGAACTATGTATCGAACCAAAATATAACTATATTGCCGGTTTCATGTTTTTCATGGCAGTATTCGCAATGGCTAATGCTACAATTAATCTTCCAGTTACTATAGTTACATTAAGGTAAGTAAATACATTGTTATTAATATTTAATAATGTGAGAGCCAAAGCTGAGTAATATAATACATTCATTCATTCATTCATTCATTCATTCATTCATTCATTCATTCATTCATTCATTCATTCATTCATTCATTCATTCATTCATTCATTTATTCATTCATCCATTCATGCATCCATGCATTCATTCATAGAACAACTAGATAATTATATTGCTTCATAATGTCGGATGTCAAATCTAGAAAATGAATTAAAGCAAAATAAATGACACGGGATAAACCACCTCCGAAGTCGGGTATGCCGCTAGATATTGCACAATGGACTACATATATGCACGAGCCACAAGCAAGTTCATATATGGAGCAAATATTACAGTATCGTGAGGTATATCCAACTGTAGTGGTGGTTTATCGTTTGAGCTAAAGATATCCAGGAGTATAATGTTCTTTATCACGCATTATACTGTTTTTTCCGATTTCATTCGAAAGAAGGAATTATCCCCTGCTCCTATTTACGTCCTATTGGAGTTGTCTGAGGTCACATACTAACTCATAGAGGCTCATAGATAATATAAAGTACACGTTTTACGTGTAGAATCCGCATCGTAGAAAAGACGTCCAAATTCATTATAAAAATTAAAGGTCTACGTGGTCCTAGTTGTTGGTTCAGTTTCATATAATATTATGAATGAAATATTGTCTGAGTATATAACAGTGAAATTCTACATACAGCTTACACGAACAAATCACCGAAGGTATAAGTGACTGTCCTGAAAGGAAAATAAATGCACACGTTACGTGGAATCAGCTGTGCACAGTTTACGCGCACTCGAAAACGTTAACACAACTCAATGACATCACTACTGCAACTCGGGACGTTACGCGTACACGGACGTGTAAAACGCGTAGGCGAAGCTCTCTAATATCACATAACGTCACTCAAGAGATATTGATTAAGAATCTTATAATATTTCAGGTGTGTTGACGAAAACAAGAAATCATATTCTCTTGGAATAAAGACCATAATTCATAACCTTTGTAAGTATTCATAATTCCCCGTGTGCTCAGCTTTGCCTCATTATTTACTCATACTGAATATCACTAATGGATACATTTGTCTTATTATTAGTGTTGATTCCGTACAGCATTGTAGCTGGAAAACTCATGGACTCAACGTGTATACTGTGGCGCGAGGAAGGTGGTGTTTGTGGTGTATGCGCACAATATGACAATTACCTCTTCCGGGTGGTGTTCCTTGGTGTAAGTTGTGCCCTAAGTGGTGTGTCATTCATCATGTTTTGTTCTACTCTGTTCCTTCTCAAACGCCGACATCAAGATGAGGAATGTGATGTTCAAATAGAAATGACAAGTAAAACGGTAAGTATTGAGATTCACATTGAAAACAATAAATTGCTTAATCTGTTTGATGTTCATGTCATCACGTGGTTACAATATGATACATTACCACAATTAAATCGACAATTGTATTATAATAATGGCCTAACTAGTAACCATGATGTCATTTACCAACGACCGTCATGATGAGGGATGTGATGTTCAAATAGGAATGACAAGTATGACGGTAAGTATTAACTGGCCTCAATTATTACTCGCCGTGTTATGCAGGATGTTCAGAAAGTATTGGACCTAAGGTTAGTTGATGGACTATATACAGCACGTTTAAATTACATTGTTCTCATGAAATTTAAATGCGTGCTTAGCGACGAATGTGGCCCTTCAATATAATTATCTAGAAAGCCACTACTTGATCTAAGATAAACATAGACTGACATATATGATTAAAAGCAGGATTATAATGGAACACATACATAATTAAGATATAATAAAAATAGTTTAGTTTAGCAATTTTATGTTAGTTGTTCACACATTATGTAATTTTACTAGCGATACACCAGTAAAAAATTCATTTCTAGTCTTGTGAGCTGTGTGTTTATATGTTCGTAAGTTGCATGTATTTATATTTCTATGTTACTTTTCAAATTTATCAGAATTACTCCATGTGTGCATGTATAGATGACATTAACTTGGAAAGCACATTTGCTTCCGATGAACTATGTATCGAACCAAAATATAACTATATTGCCGGTTTCATGTTTTTCATGGCAGTATTCGCAATGGCTAATGCTACAATTAATCTTCCAGTTACTATAGTTACATTAAGGTAAGTAAATACATTGTTATTAATATTTAATAATGTGAGAGCCAAAGCTGAGTAATATAATACATTCATTCATTCATTCATTCATTCATTCATTCATTCATTCATTCATTCATTCATTCATTTATTCATTCATCCATTCATGCATCCATGCATTCATTCATAGAACAACTAGATAATTATATTGCTTCATAATGTCGGATGTCAAATCTAGAAAATGAATTAAAGCAAAATAAATGACACGGGATAAACCACCTCCGAAGTCGGGTATGCCGCTAGATATTGCACAATGGACTACATATATGCACGAGCCACAAGCAAGTTCATATATGGAGCAAATATTACAGTATCGTGAGGTATATCCAACTGTAGTGGTGGTTTATCGTTTGAGCTAAAGATATCCAGGAGTATAATGTTCTTTATCACGCATTATACTGTTTTTTCCGATTTCATTCGAAAGAAGGAATTATCCCCTGCTCCTATTTACGTCCTATTGGAGTTGTCTGAGGTCACATACTAACTCATAGAGGCTCATAGATAATATAAAGTACACGTTTTACGTGTAGAATCCGCATCGTAGAAAAGACGTCCAAATTCATTATAAAAATTAAAGGTCTACGTGGTCCTAGTTGTTGGTTCAGTTTCATATAATATTATGAATGAAATATTGTCTGAGTATATAACAGTGAAATTCTACATACAGCTTACACGAACAAATCACCGAAGGTATAAGTGACTGTCCTGAAAGGAAAATAAATGCACACGTTACGTGGAATCAGCTGTGCACAGTTTACGCGCACTCGAAAACGTTAACACAACTCAATGACATCACTACTGCAACTCGGGACGTTACGCGTACACGGACGTGTAAAACGCGTAGGCGAAGCTCTCTAATATCACATAACGTCACTCAAGAGATATTGATTAAGAATCTTATAATATTTCAGGTGTGTTGACGAAAACAAGAAATCATATTCTCTTGGAATAAAGACCATAATTCATAACCTTTGTAAGTATTCATAATTCCCCGTGTGCTCAGCTTTGCCTCATTATTTACTCATACTGAATATCACTAATGGATACATTTGTCTTATTATTAGTGTTGATTCCGTACAGCATTGTAGCTGGAAAACTCATGGACTCAACGTGTATACTGTGGCGCGAGGAAGGTGGTGTTCGTGGTGTATGCGCACAATATGACAATTACCTCTTCCGGGTGGTGTTCCTTGGTGTAAGTTGTGCCCTAAGTGGTGTGTCATTCATCATGTTTTGTTCTACTCGTTTTCTCAAACGCCGACATCAAGATGAGGAATGTGATGTTCAAATAGAAATGACAAGTAAAACGGTAAGTATTGAGATTCACATTGAAAACAATAAATTGCTTAATCTGTTTGATGTTCATGTCATCACGTGGTTACAATATGATACATTACCACAATTAAATCGACAATTGTATTATAATAATGGCCTAACTAGTAACCATGATGTCATTTACCAACGACCGTCATGATGAGGGATGTGATGTTCAAATAGGAATGACAAGTATGACGGTAAGTATTAAGATTAAAAGTCACATGGAAAACAATTAATCACTTAATCTTTTTGATGTCCATGTCATTAATATACGTTACACAGCCATAATTAATTTGAAAATTGTGGGATAATGATGTCCAAACTCATAATGGTGATGTTATTTGCCAACGACCGTGGTAAGTTGTTTGTAAACATGTCAGTGTCAGTATCCTATTTTACACGGTGTTCAACTCGCATGACCCCGTTATTTTTGAATACGTATTTTGGACTATTGACTACAATCAAAAGAAGATGAACATTTTTACTCTCAAACAAAACAAAAATTCAGATTTTCTTTTTTCACAAGGTAAATAACACATAGCATGCCAATAATTTACATTGCTTGCCTGTTCTTAATGGAGTGTCTGCTGATCAAAAGTTCGTTTTTTTTAAATAGGCATTGTATATTTGTATCAGCAAACATAACTTTCGAAGAACTCATTTACACGTATTTCAAATGTTTAATAAAACAAAAAAGACGCACACCAATCGTAAACATACCTAAACATATATTTTCTGCTTACTTTTTTCAGAGTACACCAGAAGAACTCGACAACCCTACATTTGCGACCGAAAAAAATGGTAGCAACAAAAATGCAACAAAAATGTAATCTTCGTCATGAGACTGGTGGTGATTTTATTTCCATTTGAATATTTTCATTTCAACTGTCTGTATGAACAGTATACATTATAACCAATATATGATAATCGTTAACCTAAATAACTATTCATGAATATTTCTTCAGTAGCATATGTAACTATTTGGCGTATATTCAGGACATAGGAACGTAATTACATTCATAATAATAACATTATTTTGAGCGTATTTATTTACCGCCCTCAGTGGTGTATGCAATGTGTGTGTGGTTGTTTGTTTTAATTTAATTCAATTGTTGGAGGTGTAATACAAGGTCCTTTGTCAGGAAGCAAACATATAGTGCAGACGAAGGGGGTTTACTTGGAAAACTGACTGGAAGAGGGTGTGATGGCCAGCGATCAGCTGGACGTATGGTTTGAAAGGGCTGAAACTGCAGCTGCCCAATATTTTTATTAATACATTGCTTGGCTTAGTGTTTACTGTTTAGATATACTGGTTTTTATATACAGGGATTTTCTAGAAATGAACCGAACGCATTGTTATACGCGACCGACACAAAGATCATCAATGTAGTAACACGGGGTTAACGTGTTGAAAATTGATTTGCGATTCCGAAATTCTCCGTTTCCATACATTACACAAACAATACATGCATGAAATAAATAATGAAAACAAAAGTTGTAAATATCATACATTTATTTAATAATGACGACATTCTTCATAAATCTTCAATCTTCACAACAGATAAATTTAACAACTATAGCTGAGATATAGAAGAATAAGACTTCATATGTAGTCGACACAGAGATATAAATTAAAATCAAATAGAATGCAGAATGTTACTTTGTACGAGACCCATTAATGAGTGTAAGTAACTAATTTTGTAGACTTCATTATAGACTAGTATGATTTACCATAAAAAGCAGCACACCTTTGTTGATATCACATGCACATACTGTTGAATATGATGCGTGGGTGTCATATTTAGTCGTCGAAGACTTCAATAACAACTTTCCGTTTTCAACATTGTGAAATTCTTTCGTTGTGGTTGGAAAAATCTGAAAACAACTGAGTGTGAGAAGAAAATTCAGAAATATATTAAGAATAATTCATAACGAAAAGTGTTCTATATGTACACCAATAATAATTACTGACATGATCATTTACGTAAAAAATCACAATAAATTTGAAAGATTTTACTGCTCAAACCAAGACTGGGTGTCAAATATCGCATGCAGCTGAAACTGATTCGAGTCTTTGAGAGGACGCCGCCAACGACAAACTCAGTAATAATACTAAGACTTTGCACATTTATGAACAGCATAATAAATCAAATAAAAGTTCACCCAATGATGAACCAAAGCTATAAAATATGGCTCCAAGTATACTGACAATATAAATATGTACAGTATATGGTTGAAGAGCAGAACAGTATGGACAATCGAGCGTACGTGTATCATGTTTCGACTGTGTTAATCACACGCTTCAGTAGCTTTCTGTGCCATTGACGCGCTTTACATGCAATGAATACAGTAATAATGAACGACGTCTGATCAAACCAACACGTACAGTCCGGGACAAACTACGACCGTAATCCTCAAATCGGGGATAACTAATATTCAAGCTCAGAAAATGATATAGGCTCTTCTGACCATGAAAACTAGAGCAGCGTTGCCTAATAATAATTGTGTGTTGTAACATCACTACTATGGACGTTGTAGTTCATAATCTTGTTACTGCTTTGTTGCTGCGACGAACGTTAACATGGGTGATGGATGACGATGGTAAATGTCGTTATATATGACTATTTAAAAATATTGTAGATAAATAATTACTATTTATTGAAATTATGTCATGTATTTAGATATACCCAACCCCAAAACCCAATAGCGTTACATGTGAAGAAAAAGATGTTTTTATGTAGAGCTGTATTCTGAAAACACACATTACGTTTCAACAGTATTTGCCTGGGTACAAAAATGAAATTAGCTCATGTAGGTAAATTGTGGCCCCATGTGAAATGCTTGTCAAATCGTTCATAAACAAAAAGCTGGTGCCATTCTCCTGTAACATTTGACCCTGAAATTCAAGATGGCACCCAAGATAGCATTATAGCCTATACATATATCTGCCCGCACACTTGATTGAAGTGTCAACAATTGTGTCATCATAATCAAAGATAGGGTTCCAATACTACCATACCCCAACTTTTTGATTTTCGTATTGCTGCCGCAATTCTTCCTTATGATAAAAAGAGGACTAATTTGAATATTTACTTGAACAAATGGCATAAACGCCTTGATATTCAGGCATACGATTTCAAACATCAAAGTCATGTGATCAATCAAATTCGGAATAAAAGGCTGGCTAGGTGGCAAAAAAATTGTAAATGGTTGGAAAAGACGTTCACTTGCAATCTAGTTAAGTAGGATGCTTATATTGCTTAAGACTCAATATGGCCAATTTTAGATAAATGCGGGCATTCACATTTACAACATGATCAATACTTATGTATATGTGTACACTCAATGTAAACATTCTTTGGCTAACTATGACTAAACAAATGTTTCTAAATATGGACTAAATATGACTGATCCAAAACAAACTGTAGTCAATTATATAATTATACAACTAATCGTAACTCACGTAAGGCCAGTACTGGGGCAAATATGACAAATGGTAGATGCAGTGTGTTCATATATGTGTCAATTCATTGACCTAATATAAACAATGCTAGATTGACCCCAACTCAAATGCGTCTCCAATTGAATATAGTCAATCTATACATAATGTATGGGTTCAATTGTATTTCAATTGTGTCCAATTATAAACAAAACATACAACATACAATCCCATAACAAATATTAGCTGTACTAGAGCCAATGTGATCTATCACAGACTAATACATGTAATCATGTATAAAGTGTGTTAAATACTACAGTAAATGTGATCAATCATTGACAACATATGTCAAATACATTTTGTCACTCTCCAAAGCATTCTACATTAAATTCATTTCATTTGATATACTACAAGATATTTTGATACCCAAGTCTTAAACATATTGTCTCATTAACGTCTTTTCAATGGTGAATTATCAAGAAAGCTGGTCTTTTGACGAAAATAAATTAGTACTGATCAGTCACATGGTTTGGCCGCTATTTTGAACAATTTATTATTTGATGTAGCTAAAAGTTAAAATTTACGGGTAGGCAAGTGTCCTGGTCCACTTTGAAAATCAATAAATTACCAAAATAACATTCATTGTGATGTAATCCGTTTCATACAGTCACCCAGTACTTGAAGGCAACTCGTTTATATATCTGATCATGTCTTCAAAGTGTCAATCAACATTGCTATGAGTTGCAATGACATTGTTAGCTTTTATTCATCCTTTTTTTGCTTATCTGTCGCTAGTCCTTATTAGGTCACACATTAACAATACCTTAACTAGTCTATGATTTTATTTATATTTAAATTTCCGAAAACACTATTGTATCAAGCATAACAACCTAACAATTCAAATATAATACAACTACAGTTGAGGTAAATCAAATTAAGGACACAATGACAGTGATGGTGATTTTTATTTACTTTTCTGACGACCATGATTTTTTTTAAATTCAACCAACCAATCAAACAAACAGACATATACTTGAATAAAATGTTAGCCCTTCTTTGTTCACTAAATGTTTTTGATGTTGTTGATATATGAAACACATGCACTTCATTCCCATGTATCGAGTAGAATGTTGAATTGATGCTATTGCAAACACTATAATATATATCAACTTATTACATGCTGTCTTCTAAATGAGAACCCTCACATGACAATCTGACAGTGCAACTTACAATACTATACTACTACAACAAGGCAGACTATTACCAGATTGAATTGTGCCAATACAACCCTCTTAAATTTCACTTGATTTACAATATATCCACCAGCAATATCAGGCGGGAAATTATGAAAAAAAAACAAAACAAATATTTGGATGTTGCTATTTCAGCGCCACCACTCGCCACTTTCGCTACCATACATTAGTCCACAATCATCTAATATCATCTGGATAGTGCGTCCTGTAGTAAAAAGTACATTTAGAGGCTACTAATAACTCTAAATTAAATAAATTATAATGCATTGTGATGAACATATTTTATTAATTATAATGATGAGATTTGACGACACTTGCAATATGTTTATAACCAAATTTGTTTACCTTAAATTAGTGACAATATATGTTTTACATTTGTTGCTGCTACCGCGGCTTTTTCATTAACTCCATTTATGGCATGTACTCAGAAAACATTAGGAAATGTATATGAATCAACAGCAATGAGAAACCGCCCCAACGCCACAATCACCATGCCCAGCCAATCTAAGATTGTTGTCTATGAGATTATTGGTAACCATGTCTACTGGGAGGAAATCGAACATATGAACCTATGTATAGGGTATACATCACAATGGGACTGAAGTTTGACAAGTTAGCTGTGTTATGCTAACATGATATAAGGTTCTTATGTCATGCAATACAATACAATGTAACAGTACAACAACAAAGCCAATTATGCATCTTGGTAATTTTGATTCCTACATGCGATCACTTCATTTCACTATTTCAAAGTAAGATGTCTAAATAAGATCATCTTTGCAGTAATCTAGAGAACTAGACTGTGGCAGTAATGTGTGCTTAGACGGACGTCATATTTATTCGACCACGTTTCAAGTTGGATAATCATTAATACATGAACTCTGACTAAGTATGTTATGGCGTGTATAAATGAAGAGTGATTACTATTATGATTGCATTATTTTGAAACAAGTAGTTCAGACGCAGCTGCATCTGTTTTCAACTTCGCTGCATCTGTCGTCCATCAATCTGGATATATTTATGGTTTATCACTGGGCATATGATTATCAATTGTAAGAGTTATTTACCCTCACCTTTTCATTGATTTTTGGAGAGACGCATTGGTTATTGTCACTACACCTGTCGTTAAAGGTTTTAAAGGTCTAACATATCTCCACCAAAATCATTCATATTATTTGTCTTGGCCTCGTGTGATCGTGACCTAGTTTTACTGTGTGAATACTACTGGAGATGTAATCAGTCATATTTATACGTGGGTGATGGTGATTTATGTTAATGTTGCTTTTGTCGTTGTTGTTGTTTTAGCGATTAGTGTAGAGGGAGGGGGATATTGATATTATAAAGACATTGTTAAATCCTGTTTTACTTAACATTATATATGAAACATGTTTTTATTTATGTATGAGTTTGATCGATTTTGATTTGTAAAAACTTGTTTTATGTTTTAAATAATTATTTATATGGAATATTTATGGTTTGAAGTCTCTTTATTGTTAATTAGGAGATTTATACTAAATAATGATACAGAGCCGCATAAGCAAAAACATTGCTAAAATCTAGTGAAATATAAGAATTTGTATGGAATGTATTATAACAGTGAACCCATACAAAGCATAAGATACTATTTTTTAAAATCAATTAAATTCTGTCTAAACATATTGAACTATTTGCATTGCGTCTAAGTAGTGTGAGTATGTTAAGGGTTCAACAGAAAAGTAGAAGACTTGGAAGTATTATGAATAAACTTTAAGGTTACAGGTCCAGTTGATTGTATGTCAGACAGTGATAGTAAGTGTACAACTCTAATGGCATTATCATCTCAGTATTGTTCTACTGTTACCGTACTGGTGAAGGCTCTATTTCTACAAAATGTAATAATAAAGAGGTTTAATTTCGACAGTGATACCGTGCCACAGACAACTTAATTGCCACTGTGGACATGTTGTTTGTGTGTTTTACCCGACTGACCAGTATGACAGTTGCGCGAAAAAGTATGAAAGATTTGATATTTGAATCTGAAAATACTGTTGCAACAATCTTACCAACACAAATAACAACAGATAGGCCAACAGCAGAACAAATTGAACCCGAGCCCATGGTCTACAAAAAAGAATGTTAAACAAGATGATTAGAAAATAATGTGCACTTCCGGCTCCATATGTGGCATCATATGTGATATATCAAATAGTTTCTGTGTAAATACTCAGTCTGAAAGTTTGAAAATATGTATTCGTGAATGAAGTGTTTCGAGAAAAACCATCTATTTATTCACTTAAGTTGTAGTGGAAATGTTCATTAGGCAAGAGAGACAATATTTCTTCTGGGAATAAGTGTTCAGTATAGCAACAAATATATTACGTAGATACAAGTTTGTAAATCATGATATTTCGAGAACTGTATTTCATTTTAGATTGATATTATATGAAAATATATCTGTGAGACTGTTTTTTATATTGTTGATTGTATTTCCACAAAATATGCGAATTGGAGGTGTTTTGATGTGGTATTTAATTACCATGTATTTGTATGCTGATAAAACATGTCATACATTTTTCATATCAATTGGTTTGAGCATGAAGAATAATTATTAAGTTCCTAAATTATGGAAAAAATAAATATATATCAGGCCTAGTGGCAAAGGGAAAGTTTAATTGAACTTTTCTTTCCAATATGACAAAAATGTATATTAATGAGGTTCATCACACTCTTTGCTGTATGATGTACTTTAACATAAATTCTGGTATATTGGTAAAAACCTAATAATAAAGATCACCTTTGACAATCAGCACACTTGTTTATATCGGTTTGCATGTATATGACGTTTGCATTAGTAATGTATGTTTATTGTATTTATATAATTATGCTTATATTCTGTCCCTTTCTTTTACAATATTATCATAGAGTTACATGCATTATTCAACAAATTCTCAAATCGTCTTGAAATAATGGCGAAAGTTGGCTTAAAATTTCGATTGAATTTAATAAACAAATCTCTGACTTGGAGATAATCCTTAACTTGAAGGTTTTTTTTGAAATCATAATAATTGTTTGAATGGCCGCAACAATCAAGCCAATGTCCATGGCCGCGATTACTACCAGAGTAGCACAAATCTTTGCCTGCAGCTCGAATTTATACAACAATATGGCAGTAATCACTCTTGTCTGCTATATCGTGAGATAATATGTAAGTAAATTTCATACTATGATTATAAATTAATCTTATTTTTAAGGTAATATCCCTGGCAACCACTGACATACTCACAGCAACATTGATTGAATAGCGACTTTTGAGCCAAGTAGATTATTGCTGCTTGCAGCTATATTTGTAATTCAAATCATGTGTGAAGTACGTACTTATACTTGTACGTACTTATTTATCGATGATTTCCACCATTTATCCTGCTTAATTTATTTTAAATAATTGATTGCAATTATTAATAACTGGCAAATCCGAATTAGAGAGAAAGACCAATGATTGTATATTGTGTTTTACACATGAAAAGTTCAATAACCGTTGGTAATATTTAATAACATAAATTGTTAACCATAAGTGGAATGAGGCCAGGTTCGGCCCTGTAAACACACATTAGATGTCTATCTGTCAACTCCTACACTATATTGACTTTGTGTACGTCCTGTAGACACCACAACCAGCTCCGATTATTGTAGGGAGGGTCATTATAGGGCGATTAATAATAATAGTTTACTTTTGCAGGACGTATATGACCTGATGTCACCCTTGCAAAGATTGTGTAAGATAAGATAATAGTAGACTTTACATAACGTGATTTGTTTCTGAATCACAGGGTACTCAACAACCTGGCATAGCACAAGAGCATTCAAAGCTGCATGCCTGTCAACAAGTACTATCACAGGTAAGGAATACAGTCCACACAATCGACATATCGTTTGCTTCATTTTTAGCTGCTCCCGGTATAATTTGCAGAGTAGTACCACATTATATACATTCCACATGAGATCGTCCTCAGTGTCGAATCGGACCAGGTTTATTATACAGATTTGTTCCTGTTCAATGAATGACAATTCAGGTTAGAGTACTTCCAAATTATGCGTTTAAATTGTCGGAAATTTATTTTGAAAAGTTTGTCTATGAGAAAAGTGGCATCTCAGTCTCAGGGGATTTCGAAGAAAGTTTGCACTAACCGCATTTTATGTAAAGTGAAAGTATGTAATTTTAACTAAATTGCGCCGCCACCATTAAGGAATAGATAATTTCGCATTTGTTTCCGTAATTGTATTGGAGAAAAGTAAAAATTCAGAACATTTCATAATATATTAAAAGATTAACATTCAATATTTCGGTTCAAGCTTCTGGCTGTTTCTTGATTTTGTTAATGTCACCCTTCTGGTAATTCATAAAGGATGGCAGATATGATAAATCTTTCACTATTTCATTCCGGACTGTTATTTGACGTTTTGACTGTAACCTAGGGAATATTGTCTTAAAATAGAAATCTGATCTTAGGCACTGTAGCGCGTGGGTTGATGAGCTTTCAGTCTCGTATAAGCGACTGGTCATCTTGTACGAAATAAGTCTGTTTAGCAATCATAGGGTAAGTTACCATTCATGCTTGTCTACTGTTAGTGGACGGCGAAACGTTCACATTTCAAATAATAATAATTCTTCTATTACTTACTAACAATTATAAATATTCGGAAAACTCAGAGGAAAGAACAAACTAGGATGTTTGTACGTGGAGTTAGAAAAAAAAGTGCAATATTTATTTATGACCAATCAATCATTTTAATTTGAATCTCGATTATGAAAATAAGAGTGGTACAGATATACGTTTTTAAAAATTAATTACGACACTATGATTTCTAGGTTTTGGCAAAATGCTAATATATCCAATATATTTGTCCGTCAATATTGACTAATATAAGACATGTGTTTCAATACAATATATTCTGTTTTTCTAAGTTGCTTTAAATATACTGATTCACCGCACTACCATTACCAGAGTAATTGTGATCAAGTTGAACAATAAGACGGACGACCTTCGTTCGTATATAGAAATATAGTTATTATTTTATTCGTATGTATGCACCTTAAAGTGTCCATTCTGGTTCGGGAGTTTTGCCTCTCGTAGACAAACACGATAATTCAACCATCTCAAAGCAACGTTTTGGTAAATATTCGGTTTTTACGTAATGTTTATTAGTAAGAAAAAAGTGTTGACATGTCTTTATCACTACAACGATTCTAATAACGACACCAATTAATCTAAAAACATTCACTCTATTCAATTCTGAAGTGTAATTTGACTTGACATACCAACCGATATAACTATACAGGGCGACTAGCAATTCTAATCTTACAAAGTGAAAGTTAATGCTCTGACCTTAGCTGCCTTGTGGATTGGGCTTTTACAAGTTTCGCGTGGGTTCCTCTTTCACAGGTCTGGCGTGGGTTCATCTTTCACAAGTCTGGCGTGGGTTGAGTTTTTACAAGTTTCGCCTGGGTTTAGCCTTATCAATCAATTATAACCGGTGCATTTCATTTCGACAAAAGCACCACCACTGAAATTTCAATATAGCGTTTTTTTTAAGTATTAAGATAACATTAAACGTTGTATGATTTGATAACAATTATTACGTTATTCCCGAACATGAAATGATTTACGGTGATATAAAAGCAAGAATAGTCCTCTCTCACACGCCTGGTGTGCATTCAACATCAACACATCTGACAAGGTCAACATGTACAGTTTACAAGTCGTGTACAAAAAAAATCAAGCCTAGTCTAACCAGAAAACTGTATCACATGTATCAAATCCACTGAATGGAAATCCCACAAACTATCGTGTTTACCGTCAACATAGAAACCAAGACCCCTTGACCTCTGGAATGTTTCTATGTAACAGAAAACTGTATTCCATTTTAGATTGATATTATATGAAATATATCTGTGAGACTGTTTTTTATATTGTTGATTGTATTTCCAGAAAATATGCGAATTGGAGGTGTTTTGCTGTGGTATTTAATTACCATGTGTTTGTATGCTGATAAAACATGTCATACATTTTTCATATCAATTGGTTTGAGCATGAAGAATAATTATTAAGTTCCTAAATTATGGAAAAAATAAATATATATCAGGCCTAGTGGCAAAGGGAAAGTTTAATTGAACTTTTCTTTCCAATATGACAAAAATGTATATTAATGAGGTTCATCACACTCTTTGCTGTATGATGTACTTTAACATAAATTCTGGTATATTGGTAAAAACCTAATAATAAAGATCACCTTTGACAATCAGCACACTTGTTTATATCGGTTTGCATGTATATGACGTTTGCATTAGTAATGTATGTTTATTGTATTTATATAATTATGCTTATATTCTGTCCCTTTCTTTTAAAATATTATCATAGAGTTACATGCATTATTTAACAAATTCTCAAATCGTCTTGAAATAATGGCGAAAATTGGCTTAAAATTTCGATGGAATTTAATAAACAAATCTCTGACTTGGAGATAATCATTAACTTGAAGGTTTTTTTGAAATCATAAGAATTGTTTGAATGGCCGCAACAATCAAACCAATGTCCATGGCCGCGATTACTACCAGAGTAGCACAAATCTTTGCCTGCAGCTCGAATTGATACAACAATATGGCAGTAATCACTCTTGTCTGCTATATCGTGAGATAATATGTAAGTAAATTTCATACTATGATTATAAATTAATCTTCTTTTTAAGGTAATATCCCTGGCAACCACTGACATATTCACAGCAACATTGATTGAATAGCGACTTTTGAGCCAAGCAGGTTATTGCTGCTTGCAGCTATATTTTTAATTCAAATCATGTGTGAAGTACGTACTTATATTTATACTTGTACATACTTATTTTATCGATGATTTCCACCATTTATCCTGATTAATTTATTTTGATTAATTGATTGCAATTATTAATAACTGGCAAATCCGAATTAGAGAGAAAAACCAATGATTGTATATTGTGTTTTACACATGAAAAGTTCAATAACCGTTGGTAATATTTAATAACATAAATTGTTAACCATAAGTGGAATGAGGCCAGGTTCGGCTCTGTAAACACACATTAGATGTCTATCTGTCAACTCCTACACTATATTGACTTTGTGTACGTCCTGTAGACACCACAACCAGCTCCGATTATTGTAGTGAGGGTCATTATAGGGCGACTAATAATAATAGTCTACTTTTGCAGGATGTATATGACCTGATGTCACCCTTGCAAAGATTGTGTAAGATAAGATAATAGTAGACTTTACATAACGTGATTTGTTTCTGAACCACAGGGTATTCAACAACCTGGCATAGCACAAGAGCATTCAAAGCTGCCTGCCTGTCAACAAGTACTATCACAGGTAAGGAATACAGTCCACACAATCGACATATCGTTTGCTTCATTTTTAGCTGCTCCCGGTATAGTTTGCAGAGTAGTACCACATTATATACATTCCACATGAGATCGCCCTCAGTTTCGAATCGGACCAGGTTTATTATACAGATTTGTTCCTGTTCAATGAATGACAATTCAGGTTAGAGTACTTCCAAATTATGCGTTTAAATTGTCGGAAATTTATTTTGAAAAGTTTGTCTATGAGAAAAGTAGCATCTCAGTCTTATATTTTCAGTGAATCTAAAATTGTGAAATAGATGTATCACAGTACCGACGGTAATGTAAACAACTGATGATAAAATCACACATGTGGCTGAAAAGAATTCAGTCATTTTAAAGATTCTCGTGTAAACAATTTATTTTTCACGCGTTGTACAGGTCGCATTGAGCCCTTATCAAACTGGTTCATTGCCCTTCAATATCCTATACATGACCTGGGGCTTTCGAAGAAAGTTTGCACTAACCGCATTTTATGTAAAGTGAAAGTATGTAATTTTCACTAAATTGCGCCGCCACCATTAAGGAATAGATAATTTCACATTTGTTTCCGTAATTGTATTTGAGAAAAGTAAAAATTCAGAAGATTTCATAATATATTAAAAGATTAACATTCAATATTTCGGTTCAAGCTTCTGGCTGTTTCTTGATTTTGTTAATATCACCCTTCTGGTAATTCATAAAGGATGGCAGATATGATAAATCTTTCACGATTTCATTCCGGGCTGTTATTTGACATTTTGACTGTAACATAGGGAATATTCTCCTAAAATAGAAGTCTGACCTTAGACACTGTGGCGCGTGGGTTGATGAGCTTTCAGTCTCGTATAAGCGACCAGTCATCTTGTACGAAATAAGTCTGTTTAGCAATCACAAGGTAAGTTACCATTCATGCTTGTCTACTGTTAGTGGACGGCGAAACGTTCACATTTCAAATAATAATTCTTCTATTACTTACTAACAATTATAAATATTCGGAAAACTCAGAGGAAAGAACAAACTAGGATATTTGTACGTGGAGTTAGAAAAAAACGTGCAATATTTATTTATGACCAATCAATCATTTTAATTTGAATCTTACAAGTTACGCGTTTGTTCCTCTTTCACAACTCTGGCGTGGGTTCATCTTTCACAAGTCTGGCGTGGGTTGAGTTTTTTACAAGTTTCGCGTGGGTTTAGCCTTATCAATCAATTTTAACCGGTGCATTTCATTTCGACAAAAGCATCACCACTGAAATTTCAATATAGCGTTATTTAAGTACGCTATAGTACGTTGTATGATTTGATAAAAAATATTACGTTATTCCCGAACATGAAATGATTTACGGAGATATAAAAGCAGGAATAGTCCTCTCTCACACGCCTGGTGTGCATTCAACATCAACACATCTGACAAGGTGAACTTGTACAGTTTACAAGTCGTGTACAAAAAAATTCAATCCTAGTCTAACCAGGAAACTGTATCACATGTATCAAATCCACTGAATGGAAATCCCACAAACTATCGTGTTTACCATCAACATAGAAACCAAGACCCCTTGACCTCTA
The DNA here is from genome assembly GCF_978046115.1 of Saccoglossus kowalevskii. Lineage (NCBI taxonomy): Eukaryota > Metazoa > Hemichordata > Enteropneusta > Harrimaniidae > Saccoglossus > Saccoglossus kowalevskii. Next base: position 25,801,559 of record NC_140643.1, on the reverse strand, counting down.
GAATGTTTTCTATGTAACAGTGGACAATGGGGGTCAAGTAAAACTGCGAAACGTTCACACAAGTGGGAACTACTACGAAAAAACTAATTTATTACAATAACGTCTACTTCTGCGACTTTCGCACAACTACTACCAGTACTAAAATAAGGGGGCACGTTCTGTCATTATGGAAGTTTATATTGATATTCTACAGCGGTAGAATCAACAGTAGTGGTATACATGACCCTCGCCCCATAATGTATTATTGCCCCATAATGTATTATACGGGCATTACGCATGAAGGTCTGAAATTAAGATGAAAACAGACTTTGGACTAGGGAAAAATAACATACACAAAAGAGTGTGATTTTTTTGTCAGATTTGTATTAGTGTTATCGAAGCATATATTAACATTATTAACATTAATTAATGTTCATAATAAGAATATTTCATTCACTTTGTCTAACTTGGTCATGTTTGCTATAATTCAATGTTAACAATTAGAATTGTAGATTTGACCTATACAACAGTGTCCGTTGTTCTTTACTTTTATAACAGAAGGTGATGAAAGACGAACACAATACATCACGTGATCAGTCACATGACGACGTCCCAAAAGACAATACGGCAAGATGCAATTGTTTCACGACATCAGATGTTTTGTGGCGCTATTTTTTGTGGTTAATGTAATAGAATCTGTCATGTTTGCATATGTAGGATCTGTCTTGACAACGCTTGAGCGGAGATATGGGTAAGAATTCGTTTAAATGTAGTTCTCACAATAAAATACAATTAAGTAATCCACCCCTTACCAAAATGCAGTAGGAAAGATATATACATTTTTGTATACAAGAATTAATTTATATTTGGATTTGTATAAAAAATTTACTTGTGTATACAAAATGTAACCCATATTTGGGAATTGTTTGTACATAAAAAATGTATACAGTACAATTCATTAAATTGCATTTATTAAAAAATAATATGAAATTTAATATATAATTTAAAAATTCTACTGCGTTTATGAGTTTCATTTCCTCAGTGCATAATCATACTATTCAACAGCCTGCAATTGTATTTGCCTATGCATTATTTTAGAATTTGATATATCAGCTGTTTATATGCTAACCTGTATGCTTACCTGACTGCATGTGTATTTACATATCTATATTGTAAATTGTATTTATAAGATAAATACAAATACTATTAGGGTAAATACAGTGTCTCTCATTATACTAATATAATGAAAGTTATATATAGGGAAATGGAAAGAAAATCATGTTTTGTCCAACTTGGTCATGTTTGTTCTTGTCATTTCGTCTGTATCACTTCACACTTTAATTTATAAATGTTCACCCCCGTTGAACCGTTATGATAATAAATTGAAATGCTCAAGCGGCTTCAACCAGAACAAAAATCAAAATTTATATTGCTAAGAGAAATATTGGATATAAACCACTGATTTCACTGATGTCCAGCAAACATTTTTTCTAAAATATACTCCAAGAGCTTCCAAAGAGTTTTATATGATTAGTACATCTGGGATTTTTTTTATTTCCATCAGTTTCTCAATTCAGCAAGTAAGCATTATGACAAGTGCTGGTTCCATTGGTTCACTCATTGGTATTCCATTTATCAGTTATTTTCTTGGTGGACAGAATCGACATAGACCACGATGGATCGGAATTGGTGTTCTCATCTCGAGTTTATCATTATTTTCCAGTATTCTACCCCATTTTTTGTCTAAGCCCTATTCATACGATCAGGCCGGTAATTATTCTGCCAGCGATGGAGATGCGCGTTTTTGTTTTACGGTTCATGCAAATACAAGTCAGTCGTGCATGGAAAACGTGCGCGTATACAAAGAAGAAGACACTCTGGCGTTTTATTTGTCATTTATTGGCCGTTTCTTATCTGGAATTGGTTCGAGTTGCTACAATACGCTTGGGTTTTCGTTTATAGATGACTTTTCAGGCGATAAGTCATCTTTCTACATTGGTAAGTATGCTATATTTGTATTATTCTTATTCAAGTGACCCATTATTCTGGCTGATCGTTTATTTTTGTAAACATTTTGTTGATTTTATGTAGACTGTAAACCTACATGCAAGTCGTAAACTCCACACATTTAAACTGAAAGTATGGGTATGTACAGTTTACATAGCACTGGAAATGTTCGGTTTACAGTCTGCATATGAATGAAAGTGCAAGGTTTGTAATCTGAATACACAATATATCTATATATATACAATAAGAGGTTATAAACGGTAAGCGAGAGTACTTAGTAAAGAATATAAGACGTCTCTGGGGAAAATTAGCATATTTGGCAGGTGATAATAACAGAGTATTTTAGATCTATGCGATTTACAGCCTCTGACTGAGAAGTGTGTCGTAACATCCGATCACCCTAGTATTAATAAAATAACAACAATGTTAAAGACATCGTCACATATAGTTATTGTTCCATTTGTCATTTTGAATTTAGGAGTTGTTGAAGCTGCATGGGGAATTGGCCTACCACTTGGTTTTGGCGTCATCAGTTCAATATGCTTAAGAATATACGTGGATTTTTACCGAGTGGATATGTCTTCTATAAAAATTACTGAAAGTGATCCACGTTGGGTTGGAGCATGGTGGCTGGCTGGTATTGCTGGTTTCATCTCCTTGACGGTGATAGCTATACCATTTTTCTGTTTTCCGAAACGTATGCGAAGGGAGCAAAAGTTCATCAACACGAATCAACTTAGTTCATTGGAGTCGCACAGTGATTCATACCAGAGACGAAACGTGTGTTTTCACGGAAAAGGTTCGAAATTGTACATAACAATACACGCCAAGATTAGGAAGGGGTACATACCCCGGGTATAGATCAACATTGATGTTTACACGTTTACTCTACTACATTATTCTACTCGAGGTGTTCATTCAACAATGATTTAATGCATTTCTCGACGTTTATATGCTAGGAGGAAACTATCGCACTCCTTAATAATTAATCCGATTGACGCTCCAATATGAAATTTCTAATAGTACGTAGTTTATTCACTGTTTTTTGTTTTCTTCAGAATTGCTGCGTATTGTGTGGAGCCTTCTGAAGAACCCTATATATATATTAACCGTAATTGGTTGTTCTCTCTCCCATCCTGTTGGTTTTGTGTTATTTCTACCGAAATATTTTCAAAAAGATCTGGGTTTCAGTGCAAGTACCGCAAACCTTATCATAGGCAGGTTTTCGCTTATATTGAGTGTTTTTCCCTGTATGTTCCATGTGTGATCACAACTATACTTTCATCTTTTTATACTATAATTTTTCATGTAAGCTATAATGTATATTTTCTGATTTGTCTGTAGCATTCATGTGGCTGTTTCCGGAATTCCCCGTGAATATTGCCTTGGGATACTTTATCAAATGGAAGAAACTGAAATTGACCGGCTTGACTAAATGTTGCATAATTATCGTTTGTGGTCTAATTGTATTAAATGGTCTTGCATTATTCTTACCTTGTGAAGGGCCTTATCTTGTCGGAAGCAGGCAAGTAAGCTCTCAAAAATGCATCAAAATGCATATAATGTCGAAATACAATCACTAGGAAGTGTTGTTGGCGCAGCTCAAAAGTTTTAAAGATGTTTAGGAGAATACCAACGTTCAGTTATCATTTCAACGTCCCATACGATCTCCACCTGTTCTTTATTTTGCATTATTTATTTTTTTGCCCACTGAAGAAATGGTAATCTGACCACAGAATGTAACAAAGATTGCAACTGTACACTAGATAATTACCAACCTGTCTGTGGTTCAAATGGTCTCAGTTATTATTCGCCGTGTTATGCAGGATGTTCTCAATCGATCGGACCTAGGGTTGGTTGAACATATTCGCTACCTTCCGATTTAGTATAAGTACCTTATATAAATTATCAATCAATTAGTGTTATATTCTCTTCCTTCAACGTTACTACTGGTCAAAATACAATGTTCACGTTCATAGGTGTCTTCAGTGTAGATTTTACCCAAAATATACGAATTGAACATGTTTAGTTATTTATACTAATAAATCCAAGTTTGTATTGATCAGTGAAATTTGTTTCTGTCGTTTTTCATTTCCACTCATAGAATTACAGTGATTGTACATGTATTGATAATAAGAGGCCCGGGACTACGTTTGCTACAAGTGAACTATGTATTGAACCGAGATGTGCGCGTTTTATTCCGTTTATGTTTATTATGATGTTGACCGCCATTGCTAAGTGTAGCACTGATTTACCAAGCACCATGGTTTTATTAAGGTCAGTTAGTTATAATCACATATAAGCAAGTACGTTCACATTATGTAACCCAGTGAATAAGCCCTGATGCCAGTGTAATCTGTCTTAGTGACGAAATACTTATGGATTACGTGATTGAATGTATAATACATGTATTTTGAAAACAAATTCCTTTCAACTCACTTCAAATCTAGCGTAAATTTCACCGTACTATGACAAATAAACTGTCACTGTGCACATGTCTCACATGTTTACTCCATCATTACAGGTGTGTTGATGAGGGCAAGAAGTCATTTGCAATTGGAATTAAAACCATCATAGGCTCACTAAGTAAGTTGGGTTTTTGTATTCTCCCTTCCAATCAAGGAATTCCAAAGCATCCCGGCATTCTGCTATAGAAAGTATATGGTCCCCAAAATGACATCCCATCCCTGCTTTTCCAAATATGTTCCTGAGATACAGCAAAATTAACGGGATTTTTAGAATAAGGTAAAAAATCTGCCTATCATTTCTGAATTAATATTGTTTGCACGAGTCATAAACTTCTTTGCCCAGAAAATAAAATAAAATTCTGCAACACGTTATTACGTATCGACTTTGCGTAGCAATTTAACTACGTCACGTAATGTATGTCTATCATACGATGATGTATCTGCATCACGTAGTAGTAAGTCTGCATCCTGTAATATTGCGTCGTAATATCATATCATGTCATTACATAATGTATTTACATCACGAGTCAGCATCATGAATTGATGTATTCGCATCATGTGAAGGCATGTCAGCTTCCTATAACGGTCAGCTTCCTATAACGATGTACTCGCATCATATGAAGGCATGTCATCATCCTGTTTTGGTGTGTCTCATAATTATTTGTCTAGTGTATTTAATGCCACCCATATGCTTTTCTAGTTTTATTCAGCATTCGTGATATATTGTGATATGTGACATACAATGTGCCTCTGATTCAAACCCAACTATCCGCCTACTTACTTATACTGTGTTGTCTAATTGCGTATTTTTTAGTATCCATACCATTGGGCATTATTGCTGGGAAACTCATTGATGTCACATGCATTCTCTGGCGAGAGAAATGCGGTGTACGTGGGGCATGTGCACAATACAACAACGCCATGTTTCGTGTACTATTCATAGGAGCAGACATTTCTGTTAGAATTGTTGCTGTATTGTTCTACAGCGGTGTTTTATTTATACTCAGAAAACGAGAAATGAAGGAATCTGAGGAACGTGTTGAATATTCCACCAACAGTATTGCAGTGAGTAAACTATACAGTATAATTCATTCTGAATCAGGGCAAGGCTCGACAGTTATGCATCGAATCACAATCTTCTCTGGAAGCAAGTCTGAAAAAAATCATATGTAGGATCAACTAACGACAACCCAGTTACTTTACCTCAGATATTAACATTTCCTTTTTTGTCTTATACAGGACCCCGACGATATCTTGGGAATCCTTCTCGAAAAGACATGAGTTTCATATGTGCCTAAAACCAACGACAATTGACGAACATGGTCATCTTTACGCCTATTTGTTTTTGTTTTATTTTAATTTGAGTTATTTTAATTTCACTAAATGTCTTATGAGTTGTGATTTGTTGATCTTTATTATTCCTATTGTACTCTCCTAATATATAGTTATTCAATCGGTTAGCCAATTATTAAAGGACGACAGTCGTCGCGTCGCGTCCTATTCGATAAGGGACTCATAGCGACGTATACAACGCGTGTAAAATACATTGTTTATTTACATGAAATTCAAACACAACGACTATCGCGCTTTAACCCCATTTCCAAAATACATGTGTCATAATATGAGTTACGTAATTTAAAAATATTCGTTCAATATTACTCAGGATATGCCAGAGCAATAAGAATCAAACATATATAATTATATTTTTAAGGTAGGAGTTTATGCTTCCATAATAGATTATTTGTCATTTGTGAGTAACACTCTCTCACATAGCACATAGATATTTGAAAACACAAAAGCTGAAAAATACAATGGCAGTATATATAGGCAGCCGCAATATGGCCCTGACGTGTAGTTTTACCGCAGAGGAGGTGAGCGCCCGCTATAATATAATTGAACCATATTATATGCGTTCATTACAGTTCAAAAAAGTATATAAATAAGTTCATGAGCGTGGTTTTTTTAAACTTATATAAAATATGTTTTCTCCATAAAAGGTATTTTTATGTCTCATGATTCTGTGGTGTTCTATAAAATAAGTAAATATGTTTTAATGATGCAATGATGAAGACATATTTTACAATTTTTACGATAAGGAAATGATTTTCGCGACACCGTCACAGGTTGCGTGTTACTTCATCGTACGTATGTTACGTAAACTTTTGCATAGAAGAGCAATGGGCGAATAATGTATCTATGTAACATGATGCATCCAGTCACGAATGAACTGCTTATCTTATTTAATGACAATGCATTTATACAGCTCGCCAATCTGATACCAGTTTTGGTACAGGAGCATAGAAATTAAAATGAAATTATTATCCATCAGAAACACGAAACCATAAAAAGAAATTTAATTCATAGTGAGGTGAGCCGATGAAAGGTGCGTACTCATTTTCATATTTGTTGACAAGGTATGCGAGAAGTAAACAATTTCAGAATGCATAACCACTTAATGTCAATTATTAACCTGCACCGTGTATCACATATGTAAGTCAACGTCTCCACATTAATAGTTGACTCAAGTAAACACATAGTTTTACATAAAAATACAGAACTGCTTGTGAAAATACTTGAATTTGGATATTTAATAAGCAAATTAGGTAATTAGTATGCAAGGGTTATGAACCGAAAAATAATAAACTTTGTGCATTATTGAATAGCATATATTATCAAGTTTCATCAAAATTGGTTCTTGAGATATCAATGGAACAGACAATAATAAACATCTACTTCGACCTCCATGTTTATCTGCCAAAATATACCAATCCGCTCATACCCATAACAAAGGGAACATAAATGAAAAACAGCTCGTGATATTACAATGCAGTCAACCCTCACATTATATCCATTCATAACATAGCAAACCAATGACCTCTGGTACACTTATATATTGTCAGAAGGCAAAGTATTTGAATAGTCACACTCATTCATTACGGCCCACGCATTTCCTATAATTTATAAAAGGTGACTTGCAGGACGAAAACGAAAGGACACATCTCGGACGCTAATTAAATATAGAGGGCAGCATACCAACTTCAATACCAGTATATCATGTCGGCCACTCGTTGTTGTATTTCGTCAATTGTCGCTATATTGTTCTTACTATGTGTTCGATACTTTTCTCCTGAATGGGTAAGTTTCTTTGTAGGAATCTGTTCACCCTTCACTGGTTATCAAACCAAAGTTGTTCCCTCATGATAAATATGCATGAGAGTGCAACTTACACCTTACTTTTTAAAGGAAACAAGTGGTCCGTAATTGTATCAGGTGTGCCGTGTACATCCGTGACGTATTTTTTTCTGATCTGATCATATGCCCATTGTTCATCTGCATAACTTGAGTTACGCAGCAACCCCCGGGGGCAGTTGATATATAGTTGGGTAGGGAGGTGCCCCTGAGTGCTCAAAAGTGTGACCCTTTTTATACCTGGATAGCGGCAAAATCTATACCCATATTTATACCAAAGTACCATTTCTGTTACCGTTGTTTATTCCAAATAAAACACTTACTGTATTTACTCCATTAAAAGAGCATCTCCAATAGAAGCACATGTAAACCAACAGTTGCATTGTTTATTGATTTATTAAAATATGCATTTTGACCATAGAAACAGCTCTGTCACTTACATAAGAGCATATTATTAAAACAATGTTCAGATTATTTAGGTTGTCAAATGAGAAACAACAGTTCACTTTCTCTGTGATCTCCTTAGGGGTTCGCTATCAAAAACTGGGGGTTGAACAAGTATACCAAATCAGAAAAATATTACCGATATTTATACCAATCTTGACCAGAAATAAGACCGATACTTATACCTGAAATCCGAAAAACGAGACTCATTTCAGGGGTACGACCCCATTAGGCAAGTTCTATGCATCCCCCGCCGGGCAGCAACCACGATGAGGTTAATGGCTAATATACCAAATACTGTATAATAAATTGGCTATAAATTGTATTGTGATCCGGTGTATGTCCTCATACCTGATGGGTAACTTCATTTGTTTCTTATGCAGATTGTAAACCAACCACACTTGCATTCATATACAGAATTTCTATATCTATATTTATATGCCAAGTCTAAATGCTACAGATAATTTCTGTCTTTACTGTTCTAAAAATATTTTTGGGAATGAACTAAATAAAGGGTGATGTGCCCGGAATTGGTTTGAGTGTGTTCTTCTGTCAGTGTAAAATTTCTAATTCTTCAGTCAGTGATCCAACTAACTCATGATGAACCATTTCCTACCTCTAACCTTGAGTCGAGTAACTCGACAATTGAAGTACAGGCAAGTACAGGTTTATGCCGCCCATGAATGGTTATGAAGGACATCACCTACGGCAGGCTAGAAGTTTCATCCGCCTCATAATAGATAAGTACGAGTTATCTGAATGAGGACAATGTTTATCCCCTTATGAATTTGACTACCAACAACACAAATATTCTTCGAGTTATTCAATAAAACAGTTATAGCGTAGGTCAAAATAGCCCATAGCCCAAAGTATTCCTATTTTTGGTTTCAGTCATTGAAATATACCGTGACGAATCATTTGCCTATGTGCAAAACTAAGGAAGTGACGGCTTTGAGTATGTGGCACGCAACCAATGTCCATTGGAGAGCGCTACATCTTAATCAACAACCTGCTTCAACTACCTGCAAGTTACCATCCCCATCCTGATTTCACACTTCCGGAAATTACATTGATGGCACATATAACATTTTTGTGTGTGATAAAGTTCTCGGCGTTTGCAGCCAATTTACACACAATTTGCTGTCAACATTGTACTACGTATGGGGGCTTATTTGAGGCAAATATAGGTAAAGTAATGTCTTCCAACCACGCAAGCGCATTTAATAGAAAAGAACATGGCGGAATATTACCTTTATTTTAGCATATTTATTGCATTCAATGTTTAAATCCATATTTGAAAGTATTCACGCACTAAGTATCTTTAAGTAAAAATAATAATGAATTAATATAATTCCGTAATTCAAATCAATTAACAAGAAGTGTCATGCTTATTTAAACAGTATAGATTTGTCTATTCATATTTGACTTCACACAGGCATACTAGAAGCGGCATGGGGCATAGGTTTACCTCTTGGATTTGGCGTCATCAGCTCTGCTTGCCTCAGCATATACGTAGATTTTTACCGTGTAGATATGAGCACAATTGGTCTAACTGATAAAGATCCACGTTGGGTTGGAGCATGGTGGTTAGGTGGAATTGGCGGAGCTGTCACACTGTTGTTGTTGTCGTTTATGTTTTGTTTCATCCCAAGAGAAATGCCAGGGGGCGGAAAGAGATCCCCGAGTCGGAAAGCAGATATACCAAGAGCTCTGACGATGCTTCATATAGCGGAATGAACATTTTACTCCACGGAAAAGGTAACAATTTCCTTGATGCGCAATTTACATTGAGAGCGTAAAATCTATATGTTCCAGAGCGCGGTCATATAAACTTTCAAATTTCAACCAGTACCAAAGTGAGAAGTCAAATATAAAATATGAAAAATGAACATTGATTATCATTTAGTTTATTCTGACTATAAAATAGCGACCTTAAACATGGCAGATTTGAAGTGATAGCGCTTAGATGGCACTCTTCTGAACAAAATATGTAAATGGCTTCATAAACACGCATCGCGTTACAAGGCTTATGAGTGCCTGAATTAGCCGGATGTGTCCCATAGTCTAGTTGTTCCACATCGACAGTCATCGCCATGCATAAGATCATTTTATAAAGCGGCAAACAATTCCTTGACACAATGGAGTATACAGTATGTACTACGTTTCAAGCGACAATCATGGTACCCATGGGAAAAACCACCCCAACATTGATAAAATTCTCTCATTGGTACTAGAAAATCGATAATTCCATAACTGAGTCCTTGGAAACAACGTCTGTCGAGTATATATATATATATATATATATATATATATATATATATATATATATATATATATATATATATATATATATATATATATATATATATATATATATATATATATATATATATATATATATAATAAATTAGTAAATTGTCTTCTTTTAAAGTATCATGGTCTTAATAATATCCATAATAATGTTGTATTATTTCAATAATGTGTACTTTATGTTTTAGAAATACTGATCACTGCATGGAACATATTGAAAAATCCAATTTTACTACTGACTGTGATTGCCTTTGCTCTCAACCAACCAGTTGGCTTCGTAATATTCTTGCCGAAGTACTTCCAAAAAGATCTTGATTTCACATTTAGTACTGGGAACCTAATTATAGGTATGTATGACATTCATTTCAGTGGAAACTTTCAAATATTTTTTTCCTGACTACTATTATTGATATTGATTTCTTATTTAGAATAAACCATGAACCAAGAACTAAACACCTACATTTTTTACATAATCGTGAATGTATTTCTAAATCATAATTCTACATAATTCATTTCGGCAGATATGATAAACTTGTGGTTAAATACAATGTCTCTTGTCTAGCGTAGACCTTCGTCTGCGCGCACACACTATTTCAGTATGCCTCAGAGTGATGTATGACGGGTACCATATATGAAGCAGGATGTGCTCACTCCTTTCAAAAGTCATGACATCACCTTATGTTTAATATGGGGGTCTGTATATCCTTCTCTTACTCATTAGACGACTAGAAATGTTATGCCCCCTTAGCAACAGTACTTAAAACTAGAGAACATTGTGAATATTTCAACATATTTTCACATGCAGATTTGAAAAATTGAATTTATTTTGAATGAAATAAAATAAAATTATAAAGAACATGACGTGTTGTTTGAGAAAGGAATGCTTCATGAAATATAATCTCATATTAGCGATTGGAATGGCTGAGTAACCTCTGCTGTCTGACGCTATATCTTTACGAAAAAACAGCAACACTTTTATTATATAAGATTGCAATTTGTTATCAGATGTTACTACATAAAGGATTTCTTTGGTTGTTTCCCAACTGTCCCGCTAGCCTTGTTTGTGGATATATTATAAAGCGACTGAAATTAAAACTGACTGGGTTGATGAAATGTTGCATAATATTAGTTGGCGTCATCGTTGTATCTAATGGTCTAGCCTTGGTGTTTCCGTGTGAAGGCCCTTATTTGGAAAGAAGCAGGTTAGTGATGAACAATGCAACCTCATTATCTTCAAATATTGAGACACAATTTAATTGATTTATTTCATTTTGTTTTGAGAAGTGTTTGAATATAGTATCTGAAGACTGTGCTTCTCAACACTCAACTACATTGCTGTTAAATATCCAAATTCCAAAGTAAATACGACCAGGTATTTTGCAATCCTAAGATGCCACACCAAAAAAAAATAATATATATTTGTTGTCATTAATGAGCTTTTCATTTTATAGAGTGAATAGAGAAGACCTGTGCATTAATTATTTTCTCATAATGTTGTTTCGAATTTTGACCACTGCATTCAAAAAACATTAAAACGTATAAAGCATAGTGAATCGTTTTATTATTTTTCTTTTCTACAGATTATGAAGCACATTTATATATAGGTATACTTCTGCTCTGTTGCATGTTTAAATGTTCGTAATATGCTTGTAATTATAATAAGATATTTGTATGTTTCAGGAATGTCAGTCTAATCACAGAATGTAATGCAGACTGTAGCTGCAAATTAGATCATTACCAACCTGTTTGTGGTTCAAATGGCCTCAATTATTACTCGCCGTGTTATGCAGGATGTTCAGAAAGTATTGGTCCTAAGGTTAGTTGATGGACTATATACAGCACGTTTAAATTACATTGTTCTCATGAAATTTAAATGCGTGCTTAGCGACGAATGTGGCCCTTCAATATAATTATCTAGAAAGCCACTACTTGATCTAAGATAAACATAGACTGACATATATGATTAAAAGCAGGATTATAATGGAACACATACATAATTAAGATATAATAAAAATAGTTTAGTTTAGCAATTTTATGTTAGTTGTTCACACATTATGTAATTTTACTAGCGATACACCAGTATAAAATTCATTTCTAGTCTTGTGAGCTGTGTGTTTATATGTTCGTAAGTTGCATGTATTTATATTTCTATGTTACTTTTCAAATTTATCAGAATTACTCCATGTGTGCATGTATAGATGACATTAACTTGGAAAGCACATTTGCTTCCGATGAACTATGTATCGAACCAAAATATAACTATATTGCCGGTTTCATGTTTTTCATGGCAGTATTCGCAATGGCTAATGCTACAATTAATCTTCCAGTTACTATAGTTACATTAAGGTAAGTAAATACATTGTTATTAATATTTAATAATGTGAGAGCCAAAGCTGAGTAATATAATACATTCATTCATTCATTCATTCATTCATTCATTCATTCATTCATTCATTCATTCATTCATTCATTTATTCATTCATCCATTCATGCATCCATGCATTCATTCATTGAACAACTAGATAATTATATTGCTTCATAATGTTTAGAATTTAGAAAATGAATTAAAGCAAAATAAATGACACGGGATAAACCACCTCCGAAGTCGGGTATGCCGCTAGATATTGCACAATGGACTACATATATGCACGAGCCACAAGCAAGTTCATATATGGAGCAAATATTACAGTATCGTGAGGTATATCCAACTGTAGTGGTGGTTTATCGTTTGAGCTAAAGATAGCCAGACGTATAATGTTCTGTATCACGCATAATACTGTTTTTGCCGATTTCATTCGACAGAAGGAATTATCCCCTGCTCCTATTTACGTCCTATTGGAGTTGTCTGAGGTCACATACTAACTCATAGAGGCTCATAGATAATATAAAGTACACGTTTTACGTGTAGAATCCGCATCGTAGAAAAGACGTCCAAATTCATTATAAAAATTAAAGGTCTACGTGGTCCTAGTTGTTGGTTCAGTTTCATATAATATTATGAATGAAATATTGTCTGAGTATATAACAGTGAAATCCTACATACAGCTTACACGAAGAAATCACCGAAGGTATAAGTGACTGTCCTGAAAGGAAAATAAAAGCACACGTTACGTGGAATCAGCTGTGCACAGTTTACGCGCACTCGAAAACGTTAACACAACTCAATGACGTCACTACTGCAACTCGTGACGTTACGCGTACACGGACGTGTAAAACGCGTAGGCGAAGCTCTCTAATATCACATAACGTCACTCAAGAGATATTGATTGAGAATCTTATAATATTTCAGGTGTGTTGACGAAAACAAGAAATCATATTCTCTTGGAATAAAGACCATAATTCATAACCTTTGTAAGTATTCATAATTCCCCGTGTGCTCAGCTTTGCCTCATTATTTACTCATACTGAATATCACTAATGGATACATTTGTCTTATTATTAGTGTTGATTCCGTACAGCATTGTAGCTGGAAAACCCATGGACTCAACGTGTATACTGTGGCGCGAGGAAGGTGGTGTTCGTGGTGCATGCGCACAATATGACAATTACCTCTTCCGGGTGGTGTTCCTTGGTGTAAGTTGTGCCCTAAGTGGTGTGTCATTCATCATGTTTTGTTCTACTCTGTTCCTTCTTAAACGCCGACATCAATATGAGGAATGTGATGTTCAAATAGAAATGACAAATAAAACGGTAAGTATTGAGATTCACATTGAAAACAATAAATTGCTTAATCTGTTTGATGTTCATGTCATCACGTGGTTACAATATGATACATTACCACAATTAAATCGACAATTTTATTATAATAATGGCCTAACTAGTAACCATGATGTCATTTACCAACGACCGTCGTGGTTTGCTTGTAAATATGTCAGCTTCATTATCCTATTGTACATGGTGTTCAACTCGCATGTATTTTGAAATATTGACAAAAATCAAAAGAAGGTGAACATTTAACTCTCAACTAAAACAAACATAATGCATGAATTTCAATGTCTTTAATTAAAAACAGACCTTCTAGTTCAAAATTACGCAAGGTAAATAACACATAAGATGTTCATATTATACATTGCTTGCCTGTTCTTAATGGAGAGAAGCTGATCACAAGTTTGCTTGGCGCATGTTTATCAAATTGGGCCTTTTATATATTTGTATCCGCAAACAAAATTTCGATGACCTTGTTTACAAGTAAGGAAAAAAAATAATAAATCAAAAAAGACGCACGCCAATCGTAAACATCTCTAAAAGCATATTTCTGCTCTCTTTTTTTCATAGTAAACCAGAAGGGCTCGACAACCCTACTTTTACAACAGAAAAAATGGGGTATCCAAGGTAGCAACAAAAATGTAATATTCGTCATGAGACTGGTGTTTGATTTTTTTTCAGTTGTGAATGTGTTCATATTTACTCTAGGCAATGTTATCAACAACTATATATGTACGTTTTCAATAATTCATAATAAACAGTATACATTATAACCAACATTTGTTAAACGTTGTTCTAAATAATTATTTATGAGCATTTCTTAAGTAGCAAATGTAAATATTTGACATATATTCAGGAAATAAGGACATAATAACACGTATAACAACCTCAAATACAACACTACATCAGTATCTGCATTATCAGCCAAGATAACTATGTGATGATTATTTACCGCCCTCAGTAGTGTATACAATGTGTGTTTGATCGTTTGTTTTAATTCTGGCTGTCGTGTATGTGGTCGGTCGGTTGAATGGGTGGTTGGAGGTGTAATACAAGTTCCTTTATCACGTGGCAAACATAATTGTAAACGAGGCTAAGGGGATTTACTTGGCAAACTGACTGCAGGAGGGCGTGATTGATGACCAGCAATCAGCTGAACGACGTGATGTCCGATGACCAATTATCGTCATACAGAGGCTGAAATACAAGGGTTGAAAATGCCTAATAAAAAACAGCATTTGTAATACCTTGGCTGGCTGGCTGAGTGTTTACTGTTCAGATACACGGGTTTACTCCTTCTAGCACTTCAGTTCTGGTGATTTTCTAGAAATGAACGAAACACATCATTGTATGCCACACAAAGTAGCAACATGGGGTAAACGCGTTGAAAATTGATTTGCATTTCAGACATACTCTAAAAATTATTGAGCATGGTATTATAACAATCCATACATCATCTGTCCATGGTATACAATGTCTTGCAAGGGGAACACACTTACATTGCATTGGGCACGTATCTATCGATTAAATCTAGACCATATATTGCTATAACACAATTAGGCATTTAAAATCCATTACCTGATAAATAATTAACATAAATAACAAAACAAATTCTGCTGAAAACGAAGCTAAGTATCATATTGTCAAACGAATTACATGTCACTGCATAGATGAGTGTATAAATATTACCTGTAATGACGTCATCGTGTGTTTCTTATAATACTAATATAGAATCTTATATGACGCGAGTTTTTAAAACATTTTTAAATTGCACAAACAATACATGAAATAAATAATGAAAACAAAAGTCTAGTCATGAACAAATAATCAAACAAATTTTCGTAGTTACCGATTACACAAGAATATTACAGAAAAAAGAATAATTCGCTATATTTTGTATTTTTGCTGAATGAAACTACAAAAAATGTTGAGTGCTCAATAACTCATGTATGAACAATAACTTTATTAAATATGATTTTATTGGTAAAAAATACTGTGTTTTTCTGCGTAACTAAAGAATTTCACAATGTTGAACACGGAAAGTCGTTATCGCAGTGTTAGTCACCACTAATCTAGTCAATGCAATTACTCACTTTAATGAAACATTATAAAATATTTTTCAAACTGTCTGCATTTTTGAAAGAAGACAAATAATTATTATGAATAAAATAATATCGATACTAATCGTATTTAGGTTGAGGAGTGCAGAACTAATTATTGTTTTCCTTGTTCTAGTTTTGTGCTACTTTTTTTGTTGTTGAAAAATATGTTATTCTTTTATAACATTTACTCCCTCAACTTTAAAATGATAAACGCGTAATTAATGTTCGAAAATCGATAGAGGCAAATCATTATAGACAATTTGTACTCAAAGTTACATGGGCGTGTAATGATGTTCGATAGACATGTGGCGTGGAAAATAGCAACATATAAATATTCATTTTGTTTTTATGCAAATCTGATATTGCTGTATTGTAATATTTCCATATCATTTCCCTGTGATGGTCCTTATGTAGAAGTCAACATGTAATCAAGGGAGGTAGGCAAAAGTGTAAGATAAGCCAGGATTAATGACAATACATTGTTCAAATGTACCTTATATATGTACATAATTCAGGCTGTACCATTCGCTCATATTATTTAATTCCACATATGATATAAAACGCATCGTATCCTTCGAGCCGTGAGTTATGAATTAGCGGCATAAGAAGTATTGAACAGCGCCACCACCGGGCATTTTTTCGTTTTGGCAAATACCAAAAAAGAACGATTTCGATTTCGATTTTCGGCCATACACAGTGTGTTTCATTTTTGGACACACCGCGTACCAGACTTCTCGTTCGCGAACATTATTTATGGTGTTCGTAGTTGACGGTCGAGTCCCAAATAACTACACCATCATTATTTTACAGTAATATAGTACGTAATTGTTATGTGATGGTTTTGAAATTTTTAATGAATACAGAAATAAACTAAATTTTTCATGAACATGTTGAACATTTTAGCTTGATCGAGCCTATTGTTTGAAATATTGCACACAGACGCCGGCTGTACAAATATTGTTCAAAATCAGAGTCATTTGGGAAGTTGGTTGTTAACAGCGCATCAGTAGATGCAGTATAGCTAGGGTACATGGTTATTTTATTGCCGGTAACATTATTTCGCCCGTCATCGAACTAAATTTAAATATGCACAGAACGGCAGCTATGCATCTAGTGACAGCGATGCATCATGAGTGACCGCAAACAGCGATTATTAAAGTTTCTGTATTTCACAGCAAACATTCGATATTGCGAGCCCAGATTAGGGAATTATGTTTGTGAATTTATGTGTTCTCATGTTCCAATAATACCAACAACGTCAAAAACCTCTCAGTGAACAAGAAATGGCTACCATTTTATTTATTTATTTATTTATTTATTTATTTATTTATTTATTTATTTATTTATTTATTTATTTATTTATTTATTTATTTATTTATTTATTTATTTATTTATTGGTTGGTTGAATTATAAAAATACAGGGTCATCAGAAAATTAAGTAAACACCACCACTACCATTGTGTAATGGTACTACCTCAGCTGCAGTTACGAAGCATTCGGTTTTGTATGTTGCTCTCTACTGAAACTTACAGAATTGGTCTCTAAAATAGTTTTAGAATTGTTAGATTTGTTCTGATTTATTTAGTTGTTCTTGGAAATAAAATTCTAGACTAGTCATGGTATTGTAATGTGTGACCTAATATCTGAATGAGCGACAGATAAGCAAAAAAGGGGATGAATAAAAGCAAACAGTGCCATTGCAACTCGTAGAAGTGTTGATTGACAATGTGAAGGCATGGTCAGATATTTGAACGAGTTGCCTGTGTGGCTGTATGAAATGGTTGGCATCACAATAAAGGTTATTTTGGTGAATGTGTTTATTTTGGATGTGGACCAGGTCACATTCTTACTAGTCAACTTTTATTCATCAGCTACATCAAATAACCTATTTGCGCAATTTGACATACAATTCCAAATGGCTGCAAAACCATGTGACTGATCAGAACTGATTTATATTTGTCAGAAGGCCGTTTTCAGTGAGCTAGAATTCACGTGGAAAAGAATTGGATGGGAAAGGAAACATTTGTCTGAATATTTGACAATCGTCTTGTTTCGGATGGCCAAAAGTAAAAGGACTTGTTTTGTTCGAAAATATATATTGATTATCAAAATATATCATGTAGTAAATCAAATTAAATGTATTTTATAGTGCTGAACACATTTTATATAGGATTGCATGTATTAGTCTAAAGACAGTCATATATTTCTATGATTGAACACATTTGACCTACATTTGAACCAACCCCATTGTGTATAGGATTTGCAATATTAAGCTGAAGATTGGCCACATTTGACTTGATACATGACATAATTTTAAGTTTGAGTAATTATTTATATAGAATATTTTTAAACCAAAATGTTTGCATTTTTTCAATAGTCATGCTCGATGTAATCAGACTCAATGCACTCCATATCTGTCAGCAATCGACGCATGCATGGCGAGGTTTAACAGCACTCATGAACGTTCGTTAAGCAGTAACAAGATTATGGTTAAAGCGAAGGCATCCTTTGAGCTTGATTATTATTTTCCCCGGTTTGAGTATTAGGGTTGTAGTGTGTCCCCAGCTGTACGTGTTGGTTTTGATCAGACGTTGTTCGTTATTACTGTATTCATTCCATGTAAAGCGCGTCAATGGCACAGTAAGCTACTAAAGCATGTGATTAACACAACCGCTAAATAACGATCTCCACTCCGGTGTTTAGTATCTCAGTATGTCTAGTTTCTAATTATTATGCTGATTGTAAATGTGCAAATTCTTAGCATTACTGAGTGTGCCGTTGGTGGCGTCCTCACAAAAACACGAGTCAGTTTCTACTACATGCGATATTTCACAAAGCAGTGAAATCTGCAATCAAATCAAAATAGCCACAAACACGTTGTAAGTAGGTCTGTTGGTTGTTCTTCAAAATTATTCACACGTCTATCGAACATCATTGCACGCCCATGTATCTGTGAGTACAAAGATTTGCCTCAATCGGTTTTCGAACGTTAATTAGTTCCGTTTTCTACATTGTGAAATTCTTTTTTTTTATGCAGAAAACACAGTATTTTTACCAAGTAAAATCGTATTTAATAAAGTTATTGTTCATACATGACTTGTTGAGCAAACAAAATAGTTTGTAGTTTCATTCAGCTTCTTTCAGTTATAATTCAAGACAAATAAAATGCAAAAATACAAAGAATATAGCGAATTATCTTTTTTCTGTAATATTCCGTGTAATTACGAAAATTATCATATATTATGTATGATTATTTGTTCATGTCGTGACTTTTGTTTTCATTATTCACGTCATGCATGTTCTAGCAAATTAAAAATGTTTTAAATACACGCGTCATATAAGATTCTATATAAGTATCATAAAGAACACTCGATGACGTCATTATACGTAAATTTTATTCACTCATCTATGCAGTGACATGTAATTCGTTTGACAATATGATACTTGGCTTCGTTTTCAGCAGGATTTTTGTTTTTTGTTATTTATGTTAATTATTTATCAGGTAATGGATTTTGAATGCCTAATTGTGTTATAGCAATATATGGTCTAGATTTAATCGATAGATACGTGCCCAATGCAATGTAAGTGTGTTCCCCTTGCAAGACATTGTATTCCATGGACAGATGATATATGGATAGTTATAATACCATGCTCAATAATTTTTAGAGAATGTCTGAATTGCAAATCAATTTTCAACGCGTTTACCCCATGTTGCTACTTTAATGATCATTGTGTCGCGTATAATGATGCGTTTCGTTCATTTCTAGAAAATCACCGGGACTGAAGTGCTAGAAGGAGTAAACCCGCGTATCTGAACAGCAAACACTCAGCCAGCCAGACAAGGTATTACAAATGCTGTTTTTTATTAGGCATTTTCAGCCCTTGTATTTCAGCCTCTGTATGACGATAATTCGTCCAGCTTATCGCTGGTCGTAAATCACGCCCTCTTGCAGTCAGTTTACCAAGTAAACCCTTAGCTTCGTTTACACATTATGTTTGCCTTGTGATAAATGAACTTGTATTACACCTCCAACCACCCATTCAAACGACCGACCACATACAAGGCAGCCAGAATTAAAACAAACGATCAAACACAAATTGTATACACCACTGAAGGCGGTAAATAATCATCAGATCGTTATCTTGGCTGATAATGCAGATACTGATGTAGTGTTGTATTTGAGGTTGTTATGCGTGTTATTATGTCCTTATTTCCTAAATATACGTCAAATATTTGCATTTGCTACTGAATAAATGCTCATGAATAGTTATTTAGAACAACGATTAACAAATGTTGGTTATAATGTATACTATTTATTATGAATTATTGAAAAAGTACATAGTTGTTGATAACATTACCTAGAGTAAATCATGAACACATTCACAACTGAAAAAAAGTCAAACCCTAGTCTCATGACCCAGATTACATTTTTGTTGCCACCTTGGATACGCCATTTTTTTTCTGTAGTAATTTTAGGGTTGTCGAGCCTTCTGGTTTACTCTGGAAAAAAGGAGCAGAAAATATGCTTTTAGAGATGTTTACGATTGGCGTGTGTTTTTTTGTTTTATTATTTATTCGACATACATAAATACGGTCATTGAAATTTTGTTTGCGGATACAAATATATAAAAGGCCCATTTTGATAAACATGCGTCAAGCAAACTTGTGATAAGCTTTACTTAAATACTACACAGGCAAGCAATGTATAATATGGACATGTTATGTGTTATTTACCTTGCGTATTTTTGAACTAGGAAGTCTGTTTTTAATTAAAGACATTGAAATTCGCGCATTATGTTTGTTTTGACCGAGAGTCAAAATATTCATCTTCTTTTGATTTTTCTCAATATTTCAAAATACATGCGAGTTGAACACCATGTAAAATATGATACTGGAGCTGACATATTTTCAAGCAAACCACGAAGGTCGTTGGTAAATAACATCACCATTTCTATTTTGGCCATTATTATCATACAATCGATTTAATTGTGGTACTGTATCATATTTTAACCACGTGATGACATGAACATCAATTTATTGTTTTCAATGTGAATCTTAATTCTCACCGGTATACTTGCCAATCCTGTTTGAACATCATATTCCTCACCTTGATGGCGGCATTTGAGAAGGAACAGAGTAAAACAAAACATGATGAATGACACTCCACTTAGGGCACAACTTACACCAAGGAACACCACCCGGAAGAGGTAATTGTCATATTGTGCGCATGCACCACGTTCACCTCCTTCCTCGCGCCACAGTATACACGTTGAGTCCATGAGTTTTCCAGCTACAATGCTATACGGAATGAACACTAATAATAAGACAAACATATAAGTTAGCCTGAGTGATATTCAGTATGAATAAATAATGAAGCAAAGCTGTTACAGAACACACGGGGAGGTATGAATACTTACAAAGGTTTTGAATTATGGTCTTTAGTCCAAGAGAATATGACTTCTTGTTTTCGTCAACACACCTGAAATATTATAAGATTCCTAATCAATATCACTTGAGTGACGTTATGTGATACTAAAGAGGTTCGCCTATGCACGTAACGTGTGCATTTATTTTTCGTTCAGGACAGTTCGTGTAAGCTGTATGTAGGATTTCACTGTACATAATCACACAATATTTCATTCATAATAGTATATGAAACTGACCCAACAACTACGACTACGAAGACCTTTATTTTTTATAATGAATTTGGACGACTTCTACTTCAACATGAACGCGGATAATACGCGTACACGTGAAACGTGTAGTCTTTATATTATCTATGAACCTCTATGATTTAGTATGTGACCTCAGACAACTCCAGAAGCTTGTAATATCGAGGCCCTAAAAGTAAATAGGAGCAGGGGATGAATTCTGCTGTTGACTGAAATCGGCAAAAATAGTATTATGCGTGATACAGAACATTATACTTCTGGCTATCTTTAGCTCAAACGATAAACCACCACTACAGTTGGATATACCTCACGATACTGCAAAATTTGCTCCATATATGAACTCGCTTGTGGCTCGTGCATATATGTCGTCAATTGTGCAATATCTTGCGGCATACCCGACTTCGGAGGTGGTTTATCCCGTGTCATTTATTTTGTTTTAATTCATTTTCTAGATTTGACATCCGACATTATGAATCAATATAATTATCTAGTTGTACCATGAATGAATGAATGAATGAATGAATGAATGAATGAATGAATGAATGTATTATATTACTTAGCTTTGGCTCTCACATTATTAACTATTAATAACAATGTATTTACTTACCTCAAGGTAACCATAGTAACTGGAACATAAATTGTAGAATTAACTACTGCGAATATTGCCATGAAAAACATGAATCCGGCAATATAGTTACATTTTGGTTCGATACACAGCTCATCGGAAGCAAATGTGCTTTCCAAGTTAACGTCGTCAATACATGCACACATGGAGTAATTCTGATAAATTTGAAAAAGGTAACATAGAAATATAAATACATGCAACTTACGAACATATAAACACACAGCTCACAAGACTAGAAAATTACACAATGTATGAACAACTAATATAAAATTGCTAAACTACACACCCATATCGTTTTCATTACATCTTAATCATGTATATGTTCCATTATAGTTCTGCTTTTAATTATAAATGTCGGTCTATGTTTAACTTAGATCAATTAAGCGATTTCTAGATATTTATATTGAAGAACCTAATTCGCCACTAAGCACGCATTTAAATGTCATGTGAACAATGTATTTTTCTATACGTCACATGGAACCCATCAACCAACCTTAGGACCAATACTTTCTGAACATCCTGCATAACACGGCGAGTAATAATTGAGACCATTTGAACCACAGACAGGTTGGTAATGATCTAATTTGCAGCTACAGTCTGTATTACATTCTGTGATTAGACTGACATTCCTGAAACATACAAATATCTTATTATAATTATAAGCATATTACGAACATTTAAACATGCAACAGAGCAGAAGTATACCTATATATAAATGTGCTTCATAATCTGTAGAAAAAAAAACAATAAAACGATTCACTATGCTTTATACGTTTTAATGTTTTTTTGAATGCAGTGGTGAAAATTTGAAACAACATTATGAGAAAATAATTAATGCACAGGTTTTCTCTATTCACTCTATAAAATGAAAAGCTCATTAATGACAACAAATATATATTATTTTTTCGGTGTGGCATCTTGGGATTGCAAAATACCTGGTCGTATTTACTTTGGAATTTGGATATTTGACAGCAATGTAGTTGAGTACTGAGAAGCACAGTCTTCAGATACTATATTCAAACACTTCTCAAAACAAAATGAAATAAATCAATTAAATTGTGTCTCAATATTTGAAGATAATGAGGTTGCATTGTTCATCACTAACCTGCTTCTTTCCAAATAAGGGCCTTCACACGGAAACACCAAGGCTAGACCATTAGATACAACGATGACGCCAACTAATATTATGCAACATTTCATCAATCCAGTCAGTTTTAATTTCAGTCGCTTAATAATATATCCACAAACAAGGCTAGCGGGACAGTTGGGAAACAACCAAAGAAAACCTGTAAGTAGTAACATCTGATAACAAATTGCAATCTTATATAATAAAAGTGTTGCTGTTTTTTTTTTAACGATATAGCGTCAGACAGCAGAGGTTACTCAGCCATTCCAATCGCTAATATGAGATTGTAATTCATGAAGCATTCCTTTCTCAAACAACAAGTCATGTTCTTTATAATTTTATTTCATTTGATTCAAAATAAATTCAATTTTTCAAATCTGCATGTGAAAATATGTAGAAATTTTCATAATGTTCTCTTGTTTTAAGTACTTTAATTGGAATTGCTGAGGGAGCATAATATTTCCAGTCGTAAATATAATAACACTAGTGACAGACAAATGTATAGACTGGCGCAGTCGGGGCGATCAATATGTTTTTGTAGTTTAAATAAAATAAAAGAATTGCGAAATGGAGGTGTTAGTGCGATTTGTTTTTATTCAAACTACAAAAACAAATTAATCGCCTCGACTGCGCCAGACTAACAAATACACTACGATATCGTCTAATCAGTAAGATAAGGATAAACAGACCCCATATCAAACAAAAGGTGATATCAGGTGTTTTGAAAGGAGTGAGCACATCCTGCTTCATATATGGTATCGGCCATCACAGTCCCTCTATCTCTGGTCTGGAAACGGCTATTGTCTAAGGTGTGAATTACCTGCTGTGTTCGGACTGCGCTGGGTATGGATTTCCGCTTTCAATTGAAACGATCGATTCATTGTTCCCTTCATATTCTAGTTTTTACAACCGAAAAAATATATATATGTTGATACTTGATATAGATTTAGAAGCTCAACACATTTTTTTATCCGGCAAGTCTTTCTATAGTGGCATATTGACATTACTATTCGTGAATATCGCACCTAAACACTTGTAACACCTTACCGGTTGGCCCCTTTTATTCGTCATGTTTTTTAGAAAGAACAATGTTTTTTTTTCGTTTATTGGATAGTTTAAACCCAGTTGTAGTTGGTGGATCGGTTCATTGTGCTTATTTTATTATATTATTAACAGTATACATATCATATTTAGGCTTCACTTTTTCCGTTCAAAATAAAGATGGCCTCTCGTCGATTCATTTAAATTTCCGTTCGAATTTTTGTGTCATTACTTTTGTTTCCAAGCATATATTTGGAATGTAGTTTACAATGCTGGTGACATCATGTCTCTAAATTAACATCCTGCAGTATAAATTCTTTAGCACTGCCAGAAATTGAATAGGCATACTTTTTTTCCGCCACGATGAGAATTTATTTACGGGAGCCATTTTGTTTTTGATTTACTCACTTACTCGACGCGAGTCAGCAGGTTGGCCCCTTTTATAGTAAGAAAACTGCGTTCAACCATAATATCTTTTTCCATGTGAATAGATTTGAACATTAACTTTTTGGGTTTTTCTCTTTTTGTTTTTTTTGTTTTTGTTTCGTGGGTGTCTGTGTATTATTATCAGAGTATTTTTTTTTGAAATATGTAATCATTGTGACTTATGCCAGAATTGAATTTTATCTCATTCAATGTACGGGGATTACAGGGATATAAAAAGCGAATGAAAATTTTCAGCTGGATTAGGAACTCGAAAGCTAATATTATTCTGCTTCAAGAAACGCATAGTCTAGAAAAAAAATGATCATTTGTGGTGCTCACAGATTAAAGGTAATGTGATATTTTCTCATGGGACGGGGGGATCAAGGGGTGTCATAATAATTATTAGAAATATAGAATGCGAGGTGAATAGTGTTATTAGGGATTCTGAGGGTCGTTTGCTAATTATTTGGATAACCATTGAAGATAATAATTTTCTTATTATAAATACATGTGGTCCGAATTACGAACTTGATCATTGTAATTTTTTAAACATCGTTAACAAAAATCTACACAAAATGAATATTACCCCTGATACTCAAATAATTTGGGGAGGTGACCATAATTATGCATTGGATATTGTTTTGGATCGTAAAGGGGGGAATCCAAGAGTATGGCGGCGATCATTAGATTGGTATAATAAACTAATGGAAAAATTTAGCCTCATTGATATCTGGCGTATACAAAACCCAAACTTTCGTTGCTTTACATGGAGTCGTTACAGACCTGAACTCATACAGAGTAGAATCGATTATTTTTTGATTAGTGAATCATTGCAATCTTCTGTATTATCTTCTTCAATGAAACCAGGATTGAAGTCAGATCATTTGGCAATAACTCTCTCCATTTCAATAAAAACATCAAAACGAGGGCCCTCATATTGGAAATTTAACTCTAGTTTAGTGAATGATAGCGTGTATATCGAACAAATCACATACAATTTTCCATTATGGTTACAAAAATATAACAATCTGAGAAATCCCCTTCTAATTCGGGATTTAATTAAATTTCGTATAAGGGGTCTTACAATTACCTATTCAAAGAAAAGAGCTGCAGAAAAAAGAAAGAAGATTCAGAAACTAAATGTTGAAATACTAGCCTTGGAATTGGAATATAATTCGGATCCATCGGAACAGTTGTTGGATAGGCTTGAAGGCAAAAGAAAATCACTAGAAGAAGAATATGACTATATAACGGAAGGGTGTATAATTAGGTCGAGAGCAGATTGCTACGAATTTGGGGGAAAAAATTCAAAATATTTTTTAGGCCTAGAAAAGACTAACCAGACTAAAATTCAGATAAATAATTTAATTGATATATCAGGAAATATAATGCATGGGGAAAAGAATATTTTATCAGAAATCGGGAAATTTTATTCAGAATTGTTCCTATCAAAAGTTGTGACTGATAATACAAACATTGAGACATTTTTGAACCCATTGAGACTTCCCCATTTAAAAGAATCTGAAAAAAATTTGTGTGAGGGTCCAATTACATTGAAGGAAGCTTACGAGGCTCTACAAAAAATTCCAAATAATAAAACACCGGGGAATGATGGTCTTAGTGCCGAATTTTATAAAACATTTTGGGCTTTGGTGGGACCCT
Source organism: Saccoglossus kowalevskii (assembly GCF_978046115.1). Taxonomy (NCBI): domain Eukaryota; kingdom Metazoa; phylum Hemichordata; class Enteropneusta; family Harrimaniidae; genus Saccoglossus; species Saccoglossus kowalevskii. The sequence goes on along the minus strand of NC_140643.1, from coordinate 25,774,802 downwards.
GTGTGGTGAAAGCATTGAATTATGGGTATGAGGTGGGTAAATTATCAATTACACAAAGACAGGCAGTGATATCATTACTCCCTAAAGAAGGAAAGGACCTCAGATACATTAAAAATTGGCGCCCCATATCGCTGTTAAATTTGGATTATAAGATTGCGGCTAAATGTGTTGCCTTGAGAGTGGAGAAAGTATTACCCTCCCTTATTTCTGAACTCCAGTCTGCTTTTGTTAAAGGTAGATATATAGGTGACTGTGCACGTCTGATAGATGACCTTATGAACTACACAAAAGACAGGAATATACCTGGAATTTTATTTTGTATTGATTTTGAAAAGGCATTTGACTCTTTGGAATGGCAATACATTTTTGCTGTTCTAAAGAAATATAATTTTGGGGAGTCATTTATTAACTGGATTCATTGTTTCTACTCTGATATCTCAAGTTGTGTAATGAACAAAGGCTTTTCAACTGGGTATTTTAACATGAATCGAGGTGTAAGACAAGGTGACCCTTTATCTCCTGCTTTGTTTATTTTAAGTTTGGAACCTTTACTAAATGCTATATCTGAAAATAATAAAATAAATGGTATTCAGATTGGTCCAAATCAAGTGAAATACACTGCTTATGCAGATGATCTCACCACTTTTGTTAGAGACTTGGCTTCTGCTACGGAACTATTTAGCAAATTGGACTGTTTTAGTACTGTATCTGGGCTGAGGGTAAATGCAGATAAAACGGAAGCAATGTGGATAGGTAGCTGGAGACACCGAAAAGACGAACCTTTAAAATTAAAATGGTGTTCAGATTGTGTTAAAATTGTCGGTATATATTTTTCATATAACGATGATCTTGCGACTTCAATGAATTGTGAAAAATATCTTGTGTCAGTTGGAAAGCTTTTAAAATTTTGTTATTAGATCCTTAGCTATTTCCAAATTACTGTATACGTTTAACCTTATTTCCGTTCCTAAATCAGTATTAGTTAAACTGAACTCGATGTTTTATAATTTCCTCTGGAACGGTCCTGATAAGATCGCCAGAAACACTGTGATTGGTAATATGTTAAATGGGGGTTTGGCTATGCCGGATTTATTGAGCATGTGTGTTGGAGCAAAAGCAAATTGGGTTAAAAAGTTTTTTGATAAAAATTACCATCCATGGAAACAAGTTTTTGATTGGTATCTTAATTCGGTAGGTGGAGCAAATTTGTTGTTCCAGTGTAATTGTAATAGGGAAATGTTACCGATAAACTTGCCACCCTTTTATGAGTCTGTTCTTCATGCATGGTCGTCAGTAAATTTACATAAACCCCCGGAAAATCTTCAAGAAATCGCAAGTGAGATTATTTGGAACAATCAAAATATTATTATTCAAGGAAAATCTATCTTTTATAGGGAATTGTATAACATAGGTATAGTTTATATTACGGATTTATATGATAAGAATGGTAAAATTCTGTCTTGGGATCTATTGGTTAATCGTTTGGTAGGCACGACAATTTTTTTAAAATGGTTTGGTCTTGTGGATGCAATTCCGAAAACTTGGCATATTAAACGTTCTTATGTTGTTAGACCCACTCTCCCGGTAAGTGTTCCTAGTGATGGTAAAATTATAGTTATTAGCAAAATGTCTACGAGAATATTTTCCCAAATACTAGTTAAAAGGAAATTTCCCCCCCCCCCCGAAAAGCGAAATATACTACCAAAATTTGTTTCCTACTATAACTTTAGACTGGAAAAAATTGTATGCACTTCCGTACAAGGTTACAATAGAATCCAAGTCACGTGCATTTTATTGTAAAATTTTGAGAAATATTCTATATATTAATTTTATTTTATTTAAAATGTCCCCAGCTTATGCATCATCTCCCCTGTGTACTTTTTGTAAAAAAACAGATGAAACTTTACTACATTTATTTGTAGACTGCCAATATTCAAAGGAGCTTTGGGGTAAAGTATTTCATAACTGGGGCAAATTTTTAAATCTAAACAGTCTTCCAGATAAACATCAATTACTACTTGGGGATGGAAATTTTAGTACTATTACAAATCAGGTTATATTACTTGCTAAACGGGCTATATACACTGCTAGGTGTCAAGATACCTTACCCAGTTTCATAGTATTAAAACATTTAGTGTTGAATATTTATAAAATTGAAAAATATATTGCAACTCGTAAAAATATTATGGAGCATCATGTTAATAAATGGAGTGATTTTCCAGTCGAATAGGTCAAATTTTATGTATTTTACCTTACTCTGATAATTTTTTGTATTTGTGATTGTGTTGTACTTTTAGTTCTGTTTCCTTTTCATGTATTGTTAATTGTATAATAATAAAAAAAAAAAAAAAATAAAAAAAAAAAAACTTTTTGGTGATGTGGTTAGTTTTTCTCTCAGATGTTCGTATTTTGATAAATCAAGGTAATATGTTCTGTTCTATTTAAAGTGTGTGATCACAGTGCTAAAGTTAGTGTACGCTCAGCTTGATGGCTAATTGTCCAAGGTGTGAACGGTTTATTTACCCGCAAACAGCCCTGGGACAATAGACTGCGAAGCGTTTCCAGACCGGGTCTGTGCCGGGTCTGTGCCGCCATATATCACTCAGAGGCATACTGAAATAATGCGTTTGCGGAGCCGAAGGTCTAGGCTAGACAAGTTATTATATCTGGCAAAATGAATTATGTAGACAATTTGTTTAAAATGATTTAAAAATACATTCACGATTATGGACAAAATAGATGTTTAGTATATAATTCTTGGTTCATGTTTATTCTAAATAAGAAATCAAGATTTATTATCACAAAACTAGTAGTCAGAACAAAAAATTATATTTGAAAGTTTCCTCTGAAATGAATACCATACATACCTATTATTAGGTTCCCAGTACTAAATGTGAAACCCAGATCTTTTTGGAAGTACTTCGGCAAGAATATTACGAAGCCAACTGGTTGGTTGAGAGCAAAGGCAAGCACAGTCAATATAAAAATTGGATTTTTCAACATTTTCCATGCTGTGACCATTATTTCTAAAACATAAAGTAAAAATTATTGAAATCATAATAGGACAATTTACTAATATATACATATATATATACACAGACGTTGTTTCCAAGGGCCCAGTTATGAAATCCCCGAGACTCCCCAGTGGATACTGTCCAATATTTTCGACAGTATTATCTAACATCGTCTAGTACCAATGAGAGAATTTTATCAATGTGGGGATGGTTTTTCCAACAATGGAATCATGCATTAACTGTGGAAAAACTTTGCCCATGGGTGCCATGAGTGTCGCTTGAAACGTGGTACATACTGTATACTCCATTGTGTCAAGGAATTGTTTGCGGCTTTATAAAATGATCTTGTCCATAGGGATGACTATCAATGTGGAACAACTCGACTATAGAACACATCCGGCTAATTCAGGCACCCATAATCCTTGTAACGCGATGCGTGTTCATGAAGCAATTTACATATTTTGTACAGAAGAGCGACATCTAATCGCTATATCTGCAAATATGCCATGTTTGAGGGCGCGGTTTCATAATAAAGTAAACTAAATAGTGATGATTGTGAATGTTAATTTTTCATATTTTATATTTGACTTCTCATATCTTCTTTGGTACTGGTTGGAATTGGAAAGTTAATATGACCGCGCTCTGGAACGGGTAGATTTTCTGCTCTCAATGTATTACGCATCAGTTGCGCATCTAGAAAATTGTTACCTTTCCCGTGGAGTAAAACGTTCATTCCGCTATATGAAGCAACGTCAGAGCTCTTGGTATATCTGCTTTCCGACTCGGGGATCTCCTTCCGCCCTCCTGGCATTTCTCTTGGGAAGAGACATAACAGAATGGACAGAAACAGCAGTGCGACAGCTCCGCCAATTCCACCTAGCCACCATGCTCCAACCCAACGTGGATCTTTATCAGTTAGACCAATTGTATTCATATCCACACGGTAAAAATCTACGTATATGCTGAGGCAAGCAGAGCTGATGACACCAAATCCAAGAGGTAGGCCTACGCCCCATGCCGCTTCTAGTATGCCTGTGTGAAGTCAAATATGAAGTACTTCTTATTTACTTGTTAATTAATTTGAATTACTGAATTATATTAATTCATTATTATTTTTACTTAAAGATACTTAGTGCGTGAATACTTTCAAATATGGATTTAAACATTGAATGCAATAAATATGCTAAAATAAAGGTAATATTCCCGCCATGTTTTTTTTCCATTTAATGCGCATGCGTGATTAGAAAATATTACTTTACTTACATTTGTCTCAAATAAGCCCCCGTACGTAGACGACAATGAAATGATTTGTAGAAGACAGCAATTTGACACCAAATAGGTAAATGTCAACATAAAATAACGTTCTTTTCGCATCGTGTAAATACAAAAAATAGCAACAATTTAAATAGATCAATAACAGTTATTGTATTGATGAGTAATTAAAAAAGAACAAGCTAAATTATACTTTTATCATAAAAGAAAACATGTTCTAAATACGAGCATGTAGTTTCTTTCATAATGTTTGGAATAGATACAGTTACATAAGTGACACTGCACCTTGATAGACAATTTAATTACGAGGTGAAAGATAACCTACCTATATAAAATGGCGATTTCTTGCCTGAAAAGTCGTCAACAAAAGAATAACCCAGGGTACTGTAAAACGTCCCTCCAATTCCAGAAATCATACGTCCGACGAATTAAGATTAAATGCCATATGAGCATCTTGTGACTGTTCAATTTCATCTTCTTTTAACTCGTGACCTTCACTCGCAGCAGTTGAACACAAGCCAGACTCACTCGCAACACCAGTGTTGTTGTCGGCTTGGTCATATGCGTACGGTTCGGACAAGAACTGAGGTAGTACACACAACATGATACCAAGGCATGAGAGTAATATCCCCACTGCCACCCATCGAGGTCTGTGGTGGTTTGGCCCGCCCAAGAAATGGGTAACAAATGGAATGCAAACCAAAGAACTAACTTGACTTGCAGTTACCATAGTTCCTATTTGCTGAGAGGTGAAACTGTAAATAAATATGAGATTCGTTGCAGATCTCAGTCATGGATTGTAAAATCCAATTGCCATACATTATGCCATTTTTCTTTAAGTATCTGGTAGGTCAGTGTAGTAAAGCAGATTATGTGATAACAGTATATAACTAGACAGTAATTGTAAAATCATAGTAGCTGCGGACAAAGTAAAACGTGAATAACCCCGAACAAACAGCAGGATAAATATGTGAAATCGAAGTAAACTAGTCAAATACTAGTATGTAAAAGCAACGTTCGAGTAGAATTGAAATATTTATGTATTTCACTTTCTATTTGCACAACAACTATGAGTTTTGAATCAATATTAATAGACCTTCTAGACGCAATCAGACGCCGAGACAATTGTGTTAAATAATATTATTATATTCCGTCATCCCATCTTTTGTTTCCCTCATTTCCACACCAATTTACATGTTTTTTTCACATCTTGTCGCGGTGAAACAAACACCATACACATAATTCTGATCAATAAGATGTTGACAATTGACTTAATGTCTTTACCTATACCGTCGTTCAAGCGTTGGGAGGACAGACGCCATATAAGCAAACATAGAGGATTCAACAACGATCAATGTAAAGAGTAGAGCTACATATGATCTAATGTTGTGAAACCATCCAAAGCTCTTCTTCGATACGTCTCCTGTACTAACATCACAATTATCATGGTGTCTTCTATTATCTGAAAATAAAGTATAGTATACTGCCCGTTGATATTGTTAGTTTGTTGTCTCTGTCGTGTGATTCATTGGACTCGTTCTAGAATGTGACCTACTCTAGACAAGCCGGTAGGCTGGTTAGCAATCTGCTCTGCTCAAACAACAAGCAAGATATGTTTTGGCTGTTGCCATGGACATGAACAAAAAGCTAACGTTTATAACTAAAACCGGCCCCGTTTACGAAGTTCGTAAAAACATTCAGTCTTTAGAAGTCACTTTTCTTGTTATATTTATTATTTCCGACCGTATTGACGATTTGCCTTTCAAGTTTAAAGTAACAAAATCAGCCAAGACAAACAAATCACACCGAAGTTGAAAAGCCGATGCTGGTGAAAAGTTACCCCAACTTTGAGGTCAAATTTCTCGGTTATGAAAATAGACACTAAAAAACAATATTAACTTTTTCCCCACACTCAATCTGAGTGGCATGAGCTATGTCCGTGCGTTTCAATACTAGAATTGTAGGGTTGAGAGACATTTGGCGCGAAGGTATTCGTTTTTTGGCTGTTGCTATGGCAACAGTGGACCAACATTTTTTCTCAGATTAGGGTGAAGGTGTGACCTACTTGCCAAGTTTGAGCGAAATCGGCCAAGCCAAAAAAATCACAGAAGAATGAATACGTGAAAACACTGGAAATCACACACACAAAAGTGATTTTAAGGGCAATCCTAGCGGAGCGGATCGCCAAACACACAAAAAAAGTGATTTTAAGGGCAATTCTAGCGGAGCGGATCCGCTCAATGGCACAAATCATAGAGAATTTTCTTTATTATATACGTAGATACGTTATCTCCCTTTTTTGTAGAAATCCTATTTTGGACTTTTGGACTTCTTGAAGACTGCTATATTAATTGATTTGAAAGCTTGTGTGTATCTTTGTCAGATTTGGTAATTTCGTTCAATTCTTTATATTAGGCGAATATTGTTGACATTTTTGGTGGAAAATGCTATTTTTGATTTTTTTCTTGAAAACTACTAGCCCGATTGCTTTGATACTTAGTATGTAGGGTTCATGGGTTGACCGCCATGATATTTGAAACACGGTAATTGTAATTGACATGGCAACAACAAGTACCGTGGTTGTGATTTGGAAAGACATTTTGGGAACACAAATAATCATCGCAAGTAGTTAATATCGCATCGTACAGAGCAATATCGACTTTGTTTTTTTAAGGAAGACGGTTTACAATGACAGCGGAGCCATTTCGACCAATTAGGTCGCTTGTTGTCATAAACCAAAGTACTAGATTTGTAGTTCCATTGCTCATTTAATAAAGCAATGGGAATTACTTAGTGCATGTGTTCGTGCTACCATGCTTATACCTTATCCCCTCAACTTGATATGTGGGATATATGAGGAGAAAAGTAAAACAGAATCGAAAACTTACCCTCGCAGTGGGCTGTATCCATGATGAAGTAATACGTGTGTACTCTGTAAGACTTGGGAGGTTGCTCGCAATGATTTACACGATGGGAAAAGAACGTAATTTTTTATCGACATTTATTGGTATTTATTACGTGTTCATGTCAACTGACTGCCACTTAGACGTCACCACTCCATGCATGTAAGTTACATATAAACAAATCATATTTAAACATTAACTTCGCTGAAGGCGTTGTGATTTGCTGCATCTTTTGAAATTTGATGAATAGATTATAAATATTTACACCTTCATAAAAACACTAAATATTTTTAACAATCCATAAACTCCACTGGTTATAAACCGATTTTTATATGTTTGATTAAGGGGGCGTACTTTTACTTTGCGATCAACAGCTTCATAAGAGTCAGGTAATAAAATATGCACTATACGATGGGGCTTCAATTCGATGCAACTTTACCACTTGCTGTTATGGATGCAGGATGTCGGTCAGCCACAATAACCGCATGGGGATGGTCGGTGTGAGGTGGAAATACTGTAGTGACCTTCAATACAAATATAAACCCTCCAATCAAATGTTACATTGAATTTGCATATCAATACTGAGTGTATGTGTACATAATATGGGTAAAACTAGACGAGGTACAAAGAAGCATGCGGGTTGTTTTACATTCAATCTGTTGAGTGGGCAAGTGTTATCGATCCACTATGGTGTGAAGCACTGTTTGTATTCCCGCTCAATGAGTTTACAAGGCAAAATGGCGTTTGCTATCCAATTCAAAGATACGCCAAGTAAATCTTTACTATCCCATGACTTCAGGCGGCTTTCTGCGTAAAATAGTACGTTCCACTATAAGTGGTTATCAACATTAGTATTGTTTGTACTTTCGAATGATATTTATAACTTTTTTTCGAATTATTAAATCAAATGTTGCATAGATATTTAGATTTATTGTTTTGCATAATGCGTCTTTTATCGCGCCGCGCAATCACCTGATTTACATAGCTTGTGTCGTTACTAACATATAGTTTCAACACAGCTGAGGTAGGCGTATAAATGTTGTTATTTAAGGGCAGTGTCGTTACATGTCCACAATGTACTCTGTGTCTCGACAAATCCATCAAACTTATGTGACCCTTGTAAAGTACGTATGATACAATTAACACCACTTAAATTTTGATATCCATATTTGTGTCAAATGACTGGCCTTAATTAACTAGGTTACAATCGGTCGGGAAGGTAAAAGTAAGAATGTCATGTATGATTATAAAGACTGCACTGCATTTGTTGTTTTTGCGGAATGGTGAAATCATGACCGCAAAACCCGGTTTGGTTTATTTAATGCAGTGTCTCATTTATAAATATATCGGAGAAATCATGTTTGGAATGCATTTACAACGCATTTACAGAGTGATAAATTATTCTGTTTGACCTTTAACCTATCATATATAACACTTATTAAACTAATAGACGCTAAACTAAAATCTCAATAAGGTCAAAATTGGGAGCTGATTTTACTGTTTTTTTTATTTAAAGAGTTACTGGGGCCTTGTTTGGATAAAATAGAAATCTTCTTACTATTTATTGTTGTCATTTGCAATCGATACGCAAATGACTGTGTACTACTGCTCAAACTATACGTGAATAGAAATTTGCTATGATTCTTGAAAAGTGTCATGTTTTTCATTTGTCAGTGTCATTTTTTAACTTTATGCATTCATAATTAAAACATTTATATTTTCATTTATATTTTAAAATTATATTGTTTGCTTCATAAGTAATATTTATATCAAACTTAAAAGCATAGGTAAAAATGAAATTTACACGTTTGAGATCTCACATCACTTTAAAATAGCATTTTTTTCATTCATTTTTTTTCTTGCATCTCCCACAAAGAGTATAGAAATTCATAATAATAATAATAATAAATAATGTTGAAATTAACAAATAATATACATGTAGTAGTACACAACAATTCAATAAGTTACAATCTAATTAATCAATTGAAAATGTCAGTGCCTGTACTGTTACACTAGAAAATTATTCCATTTCTTCCAAAGAATTCTTGTTGTGCCCTTTCTTTTTATTGTATCCCACTTGTGATATATGGTCATTCTGACTCAAACCACTCCATACATTTAATAAATCTGTCTAAAATTAGTGCATAGTAATATTAAGTGACTCCACCAAAAAATTGCATTTGAAGATAAGGTGACCTCCTCTGTTTTCAGATAATGGTCAAAAACAAGCTTCCAAGTATCAGAGAGATAATGCTTGTTCCCCATTACTTTAAAGGCTTTTTGCATTGCACAAATATCCAACATACCCCCCCCCCCTTGGCCTATGTCACCTATCATAGTGTTGCGTCATGCCCATTCCAAATAAAGGAGTATATTTTAGGATTTATAATTTGAATATCTTTGTCATGAACTTTGATCAAGTTTAAATTATATGATATCTTTGGATTTACTAGAGTTTTTATAATCTGGATTTTACCAATAATGGAAAGATTACGACTACGATTACGTCCAACAACGCAACATACATGCAAGTCTTTTGAGTGGTGCAGTCAGGGTTTTCTGATAAATAAATAAATAAATAAATAAATAAATAAATAAATAAATAAATAAATAAATAAATAAATAAATAAACAAACAAACAAACAAATAAACAAGCAAACAAACAAACAAACAAACAAATAAATAAATAAATAAATAAATAAATAAATAAATAAATAAATTAATTAATAAATAAATATTTGTTTTTCTTTCACTCATCTTTCATGACAATGAGAATAAGAAAAGTTTGATCCACAAAAAGACTATAAAACTCACTACAGCTAACAATATTTGTTATTCTGTATACAATTTATCATTTATAACTATCATTAATGAATCTAACCCGTTTCCCTTCATTGCAGGCTTTGTTTTCTCACAATCCTCTCCATTTTTTCCTGTAATTCCACCAAAGGGAAGATTGTATACTCGCAGATAGCGTTCAGTATTGAAACCTGCAATCTCCACCGAATCAAGTTTGTTTTTCTTTGCAGCACCCAAGGATAATTCTAAAACGCTTATTCCTTGTTCCAAATCCACTACCTTCTGATTTGTTTCTATTGCATTGGTTTCTAGTTTCTAGTCCTTTATTAACTCTTTCGTAACATTCCCTGAAAGTTGTGCCTCTTGAGTCTGAGTTTTCCCCTGTTTAGCTGCCTCCTTGTCGTACTTGGACTGTACATTCAGCCGAGCTTCACGACCCGGCAATTTTTGTAGCTGCTTATACATTTTCCTACTTTATGGTTCAGACGCAACGTCAATGGTTTAAAGAACAGCTTCTTCTAAAAAAAAACAGGCTGAAATAATTTGTATAATGGCAAAAAATAAATGCTCCTCACAGATACGACCTCACACCACAGCTGCTAGCTGAACATGACCTCCCTCAAGAAAAAAAAAGAAAAAGTACATCAGTGGCCCATATTGTCAAATGTGTGTACAAAGTTTGAACGAAATCCATCCATAACAGACGTCGACCCTGATCCGGTTCTGGAATGCCTGAAATGCTTGATTTTTTGATGATTTTTTGGCACAAAAATGGCCGCCGTTCAGCCATCTTGAATCAAATCGTGAAACAAATTGATGTGTATATTTATAATACTTTGTATAGTGTATGTGTGAAATTTGAATGTAATTTGTCCTGGCAGGGTCGGACGCACGGGCGCACAAACAAAGGTCAATTCATAAGTCCGGGACTAACGGAACTAATAAAATATGGTAATTTAAAAACATACAAATATTTAGAGCCTATATTTACATCGAATTCTAATCTGATAACCCATGTCAACTCATGTTTAATGAGTGGTGTTTTCCAGATGTTGTACAGTTATATTTTTTAATTCAAAACAGTATTGTTCCTAATTCTTCAGTTTCACGTTGTATGTTCTCTTTGTGTTTTTTGTTGTTGTTGTGTCAGCTTACAGGAGAAATAATGCCCGGTATCAATCATTTAAATTTGCACTTTAATTTCATTTGACCTCGGGGTCAGAGTGTACCCAGCATGATATGTAACTTAATTATTCAACTCATTGTCCCTCTATAATGAAGTTATCAGAAAACAGGCAGATCAGTTCGAGAGCCAGACAGCCGTACGTTTGTTTCGGTGTTGTGTTCCAACATCTCAAGTGCAGCTGCTATAATAAGAATTTCAGAGCAATTATTAACTCAAGTGCATACAACCGACAGTTGTCTACAGAGCAGTTGCTACCATTCCTAAAGGTCACTTCAAGTTTGCAGACGTGTTAACAATGGTACAATTTGAACGCTCATATCTCCATATAGAAAGCCTTGTAATGATACTATACATGTCACATCATGTCATGTCGGTGCCAGACGATAGTATCCAGTTCTCGTGTCTAATGGATACCAATTCAGGTTGGTGCACATTGTGCTAAAAAATAATGAAATATTGTGATTAGCTCTAATTTAATTTGTTATGTGATATATTACGTGAGTATAAACTATTCTAATGACAAATTATAGTGCTCATGTGTTATTGAGGGAATCGTAATTGCATCAAACTCTCACTATTTCATTATTTGAAATTAACTATTGTTCAACACCTTGACCTATCCATTCAAATAATCGTCTTTCAGTGAATCGCACCCTCTAGCGACAAAGAGTTATAGCCGGGTGAATGAGTAGATGTTACGACGTTCACTCTTACTTTGATACATACGCTTTGCTGGAACGAAGTATTCTTTAGATCAACTAGTCTTCTTGTTTTACTAAAACTTGCCGCGAACTCCGGAGTATCATATAAAGCCAAAATAGCATTATGTAAAGTTGAAATTGATAGTATTTTAAATTAAACTATACAAATATATCAATCGTTTTGTGGATTTGGGATAAGTTTGTGGGTCTTTTCCCCGGGTTAGGCTTCTATACTAACGTCAATGCTTTGAATGTATTTTAGTTGGTCCATCATTTTGATTTTTTTATACTTTGGCATATACCTCGGGTAAGTATTCCGAATAACTGAAAGTAAGAACTGAATGATGGCTACTATGTACAGTTGATTTACGATGCTAAAGCAAAAACAACTGTCATTTACCCCTCAACATACTAGGATCTAAATGCATTGTTGATCTTACCGATGTCAGTTCTAGCATCAACTTAAAGAATAAATCTGGTTATTTAATTGGCGTTTACTGTTTACGGGGAATACTGCGTAACCGTTAACAACAACAAATATTGTAAACAAGTAACCTGTAGAATACTGTGTGGGTAATATTTTTTATATTGATTTTTGTTGCATTTGCAGCAAATAGTTACCAAACAATGAGAAATCTATAGGATTGAATATACCACACAGCTGGCTTCACATGCATTGTTCATAGTTCATATGGTGCTTACACCAGGATTTAATTACAGCACCTAGGCGGTATGTGGTTACAGCTTAATGTTCGAGTAATCGCAAGAAATTGACATGACAATAGAAATTCATTAAAGACTGCCACTCCCATGGAATTAACAGCGAGTGAAATTCCTGGGATTGAAACATATATTTTGAAGTCACTGATGTAGGCAACGAATAACTGCAAGTTGACATAAAGACGAGGTAGTTTATTTAATCAGTGGTAAACTAGAGGCTGAAATTATAATTAATTTGTTTATTTCAATTTCTCCTGACGTCAAATAGAATACACTGGTGAAACACGGTAGTAACTGTGGGTGAAAGGATGTTTTGGGGTGTAGTTTACATTGTATATGGAGTGGTAGGGTCGGGTGTAATGTGTTCATTTCCAACTATTATGAAGTCACGTAGAATTTCACTTAATTTATTTTTGCTGACATGTTTTCAAGCATTACATGTGAATCTAATTTTCACTGCACTGTGTCTCAATATAGTATGAGGGAAATGGCATATTCACTGGAATTTATTTCAGGGGAAAAATGTTTTCAGTGATAATGAAGTATTATGACAGATACCCTCCCCGTGGCTTTCATTGCGTATGGAAGTTATTTTCACAAGTGATGCGGTGTATCCTGCTGCCGTACTTTCACGAGCGAAGCCACGGGGAGGGTGTGGGGTTCTGTTATTATACACATGTCCCATATTTGATTATTTCATATTAAAAAAAGAACGTGCAACAAACCGGGATAGAAATTTAGATCGGGGAACCCAATTGCCCATTAATATGCTCCACGACAGTGCTGCGACCTAGCAACGCTTGTCAGTGTAGAACGCGTGTCGCTGTACGTGTGAAAATAAAATAATCAGACGTCTAATTTAAGTCATTGTCCGAATAAATAACTCGTGGATGTTTAAGCGCGGTGGTCGTAGCACAACGCGTGTTCGAATTTCATGTAAATAAACAATGCATTTTACACGCGTTGTATACGTCGCTGTGAGTCCCATATCGAACAGGACGCGACACGACGACTGTCGCCCTTTAGTTGGGACCACGACAGAACCAGAACTTAAACTGGGCGACTACGATACACGGTTGATGATGAAGTTAAAAGTTCCTCCACAGATCTGTGCATTGGCAAACATGCCGTGCAACTGCGGTACTCCACTGACGGAATGACTTTCGTTGAAATCGGTCATCGCTGACTCGTGAGCTGCACACTACAACCTCGTTTGTGATGTTGCTTGCTTGTCGTGGATAAACAAGAGTCTTGGTTACCGGTTAAATTTTGCTAATTTGGCGTTGGTAATCTTTATTTGGAACTGAGTAACGCCGCAACGTCGCCAGCAGAAACCTCATGGTATATCGATGTTGATGGTTGCGGCTCCATATTAATCGGAGATTTTACTGCGGGTCCAGGCAGCGGGTGGATCTTCCGAGAGCCCTTCAAGATTTATAAAACTCAGATTCCAGGTGGTCAACAAACATTAAGTTCTCCCAATCCTAGTATTCTATGTGATGTACATCTAACATGCCAAAAATGCTGGTGAACGATTTGAACCTGACAAAAATACTTGAAATAGATACCAGGAAGGGGAGGGGGGTAAAAGAAAAGTTATATAACATTTTATTATTCAATAACTTATTAAAATACACAAGTTTGTCCAACTCCCTGTGATACAACACCTCAGACATAGCTCATTGTACTCGGCTGGAGTGTGGGCAAAAAGTTACTATTTGAATTTTTGATATCTTTTTTCATTAATGAGAAAGTTGACCCCGAAGTTAGAGTAACTGTTCAGCAGGAATGGCTTTTTAACTCTTCTGTGATTTTTTTTTGGCTTGGCTGATTTTGTCACGGTTCATACTTGACAGGCAGGTCGTACCATCACTAATTGGAAAAACAATCCTGACCCACCGCTACCATGGCAACAGCCAGAGTCTTGTAATAGCAGTGCCCAAATGATCATGCCTTTTATTTTGGCTACGTTGCGCACTGGTAAGAGATCACCGGCGCCGACATTGTTACCACTGTCAACGGAATCCCAACGCAGCTTTGAACTTTGAATAAAATGTAAATGCTGCTTCCAATCTAGAAAATACTATCGCAAAACGATTGGAAATTATACATTTAACGGCTGAATACGTCCTAACAATAAAATAAAGTGACTTCTAATGACTGCCATGTTATTTTGCAAACCTCGTATAAGGTGCCCGGTTTTAGTTATAAACAGACGTTAGCTTCACGTTCATGTCCCTTCCATGATAACAGCCGAAAACATATTGCTTGTTTTTTACCGGTTTTCATTGGCAACCGAAGTATTTTTATTTTGTAAACAAATTTTTGTCTGCTATTTTTATTCAGTTCAAATCGTTCAGCAACATTTTTGGCATATTAGGTGTACATCACATGGAATACTACGATTGAGAGAACTTGATGTATGTTGACTGATTTTTATCATAGTACGAAGTACCAGGAAGTTACTCAGTTCCAAATAAAGATTACCAACGTCAAATGAGCAACATTTGACTGGTAATCAAGATTCATGTAATCCATGGCTAACAAGCAACATCACAAGCGAAGTTGTAGCATGCAGTAAGTCATCCCGTCAGTGGAGTACCGCAGTAACACGGCATGTTTGCCATCAGCATTGTATTCAAACGAATCACGTGGTGTGCCGTTCTCGTTCAAACCCTGGATTCGATCAATAGGGGAGTCCCATTAAAAAAACACATTGCAAATCATGCAAGTTCAACATTTTCAAACCAATATACTAAAACAGAAATGCTCAGAGATGTAAATGAAGGATAGATAATACTTTTCACTATACACATCTCTGTTGATACTATCCCTCACATATTCTACTCCCAATTACTCCTGCGTAAAATGGACTAGCCTCTTCATGTTGACATTCAGACTAAAATCACGTGACAGGCTGTTAAAATTGGCTGTTGCATACTCTTTCGCCGGTCTGGAAAATGTGTTTAATTAACTCACATTCAAGCAACAATGCAGATTTCCCAGTGGGAGTGAGACTATTCAAACTCTGCCACTAAAAAATAGGGGTGTTTTCAGCAAAAAACGAATAACCCTGGAATACACACAATATACTGAATTTCGGAACAAATCGTGCATTACTTACAGCAGCAGAATACCACAGAAATATCAGACGAAACATGAAAACACTATATATTGTATTTCAGCCTGAACCCTCTATATTGCAATTCAAGGAATTAACCCCATATGTGCATCCATTTCCCACCTTGGTATCACCCACCCCTGAAAACAAACTCTTAATACCACGCTGAAGCGTTTGGTAATAATAGTATGACGCAATTGGGGCAACGTATATTGTGCGCCATCAACGGTTGCAATATTAGTGTTTCGAGGAAAGACTTTCTGGCGAATACGTTGGTGGCGTTATTTTCCATAAACTCGGAGGCTCGTAATCCGACATCATCCCAATAATGTTTATTACTGTCTAGAGATGGAATCTGGGTCGACTGTCAATGTTGAATACGCCAAACTGTTTACTTTAGTGTTTATATCAGAGTGTATCATAAAACTTGCTTCTAACCAGCTGCGCTGTGTTTATATTTGTTACGCATGTAATATTTGTTTTTAAATTTTGCGAAGACTGATAATTATTCTAAGATAAGGTAATGGTTTTCACAAGAGAAAAGATATCTAACACACCAAGGGTTT
This sequence comes from Saccoglossus kowalevskii, assembly GCF_978046115.1. Taxonomy (NCBI): domain Eukaryota; kingdom Metazoa; phylum Hemichordata; class Enteropneusta; family Harrimaniidae; genus Saccoglossus; species Saccoglossus kowalevskii. The sequence goes on along the minus strand of NC_140643.1, from coordinate 25,758,520 downwards.
TATAGCTAGGCCTTGTGTAACACTACGAGTTATCTATTTCTGATGTATAGTTAAACCCTAACTTTGCTTGCCGATAAGATCTAACTGCGGTATATTTACGTGCTAGTTTTACTACCGGATGATGTTAGCGAGAAAAGTTCCAAAATGATTGTCGAACGAAAACTAACAACATTGTTCAAGAGGATTTTAAGTATTTCGTATTTTTCGGATGAAAAGAGTTTAAACGAATAACATAAATATGTTCTTTTCATCAAGCCGGAACAAACGTAAACACGTCAATGAAATACAAAGGTCAGTGCAAAGGTGGATTTCTTTCATTTGGAAGTTGGACTAAAGTGGATAGGAGTGCCACAGCGTGGTTGCTGTCTGGCATATGTATTGAATTAAACAATCACCACTGCCGGCGACTGTTCTGTTTGAACACGTCAAAGTATGATATTCTAACTCTCGTACCACGGTGAGTGGACCATGCGAACTATATGCCATTTTCCGGTATAAATAACTGCACTCAATGTAAGTAGTGATTTCTGGCGGTGAAGTATTTAGACTAGTGTCGTGACAACATACTTACATGTTTGTATGTACATCGTAATTGATGGCTCTCGCGCAGGACTGTTCTTCTCCACAGAGAACTGCCCGTGTACCTCAGGGCTAAATAGTAGGGGACACATTTATACTTATGACGTAGCTGTGTTGGCTGGTTTAGGACAGCTAAATTGAGAACGAGAACACTACTGAAACATTGTACTACTCTGCTGGATCACCGTTAGTCTCCGTCTCCTCGTTGTTCGAGGGTCCTACTACAGACTGATCATGATGGCTAACTTCAGCGTTGATTTAGAGTATGGGTTGGAAACGCCAGAGCGCAACTATACCACCGGGACAATGATAATTGTCATATTGATTTTAACCCTGATTATAATTACCACAGTCTCGATGAATTTGCTCATTATTGCAGCGTTCGCTACGACAAAGAACGTGCGGAAACACACAAACTATTTCTATGCAAGTTTAGCCGGCACGGACATCGCCATTGGCCTAATTGTTATGCCATTTATGGCCACGGAGTCCCTACTAGGTTACTGGAAATTCGGCAAATGGCCGTGTCTGTTTTGGCTCTCCATGGATTATTTCACATCGTCAACTTCTGTGTTTAACATGACTGCCATTTGCATCGATCGGTATATGGCAATTCGTCTCCCGATGCGGTACCGACCCATGCGAACACATAAACTGATCGTCGGCATGATCGTCACCGCCTGGATAGCAGGATTCCTGGCTGAAGTGCCCGCTACATTGCTGTGGGAACCCATCACAGGAGAGAGTATAATCGACTACAATGACACCTGTGACGTGGAATGGGTCGATAATGTACCTTATACTCTGACAAGCACGTTTGTCACTATTGTATTCCCTTTCGCTATTATGTTAATTCTATATTCACAGATTTATTTCATCATCAGAAAACGCGCTAAAAAGCTGGGCAGATTTCGTCCCCGCAAATCGTCGTCTGCCAACAGTAACAACTCCAGTGGAGGTAGTCGATATCTAGGGGACTACGTAACTTCGTCCGGTGATGTGTCAGCGGCGAGGGCAGCCATACTGCCAGACATAGGAAAATCTTCGTTCGGCTCCTCCAGAAACACTATAAAGACAGTTCGGTATAATCGTGTTGCCCGGGACAAGAAAGCGGCAACAACTTTGGGAATTTTGTTAGGTTTTTTCTTCTTCTCGTGGATTCCGTGGCAGATCATTAGTATAGTCAACGCGTCCTGTGGCGACTATTGCACACCTGTTGTGGTCTATGATATAGCGCTGTGGCTTCAGTACTCCAACTCTATGGTCAACCCATTTCTGTACATACTTAGGGATACGAGTTTTAAAGTTGCTGTTTATCGAATATTTTTTAAGTGCTTCTGTCGATGTAGAAAAAAGTAACACAATGTTTTTACAAAGCATGTTACGGCTTTGTCGCTCTCGAAATCCCAGTATGAAAGAAATATACAGTGTTTTTTAATTATTATTGATTGTGCTACGCCCAAAATGTCAGTAGGACTGTTTTAAAAACACGGACGAACTTTACCCACTAACTCCTGTCTGCTCTCAACCAGCGACTTTCACAAATTAAGTCACTTCCTTATTCGTCTTTATGCGTAATCTTGGAACTACATTGTTAGAGGTTGAAATCTTGGGGTGGGGGGGGGGGGAATTTGGGAAGCATGTCTACAAAAAGAAAATATTCAGGAACAAATATTCAAACAAGCTTAGAAAACAAAAAACACGATTACAAAAACTGCATTGGGATTAGAAAGTTCAGCTATAAATAAACTAAGTGAGGTGGAAAAGTGGGTAACTATATTTTTTACCATCTACATCGCCAAAGTGTATAATGCTCGACTACTTGAACAAAGACGTCCAAAAAAATTAAATCGATTTGCAATTCTCAGAAACATGACCAGAACGCGCGTATCATCTCCGTCGCGCTCAATTACTTCTAGAGTATGTGACCTGAAGGTGGTTTTAGTATAGTAGCCCCAGGTTGTTTAAAGCGCAGCATGATAGAAGACATTGGTGGTGTCGTGTCCAGTATCAAACTTATTAAAAACCGATGTACGTAAAGACTATGGTCGCTTCTAATATACGGTCGCCGTTTTTTTGCCCCTGGCTCCTATTGTAAGACCCTAAAAGAGACGTGTGCACCAGCAGCGATAAAAAACAAAATCGCAACAACCATAGCCTCTAGCTACACCAGATTTGAATCAGATTGGTCCACTATCAACTGTAGCAATCAGTGTCATCATCGTTATTGGCAATTTTATAATGTTACGACAGAGATATGTTATACGTGATACGTTGCTGATTACACGCCCCCCCCCCCCCGCCCTTTTGACTTGTTGCTACTGTCGTGTGGTGTGCTGATGTGTGAACAGTTATTACTATATTACTCAACTTACACAACTGGAATAATACACGGTTAGATAGTAACAGTGTTGTAATATATCTCACAACCACGTGACGATATTCATGACATCCATGTCATCCACGCATTTCATGTTATGATACTACTTTTTTTGTCACCGCCACATTATGCGCCAGTCATTGTTCGCACGACATCAGGGGAAGTACGGGGAATATTAAAACTGATCCGCGTTTATTTTAGGAAATTTGTAGTACTCGCATAGTCGTCCGCTGTTCGACCCTGGAACTCAATAATGACTTAGTAATCAGACTCGTGGTGCATCGTGCGTTCAAATTTCGTGTAAACAAACAAGGTATTTTACACGCGTTGTGTAAGTCGCATGGCTGTCGAATACGACACATAGCCTCGACTGTGACTCGTTAGCTAGACATCGTAGGTCATGGGTCAATTTCTTGTTTATATATACATATATATGTAACCCTTACGATTTACAAACACACCCACCATGCATCGACATGGCGTTGTTTACATTACTAAGGTTGGTACATATTCCCAACGTGGGTGGGTTCGAAGTAGATGCACACAAGTTTTCGCGCGAGAAGACGTTCTGTCGCCCATGTGCATATAGAACAAATAACTTAAACTGTCGTATCTTTATACATAGGTCTGCACCCCCCGTTTTACATTGCTTCATTATCTCGAGTTAAACAAATTGAAACATTTGTAGACAAGCCGTGATTACAATATAGCTTTACCCATTACAGGTTTTATTCTTCCAATTTGAAGAAAAAAATATTTCTATTTCCATCCAGTACAATGTTTTTGAAAGAGAATCAGTCACTGATATTGATTTAAGACGGGCTGGGACAGTGTTCTATTGCTCTGATTTCTTTACTGTATTATGATACCAAATGTAACACAGTACACGAGGGCGCTCTGCATTATTTTTTCATCGATTCCTTTAACCATTTTTGATTTACCAACAATTAGGACAAAAACATTTACTCCCCGGACTTGTCATTAACCAACCCTTGCTGTTACGAGGATGTAATCGGATATGCACTCGTGACGTTGGTAAATAGTTGGTTTGTCATCGTAGGTAACCAGTGCATTTTGATTTATTTGCACGCCGGATTTCCTGTCATTTATCAACCCCGCTTGACCCGAAGATATGTGAATACTGTGCATACCAAAAGAGAGTACTGTATGGTACTTCTCCCTACTCTCACCGATCGACGAAAACAAAATTATAGTTACCTGTATTAGTTGTTTGTTTAATCTGTGTTATTTCAATACTGTGCTGATATAACGCATATAATATAATAAGTTGAACTTCACTGATCTCCGGATGCACATTCTAAATACGGGGTTGATCCAGTGATCTGGGGGGGGGGTGCTACACGTGGATAAAAGGCATCGAATTCTGTTTCAACATCGTTCTGGGAGATGTGGTGTTCATAACCCATGATGATATGCATCAAGTATAGGATGGATTTCATAAGACGCGGGTTTTCAGGAATGCCTTGGGCTAAGAAAAGCAAAGTCCATAATTATCCCTGAATACCAGTATCATTGAACTCTAGCAGACTCAAAAATTTATTGGTGAGCTACCTGGATTCAAGTGGGGATGATTTCTATTCACGTGAATATGCCAGTAGGAGAAATCATAATATATTGTTTGCCTGTGTTCAATTTTGCAATAGTAATTTGTGACGAAGCATCTTGTTTCATTGTCCATACAGGTGGACCCCAAACCATAAAACAACGAAATGTTCACAATATTACGGTGACAAGTACAAACACTGGCAAACAATTCGCCATTATTTCTTCTACCTGCATGTCGCATACGACTTATTTACCACTTCCGTGTCACTGAGAATGTTCTAGAACCGTACTGTGTCTGGGTGGAATATTCTAGATTTTTTTTAGAAACTGGTTGAATAGGTAATAGAACACTGTAGGAGGCAATAGAAGGTAATGGAACATTCTAGAAATTTGTAGTAAGTGCCAGACTCATTATGTATGCTGATGTAATGGTCTATTTATAGACAGTGGAGGTATATATATATGGGAGTTGTTCAGCAATGAGTTCAGATCGGAGATCTCGTTGAATTGTGTTGGAGTTTAAGTATCTAGTTATTGGAGATTTGGAGTTTTACCGCGTTATTGTACTTGATGTTTGCAGAGTATAATAATACCAGTACCAGTTGAAACCTCATCTGTTTGCTCCGTGTTCGTATGTTATCATCGCCGCCAGGGAAGTCTTTATGTTACTGTTACCATTTTGGTATTTGAACCATCACACCTGTACTATACCAATTACGGTAATATTACGTTGCGTGTGACACTGCATATTCACCCAAAAAATAACCCATGATAAATCCACCTGGATAAATCAGTCATTAGTTTACTAGTTAGTTGTTGTTGGACTCACATTATCTTGAATTGTTGATTTGAAAGACGCATGCGTACTCCAGTGATACAGCCAATTTTCTTGTATATAGCCCGTTGTTTGTATTGGCAACACTACTATTTTACACCGCAAAGGGGGATAGTGCATGCAATTGTTTATATTCTTAAAATAAACGTCATCATAAGATACAAAATGTCAACCAAACACTTCACCAGTGCGTTCGTGTTTATACTAATTATAGACAGTGTGTAACGTATTTATCACTCAAGTTTCTGTGACCACTGCAGGAATCTAGAAAGGAATGGCAAAAAATAGTACATATCCAACCATAACACACACACACGGCATTCGTGCCAGTATAGCACGAAAACTGCAGCCTTGCTGGAAAATAATTGTGATCTTTGCTAACAATGAATGAATCTTTCAACGATATAATTCATTACGTTATGTTAAGTTCTCTTTCTAAATTTTTCAGTAGTCTGTTTCGGAGAGTGCTGTCCTGTCGTGATAAAGTAGGCATTACGTCATTGTTGGACGTTATACGACTCTTCCTTATCGCTGTAGCAGTGTTATACTTCAATGTAGGGGTCCGAAACTTTCTTCCTTCACTTAGTTTTGAGCTGTTTTTTCTCTTCATAGTTTGGTTTTCTCTTTGGATATCAAATGTATGTCTTTTTTTTCAAAATATTTGTTTTCTTTTAACCCCCGTTTTTTAATGGCCAGTCCCTTATGCGGTGACATGTTAGTGTTAATATTGAGTAGTGCGGCTTTTAATACTGATAATTGAAGACCAACTTTGGGTGAGGCAAAGTTCAGCGTGGTGCATGGTAACAGACAATTTCCTTCCATATGTATACATTAAGTAATTGTCAATTAGCCTGTCATTAAACGAAATACTCGCATATATGTTCCTACCAAATGTGAAAGGGTAACGGGGAAGGGGAAATGCTTACGCTATTCAGATTAACAACGGCGCCGGTGAAATGTATGATACTTTTAAGATTTACTAAAGTGAACAGTTGTGTCAAGCCTACTTAACGCGGTAGAACTTGCCAACATTTGAATCTCCATCTACAGCCAAGGAGAGAATAGTGTTTGTTTCAAATGGTATCATTGGACATAACGTCATGTGATTAATTATTCATGGGGACAAGTTAAATTGTAAACAATTATAAATAACTGTTTTTAATGTTGGAACAATTATTCGTGGCCTTTGTTTTGGCAATAAACTTCATTGGAATTTGTTATCGTCTGCGCATGGTGTCCCCATTCGATCTGTTTCACGCGCTGTATCGCGTTGTATGATTGCATCAGTTATTAGTAATCGTTTTCTCGCGCGAACCGACTGTATAAATGCGTGCCATACAAGTGCACCAAGCAAGGGTGCTGGTGTGGCAATGTATTGATGGCTATGGGAACATTTTTCATGTACTCACATCAAGGATGTTGCATTGTTATGGAGGGCTGCATTAACTGTGGTTGACGTTTGACAGTAAATCATGTGAAACGCGTAAAATTAGAAGGCGTTGTAATCGTGATAAGACGTCGTGATTAGAAACGAACATGGTAATCACTTGTGTATTCTCAGCACAACAAGCGGCCTATCATCATATTCATAATTATTTACAAATTTCGAAATTCAAACTGAAACGAGAGGTTTCCATTGGCCGATGACCTTGGAACGTTTTCAACTGACGTTGTTGCTCACTGCGCTCGGTGATTGGCTCACTGATTGGATTAAAATTCCATCAAAATTTAAAAATATTTATAAAGGTAAATGGAAAGGGTTTGTTGTCCCGGAAATACACGCGTAACCAGACATACGAATGACGCGTTATTCTGTCCTCGGCTGTAAGTTAACTTTGAAGACTTTCGTAATATGGATCATTTCCGACGTGTTTCAACTTTCAGTTGAGTTAAAGGCAGGCAGAAAAACTACTTTCCCACGATCTATTGACATCTTTGATCCACCATATATTTGGGGTATGTTTATTATTGTAACTGACATCATATGGTAAATATCCTCTTCTCTAAATATCACCAGTTGGAAGTGTGCCACGCAGACCGTGTGATCGGCAATGAAGTGATATAATTTATGGGTATGGCGGACGTCTGTCCTGGTGTTACTGTGAACAGATTAAATCATGTTAAAAAAATATTTGGCGTCCCTTGAAAATGTGTAAAAGTATGCGGGTGAACGGTAAACACAAGCACACATTTTAACACATCAGTTTATTTTTATTAGACACCTCATTAGATAATGATATGATGATAATTATTTTCGATCGTGGTAGATTTCAGACGGACTAGTAATGGCGATTCTGTACTTTCATTCATATTCAACGAAGATTGGATATCGTTTCGGCTTCTTATTTTATCGTGTATTTGGATTCCATATGCTAACACTTTTGAACAGTGTTTTAACACGCTTAGATTCACAGCAAGAAGAAATATGAACAATACGCAATAGCCACATTCATAACAAACAATCACAAGACACCGGTAATGATATATGAACGTTCTCACTAAGGCTAGAACATTCAACGTGATTCGGTTGGCACTCATTTCCGTGAGCGGCATAGATTTAATGACCGTTAACGAAAAGTTAACCAGACTGCCACGGACTGGTACATAAAACATGATAAGGGGGGATAAGCTCAACCAGGCGTATAGATTGCTGAAATAACATGACAACATTGACATTTACATTATCCATATTGAGTGGTACACGCCGAACAAAACGTCATTCTTTGAGACCATATAAACAACTTATTAGTCTTGGTTTTAGGAAAACTTTATTTTCACGGCGTATAATATACGTAGGAACATTCTTCTGAGAAATGTGGGCCAGGGAGAAACAGTTATTGACTGAAATATGTCTTCATAAATTAGTACCTTCCGACACACAGTCACGTAGTCTATCGTAGTTTCATTCCATGGAACCAAATCTTTTACAATATATCGTAAACTTTAATTGTCTCTGTTGTCGGAGAACACAAATCCAGTTGTCCGCTAACGTTTTGATAACATATTGCAATATTAATGGGATGAATCTGTGTTTATTTTTGTGAAAATCGCTCAAAACTTGCACGAGAAAACAGACAATTTATTAACACTGCCTCATTCATAATTACTCAACCGGATTTGCTTTAAAAATAATTGTCACGTGCATAAACTGAATCTCATTACTATCGTACCTTACTCCAAAATATGTCGGGACTAATGAAAAATAGTAAGCAAATAATAATTGCACCTCCTTCAACGTCTGCTCCTGGGGGATATCTTTTGCGTGATTTCTTTCTTTAAATTGACACACTTTCGTACGTATAAATTAAAACATATTATAAAATCTGATTATTCTTTCCCCTTGTTTTACGACATACGTCTCATTTTTTTTATTTTATTACTTTATGACTTTATTTTGTGGATTTCTGTAACTTGTTAATTGGTTTTCAAAATATCAACAGGCTTGTTTATTTTCTGTAGTGAGAACTACAGGAAGCTTATACACGATTGTTAAACATATTATTAAATAATATTATTATATTTACTGATTTTTGTGAATATTCATTTATTTTAATTGTGGGAGTTGCTTCGTTTCATAATTGTATATGTTATTCGTCCGATTAGGATCGCTGCGAAAAACTAATTTCTGCTTCGTAATTAAACCTTTTGAAAATTCAACTTTCAAAGGAAATGTGTAAATTTGTTTGCTTTTATTAACTGAAATTCCCCCATTGAATTGACAAATAGCAAGTATAGTTGAGGTGTGCATTTTACGCTAGTTTATATCCCTCACTCTGGGAGAGAGGGGTTTGTAACGTCACCTGACTTCTGAACAATTGAAATAATAGCATGTAGATCAGATTAATACATCGTTGCAGTGACGTAAACTTGACGTGGGTACGGGTGTATATAATGTAATCCAAATATGCTTCGTTTATAGAAGTCGTTCGTCATTCAGAATATAGTAAATATCTACAGTTATGTAGTTTTTAGCAATTCTGTGTTTTTATATCCTTATTCAAAGCATGTTATCTTTTACGGTTATCTTTTTTAGTAACCATGATGTATCCAGCCTGATCTCTCAATTGTACTCATGTGACGTGAAAATTTAAATGAGCACTGGCAGTCATCCGTTTAGTGTTTTACGCATAATGAATACAAGACATCTCCAATACAAACCGAACAAGTTCCATGATCACGATCATTAATTGCAAAAAGACGGTGGTCGTCTTGCCGCGTCGTGTTCGATGTGTACCCATACACGTGTAAAATACATTGTCTGTTCACATGGAACTGGAAGACTCGCTGCACGACGATCACCTTTAATAAATAGCAATTCGTACAAAATGTACGAGTCATAGCTACTTCCAGCAAAATATATAACAAAAAAAGACGGTGACGACATTTTTTCTACTGCATTTACGATATGTGCAACAACAAAAAAAACGGTAAATATATTGTGGTATATATTATATTTTAACCTAAAATATTTGACCTAAATTTATTGAACAGTGAGTTATGTTAACATGTGTTTCGTTTGTTTGGAATCATGGATTAAGTGATATACTGAAAACCCACATCGTTTTGATTTGTTATAATCTTTTGTTTGGACCTGTCATATAGTCTGACAACATATAAATATCACCCATACATGAATCACAGCGACAATGAATATTATTGTGAGTAATCACAGTCACTGGGAAAGGTGTTTAGATATGCTGTAGATGGCGGATATCTTGTTTTTAAATGTTTAAAAGTAGTCTAACCATTCGTGGAACGCGCGTTTTCGAGTTTTGGGTAGACAATGTATTTTACACGCCTTGTATATGTGGCGTGAGACCCACATTTAAAACTACTAGGTACAACGTCTGTGTCGCTTTAAGTATGAGTCGACGATTATATTATAGTCACATGACAGCGGGCTAACAAATATGTCATCTGGCAATATTTTGAAGTCGATATTGTGAGTTATCTGAGAACTGAGAAAACACCGATTTAGTGGCTGTTGAAAATGCTGACAAAATTTGACTAAATGGCAGTAGTAAACACAACCATATGGCCATGTTTTACTTCTGTATAAAACATCAAAGTTTGCCATTCATGAGGCATATCTAGATTAAATTTATAAACCAAATAGACGAACAGTACACTTGTTGACTACACTGCTGTATACTAAAGGTCCGACGTATGGTATTATAAACAAATCAAAAGGTTCTAGATAATAACACACTAGTTATGTTGTGAAACGAGCACATTCATTATAAATTGATTGAATAGTGACAAAAATATCATTTCATAAGATGCCATCATCATGCCATCCAACATTCACCGAAAAAGTTCGGAATGTCATATTGGATTGGGAGGCAATGAAAGTTCGTATCGAGTTGGCAGGCAATGAAAGGTCATATCGGGTTGGCAGGCAATGAAAGGACATATCGGGTTGGCAGGCAATAAGGTCATATCGGGTTGGCAGGCAATAAGGTCATATCGGGTTGGCAGGCAATGAAATGTCGTATCGGGTTGGCAGGCAATGAAAGGACATATCGGGTTGGCAGGCAATGAAATGTCGCATCGGGTTGGCAGGCAATGAAAAGTCATACCGGGTTGGCAGGCAATGAAGGTCATGTCGGGTTGGCATGCAATGAAGGTCATATCGGGTTAACAGGCAATGAAGGTCATATAAGATTGGCAGGCGATGAAAAGTCATTTCGGGTTGGAAGGCTATAAAATGTCTTATCGGGTTAGCAGGCAATGAAGGTCATATCGGGATGACAGGCAATAATGGTCATATCGGGTTGACAGGCAATGAAGGTCATATCGGGTTAAGAGGCAATGAAGGTCATATAAGGTTGGAAGGCGATGAAAAGTCATTTAGAGTTGGAAGGCTATAAGGTCATACCGGGTTGGCAGGCAATGGTAGGTCATTTCGGGGCTGGGAAGTTATAAAAGTCATACCGGGTTGCAGGCAATAAACTGTTATTTCGAATTGGCAGAATAGAAAAGGTTATACCGGGTTGGTAGGCAATGAAAGGTCATTTCGGATTTGAAGGCTATGAAGTTTCATACCGGGTTGGCAGGCAATGAAAGATCATATCGGGTTGGCAGTTGATGAAGGATCATAATGGGTTGGCAGGCGCTGAACGGTTATTTCAGGTTGGAAGGTTATAAATTTATACCGGGGTGGCAGGCAATGGAATGTTATTTCGGGTTGGCAGGCAGTAAAAGGTCGTACCGGGTTGGCAGACAATGAAAGGTCATTTCGGGTTGACAGGCATTGAAATGTAATATCGGGCTAGCGGGCAATGTTGCATGAAAATAACCGTGCATAAAACTCCTCCTTAATCCAAAGTTATAATTAGTGAAAGGGAACTACAAGTTCAACGAACAAACTGCAGGGAGGCATATCATGATACATTGTAGTAAATATGAACCTCAAGCATGCAGTGACTACTACAGGCGTTTCGAATAGAGTGAGAACATTATCAATTATATAAAATCACACTTATATTCCAATTCAATGTAATAGTAATTGTTTTAAAGTTAGTGGCATTTGTGTTCATGATTTGGTCATTTGAAAATGGGGAGGGGTCTTGCGGATTTTGTAAAAAAAATATGTTTTGATGCAGAAACCAAAAAAAAAATTACGGAGGAATGTGAACTAGAAAGTGACAGTTTACGTTTGTTTTCACAAGAATAATATGAACTGCAAAGAATATTTTATTTGAAGGTATAAGCAAGAGTAATTTGTTTAGTGTCCCTGCCAGGCTTAGTATGTTAAAAACAATTGAAATATTTTATATTTTAGTATTCATGGAATGTTCCAGCAAACGATAAGCCTTGTGTTCAATCACGAAAAGTGCATTAGCCAGCATTCTGAGATGCCTGCCAATTTTAATTTGAGATGCTCGGTTTTATTTTATTTATAAAGCCAATCTTTGTTTGATTTAACTGACCATTGAATATCGGCGTGTCGTTTGTATGGTTCGAATTGGCATTAAGTAATTGTTTTATATTGGAACTTAAAGCAAAAAGATATTGAGTTACTATATTGTCACTGACACCATTCAGAGGAACAAAGTGTGTATGCGGTTAGTGTGTTATATGTGCAGATAACAACCCTCTATGTTCATGTTTAAGCCAATTATTAGGATTGAATATATTAGAAAATGAAATAGTAACATCATAATTTACCAATAAAATACATATTTAGTATTTCAAACAGGATTATTTAACGATAACGAACAGAAACACTTTTTGAAATTGTGTTAAATAACGAACCCTTTACCAAATAGAATAATTTTACCCATAGACTCGGACTAATGTGGCTTATATTTTGTCTTGCAGATGTTAAATATAATTATAGTAGTAATTATCTTCATTTATTTAATAGGAAGTTTTCTCAGGTGACAATGAGGGAAAAGTTGTGTTGCCATGACGATGGAAAACAATTTTACTTATTGATTTCTCTCAGCCTCCAATTTCAAATTGTCCGTCCCTTACCACGTTCACATGATATGACACCGCCAGGGGGGCAAACAAAATGAATGTTCTAGTAATTGTCCTTGAGCGTGTGGGTTTTTGCTATTTGTCACCAAAAGAAATTTGTTTTGATACTTTTGATTTGGCTAACATAATATTTATTGCTGGTTTTTCGATTTTCAAAAGAGTGTGTGTGTGTAGAATGTGTGACGCGCATCTTTTAATCTGTCGCGCGCGGTATATGTGTTGGCTTAGTGCCAGCAGTAGATGTATACAACAAGCTAGATGACGTATTTGCGTTTGCACGAAATGTACTCCATGTTTCGGGCAGAAGTCGATAAAAAGCATTTCTAAGGCGTATTTGTGATGCGAAAGAGTGTGGCACATGAGAACCGATTTTAATGTGACAAAGTAATGAAAATTTGAGCTCATGGCGTGTACTTTGCACACGGGGGTTCCATTCCAGCATACCACATCGTTTATGCATGAACGTACTGTTTACGGATGTTCAGGGCAGTTTTCCGAACATGGTGGGTTCAAAGTGGACCTTGTCGTTCTATCGCTCATGTATTTGGATAGGGCAAATTACTGAACCTGTCGTTTCAAATAGGTTCGTGGACAACACCCCCCCTCTCCTCTCAATCTTTTAATTTTGGCAAAATGTTGTTTCAGGCACATTGTTTCAATAACTCTAGTTAGAAAAACAAATTCTAATTGAACTGGTCGTGTTTACTTTTTCCCATATAGTTTCATGATAAACTCCACATAATGCCCATTAATATTGGCCTATGCCCATATTTTTCACATATGACCTTGTATAAGCAATAACCAATCTATGTGTAAAACTTAAAACAATTTCAAAGAATTTCTGGAAACTACGTAATTCGCATTACAGCGTTTATCTAAAATAAAATATGCTCGTATTCCATTGTTGACATATGACGTTATATAACAATATAACCAATTTAAATCCAAAGATATTTGTGAAATTGTATTGACTAAATGGACCATGAATGCGTGATTGGTGCACCTGGAATCAATATTGTTGATGGAGACCCAATACGATCACGCTGCAAAGCATGCCCCATGCCATGTGTATACTTTAATCTGCCATATTAAAGTGTTCGTTATTTCCTTTATTAACATTTTATTATGTGCTACATGATGTCTTTTCTATGAATCAAGCAGCGGTTGACACAGCTGTTCCTTTTTTGTCAACTCGGTCATATTATTTAATATCAGTTTATGGGAAATAGAATAATAATTAATCGCTAGTAGGCATGGATTATTGAATTTACTTGAGTTAGAGTAAATAAAACAGTGTGTGATTATAATAGCATGCACATGCACAAAATGTATTCCAGAGTTTATTTGTACTTTCCCAAAGCTATGCATGTCATGGTGAATATTGATTTTAAAATTTGTCATTTATTAATATGCTGGTGAACAAATATACAGTATTAGGCGGTATGTACTATGAATCATGTACTCGCACGAAAATACATATATTTGCAAATTGTGTGCGATTGTAATAATGTACATTTCATGTCATGAAAGATTGTATGGTAAGCACATTGCCAGTTGTGGTGAGTAGGGTTTATGAAATCAAATGTTTTTTGTTTTGTTTTTGGCCAGAGGGCAATACAGCAATACTTCCATCCAGTGTGTTAGTAATAACACTTAGGGTTCTCGGTTTCCATTAATCCTTCTATCAGTTAGCCATACTATACGAAGCAGCCTGGAATTCTGACAGTTTAGAGGAAAAGGTCGCAATACGAAAATGAACAGAACAGTGCCGAATGTTTGATTCAAACAATTGTATTCAACCGATTTTATTTATTTATTTATTTATTTATTCATTCATTCATTCATTCATTCATTTATTTATTTATTTATTTATTTATTTATTTATTTATTTATTTATTTATTTATTCATTCATTCATTCATTCATTCATTTATTTATATATTTATTTATTCATTCATTCATTCATTTATTTATTTATTTGTTTATTTATTTATTTATTTATTTATTTATTTATTTATTTATTTATTTATTTATCAAATTGTTTGTGTATTTTGCACGGCATTATAGGCTTTGGATTCAAAAAAAATAGTTAAGCTTAACGTAAACAGCCTCTGATTCAGTATCCAAAATGCTAAATGTTTCAATGGTGTTCTCACTTGCAAACTCCATCCTGGTCGAGATATATATAATCTTTAACATGTGTGTGAGGACTAACGACGCTTTTTTTCATACGAAGAAGAGGGCCCAGTCGGCATATGCTTTAGTTACATAACCTCCAACATATCCCATGTCTATCGCTATTTAGAGCGTGTTGAATATGTATATATTCAGATATGAAGGTACTAGTGAAATTGAAAACATCCTGTTGCCATACCAATAAATCCAATCACCATACATGCTGGGTGGCAGTTTCAGTTCCACTTCCTGCGTCACCCGACACACAGAAGTCGGCTCACTAAAGCTGAGCACGTGCCGAGTCTGCTTCGAACTTTCCCATACGGTTTTTCCACGTGCCGAGATGTAAATCCATCTCGACCCAGATCGAGTTTGCTTGTGAGAAATGTGCAAATTAAAATGAATGACCTGATTTAATGGTGTGTGAAAGATTTGAAAACATATTGTATTACTTGGCATGGCTGATATATCCCAATAGGCTTGGAAGGTGAGGTTGCCCTGAATGATTATGACAAGGCAAGAATACGAATGTTTTAATTTTAAATACTATGTATAGAATGGTGTGATTTGTACTATATTTACAAAGTTACAACTTAAGATGTTAGTTTATTTTTATATAAATGAATCATGGTGAATGATTGAGAAAAAGAAACATCGGGAAACACAGCTGCGATAAACGTGGGACTAGTACGCGTCAAATAGCGTATACGTGGCTACTGCTATGGCAACAGTCGACTGTATCTCCAATTGCACTGTATGACATTTCCGGTGGAATGAAATACCTCAGACTATTTGAATGTGGTCAGTGTCAGCAGTGTCTACATAAGCGTGGAATTCAACTGTATTCTATGAATAAAGCGCTATAGTCGTCGCGCAGCGCGTGTTCGAATTTCATGAAAACAATGTATTTTACACGCGTTGTGTACGTCGCTATGAGTCCCATATCGAAATCGAACAGGACGCGGCACGACGACTGTGTGCTTAAAGCACAGGGAGCCCAGGAACTATAATCAACTGTAATACGCAGTCTCTATGAGCGGGGGGGGGGGGGGTATCGGCTGGTATCTAGTGTAAGAAATAGACAAGGGATGAAGGCTCCAGCCAGCTCACATTTTTTAAACTCGAAAAAACAGACGAAAAGAATGAAAAATAAAATATAAAAAAATACCAGGTTGAAGAATATTAGTTGCTTCTTCAAATTTCGCCAAAGCCCTACCTATGTTTTACCGATATCTGCAGAATAAATCAAGAAAACTACACAAATTTACTCCATTTAGGAATTCCTAACGGTTTCCCTGAACGCATGGCACAGTTGGAGGCGTGGCCTGTTCAGCATTTGTCAACAACCAATCACAAGACTGGTTACGAACCACATCGAGGTCACGACTCTGTTAGCCTTGCTCAACTGGTTCGTAACCAGTCTTGTGATTGGTTGTTGACAAATGCTGAACAGGCCACGCCTCCAACGGTGTCGTGCGTTCGGACTAACCGTTAGGAATTCCTAAATGGAGTCAATTTGTGTAGTTTTCTTGATTTATTCTGCAGATATCGGTAAAATGTAGGTAAGGCTTTGGCGAAATTCGAAGAAGCAACTAATATTCTTCAACCTGGTATTTTTTTTAGATTTTATTTTTTTATTTTTTTCATCTGATTTTTTGAGTTTAAAAAATGTGAGCTGGCTGGAGACTTCATCCCTTGTCTATTTCTTACACTAGATACCAGCCGATACCCCCCCCCCCCGCTCATAGAGACTGCGTATTACAGTTGATTATAGTTCCTGGGCTCCCTGTGCTTAAAGTTAGTATGTGTACACATTTGTTGTGAAATGTAAAAGCGATCGCGTACGTTGTGTCGTCACCGGAAGCGCTGTCCCAGCACAAACCTGGGTCATATGACGCCTTACTAGCCGATTTTGGCTAAAATTCCGCTCCGCCGCCTCTTTACAACAGTGTTTATACGCGGAACTTGATATTGCTTTTTACAATTTGGGTTGCCTTTGAATCACATATTTTAGTGAAACATTGTTTATAGAGTGAAATATTATTGTCATACATTATAATTCAATCTTTGAAACAATAGAAACTAACACATAAAAACGATAATCAAATTTGTGTTTGAAGTTCGACAGTAGTTGCGTTATTTCCGGTTTCAATTAGTTCGAAAATAGAACGTCCTTGAGCGCAATAAACTCCATCCGAACCAGACTCTAGCAGTGTAAACTTATTGCAATTTGTTCAATTTGGACCTAGTTTGTTCTTACAAGTTTTCTAAGTTTCATTTATCATTATTTAGTAAACAGGTCTCTGAAACGATTTAATATATCCGTAAAATACGTGGCAATCGACGATTGACTTCGAAACGTTTGAAATTTCGAACAAACTCATGGCACACCTAGCGCGATATGCGTCAGATTGGTGTAGCAGGCGCCGAACTGCAGCGTCAATGCGATTGCGTATATATGAGTTCATGGTAGATTACATTATTCGAAAGCGCATGCGCATACGTCCCATTCGTACGTTTTTCAATTGAAATTTGCTCCACTTGAACGGCGAGTCTACATCAGAGTCCAGTGTGTAAATCACATTGCTATACCAACTCGAAATAATAGCTACTGTGTTATTGGGATTTCGTGAAGCGTGTATATACATTGTATACAAACATCAATCGGTGCGTCATTTTCTCTATACACTGTCTATAACTACTGACACGACAATAATGACTTGACTAGTGGGCAAACAAGCAAATGTTTTGTTTTGTTTTTTGTAACACATGTTGCAATCAGATTAAATGACTCGGAGTTCGCAGAGAATATTACACATTCTCGTATTTGGAAATGAACCCTAAACATGTGGTCAGTGTTCACTTTATATACAACAACCCGATCCATTACGAGTACGCTGCAGTGTTTCTCTGCAGTATGTCAAAAACAAAAAGAACAAGAACTGATCACACACTATAGCTCAATCCCGTGCCTCCCCAATCAGTTATTCAAGTCAAATACTACGGCGTCAGAAAGAGAACCAAGAAAGAGGCATTGTTTAACTGAACGTAACCCAGCAATATATCATGACCGAATATGAAAACAATTCAGTTTTCGTAGCAAATAGCATACCAAGACTCAAATGGCAAAGTTGACCGAACTCAGCCAAGTGATTACTATGCATGCGCAAGGCATTAACCATTGTTTGAGGTGCATTCACCTGTAATTCTAAACGCAGCGACAAAAGATACAGTGAGCAACAAAAGCGCCCCAAGCGGAAGCATATGCCCAGATTGAACCTATTCAATGCATTATAAAGACAGTTGATGAAAATATATTCTAGCTTGGATTCTTAATCGTCAATATATTATTGACATCATGCCAACCATAACTATTATTCGCCTGAAGGTGCGAGCTATCACCCACATACAAAAGCGCCGCGGGGAATGGACTGTATCATTGTAATGACCATTTCTTACTCCGAAAGGCAGAACTCTTGTTCAGTGCATGTTGTTCTCTATATCGAAAGCTCTTTTCAGTTGAGAGAATGAGCCATATTAAGAAACATGTCACGCTTATTTATAAAGATGCAGTCCTGCAATACTATAGCACCATAAAGCGTTGTTGTGGTCTTGGAATTCAAGTTATTATGCATATTTATCAAAATTAATATTTATATATCGGTATTTGCGCGTTTCGAATTTCGAAGCGCTGAAAAGCATCGCAGTCTGAAGTTTTATTGTATAACACCCGCAATCTACACTAAATCAGATAATTCAGATAATAGTTTCAAGACTCTAATGAGTGTCTTTAAATTTTAGAAATAGAATGCATTTAACCGTGATTCACTAATTGCATGTTTCAGGGACATCGAACAAAACAGTACGAACATTTATTAATATTTCAGTATATATTTAAATAAGCTCATTTTAAATCTGGCGAGGAAAAGACATGGTTGGGTGAATTGAACGGAAAATGACGGAAGTTGGTAGGGTAAAGTTTTTGTCACATCCGTTCGAGAAATATACCGGGCAGCAGTGTGTATTCAGTGTTTCACGAAGATTTGACGAATAGTACTTAATAATATGCATCGTTACTATTCAGTGTCAAAATATATATTGCAAAACAAACTTACTATGTATGGCCCAAACAATTTAACACAGAATAAATTACATGTTGTAGGTCAATAAGCCAACTACGAGTTCAACAAGGGGCCACGTTGTAACGCGCCAATTTTCAGTAGTTGGAGTTTGAGAAAATCCCGTGTGTAACATACGCCTACATGATGTGTTTTCTCTCGTTTTGTTTCAAATTTGGACAAACTCTCTTTGGACGACCACCGCCCTTTTATTATATACCATCTAATGTTTTCCACGGTGACACGGGTGCCAAAAGTATGTGTCTTTTCTTTTTTGTATGAAAATACATTGTTTCTCCACATTGTTTGTTACAGTAGTGCTACAAAACTGAAACACAAAATCGATTTTTTTCCCGAGATAGCAGGATGTGGGCTATTGTGGAAAATGTCAACATTGGTTTGCATAGGATTCTATAATAAAAGTATGTAATCATATCTAGTAAGCTTATTCGCTGAAAACGTCATATTGGCATGGAGATATTAGTCCATTCACTGATTGATTCCATTCATTGTCATATGCTTCATAGTCGGTATAGATGCACCCACGGCTACACGAACCAGTGCAATGGAAAGTAGAATCAAACTTGAAAATAGCAACGGTGTGAAGACACTTCTTCTCTCATTTTCTAGCTAACCCTAGAAGCACACTCATTTAAGTCAATAACATTTGAGTAATTATACCATTCACATACTAGAAGCAAAATCACTCTACTAGTAGAGTGGCTGTGCTAGAAGTATACCATTAATACACAAGGATGACCGATTGGCCATTAATCTCCTTCTTCAACCAGGACTTGTTGAATCTGAATAGCGTGCGCAAGCAGGAAACGAGTTTTTTGTCACATAAAATAAAATGTGAACAAACATAAAAGAATATCCCATTACACGCTTGTTAAACTGTAGTGATTTCTAAATAGTTTTATTTCACTTGAACCACAATTACTAAAATCTGATTTCCGGTGACGCGATGCTGCTTGAGATTTCACACAAAAAAACTATAAAGATTCAACAACAATCTACACCATTTGAGGGTAGCATGTTTCTATTCTACGCGCATTAAGATATGTGTGTTTGCTTCGATACCCTTGGGTATGTTGCCAGCCGCATTCCCACTGTCCCGTATACGTCCTTTTCTGTAGTCACGCACTCTCGCGACAAACCGTTTCTGTGACGTATGAATGGGTGCAAGGAAAGCGCCCTTATTGTTTTGATCTGTGGTTGTTCGTCAATGGAATAATACTGCTTTTAAAGTTGTGCCGTATCATAAATGATGAAAGACAATATAAACAAACAAGATTGTCAATTTCAATGACATCATTGCTTAAACTCATTTATGTCATTTTGACGTCAATAATTATTCGTCGCTAAAGGGCTAGACTTATCACATGAGTGTATTGCTCGAACAGGTGATATGGCGGCGTGGTAGCTGACTCTTCAACAAATCTTAGTGCGTTCCGCATAATTCATATTACCATAGTGTCGGACTGACTTCGAAGCACTAAATTTTAGCATCAACTGTTCTGTTCGTGGAATTAAGACATTCTGAACAATGCACAAAATATTCCTTCATATTTTGTACTAAACAGACGACGTTTACGTCGCACGAGTCTCAATTCGAACGCGGCGCAATACAACGACTGGGATGTTTTGATCATTACGGTGGTATCATGGTTTCTTTAACAACAAGGCGTATCACAAACATCTGATCAAGAGGGTCCGAGTCAGTACGTGCTCACAACGCGTACAACTCCCGGGCGACGAACGCGGCGATGTGATGTGAAGTCACCTTCATTTGTTCCATGACATTACCTGGTCGTTAGAAACATATATTGTAAGGAGGTTATAACATAACAAATCCGCATCAAATTTACAAGCTCACGAGTAAATAGGAAGAATTATCGTCTAAATGACCTCCGACTATAACCTCAATGTCGGGTAACCTAGATGCCACGCGGTGTCAAAGGTCAGTGTTTTACGATCTTCTTCTGACCTGTGATATATGTATGTTTAACTACATTCTGTGATTCACTACAACCTCCAGGTTATCCAATTTGATTTACGAAATGAATAATGTCATTCCATGACGTCATTATCATCAGATGTCTACAAGTCCCAGGGTCATTCACATGATGTGCCGATAAAGGAACTCTGATTTCTGTACAGTTGCATTGTGTGTATAATTGCCCCTTCTGTTTACTACTATCAGTCAGCACATTGTTAGATTCCACGCGATTCATTCGTTTTGGTTACTCTAATTTTGCAACCCCAACAATTGAAATATATTTAAGATAAGAATTGATAGAAAAACTGAACAAATTTCTATTTTTTTTATTCGCTTAGTTTTGAACTAGATCTCAAGTACGGTTTCAGGGTAATGTCGACGTAACAGTTTTTGGGTAAAAATTTTCTGTACAGTTTTTAAAATCAATTTAAACCCTGTGTGTGATGGCCAACCCCTCATTCTTCTATATATCAACAGGTAAAATAACCTATGTTTTAATTATATCAGAACACAATGCATTAAAACATGATTTATTTTACGCTCTCGGTTAACTTTATTACTTTCTCTTGACCTACTTTTTCTGTTGAGACCACGGTCTTTTTTAGTACCGGCGCATGTACGCATGTATTTGACACAGAGCCACCAACGGCGGAATGTTTGAAGTTGGTGTTGCATTCAATGGGGGCGCTATAACGTTTGGAAGCTGAACAGTATTTTACAGCAGCTCGATTGGCGTTGAAATGTTGTTCTGTCAGCACGATATGTCATTGACAGACGATGGGCGTGAGATGCATACGTGAGGGAGCCTGTTTGAATGGCTACTGACCTATCAATGATGATCTGGTCGTTCCTGATTGAACATAAGGTTGGTATGGTGGCTCCAACCATCGTCCTTCAACCGTTGAAGGACGGTGGTTGAACTTCCTTTCTTTATTTCCAGTGCTGTGCACGTCATTGCACGTGACACAGGAATGTGGACAAAACGCGGTATTGTTGACGTACTATATAACACATATTCACAATATTCTGATCCGTGTTACCAATCCCGCTGTCACGTTGATATAAAACTGTGGGCGCCAAGAGTTAAATTTGAATAAATACACCTAGTCATTCTGAACATCAAGTAGCACCCATGATGTGAATGAAGCATGCGTATTTCTCAAATTGAAGCGTAAATAAAAGGGGTGTTTTTTGAGAGTTTAAGAATATTTTTTTTTTATTACATTTCGATAAAACAGTAGGATCTGTTCTGTACTACAAGGACGAGTTAATAAAAACGCTATTACGCATGTGCACGGATTTACCGATACGTACAGCGCACTAGCATTTCCAATATTTCGTCGAGTACTGCTATGTTTTTATCAACAATAATACTTTCGTGAATACTGTGTATTATTACATATGTACTGCAGTTTATTTTGATTCGTCCATGAAATCAAAATCGGTATTTCCACAACCCATATGCAAATGAGGTCTGAGACGGAGCAAACAAAGTAGTCCCTTCAGGAGTACAGTTTTTCGAAATAAACAATATTTAGAAGTATGATATTTTCCCCTTGGGGTACATGAATATACTTGCCGAGTGAAATGAAATTTGAACAACAGTAATGGTACTTTTAGGCAGTCACTTATTTTGGCCCAAACTAATTTGCATATCACCCATGCAATAATGTTTTCGGTATTTTCACGGTCGATATGCAAATGAACATGGTATTTTCATTGGCTACCGAACTATTTTTATTTTGTAAACACATTTTCGTCTGCTATTTTTATCCAGTTCAAATCGTTCAACAACATTTTTGGCATGTCAGGTGTACATCACATGGAATACTACGATTGGGAGAACTTAATGTATGTTGACCACCTGGAAATTGAGTTTTATAAACCTTGAACGGCTCTCAGAAGATCCACCAGCAGTAAAATCAGCGATTACTATGCAGCCGCAACCATCAGCATCGAGATACCAGGTTTCTGCTGGCGACGTTGCGGCGTTACTCAGTTCCAAATAAAAATTACCAACGCCAAAAGAGCAACATTTTAACCGGTAATCAAGACTCAGTCAATCCACGACCAGCAAGCAACATCACACACGAAGTTGTAGCGTGCGGCTCAGCGACAACCGCTGTCGACGAAAGTCATCCCGTCAGTGGTTGCACGGCATGTTTGCGGAACTTTTAACTTCAACATAAACTGTGTATCATAGTCGTCCAGTTCAAGTTCTGGTTCTGTCGTGTTCCCAACTAAACGTCAACGAGTTATTTATTCGGACAGTGACTCAGATTAGACGTCTGATTATTTTAATTTCAAACAAACAGTGACACGCGTTCTCCGGGCGCGTTCTACACTGACACGCGCTGCTAGGGCGTAACACTTATATTGGAACATATTAATGGGCAATGGGGTTCCCCGACCTAAATTCCATCCCGGTTTGCACGTTCTTTCTTTAATACGAAATAATCAAGTATGGAACATATGTAATAATAACAGAACCCCACACCCCACATCGAGATGCGGTGTATTCTGCTGTAAGTACGGCCGCAGGATACACCGCATCACTCGTGAAAATAACTTCCATACGCAACGAAAGCCACGGGGAGGGTGTGGGGTTCTGTCATAGTATTTTACTGCATTTATATAATTAAGATGTAATTTTAAACAAAACGATTTAAACATGCTCAAAAGTACTAATAAATATGTATACATATGTTTTAAGCAAAACTGTACCTGATGTACCTGTACAATATGGAATTGTTGATAAAATAGTTGTTACAATGCACAAACGAGCACTGAAATACTGAAATTGAATTCGATAGAATATAATACCACTTATCGATTTTAAACGGCACAGTCTCCCAGAAGCACCGATATGTACGACATTTAAAAATAAACCACGCGTTACACTTTGCTACTGGGGGGCTATCGGAGATACTCACTGTCCACCGTTAGCACTCTGTATGAGTGATAGCACAGCTTGTACGCACAGTTTTCTCCTTCGCTTCAAGATAAGTAGTTTGGTTGACGTCGGACCAATGAAAACTGGTCTTTATATCTAAGGTATGAACTGACAAATAGACAATGGCCGTGGGTTGCAAAGAATGACTTATATATACTAGCTTATGTATACATGAGTAATCGGGATATCAGAAAGTATGATGAAATAAAGACGAATCTAGAACAATCATGCGCATGCGTAATTGGAGTATGCGCGTGTCTTTAGTATTGCAAACGTTGATTTCAACATGGCATTTACTAGTTGGTTTCTCGAACATTCTGAAGCTATTGTCCGTAAACGTATAAAGTGCTGACGGTAATGTCTTTACTTCACGATATCTTCGTTGGTAGGCTGGCGTATAAGAGACCAGCCTTTACAACAACAATTAATTGGCTTGACGAAGAATAGCTAGCCATCAAACGACCGCGCCACCACTCACACGAGAGTGCTAGCGGTGGGTAGCTTGGATTTCTGATAGCCCCCACTTAGACAGAATTTGGTGCGATGATAATATTTAAATATTCTCGTATCGATTTTGCGTTTGTAGGGGGAAATTAGTATACGTCAACTGACCCTGAAACTACGATTAAGAGAAAAAAGGCCAATACGTCCAAAAATATCATAATCGTGGGTCTGAAGTTTTATTTTTTACTTTAATTATTGTCATTAAAAATAGTGGTGTGCGGCATATTTGATTTATAAATGGTGGCAAACCTGCGTATATATCAGAAATACTAGTGTTTTTAACTATAAAACAATGAATGCACAACAACTTTATGTGACAAACATACTTGCATGCCTGTGTTCATTTCATTGTTGTTTTTACACGGCAGAACACACATCTTGACCCCAAATGGGTTGCTTTTACAAATCCCAAAAGACTATTATAGAAATCTGGTCAGAACGTGTAAAGCGTGAATCACAGCATGTTAACCCTCTAATATGCAATGACGTTATAAATCATGTTTTGGTGTGGATCACGTGATTACCATGCAGCTTCCGTCATCAGCGGATGTGGACTCCAAAACCATACCATCCCGACCAACTACTATGCTAACATTGTTATCAATGCAGTACCATGCTGTATTGTATTGCATCATGAATCGTGTAATATAATCTTACTGCAAACACTATGGTGAAGCTAAACTGAAGGATACATCGTCTAAGAGTCAAACTGAAGAGTTGCATAAACAAACATGAATCGTCAGGATATCAAATTGTATGATGAAACTAGGACGAAATCTTGAACAATTATGCGCATGCGTAAATTGAGTAAGCGTGTGTTCTCAGTATTGCATCACGCACTTGTTCAACTTGCCTGTTCTCGGCCCTTCTCCAGCTAAGAAGTTTAACATTGCCAGCTATATATGGCGAAGTGATGCGGAGGATGTACATCGCCACGATGAAGTCAATAAAATATTTGTTTTTTTTTTGTTGTGTAGTTTTTGGTCGCAAAATGTTAGTTGGGGATTTCAATAATACTAGCGGCGAAGATGGGTCGTAACAATTTAAATTCAATTTCTTCTCATAGTTTTAAACAACTTATTAAAGTGCCAACCCGTATTACTTGTCACTCATCAACAATTATCTATTACATTTTCAATTTCCATGATTATTTTATTCACTGTGGCGCCATCATGGCTGACGTCGCAGACCACTTACCAATTTTTGCTTTCATTGAAAACACAGATATATTCTAAAACAAAATATTATACTAGAAACTTTTTCAATTATGATGTTTTCCACTAGTAACTCTGTGTTATTGGTTACCACATTACTCTAGATTTAACCGATGCCAACGCCAACGAGGCATTTGATAGTTTTATTAAAACGTATAGTCGTATTTATGACGATGTGGCACTTGTGGTCAAAGTTGTCATGAAACCAAACAAACCAAAGAAACCATGAATTACCCGTGGCATCATGAAATGTATTAATCATAAACACAAACTTTTTTATCAACTTGTCAATAGCAATTCTGTAATAACAAATTCGTTACAATAATTGTAAAAATAACTTGACATCTCTACATCGGAAATCAAAAAAAGAAACATTATTCAAATGCAGTTGCAAAATTCAAAAACAATTCTTCAAAATTATGGAAAGCTATTAATGAAATAACGGGAAGGGGGTAACTATCAAACTCCATAAACCCTGAAAATAGATAGCTCATATGGCCTCACTGAACATGTTACAGACCCTGGTAAAATAGCAGAATCATTTTAATTAATAAATTCTTCTCGGGTGAATGTGAAATTATTGCTAACAAAATAACCGATTCAGTAAATCCAACAACATATCTCTTACAATCTGTTACTAACTCCTTCATCCTTCACACTGTCCTGGAGCACGATATTGAAATTAAACGATCTCCATTGGATCCATATAAACCATGTGGCCATGACAACTTTTCTTTTCGTTAGCCATTTATATCAGGAAACCACTATAATGCTATATCATTAATTTATCACTTACTTTTGACATTTTCCCCCAACCAACTACAAATTGCTAAGGTCACCCAATTCACAAAAAAGTTTCACCATTTATTCTTGGTAACTATAGGCCGATTTCGGTTTTACCCATCATCAGTAAAATAATTGAGAAAATTTCAAACAAACACCTTCTCACCGTTCTTGATAAATATAATATTAATAAAAACCATTATGGATTTCGAGAAAAGTACTGTACAAAACGTGCTCTCATTGATGTAATTCATGATTTAATAAATTATATTGATAGTGGTAAGTTTGTTCTTGGAGTTTTTTTGGACTTTTGCAAGGCATTCGATACCATTGATCGTAACATCCTCTTATAAAAATTGCAACAATATGGCATACGTGGAGTTCAACTAATCTGGTTCCAAAATTATCTTTCAAAACTTAAGCAGTATGAACAAACTAATTCTTTGTCCCCCCCCCCTATTAATTACGGTATTCCCCAGGATTCTATACTGGGTCCTCTACTCTTCCTTACATATACAGTGGCGGGACCCCCCCCCCCGAAAAATGTATTCAATTTGTTTTTGTATAATAATGGCGATTTTAAAGTTTGGACCCCCCTCCCCATAAAAAAATCCTGTATCTGCCCCTGATATATATCAATGATCGCCCGACTTCTTCTTCGTTTTCCAACTTAATAATTGAGAATCATATTACCTTGAAATGGCACATTAAGTATGTACTGAATAATATTTCCCCCTTAAGGTAGCGGGATAGTTTTTTGGCATGAAAAATGTAAACACCTATAATCGGAGTAAATTTTACAAGAACCCATACAATCTATATATGTTTGGAAAGCTCTTGACTTGTACTTTTCTATTATTAATATTTTGTGAACATTGTGTTTGTTTTAGCGTCACGTGATTCTGAAAATCGGCGCGGCTGATAATTAACTAACGTGAATACATTTTTAAATGTCAGCTCTACGGTCATGCATGCGGCCAAAAACCATACACTGTTTTGAAGCAAGGGTCATGAAGTTTAAATCCGTATTTCTATTTTTTAAATTAAGTTGTTTTTTTCTCTCCGAAAATGGAAAATTTCAAGCACGTTTTTTGGTGTTGTTAGTTAGTGCAGTTAGTGTATACCGGTGGTTTGCGCGAGGTTTGTGAAAATACGCGATAGAATTTCGCAAAAATGTAAATACGGATACGAAGCCAACATATTCGAGAAATCGAACACCGAGAAATCGGCACTTTTATGATTTTAAACTTCAATCAAGGTTAACTCTCGTTTTACTAGCAACAATTATATAGGTTGGTAGTAAATAAATTACCTTGAAGGTTGTTTTCAGAAAAAATCATGATTCGACATTTATGTCTGTGAAAAAACTGTATTTTTACCGTTTTCTTTCACGCTATGGAGTTTTGACACGGTCTGTGCTGATAACAAACGGTGACGTCATTCATTACAGCTGGGATTATGCAAAGTGGGCGGTTATGTTTGCAGGTAGCAAACAACACAAATACTACACTGGGCAGTAGAAGTGTTTGTCAACATAGCGTATTTATGTCTGGGCCGTTTTATTTGCAAACTTATTTTCTTGAGTATTCCACAAGTTTCAAAGTCTTTTAGAGACACAAGAACACTTTCCGACAATAATTATCAGACTCCCGCGAGCAAACTTGCGCAGAATACGGTAGAATAAGAAAATGGAATGACGGCTGTGGGGTAAGTTTTTTTATGTGTGGAATTGGAAGAAATGCAGAGTAAATTTTCAACACGAAAATATTGTAAATCATCATCCGACGAGACCGTTTTTGTTGGACTTGTTATTTTCGGGAGGGACCTTTTGTAGTGTTCGTGCAAGTTTAGTTTTCATTTTACCTGAATAAGCCTAAAGCGATTTTCAGACAAATTCGAAGGGAACGCTGCCCCTCCTCACCAAAGTGTTCGTCTTACCATGGATGTTCTTAGTACATCCATGGTCTTACAGCACATTTACATGCACTTTTTTTGCAGGTGCGTCGGACTTTGGTTTGATTTTGGTTTAAGATAGTAACAACCACCATCAGCTAAATTCAAGTCCATTATGTTCGCAAATAATTGTGCTGCATCAAATTTTAAACTTGCCACTCGGCTTTATCGTGAAGTTTCTGGCGATCTCGGCAAAGGAAGCTACCGTAGTGTGGCTCCCCAACAGCAAGTACATTGCGGATAACTTTTTTTCCTCATGATGATAACAGTGATCAATCACTGTCAACAGACTGTAATATTTGTTTCAATTGACTACTCTTTCAACGTAATTCGACCAATGAAAATGCAGTGTTCTAAAATATTGACAGACACTAAACAACTCCACGTGGTTTCTTGTTATGGCTATGACGGGGCTTCAAAGTGTCTTTTTGTCGTCTTTTTGTTGCTTTAACCGGACTTTTCTGGTCTGTTTATAATTCACACTTCCGCATTGAATACGTCGTACTATCTTGGGAAACATCCTTTGGTTTGATTGCGAAACTTCCGGATTGACTACCCAAATTTGCCCTTTTTTACAATTCGCCAATACTTATATGTGTGACAATATTCGTGGTCAGTGATTTATTTCCTGATTTCAGTATTTCCTGATATTGTGCCTGAGGGTATTAAGTAGTCAGTAAACTGAAATCTAGACGTCATGGTCATACACCGTATATGTGCGGATATTATAAGATACTAGGATTCGGGACGCGGTGTTCCTAGTAAACTCAGGCTGAAGAATTTCAATATGGCAATCAACGTCTATCACCGTTTTACCGGGAAAACAATGAAACAACTTAAGTTCATACAAAACGAATCTATGCTACAACATGAAATGTGTCATGTGAGAGTATCATTTCCTGGACACTACTAATATAGCGTGCGATTCCCACAATGCATTCTGCCGAGCACTGACTCAGCGACTCCAATGAAAATGAAACATACAGAAAGCGGACACCATTTCTCCGGTTGGTAAAACAACATCGTTGATCGTAAGTGGCTCAGTCCCCCAAAAGCACAGAATATGTACGACATTTAAAAATAAACCACACGTTACACTGTGCAAGTGGGGGGCTATCGGAGATACTCACTGTCCACCGTTAGCACTCTGTATGAGTGACAGCACAGCTTGTACGGACAGTTTTCTCCCTTTCAAGCCAAGTAGTTTGGTTGACGTCGGACCAGTGAAAACTGGTCCTGATACTACGATGAGATACGAATTGACAGTGTATTGGCGTTTAATGGGTGTGCATGTCCTATATATACTAGTGTGAAGGTATGAGTCACGGTGTTGTGTAAAATAACAATACACTGAAATGAATGTTCTCGAACAGTTTAGCGCATGCGTACACTGACGTGGTCGTTGTATCATAGCAACATTTTGTGCCCGGACCACAATAGCCACCGTGGTCGTCACTGATTGCTTAATCGCTTTTCTAGAATGTTCTCCAAACAACGTGAACTTGTTTATTGACGTACAATTCGCGTTCCTGAAGGCTATCGACTCCTGTGTTGAATAGTTGGTCTTTCGGTTCAGCCTTTGCAGCATCAATTGGCTTGACGAAGTAAGGCTACCTGTTGAACGACCGCAAGTGGTGGGGAGCTAGATTTCTGATTGCCCCCCCCCCCCTGGACAGAATTTGGTGCGATGTTAATTCTGTTCGCAAATCAATTCTGTGTTTGTGGGGGGAATTCTTTCCAACGACTTCAGATCGATTTCGAGACTTTTTATGAAAATCATGGCTGTCAGGCGGTGGATAGAACTTATAGCAATGCTGACTTCAAATCGTTTCCTTCTGAAATGGGACAGTCTATAGAGTTTGTGCTATCGCCAGCAGTGAGCTGGGTCCTCTATGGTAAGAATGTCTTCGTCTAAATGATGGTTGTCTCAGCTATGTTGTCACTTGTCTGATTGAATGAGGGAGTTGTGAGTTAGGGTTGGGGTGGGAGTACAATGGAAAGTCTTTCAAATGGTTTGTATGACGTTACAAACTGAATGATCTGTAAAACTGACGTCTTCCGAGACAACCCAGCTCTCGCCATTTATACACTCACATAATATTTAATTTCATCAAAAAAATACCGAAAAAACAAAAGAAGGCTGTATGTAAGTACATCATTAATAGAGTTCTTCAGAATATCTAGTCGCGTGGGTGACCGGTAGATTATTTAAAACTAGCTTTTATGGATAAACTGATAAACAAACAGATAACAAGTGAATGTAAACGATCTGAATGCAAAATAGCATTACACAAATTGGGAAGGGGAATGACACATCATCAACTTGACTTGCCCGAACACCAACTAAACCATAACTTTTGGCTAATAGCGGTAATATATATTATAGAAAGCCCACCCTCTCTTCAGATACTGTGACTTACACCTAAAATGATTGCCCCACGTTTATTTTATCTACATTATTGACCATGATAAAAACATACACTCAGCATTTTGAGTTACATCATTATTACTTCAATTGCTGTTTCTATGGCAACCACAATCACTTCTTATTTAATAGATTGGTCATAAATTCAAGGGCAACCTCTGCTATTTTTGATTAAAAGCTGTTGAATTATAAACTTGAAATGAAAAATAATTCCTGAAATTGTTTCCATGGCAACCATATCTAAATCTTTGCCAAAATCTAATCGATCGGTCCGTATTAGGGAGTGGCCCTTCTGAAAACATCATGTAAAGCATTTCATACAGTTTTTTTAAGTTATAAATATAACACTCATTCGAGAAATTGTAGTTTCCATGGCAACCGGATCCACACATTTCTGGTTAGGATGCTTTGACAGCTCATGGTGTGGCTTCCTTGTTATAAATAATGAAAAATTTCATAAGTTGAAGTGTTTTTCTGATCTTACGATCCTTCATTGATGTAGTACGTGTTGTGAAGTGGTCAGGACTACTATTTGACTAAGTTGTACGCAGACTGAGATATATCACCGGTGGTGTTAATTAAACACCTGCACCCACATATGAGTCGTCGAGCCCCTGTGAGATAAACGTGTGCCGTATCAGTGGTGATGCTGGAATATAAACAGATTATTTCATATATCCGCATAACCTTAACCTTTCTGCATTGAAATAGTTTGCATTCGAAACAGATACTCCTCCCGTCTACCAGTGTGTAATTATTGATACAATGACGCGTGTGTAAATTATACGTGAAAGAAAATACAATGTTCACTGCTATTAAAAATTCAAATACTAAAATGAAAATAAACATTTTCTTCATTCATTTAACGTGTCGTGACGGAAAACTTAACCAGAAACGTGGGCTAGCAACTCTACAAAACACCCTGTGCACACTAACGGGGTCCATTGATGGACTAATACAAAGTAAACAATTAACATGTCCCTAAAGCAAATATATTTTGTGATAGATCATCAGCTTTTTTGAACAATATTATTTTTATGTTTGCCTGAGCATTTGTAAATATTAAAAGTATGCATGGTTACAAAATGTGGTATATATATATATATATATATATATATATATATATATATATATATATATATATATATATATATATATATATATATATATATATATATATATATATATTGTAATAGCTCGTAAAATTGATTATAAATTAAATTATCTCAAAAATGTCAATAGAATATGCACAGTAGTCTAATTCGTTGTTTGTGTGTGTTACTTTAAATTCGGTAAACTACCAGCGATAGGATGGTTCATTATATTTTCATGTTAAAGTAAATCACGTCAGCTATACGAGTATATAAAAAACAAAATAAATTAAGAATATAGTTTAACTAAACAAAGACTAAACTTGAACTTGGTTTATGCATCTTGGTTTTCAGGAATATAAATAGAAGCATGTCAATTGTCAATGTCACAATCACGCAATATAGAGAAATCGTTTTCATAAATGTTGTTTGGTGGTTGCCCCACATA
This sequence comes from Saccoglossus kowalevskii, assembly GCF_978046115.1. Lineage (NCBI taxonomy): Eukaryota > Metazoa > Hemichordata > Enteropneusta > Harrimaniidae > Saccoglossus > Saccoglossus kowalevskii. The sequence continues at coordinate 25,726,010 of NC_140643.1, read as the reverse complement.
CACACATTTACATTTATCATAGCTTGAAATTATGACACTGTGAATCTCAACTTCCAAAATACTGACAGAAAAATTACCTATTAAGTGAAATTAATGTTGCATCGAAATGCTGCAGGCATTCAGTATATGGGGAAGTGTCAACGATTGGTCTGAAATACGCCATTTCAATGATATAAGTTTATGTTTGTTTTATTATAGAGGAAGTAAAATTTAAATAAGTTGCTCTACTAGTATTGTATTTATCATATCAGTATTTTTTTAACTCCTAAACTTAATAATGCGATATCCTTTTCAAGAGCATGGCCGTGATTGGTTGAGTTTCATTGGACTCGGACTGTTTGTATTTAACATTGCGCATGATCGAATCGAACGGACACACTTCGCTAGAGACCACTTGTTGAGACACAACAGAGTGATATATCCGTCATGAAAAGCTGAAAGTCAATTGACTAACCTCAGATCATATTAAATTTTGCGATTGTGTATCACTAGCACTCTCACTGCTAAAACATCAGTTGCTGAAAATAGAACCCTTACACAGCCAATTACAAGGCACGTATTGGTATGACACAATGAAAACAAAGAATAACCACTGGTGGCGCTGTATACAGTCGAAACCTACTAGTATTTAGGCTTGTCAACTCTCTCGCCGGCATCAGTGTAAAAAGCAGAAATACTTTTTAAATTTGGTGACCAGTTTAGTATGATAAAAAGCGTGTACTACGTATAAATAACCATAATAGACAGTTTGGGGGTCAAGACCAGCTTTTTCATAATGAATGTTTTCTATTACTATAATTACGCTTTCAATTAATATTCATGAGATATGTCTACGTTATAAAACTTGTTAGTAGCATATTGCGTACGCAGTACGCATGCTTCTGGCTCTTTTTCTATATTCACAACGCATGCGTCATCAGTGAGGTCATTTGCAATTTACGTTTTATGCAGGTAACGTTCTGCACCGTCAATGATGGTGATGAACGTTGTGTCCGTTTTCGAAACCCACACATAAGCGTCGCAAATAGACATATACACAAGCTGACAAGCCACACCAACCCGGCGACTGCTGAGATTGCAAAGGATTTGTGCACACTCCCACCATGTCATACGCTGTGGTTCCCCCCGGTCTTGGTCAGTAGATGTACTTTCGTGGAAAATCTCTGCGTTGGCATTCATAGTTACAGGCAGGGCGATCTGGTTGTCCAAATGGTTTTGCGTTAAGAATGTTTTGTACATAGTTAGTGTAGAGTAGTGGTCAAATGTTCGTATTCAAGTTGTCTGGAAGCTAAAAATAGACAGTATTCTTGAGAAGGTCACGTGATAGATCTTCTGAGGGTGCATGTTGGGTGTTTTGAAGGGTAAACGTTTCTCGGCACCCAAAACGTACACACACCATGTAAATTTACTTGTGATGCATGCTCTATGAATATCACACAGACAATAATTACTGAATCCCTATCCCTGTAATGTATTTCCTAAGCCAACACCCCCCCCCATCATATTGGCACATGGTATCCGGGTAGTATTGCCCGTCTTCTTTGTAAAACACTATGTTTGGGAATACCCTGCGTTTTCATTCAGTTTCGTTTAACCCCAATCATATACGCTACAAAAACAGAATTAACCAACGTATTGGTGTGATAATCTATACACAGTCCTTCTATCACTATAGTACTCTTTATGTGCATCGCAGATATACTCACCAAGCATAATATCGTAGGTCAAAATTCAAATAATTCACCGCGAACGAGGTCAATGATACCGAGCTATGTACGCGAGTCGAAATCGAAAATTGGCTTAGAATCTGAAACGCAGTATGTACTGGGACACTATCTTTTGAGTTATAATTCCGTTGGTGAAGCCAAAAATGGAATTTCCTGTCGGTCGTCAATATTGACTCTTGTGACGTACGGTGACCTTTGGATTATTGCCAACGCAAAACGGAACATGTCTTACAGTATGACGATAGTACAAGCGTATGTCACGACTCGTATCACTGTCTGTGTGCACAGTACAATATGCGTATTTTTCATTCACCGGGGAGACGCCGAGTGTACCGAATTTACCGCCGCGTGACCAGGCTACAATTATCTCGAATTATATATTCACCCTCGGACTAGCGGGTTTAGTGAGGCTAATTTTTGTTTGACAATTTTAACAAACATGAAAGTTACAACACAATGTTGAATGAAAATTAGAAAGTTCATTACGTAGAACCAGCCCTTCTCTCCCCTCCCCTCCCCCTCCTCAAGGCTAATGCATGATAGTTTAAATCATAAAATCATGTTGTGCGACCTAGTTTTTGGACACTGTTAAATATGTAACTATGGGAACGATTTGCTAACTAACGATAACACAACGCCCAAATAGTGATGATTCATCCCTTCCATATCGGTAATGGAAACATTTAGACGATGTGATGCGCATGCGCAACTCAGTGCTACGTATCATTTCGCGAGTGGGTGCTCAGTTAGCCTGTATATGAATGAAAGCGGCCTGATGCAAAACTCGTGATGTCATAGCTTAAAATAGAAAATGTGTCAGAACCACGTGGAAGTTGAGGTAATTACCCGCCCAAATGTTTACTGACGTACAGAGCCAGTATAAAAGAATACCTCAACGACATCGCAACGTTTCTTTCACAGTAGTGGGTCGTGACAGTGAGATCAGCGCTGCTAGCACGACACAGTGCCGGTGACTCGGGCATATTTACATCAGCCGCCAAGGACTTTTGTTTACACACTCGCTTAGGAGATCACTGGTGATTTTAAGCAATATAGGATGCTGTTACTTGCATGTATATCATGTATGTGTTGCCCCCACTTGGACAAAATGGATGCGACGAGTACAAGGCCTCGCGTCAGTTTTGTCCATGCGGGGGAGTTCTTTAGCAACGTTGGACTGTTAAGTGAATAACACGAAGCCTTTTGCGAGGGAGCGGATGAAGATTTCTAGTACAAGCTTGACGTTTCTGCAAAATTATTTGAATTTCCAGTCCTGAATCGGACGGCGAATAGGACGGGTATGACGACTTTTTCATCAGGTTTATGGGAAATCCCAAAAAATGCACGATTTATGGACACCCACATGAATCGCTAGCATGCGACAATCAACAATCAATCAATTTCGAAAACATGCAATATATATTGTTATTTTGTTAATGAGCGGATATTTAATGTAGTCGATGAGATGATGATGCAAATTGGCAACTAGTTTCATCATGGATAAAAATAGCATTGGGTGGCATTGAGGCCGTCCATCCTTTCATAAAAAGAGCAGTGGCTGTTACTTGTGTGGCCACTATTCCAGCCCTCCAGTGTGTTCCAGCCCTCTAAAGTCAGATAACTTAGCGGGTTGATTTAATTCCTCATTTTACTCTTTTATCGTAGTATAAATCAGAATCGGTCTTTCTATTTTCATTTTGGTACTTTTGTTTCCTGTTTCTGACTGGATTCTTTTCTTTTCAATAGCGCCGTGTCGTGATGACGTCCTGGGTGCGGCTCTTCACCAAACAGGGGAAGATGATGGTATTCATTAGCAACTGCCAGTACAATGGAATTTCTTTTTATAAACTGGGATTTCCCCCTTACGTTTATCACGTGACGTGACGTCAATATGGATTGCGAATACACGCATGTGCGAGCACAGTGGCTTAGGGGTTGATCAATATCAATTCCGGGAGAGGATCAGTGGCGGATCTAGGGTGGTTCTTGGTGTTCTGACCCCCCTTGAAAAATGTATTCAATTTGTTTTTGCATAATATAGAAAAACTTAGTCTTGCGATTTCAAAGTTTGGACCCCCCGCCATAAAATTCCTGTATCCGCCCCTGGGGATTAAAAACAAATTTAATTTCGGGGTTGTGTTGCTGTAGTATTATATTGCTTGTTCTTTCAAATTTGTCCGAGTTTTTTTTACCACCATTTTTTTCATTTTTTTTTTTGATGATTTCACTGTATTTTTCATTTCAACTGTTTGTAATATTTGGGTATGCAGATTTTTTCATGAGTTCTTCCTGCGATTTGTTTTTTCAATTCTGCGATCGTCCCTCCTTCTCCATAGGTTATAATGGTTTACCCCTAATCAAAACTATTCCGTTGTAAATAGTGTGACCCCCCCCCCTCATATCACGACGAAACATATACGGGTACATACTTGAACGCAGGTGAGGTGAATAGAAGACTCAAATAATTTTCATTTTAAGTCGGTGTGTATTCTTCAAATTTTGGTGTGGGTACATTTACCACCATATCGAAATAATGAATATGAACACAACGACCTGAATGTATGTGAAAATAGTCTGCCACCCCTTTATTTCAAATGGGCTAACCTTTAATCTGCTTACAGTGACAAATTAGTTTACGACAGGGATTCCTCTTCTTACTAGTATTTGAGGAGCACAACGCTACAGACTTGAAGAATCTTTTTTACCAAGAATCCAACCTCGAATTAGTTAATCGCTCGGGGTAGAGTGTGACACCATGGTTGTGGTCAGCGATCACGTGTTATTAATGTATGTATGTTTTACTTTACTCGTAATTTGTATGTCAACGAGTAAAAATAACTTATCACCGATAGGTGGCGCTGTTATACCAGCTTATAATGATGTTTGGATGGAAGATGAACTGATTTTGTATAGTGATATTTATTCTGTCACGTCAAAACAAACACGCAATAATTTGATATAACAAGCATTTCCAGCTACCGCACAAAAAACGACATGAAATAAATGCGAATAAGTGCAGCAATAAATAAACAAATAATGTATCACCCACTTATTGTTACTAGAGGATAGTCGTCACTTTATTTGGACTATGAACAAATAATTACACAAATTGTAGGTGTGTGAAAGCTGAAAAATCATATATTGTCGCTTGGTATAAAATATAGAAATACTCAAAAATATGCTTTAACGCTACTTAAATAGGTATTATGTTACACATCAACATGTTTTATTTATGTTCTATCAGGTGGAAAAGACTTGTTTTTAAAATGTTTAAAAGTTATCGATGTATAAGTAGTTCTAACCCTTTCCCTGCGCATAGTGAACAACTATACGAATAACGAAAGTACGCTTCAAATCAAATAATATTCTATTGATGACCATGAAACTAAAAGGAAACCCGCCAAACCCAGGGATTGCACCAAGGAATCATGAGACACAATTGTTTATCATGTTGTGTTAATCTATTTTTTGTTATCTATTGTAATTTTAACCCAGAAAGCAAATTTGTTGTGAAATTGGACTTAAATGGAGATGCCCCTTTAACATACCGCTAATACAAATTCAAAACATAGCACACATATGGATGCATTGCCCACTGATGGGGCAATTAATTTCATATCTTTTATTTAACAATTGTATTAACACGATATATTTCTTTCAAAGTTCATAAATCTCTATTGACATCGCACAAAATAAAAGATAAGCGCCATCAATTGTGTTATAAATTTTCCAACCAGAATTCATGGAATAGGTGTTTTCACGGGTCTTAGTACAAAATTCATATAGGAAAGTCCAAGAACACGAAACAAATAACTGACAAAAAAATCGACAAAGAAATCCACAAGAACAAAGCAACTAACAAGTACACTAACTTGTAACAGTGTTATTGTATTTACCCACAAGGTCAAATCTGCAAAAAAATAAAAACAAAATTTTTGAATGTTAGTGCTATTCGCTTTCCACAAAATCCCTGGTTTAATAGTTTGAACAAAAAAGACACTGTCTTCATATGTACTACATGCTTGTGCAAAGCGAGTTAGTTTGGAAATGTATACCCATTAAATAAATTTCTTCTGTCATTTAGAGATTCTGTAGTTTCTTTAATCTCAAGTTCAACTGGATATATCATTGGAATATAATCACTAAATGTAAAATTATTTTGAAGTAATGTATTTTTTTTTTAATATTATATGAATAAAAAAAATATAAAAGAAAAAAAATCACTAAATGTAAGACTATTTATTGAATAGACTTCGGTCTTCAGGCTACATTTACTTATGTTATGCCCTGGCATTGACGTTCCAATTTTACAGTAGCAACCTAAACAGTTTCGCTATGTTTTGTGAGAACTCATTACAGATGTTACATTTATATCAAGCGTGGCGAACACCACACTCACCAGGTCATATTCAAATGTGATTTCAGCCTGTGTCTTACCCCCGTTCTTCTCAGTACCTAAATTACGTGTATATGTTTTGTGGTGAATCAATATACCACGTTAACACAACTTTCCCTCCCTCTCAATTGTATGTAAAATACCTTATTTCATCTGTAGTGACACATTTTGTGTTGTATCAACAACCTGCTTGGTAACACAACTCCCACTTCTTACTTCTGGACCTGTAATATTATATTTTACTGACGGAGTTAAGAAACGGATCAAATTATTTAAAACGCTTTTCCAGTTGTCTGGATATTTCGTTTTCCATTTTTTTCCAGTTGACCACTATGTTACATGTCTTTGGCTGCATGTACGATTTCGAAAACAACATCCAAAATTCAAATTAGCTTGCACTTCCTTACATTCAACATTCTCACTTCGACTACAAGTTCGAAATTTACTTCTGTTTACAAGTATTCATTTTTGTTCATAACTTACATTTAGTTGTAACGCGCACATAAAATGCTCACTCAAAGGCTTTGAACATTCACCAAGGCTATAATTCTATCGCCAGAATAGTATAGGTCGGTGATCGGTAATATATCATGTATAAGGTACCCTTTTGTTGAACGGAAGACAATGGCTGTTACATGTCAGCACGTCCTACAATTTGGTAGGTGTGTACCCAGTATGTGCTGAACCGTACATACTGTGTCAATGTCCTGTATATGAGATACGTATGTAGAAAGTCTGAACACCGTCTCCGTCTATAAGGGACAATACCTTACTGTGAACGTGCAATGAATCTCACGTTCATTCTCAGCACTAATGTCGTCAGCGTGGATCCCAATTCGCTGGTAACACCAGATCGCGACTATGGCCGCCTCGGCACAATCGTAGTGTCAACGATACTTGTAGCCATTATGGCTGTCACTTTGTTTATGAATTCGCTGATAATCCTCGCGTTTTGTACATCCAGACACGTCCGTAAGATAAACAACTACTTCTTTTTCAGCCTGGCACTCACCGATATACTTATGGCTGTGCTGGTCATGCCATGGATGGCCACGGAACAGTTATTGGGTACGTGGATGTTCGGTAAAGAGCTGTGCTTAGTTTGGTTATGTGCTGACTATTTTCTTTCATCGGCATCTGTGTTCAATATGACATTCATTTGTATCGACAGATATCTGAATATCGTTCACCCTTTGTCTTATCCAGCTAGCAGGACACCGAAACGGATTATTGCCATGATTGTAGCGGCGTGGGTTCTAGGATTGCTCGCCGAGTTACCAGCCACGCTTTTATGGGAACCGATCGGACAAAAGAGTGTGATCAACTACACGCATACATGTGACGTTGAATGGGTTGCCAATGTTTACTACACCGTTCTCAGTACGGTCCTGACTGTTTTCGTGCCGTTTATCGTCATGACGGTGCTGTACTCCCGATTGTATTGCGCCATAAGACGGAGTTTACGCTGGATTAGAAAACACTCTTTCGCCGGGTTCGAAAGCAGCGAATCGATAAATCAGTACACACAGGTTAATCACCACAATGGCGATGGCATACCGCTCGAATGTGCCGACTCATTGCACAGCCACCACAGCACTAGCGGGTGGTCACTAGCGAGGTTATTACTACAGAATCCCGACAGTCACACAAAACGAAGGGGTAACAAGAAACATCGTGTTTTAAAAGATAAAAAAACTGCCAAAACTCTTGGGATTTTATTAGGATTTTTTGCGTTCTCGTGGCTTCCCTGGCAAGTAGTGAGTATCACAGACGCGGCGTGTGGGTATTACTGTGTCCCTACACTTTTGTATGACATTTGCCTCTGGTTACAATATTCCAACTCTATGATTAACCCATTCCTGTATATATTTAGAGACGACAGCTTTCGCATTGCTGTTTATGGAATTTTGACAAAATGTTCTTTCACCAGTGGCAGGTAGCACCCGTTATGAACGAGTTAAACTGGTGAGTCCCTTTTGCACCTCCACCCCTAACCCTAACTGTAATCCAACCCCTACCCCCCAGCGCTCTCCAATTCAATTGTAAATGCTCCTCCTAAGGACACCTATAGATATCTAGAGGGGGACATGTACAATTTAATTAGAGGGCTGGAGTGAAGGTTAGAGTTAGGGTTAGAAGTAGGGTGCAAAAGGAATCCTTTTCGGAACGAGTTAGTGTATCGGTTTGGAATACGTGCACTATACATTATTTCATATGTACTGGAGAACAAACTGTCATTTGCCGTGGAATAACATTGGTATTGTCTACAACTGACATGCAAATGAGATAAAATAGTAACTTATAAAGTTGGGTTTTCTTTCTATTTGTTGCATAGCGTGAACTGCCGGGGTACCATAGAGAGAGCACTCAAGAACGCGAACAAAGTAATAAAAAAATACTATTGTCGAGAAAAATAGACGCGCAGTCAAGCATAAAAAACAAGACAAAAACGTGATGAATTGAGGGTATTTTAAAATGGCTGCTTCCAAGTAAAGTTTAGCACGAGTGTCGGGTGAGTAACTATTTCTAATGTTTATGTTTTACAAATCGGAGTATGCAAGTAAATATCATTACTAAAGTACACTGCACTGTGTCTATGTCTCCAAATAGTAATATCAAAAACGGTTGGGATTCTAGTTTCGATGTTCAGAATCTTGATTCACTGCACGGCTTTTGTACTATGTACATTGTGAGTTACATATATTTGTGTGTTGTAATATGTTATATTAGTACATTTAATCGAAATTGTCTATTTTGTTTGTGTGTTTTTTTTAATTACTGTACTTTACTTTTTATAAATATAACAATGTACAATACAATGTAAAAAATGAATCGATTAAATATGAATAATATTACATATAAATATGTGTGAACAAAAAGCAAACTTGAACTATTCGTTCCTGTCATGACCTTGTTCTTTATCTATTGCAGCTATGAATATACATGTATTAAATACATAAATACAGTTACTGAAGTTGTAGATGTACCAGCTTACGTGATATTTCGGAATATCATGATCACGATTGTTTTATTTTGGCAAGGAAATAAACCGTAAAATAAATGTCTGGTTCCACTCCATATATGACGTTAAGTCTACTGATGATACAGTGTTCTGCACTTCATTAATATGCATAATAGTAACTAGTAATTCATGTTCGGATTATGAGTTATGGTGGCGAACAGCATGGCAGAAACAATTGGAAATTCTGATTTAGATGAGCTCTCTAAAGGAGTACGCCAATATGACAAAATAAATGAAAGCCGGACCAGTGTTTTAATTTGTGTGGTTATTTTTATCCCACACCGTGCCTTAAAACTGCAGTCAGGTTATTCCATTCCTGTCTATCCTTAGCCGCCATTTCTGCACTACTCCAGGTTAGGTTCGCTTGGGCAAGTTCTGTGGTAAAGATTCATCAAAACAATAAATTTATAGCTGAATACTGTTTAATAGTTATTATTGAACACACCGTGTTCTGTATCAAATATAACTATAAATATAATTACATATTTGAGGAACTAGAGAATATTATATGCAAATTTGGTGACATTGATATAATTCACTACATATTTGTGTAGGTATGTATCTTATTCACTTTTTCCGATAAACAATTTATTTGATTAAAACTATATACAGATTTATTATTATTATTGTTGTATAGAGACTGAAAATACAAAATGAAATGTATTGATTTATTAATTTTTGTACAATACTCCGAATAGCTTTTGTTTGAGAAATACATGTACTAATTAAAATGAAACAAATTGTTACTTCAATATTGTGCTACATACGTCATTTTTATCAATACCAATGTAAAGTTTCAGTTTACTTACTGTCATTTACAACTTGAGCCTAAATGTGATGAATATATTCAAATTTCAATCCATTTTTTTGCCATACGTGTTGTATGGAAATGTATCGCCATGCAAACTTTGGTGTTGTCTCAATCTTACCTGAGAACTACATATTTCATTTTCATGTTTATGTCCAGCGTGCTTCTCTTGATGAGCTTTCATCGTAGCACACGACTAGGGCTGAAATCCACACAGTCTACATTCAGGCAACGCCTTTTATTTGTTTGTGAGTTTCACATTATGTTCCGCAATTTTTGTTTCTGAAACTTCCTCATTGCACATGTAGCAATGGAGTATATATACATGCGTGTTGCTATGGGTATGCCGTCCCAAACACGTTTTCGTCTTGTACAACTGAATCTGATACAACTTTCAAATTTACAATTGAAAGTACTTCTTTCTGAATTTACCTCCGTGTTCCCATAGTGTATGTAGTGATGACAGATGTTATGTCCTGTAGTAGACTTATTTATTTATTTATTTATTTATTTATTTATTTATTTATTTATTTATTTATTTATTTATTTTGAAAATTTCGAAATATAATAAATATTACATGTTACACCAGAAAATGGAAAATCATACATACCATGAATCTGAACATCGAAACTAGAATCGCAAAAGTTGTTTTATTACTGCTCTGTGTCTTAAAGAATTTTCTACAAAATACATGTTAGAAATAATACGGGGTATTTTGTTATTGGTATATACTTGCATATTTTGATTTGTAAAATATAAAGGTAGAAGAAATAGCTACTTACCTTGGAAGCATCCATTAACCAATCATTGGACAGAATCACTGCGCTCTCATACAAATGCAGTAAGGTTAAATCTTTAATATTATTTGAGATATGATCATAGCGCGCCGTAATGGGCCTTTAACATTGCGATCATCTGGTATTTGGAGTTCAAAAGAGAAGCTTGGGGACAATATCCCAAGTTCCTTCCAAACAATGAGCACACTTGGACATTTGATGATTGCAAACTTATGCAAAACCGTCAAGTAAGAAGTTACGCTGAAATTGTTGTTTGTAATTTGAGTATCTGCACCATTGTCAAGCTTGTAACCAATTGCAAGGCAAATAGGACGTAATTGACCAACCTGATTTCTCGTAACCGGTCTCAGTACGTGGTTTTCGGCGCCCTGGCATAACACAGAATATCACGGTATTATTCTTGCTATTTGAGCACCGTTAGCTTTAGATCTATGATTTCATTGTTTTTTCTTCATTTTCATGTCTAAGATGCAAGTACCTACAATCTTTGCAGTATTGACTGTATGGGTAGCGCCCTCTCTGGTAACTTCGTTACTAACGTTAGGACCTCCATTAAGGTACATGGTCATAGATAAATTGCCGTCGTATGAATAAGTATACTTTCAGAAATAATGAAGCGTTGCACTGTGGGATATAGCAACGGAAATTAATATTATGACCGCTTCGCTATGATTGCTTCATATTATGCTTCAAACGTTTCATATAATGCCGAGAACACTCAATAATGCCGTGATCGCTTCAAGATGTAGTGACGGCTTTATCTAATCATATGTTTTATTAGACTATGTAGATCTCGCATTATGTAATAAGAAGATCGCGTAAAGTGATCACATGAAATGATGAGGTGGTTAACTTATATGATAGATAGATGGCATTTTACAATGAGATTTGTTATTATATTAATGTGTAGCGCCGTAGAAGGTAGTACCAGTCTTGGTATATTATACACTTTACTCTGATCTGATTACCTCATAATCATCGACGTTGCATTATATTATTTTTGGTAATTATTTTACGATCTCATGTACATCCATTTAGGTAATTGATTATTTTTACATACAACCACAGACAGCGAATTTGCGTATGACGTATAAAGAATAGATAAACGTATTAAATTGGATATGTGCAAAACGTATTTTGTTATCGAGTGTTCAACATAGAACTTGTTGGATGTTAACATAATAACTGCATTCAATGCGGCAAACTATAAACAATTCTTCAATGTATATACGAGTCAAAACTTTATGATGATACAGTCTGTTATACTTACAAACGTGTAAACAGTACCCGGGCACTGCAGCTTACACCGTGACGGAAATGCTGACACTAATGTTATCATTACTTACATAAAGAAATATGACGAAATCACATACTCCTCTGTATAAACAACATACTGTCTTTCTCGTAACATTATTTGATTGCATGTACTGCGATTCACTCGTGGCTTCATTAGTTTAGTAACTGTACTGAGATTATAATTATATTTTTAATTCCGTTTTAATAAAAAGCAGCCTGTCGACTGAGATAGCTCCGCTGTTAGCAATGCACATTTGAATTAAAGAACAGAAGATATCATTAGAAAATGAACAATATGTATAGTACATTGTATCAAAGCAACGTATCTTGCTGTTTTCAACAAGAATTCAAAAATATCACTTTTCACCAAAAATGACAAAAATAATCATCAAAATTAAGTAATTGAAGATATCACCACAAAATTAACAAGGTCCACATGTAATACCTATATGTGTAATATAAAAGCAATCAGACTTGCGGTTTTTAACAAGAAGTCGAAAATATCACTTTTTACCAAAAATGACAAAAATATTCACCAAAATTAGAGAATTAAATATATCATTACAAAATGAACAAATCTGAGGAGGTCCACTTGGATTACCTATGTATGTAATATCAAAGCAGTTGGACTTGCGGTTTTTAACAAGAAGTCGAAAATATCACTTTTTACCCAAAATGACAAAAATATTCACCAAAATTAGAGAATTAAAGATATCATTACAAAATGAACAAATCTGAGGAGGTCCACGTGTGGTACATGTGTATGTAATATCAAAGCAATTGGACTTGCGTTTTTTAACAAGAAGTCGAAAATATCACTTTTTACCAAAAATGAACAAATCTAAAATAGGTCTACATAAGGTACATATACACCAATTATCAAAGCATTCAGGCTTGTTGTAGTTTTCAAGAAAAAGTCGAAAAAGTAAAACGGACACGGACGACGACGGACGACGACGGACAATCACTCATATGATAAGCTCCGCTCGACAAAGTCGACAGCGGAGCTAAAAAACGTTTTGGTCGGCTAACTACCAAGTACGAATTTATGTGGGAATTGCTTTTTTCAAGTTGCAATTTCAGTATAATGATGCGCACCTACACCAATCTGATCACTCGTTGCCTGTTCCAGTGTGTGGGTTGATGGGCCCTGACGTAACACGGAATATTACCGTGCTGTTCATTGCTAATAGCTTTATATCTTCTATGATTTCATGTATTCCTTCGTTTATATTTCTAGGAAGAAACCATCTACAATCTTTGTAGCATTTACTTCATGAATAGCGCCCTCATTGGTAACTGTAATACGTTCAACTATGAAGATCATAGCGTGTAGTTAACCACTCCGATCTCATTTTCTCTTAATCACCGGCGTTGTGTGATTTGTCAGTGGATACATTTCCTCAATTTCACGGTCTAATTGTATGTCCATTTAGGTAATTGAATTAAAGGCCAATTAAGTACATTAAGGTTTTATTTTTAGAATACGTTCAACAGCATATGTTGTAAAATAATTAAAAAAACGTATCAAATGCAAAGATATTTTGCTGACTATATCGCGTCTCAAAGGGCACCCCGAAGTCATATCATATGTGAACTCATGAGCTAAAATGATTTATTTTTAACCGTGACTGAAGCTGACATACAATTATGTTAACGCCATAGTATTTTTTTGTAAATATGCAAATAAATATCATAAGAAGCCATGACTGTGTCTTTTTGTGGCAAACTACAAATAATTGTTCGATGCATATACATAATATTGTCATCCAAGTGTTTCAAAAATGAGGCACCGTGAAGTTAGGAAGTCTTGAGGTTGACTCAGTGAAAGATTGAGAGTGATATTTAGCGCGCCTTGTAGTGATTTTAGCGGCCCCGGTAGTGATTGTATCGCCCGCGGTAGAGATTTAGCGCCCCCCGTAAATGTGCCCCATTTTTGAAATACTTGGACGACCATATATACTACTGGGTCAAAACATTCTAAACATAAAAGCTATCGACGTTTAAATAGCACCTAATCAGCTGAAGTATACGCGTGATATCCTATTAAAGTAGGCCGCACTACCTGACACATCACCTCGAGTTTACACGTGTGATACGATGTAACAAGGATTACATGGGTTAAATAGTCGACATATTTGCCGCTAATTGCAGATCAAAATCAAAACAGGGTTTACAAATGGATCGATACAGTGTACATAACCGGAGCAAAAAAAGGTGAAAGGTTAACAAGGTCAAAGTTTATCACTCACTCGGATGCTCGCTGCAGTAGCTACCAAACTATGTTATGGGTTGCGAACTTTCGGGACTAGTAACATGATATAAAATATACGTCACGTGCATGTCAGGTGAATACTGATGGTCCTGTTTGTAGAATTGTCAACACCAATAGCCAACTATATCGTGCGACATTAAAGCAAGGGAGTCGTCCCCTGCGCGTGCGTCAGATGGCCATAGCGTGTCATTGTTTACAAACAAACGTCTACCCGGAAGCCTTGCGTTTTTAGCGTGTGTTTTTATTGTCTTGCTTGGGACTCAATACCCGCGCGTGAGCAGGTGACGAGCCTCCCGCTTTAGCAGCTTGTCTGCCAAACAACAGCTCAGAAGCAATTTATGTTAGAACGTTTTCCCGCCAATTTATATCTATCAGAGTATGTTTATATATAGTGTCATGCGATGAATATATATCATATATATATATTGAAATGTCGCGAGACTCTCGAAGAATGCACAAAATACTGAATATAAAGTTTGGTTGGGACCGTGGCATAAATCGAGCTTGTTACAAATTGTTTTATACTTTATCCAGGAAAGGGGAGGAAATATAAAACTAAATCCCCATAGTATTCCATTAAAATGAGTGACAATTTGATTTTGACGGAATGGCGATATTCGTTATAGTGCAACGACCGCAACATGGAATTTATGTTTATCATCACCCTATTCTGTCAGATGAGATGAATTGTCAGGTGATTGAAAATGTCGAGGTCGACTTCAATCTGCTAAATGGGGGCAACTGCATTAAATATTGAAAACAATTTAAACCTCGTCAACTCGAGTACTGTGGTTTAATCTGTAATCATGTTTCACCATAGACCTTGTTTTCTAAGGTCTATGGTTTCACACAATTAAAGCGAGTGCTCATCACCTGCGCACAACACACGCTAAAACGCAAAGGCTCATGGGAAGACGTTTGTTTGTAAACAATGACACACTAAGGCCATCTGACGCATGCGCAGATGACTTTATACAAAACAACATGGCCGGCCAAACATTACTGCTAGTATTTACTTTTGACCAGGGATGGTGCCCTCGGAAAAATGATGAGAATGTGTCGTCAGCGTATTCTTACAGGCTACGTGATACTAATAACAGTCTTGGTTGAAAACGTTCTCAAGTGTGGGGCTGGATCTTGGTAGAGAATACGATAAATTAACAACTACAAATACACACAGCACTGAATAAAAACCATAGTAACAAAACGAGATAAATGGAAAAAAAAGATGCTAAATGATTGTGTTGTTACTTTACTTCTTAGCAGGTATGCTAGACATTCAAGTTCATCAACCGCTAGGAGATGGTTTTACAAAAAATTATATCTTTCTCGCCCTTCACATAGAACACAATTGCGAAGGAAATGTTTTCCGATCTCAATTTCCTGTTAGTCACAAACTGGACAGATTCAATCATCATCATTAAAGTTATTATAATTACCCCTTTCAATTTGAAGGACAAAGTCATTTTCGTCATAGCAACTCATTGGTTGGAATTTTTCAATTGTAGTCAGATATTTGTCATATGCGAAATCTGTTTTATTTTTATCATATAATATTTCTGTACTTCAAAGTATTTCAAATGTTTGTTCTGGTTCACGTGTTACTGTTTCGCGGTTTTTGTCGCTCTTATATTTGTATTTTTTCCATACTTTTTCCATATTCAAATATACAGTAGTTTCTCCCTTTTTGTGTAGATGTATTCCTAGCTAGAATACCTCATAGACTAGTGAAAAATGAGATTTATTATTTATCTAATATTTTGTCATATATATATTTGCTTGTTGCTGGGTTACTTAATAATGAATGCTGAAATTGTAGACCCCGTTTCAAAATATTTTGCTCAAAAAGAGATTCCATTCTAGATGATTCCATTCCCAAATATTTTGCGACATATCCGCATTATTATAATACCTATCAGATGGAACTATCTCAACTGGGGTACTTAACATGACTGACATAATTTGGATAATTCGAACAACGGAACTGAAAAAAGCTCCATGTTTAAACTGGTCCTCAATTTCGCCAGTTAATTTCAATTTGACAAATCGTCTGCTGTAGTCACTATGAATGCTTCGTGCTCGGATGTTAGCATAATTAAATATTAAATAATATTTCTGTAAATCTCGTTTATCTGAAATTACATAACTAATTATGCAATGTGATTAATTCTTCGTGATGGCATTTGATTCAGACAGGGAGCTCCCTGATTTGGTACAGAACAGTCGATCATACCATAGAGGTAGTAGGTCCTACTACCTTCCATGATCATACGTTGTCCAAAATGTAAAGTGGCGCTATAATGTAACGTTATCATGTGACGCCAACAACTGCTGCACGCATACCCCCCCCTCCCCCTCATATCGAGACGTAAATAGCAAACCAGTCTTCAACTTAGCTGACAATGTTACAGTTTTGTGTTCGGAACAATGTGGCAGTGAGAATAAAACAATGGGCGTTTAGAGATCGGGGATAGTGGGACTTTGGAGCAAACAAATATTTAATAACCAAAAACTAGAACTGTGACGGACCCCTGTAACTATTGTGGCGTTGAAATAATTTAGCAAAGACTTCGTTCAGGCAATACACCTCCCTGGCATACACAACAAATCACCCCCCCCCCCCCAAACACAGTAAGTAACACAGTTGGTGATTGAAATGTCGTCGTCGTCTTCGTACATTGTCCCACAGATATTCATGTCAGTTGCGACACTTTAGCTGACAACTTGATTGAAATGTTAGACTAGCGTAAACGAACCGAGGGGATCCCCGGTGCTTTCAGACCACAAGCTATACCAATACAAGAACCTGTACGTAGCTCGATTCCCCCTCCCCCGCCCACGTTTTTTCACCGCATACACACACGCCCCTATAGCCATTACAGTGTAACGTTTAGAGCATTGTAGTGTCGTTCACACGATATTCGTCGTATCCTTGTATTTGTTAGATCATGGACGCACCACGGACGTACTAATCCATGGTTAGATCTCATACCACTAATAAAGTGCCCGGTGGTCTGAGGTAAGATCTAGTCGTATAAGCTCCGAATATAGATCGATACAGCGATTCCTTTTTCTGAATCGATCATAGCTATATTGAGATAAAAGTTGTGTCTTAGATTAGTACTTAAAACAAGCGTATATTTTGTTACCAGAAACTTCAATCGGTAAACCAATACTAAACTAACCACAACTGTGAATGTCTTTGAGTCGAGCTTTGAGTTGGTATGCTGGCGTAATACGAATAGCAAACATTATATCTTGCAACAAACATTATAGTTTGCGTTTGTGTGCACTAGACTAACAGACTACAGACTAACTGCATAATGACCCAATCACTAATCGTAACTCTGTAATGCGCGCATCACACAACATCACTCCACAGTGCCTCAATAACACGGTATAACTCCATAGCCCCACAACACAGAATAACTCCACAGTAAGGATTACGGAATATACTTGTACAGGAATTGACATACAGCGCCATACCATACTATTATGTTTTTGACATCTCCAGAGAATCATCAGTGATCCGTCCACCAGTACGAGTATATTTGCATATTGCTCATTTTATCAAAGAATTGTCTTAGAATTCAATGCCCCCCCCCCCTCCAACTTGAAAAAACGAAGTCGGTCCCGGTCCATCTACCAAAACTTCAATTACAATGAGTAAATGTACAAACTCTCTGTCCCATCTCGTTCCACAATATTCGGACGCTGTGAATGTAACTCACTTCCGGCGACGTTAATTATTTCTATCCCAATTCCCCTGAGGCCGGAAGTTTGAGATAATTTCATCAAGTTTCCTGGAAACGTCTTTTATAACTTCTGATTCTGCGGATCTCTGTTTTAACATTATCCAGTCCACTGAATTCAGTAAGGTGCGTATTTGACCTGTTTTGTTTGAAAAAAAAATGGGTTCAATGTTTTTCGCTTTATTTCCAGATATACAAATCTTAAGAATAAATCGATCATAATACCCCCAACATGCTCCATCCGCAGTTTGATGGGCGTATCATTGAAACACACATAACGACAGATTTATATGTAAATTATGTACACCACTCTACGTGACGTCACAATGGAAACACCAGACTGAACGAGATCACCGACGGGAACACATTAATAAAAAGACGGAGGCGCAATCGACGATCGTTGTTACCCGTTCTATCGGAAGTCTTAAAATACCGTGATGAACTTTGCCCGTAAAGGCTTGGCTAGAGGGCTAGACATGCGTCTGTCATTCAGCCTTTATATTGCCTGTTTACTGAATGGAACCGTACATGCTGTATCGACGCCCTTTCTGTGGGATGAATACGTAGCAAGTCTGAACACTGTCTCCGTCTAAGGGAGAATACCTAGTGAGCGTACGATGAATCTCACGTACATACTCACCAAGAATGTCGTCAGCGTGGACCCCAATTCGCTGGTAACGCCAGATCGCAACTACGGTCCACTCGGCACAGTCGTGGTGTCAGCGATACTTGTAGCCATTATAGCCGTGACTTTGTTTATGAATTCGCTGATAATCCTCGCGTTTTGTACATCCAGACACGTCCGTAAGATAAACAACTACTTCTTTTTCAGCCTGGCACTCACCGATATATTGATGGCTGTGCTTGTTATGCCATGGATGGCCACGGAACAGTTATTGGGTACGTGGATGTTCGGTAAAGAGCTGTGCTTAGTTTGGTTATGTGCTGACTATTTTCTTTCATCGGCATCTGTGTTCAATATGACATTCATTTGTATCGACAGATATCTGAATATCGTTCACCCTTTGTCTTATCCAGCTAGCAGGACACCGAAACGGATTATTGCCATGATTGTAGCGGCGTGGGTTCTAGGATTGCTCGCCGAGTTACCAGCCACGCTTTTATGGGAACCGATCGGACAAAAGAGCGTGATCAACTACACGCATACATGTGACGTTGAATGGGTTGACAATGTTTACTACAACGTTCTCAGCACGACCTTGACGATTTTCGTGCCGTTTATCGTCATGACGGTGTTGTACTCCCGCATGTATTGTGCCGTGGAACGGAGTTTACGCTGGATTAGGAAACATTCTGTCGCCGGGTTCGAAAGCAGCGAATCGATAAATCAGTCCAGTCAGATTAATCACCACATTGACGATGGTATGCCGTCTGTGTACAATGACTCGACGAGTAGCCATCAAAATACTCGCAAATGGTCACTGGCGAGGGTATCGCTACAGAAACCCGACAGTCACACAAAACGAAGGGGTAACAAGAAACATCGTGTTTTAAAAGATAAAAAAACTGCCACAACTCTTGGGATTTTATTAGGATTTTTTGCGTTCTCGTGGCTTCCCTGGCAAGTAGTGAGTATCACAGACGCGGCGTGTGGGTATTACTGTGTCCCTACACTTTTGTATGACATTTGCCTCTGGTTACAATATTCAAACTCTATGGTTAACCCATTCCTGTATATATTTAGAGACGACAGCTTTCGCATTGCTGTTTATGGAATTTTAACAAAGTGTTCATTCACCAGTGGCAGGTAGCACCCGTTATGAAGGAGTTGAGAGCATGTCAGATGTCTGCAGTGGAGTACGTGCAATATATTATAATATATGGTCGGATAGCATGTTTTCATATTTTGATTTATATAAAATATTAATATTAATATTATTAAAAAAATTAAAAATATATAGAAAAATTTGTCATGATTAACATAATCGGTCAATGATATATTTATAAGTCGTTCGACACTACTATCTCGTCACGGTTAGATTATATATGTATTTATTGGTTGTCTGTTTATGAGTTGTGTATACAAACATTGATAGTCAACCGCTTATAATGACAACATCGCTCTGTTCTGTTTATGACAATATAACTACTGTATAGTACGAAAGTGGTACAAGAACAGTGCCTTGCTCATTTTATTCTTCGTGGTGTACCGTGACGTCAATTCTTGCAATTGTCGTATCAACACTAATAGTCAACCTCATACTGACATACATCATCGTCGCCATGATATTTGGCCGTTGTATCGCCATTATAGGACGGTTGTGAATGGTTGGCTTCAGCGAAACCGTGCGAATCGGTTGATGAATATATTTGAGTCAATAAGAATTCAAACGATTCAAACGCTGCAGTTGAGTTGAAGCATTCTCAAAGACGGACCGGAACAGGAAGTCAGTGAAAGCATATTTACAAGGCACAATTTGATACGTCCGAAAAAAAATTCATACAAGTTGTTGTTTGATTGGTCAGACCAAAGACATTAGAAAGAGACACAGGCATATGACAGTTGAACGGGATTAGTCAGTATGAATTCCAGGTGTAGTTGAACTTGAAGTATTGTAAATTAGACTGGTGGTTACCACACGATTACTGAGGTAAAATACGTCTACATTCAGCATGTAGCTTGAATATGCACCAATCCGCGCGTTTTCCTCCTTTACAGGGAACCAATCTATTTACTGATGAACGACTTAGTGTCGTCGCTGTAAACATGGAGGTAAAAGTCTTTTCCCCTCCATGCTATAAACAAGCCCTGATTGGTTATTTGCTTTCAAGACGGTTACTCGCGATTAAGTAAATCATTGCACTCAAATGCCGCGGTTGTCATTGTACGATATTTTGTAGTGTACCCATGAGTGCACCGAAACAATGCCATGGCGGCGGGAATGGCTTCTGTCTCGTTCTCATATACACGGCGTTTGTGTTATTTCGACTGATTACGTCATCAAACTCTCGTCTGAACTTGATACGTGAATCATGGAACTATAAACCCCTTAGTTCCATGCGTGAATGAAGCAACGTGAATGCAACCTTTTAAGAACTCTATGATGAATGACGTACCCAGAAAATACCACGTACTTTCTACAAAACATTAAAATAAAGCGGTGCCTCTATGAAAATATGCCCACGCCGTCTCCGAAATTCGACAGTAGCACGCGCAAGGCACCATGCCACCAGCAAGCACTAATGCAAGTTCGTATAATTACATGTTCAACGCTACATGCTGCGTTCTAGTTGTCACTCACGCGTGACACCATTCCCAATCACTGACCTAGTCATAAGTGTTCACGTATGTTTGTATCCCAGCCAATAACCAGCCAACTATGTCAGTTTCGCTTGACCCAGAGTTAGTATTGTTATTGAT
This sequence comes from Saccoglossus kowalevskii, assembly GCF_978046115.1. Classification (NCBI taxonomy): domain Eukaryota; kingdom Metazoa; phylum Hemichordata; class Enteropneusta; family Harrimaniidae; genus Saccoglossus; species Saccoglossus kowalevskii. The sequence continues at coordinate 25,704,554 of NC_140643.1, read as the reverse complement.
CGTATTGCGGTCAACTGGGTGCGCATTTAAACGGAACACTCCGTAACCTACAAAACATAAAATACGGCAGGACAGGACGTTGCAATGAACAAAGAGGTTACGTCATGCATGTAACTTCAGTGACAGCGATGATACGCCTCAATGCACCTAAACAGAACGCGGTACTCTTACTCCCGGTCATAGACCTGCGTCTGACCATAGTACGTCCATGGTCTGACGTAGTATTTTGATTATAATGGCCACATTTTACTACGTCAGCATTGCTACTGCAAGGATTACAATAATCTAATCATGACAGGTGTGGGACTGTGGTGGAATATTTATTGGTTATAAAAAGTAAAAATCTAATATTTGATTAAAACACTTTCCAAAACTAAGCTGTAACGGGAACCGAGAAAATGGGGGAAAGAATGTGAGACGATAGTTTCGTGTGGTGCTACACTTTCCATGTTCTGAAATAAATCACGGATTTTTCTCAGTTTTCAGCGTAGTTACTTCCTCTCAACACTACAAACCTGCCAACATTCATAGGGATATAGCTTTATAACCTTCTCAAGTATGAGTTTTGACAACCCATCAACATATGCGCTGACTAACGATTCATTGTCAATAAGTATACCAACAACCAGCCTCGTTTTCGAATAAGCTGTTGGCGGACGATGCTCCCAGTCGATTTAATACACTGCCACTGTCGTCGGGGTAACGGAGCACATATGATTTTCAGATTAGATATATGAAATGCAACGCGTATGATAAGAGATTATGTTGTGTGGGCAGCTAATTAATATTATGTTGTAGTATCAGTACACACGTTACAGTACCGTATCGACAAGCTAACATAATCTGTCCTGTTTATCCCGACTGAAAAACAGACTGAGAAATATACAGAATGGCCGTCGAGATCTCGTTAAGAGCGAGAAAACAACGAGACTTGTTTCGACACGGCAAAACAAGTCTCGTTGCTTTCTCGCGCCAAACGAGATATGGCGGCCATTTGCGTGTGAGGTCTATTGTGTAACATTATAAAGTTGAAAACATTTGTGTTGTTCAGACATAGTTCAGACGTTTGTTGCGAATCGATCCAGTAATACCTGTATGGATTTAGGCCTGGAAGACTAGGCGCGGAATTGGATCGATGTATCATGCACTGATCGTAGACGTAGTAATTATATTGGATAAGTGGTGAGCAAAATTCGGTGAGAAAAATTGCAGTCAACAGAACTGCGCTCACCAAATCAGGTAAGAATCCTTGTCGTAAACGATGAGCAAAATTTTCTCTTAAGGTAGAAGCCTAGTCATAATTTTTGACAAAATTGGTCATAAATCGCATGACAATGTTTATTAGTTAATTATGTACAATCATGAAGCTCATGTCTCATGGTACATGAAATAGCATTATTTTGTATGTTACAGTTACGCTTTTTGAGAAACGTGTCCTAATATTTCTTGAAAATAGCTATTTTTAAAACAATTCCATAGAACACAATTTTAAAGAAAAATTGCATGTTTTAACACTTTTTAAAATCCAGATTTTTTAAATAATTCAGAACAACAAAAAGTAATCTATCATTAACAATATATGATTTTTTCAGCCTATGTCACCAGGTTAGATTTTGAGATATTGCATAATATCTCTGCCATAGGAACCTGTGGTAAAAGTGTTATAATAATGACAAAATGGCGACTTTCCACTAAAATACAACCATTAATTTCTCCAAAAAAAAGGCTGGTGACCCCTAACTTTTTTTGGTCAATATCCTTATATTGCCTTGGAGTAAAATTTATTGCAAAATGAATAAATTCTGTTGTTTTTTTAATATATGAGTAGGCTTCTACCCTTAAAACAGGTTAACAGTTTTTTTAATTATAGCGTAATAAGTAATTCAATATCACGTTTTAAGGAACTCGTTAAATATAAATATTAAATATTAGCTGACTCTTCTACCCACCTCATTTAAAGTGAGGGTTCTAATCTAGTTCATTTTGCTCATTGCCCCGGTTGCCATTTACCTACCCTAGGCTGTTCATATTAGTCACGTGATATTTTGATCTAAGAATACATTGGTGTTTGTTTATTATACACTTGATTGTAGCATTGCTTTATGTCGCCATACGTTTCTCATGGCAAGCAAATGCTTTTTTTAGAATCGTTAGACCAAGCTTATTATTATACTTTATCACGAAATCCTATAACGTGATATGATGAAACGTTCAAATTACCATGAAAGACAAAACCCCGCCTCGCGTGATTAATGACAGTAATTTGACATCGTTTAATAATATCGTCACGGTTATTTCACATTATTTGACAACCCATACTTTAGATATACTTACATGAGTTACGTGAAAATATGGACATTCCTATATTCCGAAGGAAGAAAAATAAATTACATCACTTTATATTGCACAAATGATAAACGCACCGCGTAGGGTATATATGTATACTGACATTCCGCTGGTGTGTAGAGTTATCAATATGGGATGGTTACCGAGAGTTCATGTGTGCTTATTAACATGGAGGTTAGTGTGAACAGCGCACTTTGAACTCGTCCCAATTCTCAAGGATGATGTCTAGAACCGTCGCCGTTTCGAGTTTCTTCAATGTATTATGCGATCTGAAAGTGCAAAATATTTCCGATAAAGCACGTTCAGAAAAATGCGTCTGGAAATTTCATAACAGAGACGATCTGGTGTATGTAATGTCCGTTGTCACATTATACAGTGTTGCTGAGTGTGCAAGCAGCGAGAAAACGGAACAAAAACGCAGGGGTTCCGTAAGCTATATCCACAGTGGAATTGTCACTGTAAGATAACGGCAGAGCCATCACGTGATGGCCAAGAGTCGATGAACCAGGTCAGGAGTCGCTCACATTCTGTCACGTCGTCGCTAGTTTTTATGTTATATTTAGTCACTTGTGCTGTCATCATAGTTTGTATTCAGTAAAACTCGATGTACAGTGTGCATGGTTTCCTTTTTAATCAGAATACTCCCATTATGTATGAATAATATCAGTTGTAGAAAATATAATAGCAACATAATTGGCGACGTGTTTGCGTCGTAGTGATTAGGTCGGACTGCTATTTTGCTGCGTGAGTCTACAGGGATGATTTCATGTTTTGCCTTTTTCCCCATAGAGTAAAACGTATAATCTCAAAATTTAATGTTTTCCGTATTGTTTGCAAATATGTCATGTCATCTCAGTATGGTGTTACGAACTATTGTGAATCCATGGCGAAATCTTAATGCCATGTTCAAAATGTATATTTAAATCGGGGGAGTCGTCACCTACGCATACGTCAGGTGGCCATAGCGTGTCATTGTTTACAAACAAGCGTCTACCCATGAACCTTTGCGTTCTTAGCGTGTGTTGTTATCATCATGGGGACTCAATTCCGGCGCGTGCGCAGGTGACGACCCCCCCCCCCCCCGCTTTAAAATAAAACTGCGACGTATCTTTCTTTTCAGTTAATTCAATATGCAAGCGTGAATAAGTGGTCAATGACCCGATGTTGTTGTCGTGAGACAAAGTTAGTGACGCGGTATTCTGTTATTAGCGTTGGTTGAGTTTTATAGTGGGAATATTAATTACACACGTAAGTTTACATTCATTTCTATAATTTATGAGTAGAGATTATAAATTACACGTATATCATTAAGGCACCGCTCTGTGACTATGATAATCATACAAATAAACACATATTAGACTATGTACACTTTGCTATCATTATTCGTGACATGATTCCGTGTCAGCCAGCCTGAGTATTAGTACATGCAATGAACATATCAAACACAAACAATTTATTCATTGTGTGGCACATCACGTTTTGTACAAAAACTAGACCTATCATGACGTCACGGTGGTGGTGTTTAGCTTGCCGGTGGTGTATTCGTCATTTCGATGTAACAGAAACTCTCCGCTCATCGATTGTTCGACGAGAATGGTGTATCATCCAGCATAATCAGAGCCGAAGTGAACCTAACGACGAAATATTATGGAAGGAAATATATCTTCTATGTCACCAAGGCGTTGAAATAAATCATATTCTGATGCATAAAAACGTCAACTTCAATATAGAATTCACAATAGCTCCGTGAATGATGAATGAGAAGTGTAATATAGTCTCACAACTAATGTTACACACATTTCTGCTCTGATTTCCGGGTAGCGTATGTAATATTCACCACGCGTCTAAGCAATAATTGGATAATTTTGGTTTCCATTAAATTGGGCGTTTGATCGCAGTCGGTACTTTCATGACCATTTTACCATGGGATTTGCCAACCGTAACCACTTGCGGGCATGTTATCGCAAGGTATCATGGTTATCACGTAATAGTTTCTGTTACTGAGTACTATTATCATTCACACTCAGTGTTAATACGATTACATACTAGGACCTTGGGGGAAATAAACTAGCAGTACGAACAATATTGAAATAGACATCCTCCACGCTCCCCGAGCGTAGCCAGTGCACCATAACGGCTCAATACGATGATGATTACTTTTATGACGTGCATAGACTCAAGACAACTTACAAGTATAATATTTCTTTATCCAAATTTCGTAATTTTTACCGGGGTCAAAATAAGAGTGGGTTTCCGAGAGTCGACCGAAGATCCAGTGTGCGGAAAGTACAAATAATAACTCGTATGAAGTGTCAGTTATACCAATCTGATTAAATACCGATATAGGTATAAGTTCCAATATCTATTTTGTTTTATTTTATTTATGTCTATTATATTTAATAGAAAAAATAACAAAAACCAAATTTTGAAATTAAAAAAAGTCAGCCTACACCTACTTTGGATTTAACTCATATTACCGTCGTTTCAGACTCATTGAGCGTAACTTGATTATAATTTCCACTTAGTCTTATGTTTGTCTCCAATAACGACTCAAGCAGGTACCGACTGTGACACGTCATATTGGCGAGGTCAAAGGTTATCGATGAAAGCAGGATTACGACGTACTTAATTGCATTCCACTGAATTCCAGAGACCTGTACAAATATGGGTACGTGGTGTAATAACCGAGTGTCGATTTCCTTTCAGGTTGCCATGTTACTGTGCGCACGCTCGCTACAAGCACGTACTTGGAGCAGTTCGCCCCTTTAATTTTCCACAAATTGAATAAACATCCTTAGATATATTAGCCCCTCACGGTAATTAATAATGTACGTTCAATAATAATAATTATAAAATACAATTATCGATTCATTATGTGTGTAAATGAGCCATATTTTTTTATTTTACGAACGTTTCGTAAACTTTCAAATGCAGCCTAGATTCAAAACGATATAAACTCGATATACTAGATAATAGTACCGATAAATAAAATATTCGGACAGAACTGAAGCTAGTATAGTTAAATGTCTAACTAAATTATCGGCACTGTCTCGTACGTAGCCGCGTATCGACCCCGAGTCACTAGGTTCCATACAGCCTTGAACAGCAGCCAGTAAAGGTATTGTGCTATGACTATTATCTTTGCTCTACATCGTCTACAAGTCACATACAGACACATATGAATAAAGACAGACACAGCGTGGTGATGAGAATAACTGATATGAGACTGTGCATACATTGACATATACACACATCGCATATTGGTTGCATAACTATAATCACTATTGAATATGTTGTTTCGAGGATTTAGAAAATATGCACATATTCGGGGTGTTAAGAAAAAATGTGCGACCAAGCAAAGTAAAGAATCAGTTATATATGAAGGAGGCCATTTTGAATGTTATGACGATTTACCAGTCCATTACAAATAAAGTTGACCTACCCTGCATGTGGTAGAATTCCACTATACAAACTACGTACCTCTGAAGGTAACTTTTGAACCCGACTTTGTTTCTATGTTTTTCACTCACACACCTAAGTTTGGCTGTTCAATTACTAATATTCTCGGGATTCTTGTTCGTTTTGATAAAATACTGTTTGCCCCCCCCCCCCGCCACCGCCACCGCCTAGTTCATCATGTGTGAGTACATTTCGGAATACTCAACATTTACCACAAATAGGTCATTATTATCGACCCTGGTTATAACTTTGTCTGTCGAAGTTCAGAATTAAATGTCGATGACTCGTCGCTGTTTCCACGAAGGTCGGTGATAATCAAGAATAATCTCATTTATCCAACTGGGCAACGGATGTACGTGTTTTTTCGCGCCTTGTGTGACACTTATATCTTTGTTGTGTTCCCCAGAGAATGACCACACAAATATAGCGGTATCACGTCGCAAGTGGAGTTTGTGGTTATACCGATACCGATACACTGTAATAGTTACCATTAAAGCTAACAAAGAACCATTTTTTGAAATAAATATTCATGCAAACATTCTCACTATCTTTCCCTGAGTTACTTTGTATGGACAACTACAATTCATGTTTGAAGCAATCCGGAGTATATGTTAATCGCAGTTAATCGTCACATGTTACGTACTCGGCTTATTGCTCGATGGTGTAGTTTTCACCTCTTGGCAGCATTAACACAACGTTGTACCGCTCTTAGGTCAGAATGTTTGCTTAACTATGATCGATGGGTTGATAAAGTTTAAATTAAGAAGTCCCGTTTCGGCCATAAAACACGGTTCCACTGGAAGTCGAACGAGTAGAATTTGCCAGGAAACACATGTTTTGAATTGAATGTTAGTACGAACAGTTGTTTTTATGACAGTTATGTAATAGATACATCAACCCATGGACTCGGAAGTACATCATCACCGACTTTTACCTTATCAATCCCTAGCAGTACTTCCATGATATCAATAAGGTCACGCATATTAAGCGTGATGTGGAGATTATTCTTGATCATGTTCGAAATTTAATTGTGGAATTTATTTTCATCAAAAGTTACTTACTTGAATTTGAAGAAGTGGTTCTGTATATCTAAAGTTATTTACGAGATTTTGTTTTCAATAAATTGTAAGCATGCTATTCTACAACGTAAATCGGAGAAATACTCTCACGTTTTTGAATTAAACACACTGCTCAAATTAAAAACACCCTGTTTAAATTAAAAACACGTGAATTTTATTTCAAAACACATGTTTTAAATAAAAACAGCAGTGTTTCAGTATTTGCTTCCGCGGTGGGGGAAAATTAAAGAAAAGTATCTCAAAATATAGCACATATAAAGGCACAAAAAGAAACTTTTCACCAAGTGTTTTATTGTCTTAAATACTATATCAATGTTTGTCTTGATATGCAGCCATATTTAGTCAAGATTAAAACAGAGAGTATATCAAATAATATTACACAAGATGAGTGGTTTGATTATTTTAGCAAGTTATTTAATCCAGAAATTACAACAGATGAAAGCATGGCAGACTTCCATTCATTGGTCCACGAATATGTTAATGAATTGAATTTTGATGACTTGGATGATATTAACTTGGACTGTAGTGATTTAAACTGTCATATATCTATGGCAGAAATAAGAAAACATTTAACAAAATTGAAAAATAATAAAACGCCTGGTCAGGATGGAATACCGGCAGAATTTTGGAAACACGCCCCACAGGATATATATGATTCGTTACATATTTTATTCAATAATGTTTTGAACAGGGGCTTATTTCCCATGGAATGGGCTTTAGGATTAATAACTCCAGTTTATAAGAAAGGATCTAAAGGTGAACCGGGAAATTATCGTAGTATTATGCTATTAAATACTATTAGTAAATTGTACATAAGTATTTTGGCAGATAGACTTTCGGCATGGATTGATAATTATTGTAAAATAGTTGAAGTACAGAGTGGCTTTCGGAAGGGAAGGAGTACCATGGATAATGTATTTATTCTGTCTACACTTATTGAAAAATATGTATTTCATTTAAAAAGCCGTTTATACTGTGCAGTTATAGACCACGAAAAAGCTTTTGACCGTGTTCATCATTATTCCCTGTTCTATAAATTAGCCAAGGCTGGTATAACAGGAAGACTATTATCCCTATTTTCAATGTATACACATGTTCAAGCTGCTGTCAAAACACCAATTGGGGTCACATAATTTTTCAAAATAAACGTAGGTTTGCAACAAGGGTCAGTTATATCACCACTATTATTCTGTTTTTATGTTAACGATATTGAAAATGCACTTTCACAAGGGGTTGAGACTGTTGTATATTCCAATACTTTGAAACTAATGTATTTACTTTATGCAGACGATCTCGCGCTTTTTAGCAGTTCTCCTATTGGTTTACAGCGTTTGTTAGATAGATTGGCTGATTATTGTTACAGTAGCAGACGGAGATTGAATGTAAATCTGAATAAATCTAAAATTATTGTATTTCGGAAGGGAGGGAGATTAAAACAAGTTGAGAAATGGTTTTGGAAAGGAGGAGAAATAGAAGTTGTCTCAAGATACAAATTATCTCGGTGTAATTTTCTGTAGTTCGGGTATATGGTACCAAGCACAACAACATATATTTGCAGATCAGGCAAGGAAAGCTTTATATTCTCTACAAAGTATGCTTTATAAATTTGGGGGACTACAACCAAGTATTGCATTTAAAGTTTTTGATTGTAAAATTCTCCCAGTTCTCTTGTATGGCAGCGCAATTTGGGGAGTCCATAAATGTAATGATATTGAAAAAAATCACCATTAATTTTGTAAATTTATTCTGGGGGTAAACTTGAAAGCCACAAATTGTGCTGTCAGGGGGGAGCTAGGTAGACACCAAATACATACATTTATTAACATTGAAATAATTCGTTTTTGGTTGAAATGTATAAAAGTAGATCCCCAGAAACTGTTAGTGATTGTTATCAATACCAGTATACTCGGGCAAACCAGGGATTAAATTGCTGGGCACTGTACGTCAAAAACTTGTTAAATAAATATGGTTTTGGTGAAGTATGGGTAAAACAACAGGTGGCTAAGTATGACCTCTTTCTATATGAATTTAAACAACGAAGTTTTGATATTTCTGTGCAAGAATGGTTTACTAGCGTTGCAGGGTATCCCAAAATGCGTACATACTGTAAATTTAAATGTAATATGACCTGTGACAAGTATTTAGAATGTATTTCAAATGTTACTTGTAGAAGGGCACTGTCTTGTTTTAGAATTTCTACACATGACCTAAATATTGAGACTGGGAGAGGGACGGGCGTTCCACTGGAACTGAGGTTTTGTCCATTTTGTTGTAATCAAATTGAAAATGAATATCACATGCTTCTAATTTGCCTACAATATGCCAATTTCAGGCTAAATATATTTTACACTTTTATTTTTCTCCACCAACAGAATGGAAATTTATTTCGTTAATTAAGTATTTCAAATACATTAGTAAATCTAGGCAAGTTTATTTTCTTTTCATTACAGAAACGCCGAAAACTTATGGAATGACTGTGGGATGGTTTATTTATTTATTTATTTTTAAGAATATTTAATATTGTACATGTATAGTACTGAATAAAGATATATATATGTCAAGATTAGGATTGCTAACAACTTGAGATAAATTACACAGATATTCGAACTGGTAAGACACAGTAATGATATATGCCATTGATCTACCCAGTCAACCACCTAAAAATATAGTCATGGTATATACCATTGATCCAACCAGTCAACAACCTAAAGATATAGTCATGATATATACCATTGATCTAACCAGTCAACCACCTAAAGATATAGTCATGATATATACCATTGATCCAACCAGTCAACCACCTAAAGATATAGTCCTGATATATAACATTGATCTAACCAGTCAACCACCTAAAGATATAGTCATGATATATACCATTGATCTAACCAGTCAACCACCTAAAGATATAGTCATGATATATATCATTGATCTAACCAGTCAACCACCTAAAGATAAAGTCATAATATATACCATTGATCTAACCAGTCAACCACCTAAAGATATAGTCATAATATATACCATTGATCTAACCAGTCAACCACCTAAAGATAAAGTCATAATATATACCATTGATCTAACCAGTCAACCACCTAAAGATATAGTCATAATATATACCATTGACCCAACCAGTCAACCACCTAAAGATATAGTCATAATATATACCATTGACCCAACCAGTCAACCACCTAAAGATATAGTCATAATATATACCATTGATCTAACCAGTCAACCACCTAAAGATATAGTCATGATATATACCATTGATCTAACCAGTCAACCACCTAAAGTTATAGTCATAATATATACCATTGATCTAACCAGTCAACCACCTAAAGATATAATCATAATATATACCATTGATCTAACCAGTCAACCACCTAAAGATATAGTCATAATATATACCATTGACCCAACCAGTCAACCACCTAAAGATACAGTCATAATATATACCATTGATCTAACCAGTCAACCACCTAAAGATATAGTCATGATATATACCATTGATCTAACAAGTCAACCACCTAAAGATATAGTCATAATATATACCATTGATCTAACCAGTCAACCACCTAAAGATAAAGTCATAATATATACCATTGATCTAACCAGTCAACCACCTAAAGATATAGTCATAATATATACCATTGATCTAACCAGTCAACCACCTAAAGATATCGTCAAGGTATATGCCATTGATCCAACCAGTCAACCACCTAAAGATATAGTCAAGGTATATGCCATTGATCCAACCAGTCAACCACCTAAAGATATCGTCAAGGTATATGCCATTGATCCAACCAGTCAACCACCTAAAGATATAGTCAAGGTATATGCCATTGATCCAACCAGTCAACCACCTAAAGATATAGTCATAATATATACCATTGATCTAACCAGTCAACCACCTAAAGATATCGTCAAGGTATATGCCATTGATCCAACCAGTCAACCACCTAAAGATATAGTCAAGGTATATGCCATTGATCCAACCAGTCAACCACCTAAAGATATAGTCAAGGTATATGCCATTGATCCAACCAGTCAACCACCTAAAGATATAGTCAAGGTATATGCCATTGATCCAACCGGTTAATCACACGAAGATAGAGTCATGATACAGCAAATGATCAGTCAGTCAACCACCTAAAGATACAATCCTGGTATATGCCAATGATCCAACCTGTTAATCACCTAAAGATACAGTCTTGATGCTCAGATACCGGTCAGAAAGTGGTTAGTTAGTTGTTTTTGTTCAAATTTCACTGAACAACGACTCATGGGCCAATATGTACTCTGGTATGAAGTTTTAAAGCTACACAGGTCAGATGCTTAGGTGTTAAATAGTGAATAGTCAGTGGCTAGTCAGTCGTCAGTTAGTTGGTGGTTAGATAGCGGTCAGTTGGTGGTTTATTAACGGTTTGGTTAATTAGTGGTTAGTTAGTGAGTGAAGGGAATGAATATTTGGTTGGTTGGTTGGTTGGTTGGCTGGCATCCACTACATGTTGTTGAAATTGTGTTTTTTTATATGGTATATTGTTTTTTGTTTTGTTTTTTGTTTCTTTTGCAGATTATCTCAAAACATTAGACCCGCAGTTCATATCTTATACAACGACCAGCCTAGAAGCAAAACAACTGTAGTACGTTCATATTAATATTGGCTAACCGTCGTGTTCGACCTCATCTGGCGTTTATTATTAGTGAAGGCTCGAGTCGATGGATGGACCAGACGTTGGCATAACAACAGTCCTTTCTCCGATGAACATCTCTAACTTAAATTATGGGGAGAATACCCACCCGCGACATGAATGTACTAAGTTTGGTTGTTCTGTCAATGTCCACAGTCCTCATAAATTGCGCATCTCTGGGTTGTGCAAATATCTCCGTATCGAGTGACTGATTGATTGATTGAGAACTTCGTCGGCCTGCCTGTCCAGTGAATTCTCTCGATTTGAAGATACTCTAAGTTTCGGAGCCGGAAAATGTGCTCCCTGATCTCGTAAAACGATAATAATATTTACTGCGTACTGTATCAACTGTGATGACGCCGGGACAACATTATTGGAATATACATATATAGTGTTACTTATCCGGTTGTATATTACATCACACTGACAATTTCTGTGCATGGCACGATTACATGTCGTATTATTTGCGTTTGCTATGAACCTTGTCGTCTGTAAACACATGGAGGTCAAATGCCACCTTTAAAAACTCGTAAAACATTGAGACTTATATACAGTACTTCGCACGTACACATTCGCCATGTTTGAATGCGTCAACAGACAAACGCAGAATGTTCGTATGTTTTAATAAATGTGAAAGGTGTCATTGTAAGAAATGGTTATTTACAAGTAAGTCGGTGAGTTCGGAAGACACAAAATTACTCTAACCGATATGGTTGCTATGGGCGACTATGGTCATCAACGTGTACATCCATTGCAGCTGGAAATTCGCAGTTTGGATTTAAATCCCGTTTCACTGTGGTGTAAATTACTAGTTTAGAAATAAAGCATCGCTTCATCATGTGGATGATTGCTATGATGAGAGACTAAAATCACTTTTATAATCGTTTCTCTAATAATTGACGAATATAAGTGAATTATTCACGCCATTACCCAGACCTTTCGTGCACTCACAGCAGTGAAATGAGCATATATCATTACATTGCAGCGTCTGACGATATAAGCTGATCTTTCAATTCACTGAATGTTATTTACGAAGCCTATTAAATTACATCGAGTTTTCAGTTTCAACATACGCAAATAAAAATGTCGGAATTAAAATGAAATAAATACAGATGCTTATTAAAGTTTTGCCCACGGCATTGCGATGGTGTCGTCGTTATTTCAGACCCTACGTGCAGACAACGCGAACATTACTCCGGGTTAATGACATACATCATGTAAAGGGACAATTATATTATGACCGTGCTCTCAAGAAAGGTGAACATGGAAATTACTTTTCATTTGATGAGGTGTCAAAATAGCCCCATCTTCGGTAGTCATGGAAATATACATGCCTGGGGTCATTGACCTATGTTCGTTGTTCCGCGCCTGAAAACATAATAGCGATGACTTATAGCAACACATTGCTTGGCTATGAACAAGCCTTGATGTCACGTTGATCGTGCGTGTCAAATTGCATGCCTATCACGCTGGGTTTCCGAGAACAGTGACCTGAAACGCGAGTGGTGCTTCTAAACCTAAATTATCTGGAACGTGGCATTTCATGGTCAACAGTCCCATAATGTTGGATTACTGTAAATCAATTACTTTCATTGACATTTAATTTCACTATTATGCTGTTTTGAATATATTCACTGTGTTTTTAGCCTGACATGTAGGCGTGAGTAGGCCCTCACCGGCCGAACGGCATCATACCTCACCTCACTGTGTTGGGTTTTGAGCACCGCAGAAGGGCGCAACTCACGCGACTTGGTCAGGCTACTGTGTTTTAAGTTCACGAATTTGTCATTGTAACGATGTGTCCTATTGTTGTTGTTTTTACATGTTAACGTAGATTTTAATTTAGTGATTTTTACTTATCAGCGAAATAAAAACCCAGTGAATAATTGCGGCATTCACAACATATGGCGTACTCGACTGCGTGTATATACATACAACTCACGCTTTATCTTTTTATTAGGCACATTTTATATTTCTGAATCTAATAGTCATATTTTTTATAAAATTTAATTTCAGAATGTTTATATTATATTGTGATTATTTGTGATACCACAGTGTTAGTGAAATATGTCGTTTCTGATATTATATTCAATTATTCAACGTGCCGGGGCTTTGATTAACACGAATACCGTGCCTCGATTATTTTCAGACGTTTTTTAGTTGTTTACTTTCTCAGATTATTTATCATAACTCAGGCGTACTCAAACATAGAGCAAATTAAAACATTGCTTAATCAAATTAAATATTGCGAAAACATCGATGTAAATCGAATTACTGCGTTTTAATAATCGTCCACGTTATGTCAAAGTCTACGTAATCTCATGCAAATTATACACCGTGACGTCAGACTTTCCACAAATCGAATCAGACATCATATTATGCGGTAAATGATCCGATTAATGCAATCAGGTAAATCCGATTTCGTAAACCAGTCATAAATCTGCTGATATTTTCTCACCACTGTGTATTGAATTATGAATCAAATTCTTAATATATCATCGAGAAATAGGTAGTCGAAAGTTGTCTTAACCCTGGCCGAATAAGCTAATAAATATTTTCATTCTACTGCCGTCAAAAATACAAACGATTTTTTTTTTCTTCGGCAAATTAAGATTCCGATATGAGTAGACAAACTTTAAATGCAGAATGATTTTACCAATTATCGATTTTATCAAAGCACGGCACTTTGCAGAGTCAATTTGAAACGATGCAGTTCGTTTATTCCGCTGTTACTGTGTTTGTTTTCCCGAAGTTTTTTAGATTGTGTCACTATTGTTTTGTCCCAACTGTGGTATGTACATGTACATACTATGTAAAACATATTATTGTTACTTTGGGCTAATATGTTGACATGAAAAATACTGTAGTCACTATATCCAGTGAAAATAGTTTCAGTGGTTATGTATGGAATGGCCAACATTCTGCAAATTTCAGAAATGATTGCCATATCCTGCACATGATGCTAACAATTATATTCACTAGTGAGGATAATGACTCAATTTATGTTTGAAATATTGTTTTATCTTAGTGTTCTGTGAAGCCAGTCCTGACAATCGCAGTTTTAGCAGAATATTGGACCCCTTAAAAAAAGACTTTTGTAGCGCACGATATATTGTTGTTGTTGCTCAATGCAATAATCAAGAAATCACGTTCTTGTCATTTATGTGCAAAATTTAACTGAATCGATTCACACGTTTCATTCAATAGATGGGTGACTGGCACTGAGAACGGCTCGATACGCTGCAGACTGACACGTCTGGATATTAATGAGGTTATTTAAAAACAATTTAAAACATTTAAAAGATGCTGCAGCACAAATAAAACCAATTTCACAACTTGAATTGTCCTCAGGAGTAGTTGAAATTACATTGTACAAAGGCATAATGGAGCCTTTGAAATTATTGATGTGTGCCATGTTTAATTCGCACGACATTTTAAAAGGAAATTAGTTATTGAATTCTCTAAAAGCTCGGGTGTGTGATTGACTCTTTATGTGCAAATGTCATCGACGATTAAGGCGTTCAGTGTTAACAATGGCATAGTTTATGGTGGAACACCGCTGATAACTTCAAATGATTCTGACGTCGTTTTTGTTAATTACATTAGTATGTATATTATAAAAAGATATTTTTTCTGCGTGACAGAAACATAATATTCAGCAAAAACATCATCTTTAAAATTTAGTCAGTTTCAGGATATTTTATATTCAGCAAAAACATCATCTTTAAAATTTAGTCAGTTTCAGGATATTTTATATTGTTTCAAATTAAATAGCATATGTCCTGAAATGTTATTCGGGACATGGTTTGAACAAATGACATACTTTTTCGATGTTGAGAAGTTAACGTGACATGTTTCTAATGATAGAATGTGTTTTGATTGCGGTCTAACTTAATACACTGTCATTTTATACATGATTTTCACATTGAAAACAAAAGTCTACGAAATGTTGACTAATACAATGTATTTAATGGGTAATATCACTATTATATGCGCTAAAATTGGATATGCGCATAAGTAAAAAAACTACGAGTTTTATGAGGCGGTGGAATTTTTTTATTGGCTCAGGGACAGGACATTATGATTTTTATTGGCTAGGGACACATTCATACAAACATACGCACATGATATGTATGAAGCGAGAACCCTGTCGACAAACAACAAACAAAATGGTGCATACCTAGTTAAAGAAGAAGCAATCATCTGATTCGACAAATGTAAATTATCCGCCCCTGGACGATAAAATGGTCCACCCGTACTAAATTGCCGGATGCGGGCATACTCACGGTGGTTGTTAATTCCCATAACAAATTATGCTGCGAATAAATAATTAATTTAAACGAGGAACGATCAATATATCAATTAATTTTTCGTCAGCGTAATTATGGTAATCAATACATCCCCAAAATAACTTGAAATTTCTCAGTTAACAAGCAGACTGCAGTCTCGGGAAGACACAGAACTATTTTGTATTCTTATGGCATTTTCCATTTAAAATAAAGGTTAAAAATGGAAAGAGTAAGAGAGATATGGAAGTACACTCTCATACGTCTACATTTTTTATTGGAAACTATGAATGCCTGCAGAAATGTAAACATGGCTTTATATTAATATTTGTGTTTTTAAATTATCTCCACTCTTGGATTAAATTTACCTCACATTTCTAACAAATACTGCTATATTATTGGGAGAGTATTTATCCATATTAACAATTCAATACATTTTACCGTCGAGCACATTTATTTAAAGCGCGGTAGTCGTCGCGCTGCGCATGTGCGACATTTGTGTTGATAAACATTGATTTTCCCACAATCCAATGCGCTCTTCAAATGGAAATATGAAAGTATGAGGTTTGACCTGAGCGCGACTTGCATTGATTACCGCCGGTGACTCCTTGATATCTTCGAATGACATGGAAATTACCTATAATGAAAGCTTGGAAACGTCCCAGTTCGTACTCGTTGATCTGCGCAACAGTCACCATCTTTGTTTATATGAGACCCATATATATCGCACATGCGCAGCGCGACGACTACCGCGCTTTAACGAATAAATAAATAAATCTGGGTCAGATAAATCAACGACAATGTAAAACGCATTTCCTAGTATATTTGCTTTATATAAATCTAGAAGCCATTATGTTCACAAATACTAAACTTTGTTGACACTTCCATAGATTCGTATTGATTTTTCAATGCAGGACAGTCTGAACAGGACAGATGGTGTACATTTATTTTTTTATTTTTGTTATGCACCAGATGTATCATTGATTCCCAATTCTGCTCATTGTTTTGTGGTGGAAGGGAGTGAATTCAAAGGATGGAATATCCTACACATTTTGATCCGACACGGTAGGTCAGATAATTGAATTAAGGTTTCATACTACTCAGTACATCAGGAGTTCCCGTAGCTGACAATGTAAACACTTGGAAATCGTGGACATTTTACACATTAAGCCAATTAGTTGCGTGGCAATTATTGAGATAATTAGTCACGTGACAATTTAAACAAAAAATTAAAAGAGTGGATAGTCTAGTTAATAATAACCAAATAATAAACAGTTAACATGAGTTGAAAGTCTAAAAAAGGGAGCAGCTTCAACCACACTGATATTGACAATATTAGAAGAGGTCACGTTGACCCAGCTGAACAGTTCAAAACATGTTAACATTTTCGTTAAAGGGCGGCGGTCGTCACGCTGCGCATACGCGACATTTGTGTTCGTGATAAACATTGATTTTCTCACAATACAATATGCTCTTCTTATATAAACCGCGAGAACGCGTTTCGACCTGCGTGCGACGTGCACTATTTACCGTTGATGACTCCTTTGATACCTTCCAATCACCAAAGAAATTACCTAGTTAAAGCTTGTTAACGTCTCAGTTTGTTGGTCTGCCCAAAAGTCAAAGTTGCCATTTTTGTTCATATGAGACCCATATCTCGCGCATGCGCAGTGCGACGATCACGCCCTTCAATGTTGTAATATCGTGTATAATAAGGATTGGTTATTCTGGTATAATCGTGTTAAAAATTGTTTGAAATACTCAGAGTGTGCCATGATCAAAAAGTCCTATGCGAAAAGCGTTTTTTTTTTTTTTTTTTTTAATTATGGCCCCGAGACGAGACATTTCAAATAAAATGGGAGATGAACGGAGCTTATCCATAGGAGGGAACACGATGAGCTAAATAATAAATACGTTCAAATCCCGAATTGCCATCAGCAATAGCACCTAATTAAAAATAAGAAATACGATTGGGTATTTGGTGGTGACGTACTGCAGTCATGGCGACGGGCTACTCTCATCACAATCTAATATAGGTCTTACACCAATAAAACAAGTACAGATATAGGTTATAAACTGGCTGTCTTTCTGAAAATATTGAAGGCAGGAAGACTGACAAATCTGTGCGTTTTGTTTACATCCCTTTTGTAGGAGTTTGAGCTGGCCAACATTTATTTTTGCCAGAATTATATTACAACCGTGTATTTTCACTAAATTAAAACAATATCATCGCCTTTGTGTGCATTATCCAATGGCGGCCATATTTATGCCTCTTGCAAAATCACGAGATTCTTCTTATTTTAATCTCTGAACACAACTGACGCCGACGTAACTTTTTTCAAAGCAGAACACGGTAAGCAGTGCTAGAATGTGTACTTCGAAACTGAGGGTGGCGGTGAAATCTAGGCTGGCGACTGCTCATTTTATTGAAATATATTGATATACATTGTAACAAGTTGTCAACATTTTATGATATTCAAAAATGTCTAGATGTCATTAGGTTCACTATGATTCCGATCAATGTACTGATATAACCAAAGAAAACACCCAGAAATCTGCAAAAAAATCTCCACATGTCGCAAGCCTGATATGCAGGCACTACATTTGCGTTGTACGATAATGAAGTGCTTTAGGTCGGAGTTCATCTTTTCAAGTTGTAAAAGTATGATGGATGAAAAAAAAAACATAGTTAGTAACGCACGGCAATGGATGTGTTCATATTTACTTATTTTATAGTACTGGTCACCGAGTACTTTCCCGGTAAATGCAATATATTTTCAATAAATTGCGTTGCCAATTTTGGGTCATGGCGTAATTATATGTCAGAATCTGGATATGGTACGTTAATATAATACTAGTTACGAAGATGGATGTACAACCCTGAGCTAGAGACGCGACTGGATAAAAATGGCGAATTGTTGGCGTACGCACAACAAAATACACTAGAACCTGCAAATATTAGAATGATACATCATCCTCAATCAAAGTGCCCCTCCGTGTAAGACTGTATATGTCAGAGCGATTTACTAATTGCGTCCACGCAGGGGGAGGGCCAGTCGTTAGCACGGGCTAAGGGCTGCCATTAGTTGGTGACCTTTGGTAAGCCGCTATTTACGAACGAAAAATGGATGACACGCGTGAGGTTCTATTTCTGCTGCTGGCGTGTTTCGTTCTAATTTTGAAGCGACGTGCACAGGAACGCGAGAGAAGACAGACCACTTATTTGGATGCACATAAACAGTATACAACGGGCGTAACAGAATACAGCGTTTTATTAATGCATGTCGTAGACAGCGAACCAAATTTATTTTGTCTACGATTGGAGCTGCTGTACGCTCTACTACTACAGTGACCCGAATAGTGTGGAAGTGAGCGCGGAGTAATGACTGGTGGAATAGTGTCGTTATACGAACATGGGACAATTTTCACACCCAAAGGTCGCCGCAAAGGGCGCTTAGCCCTGGGCTAAGCGTTCGCGCATACTTCGTTAGCCCGTGCTAAGGTCTAGACCGCGTTTTAAATTCAGTTCAGATTTAACCCGTACTTAGCATTCCTTAGCCCGTGCTAAGCGTTCACGCACGTTTT
The DNA here is from genome assembly GCF_978046115.1 of Saccoglossus kowalevskii. NCBI lineage: Eukaryota > Metazoa > Hemichordata > Enteropneusta > Harrimaniidae > Saccoglossus > Saccoglossus kowalevskii. The sequence goes on along the minus strand of NC_140643.1, from coordinate 25,685,114 downwards.
CTTAGCACGGGCTAAGGAATTTGACCTCTTAGCCCGTGCTAAGGAGCTGTGCGTGAACGCAACTACTGTCACAGTGACATCGTATTAATTACGACAACTCTTTACGATGGGTTTTACAACGCGGACTGTGCACGTGTAAACAGTGTTATCATTAAACAAATAACATTCTGTTCGACATTCTTGTTGCCAATTACCTGTTACCCGTACCTATTCAACAAAAGTACGCCAGGAAGTAGGTTGATTTTTTAAGAATTTATTACGAGTTTCAGTTGCTGATAGATCAATGTATTACAATACATCATATAGTCATGCATTAATGAACACTGGGGGCGCCCTAATACACTTATCACGATGGTACCTATTATTACATATGATTATGATTTGCCTGATGCTGTCCAGTCATTAAATCTCACATCACGTGACCCACCTGTTTTACCATTCGTAATTATATTTCAATTCAATTTATATTTATTGAAGGGTGTTTAGATATCGAATGATTCACTGTTCTTCATGCCACTCCGTCGCTGAGGGCAGTCGACTAGTTTGCGTTTCCTGAGGATTTTGTATAGCGTACATCTAGTAAAGCAGCCGAAGGTCACATGGTATGTAATGTCTGAGACTAGTTTACGGGTATTGTCTCGGAGGTAGTGGCCCCAGATCCAGTGATCCGAACTACAGCTAATGCTACAACTAGTGTTAGTTCGGTATAATGTCAGACATGCCGAGAAAGATTTCTTTAAGTCAGTCGGCAAAAGTGATCATTACGAGGATATCTGTCATCAAATTCAGGCTACATTATGCTCGTAGTTACTTGCGTAGCGTGAATTGGGTCGTCTTCGTTAGAAACACCATTCCGAATTACACCGAACTCTTTGGATTCTTCTTTACCAATCTTTCTAATATATCGGGTCAACAGAATGCGCATCAGCTGTAAATTTTAATGAAAAAAACAAACAATGTATGACTTTCGATTCTGAACATATGCAACGTGTCCGCGGGCGGACATCCGGGCATTTTCACCGCCGAAAACCATCGCGGTGAAAACAAAGATCAACAACTCGCAGAAAACGCTATTTTGGGGTGGTTGTTGAGACTCCCCTGAACATTGTAACAAGATTATCCCTGCGTGTGTAACATATATAAATTTGGTTGTTCAGGATTACTTCAAAGTTGAGTTTGTGTTCTTTTCTCGAATTTTCACCGGCTGGACCGGCGTTCCACAGGAGCGCGCACAGAGCCCATAGAAACACGTGGTACAGTGGCGCGCGTCTTAGCAACGTAGAACGTCCGTAACGTAGCTCCGCCCCCGAGGATATCAATAAATGTGGGAGCTTTTTATATTTTAGTACAGGAATAATATAGCGTACCTCTTCATAGTCCAACGTGTTCGCTGCATCGTAAGACCCTCTCATCTGTCGAGAAAATTACACTTTATTTTATGGAGGCAGGGAAAGAATTGAATACTATTTGTCATTTTCATTCATATTTTTATTCGATAGAACCGTTCACTCAGTATTTTCTGCATGCTACTTTGAAACTTTTAGTTGCGCCATCTTGTGGTCTACTGTTACATAACGGTATGAAAATGAAACTACAGCGTTGTAATTCACGGTGTTTTGTATCAGAATACTGACACATTTTTTAAAAGATTTCTTGTAATGCCAAGCAAAGACGCTCGGACACATCGATTTGAACCAACCTCGCTATTTCTACATCAATCCATTTCTACACCAACGTTCAATAAAAAAAATACTTTCTAACGCGTTTGCCCACGGCGGAGATTGGTCTCAGAGTCGATGAAGTACCGTGACGTCGTAACGTCTTTCGGAAAGACCACAAACAGCTTTGGTTGGTAGTGTTTATACCTGCGAAACCAATTGTTAACCCCCTAATTCTCACCTCTAAATCTTTACTCTTGCTTGTCTTGCATTCCTTGAAACAAAGACAACGATAAAATGAAGTAACTGCTTCCTTAATGGCGTGCGGCGTAGGAAGCAGGTTTAATGGCGGCGGAAACACAGGTCCAATGAAATAATCCAACCAAATACTACTACGAACATATTTCCATTCGACGTCGATGTTCTCCTGTCAAAAAGAGTGTTGTATAATGTCATTTAACACCAACCAAGCGTAATCTCTGGAATAAAAATAACAATGATGAAAACTTCAAATCTGTAGAGGTATTTATTTGTAATATTGTTGTATAATCTATTACTAAACGTTTCACACCTTTTATTCTTTAAAGAGGTCAAATTTTTCAACATGTTAAATACGTTTGTTTGATATTTCACCTTGATCAATGGGGTATTATGGAAAATAAAAATTGTTTTAGAACTCAGTAAACCTTGTGACGACAGTATACGCTGGATGAAATAACGCAAACGGCAATAAGCATGCGTTTTTGTTTGCCTGTACGTACATGATAACCCGAGTGCAATAACATTTGCGCTTTATATTATAATATTTCAATGATATTGTATAAGGCCTCGTATTATAATTTCATGTGTATAACACGAACGACCGACCGACCGAATGAGGTAGCAAAATCAAATATCGAAATACTCAAATAGCATTTCCTCTTTGAGAAAGACTATAATTACAGATGTAAACCAACTAAACATAACGGTGTTCGTTTGGAAGTTGTGTGTTTGCGGAATTGACTCTATATAGTATATAAATTCTTCACAGATTATAACTATATTCTGCGATTAACGCATGCGCAGTGGTGTATTAACGATGGGACATGGGGGGAAAATACATGTTCACCTTTATCCTCGTGTACGTGTCTGACATCATCGCTATGCACAGGTTGAGTAACACCAACATAACCAGAAAACAAAACAAAGCATACAACGTCAGACCCATGGCACTATATATGTAACCAAAATCACGCGTGATGTAATGCGTGGCGTTGTCAACATCACGCGTGATGTAATGCATGGCGTTGTCAGTCAGTAACGCACTGAAGTTTCCATTATCAACGTTGGAGGCGTTGTATTGAGTGTTCTCAACGTCGTCGCTGGCGAGTTTGACCATCACTGTGGCTGACATAGAGGACGTGCTGTCTTTGCCGAATATGGAGAATATTAACTGAACCACACTTGAGCCTAAACTGCGGAAATGAAAGTAAAGATTATATTATCATAGCATATCTATCAAAAAATGCATGACATTTGTGAAACACCACGAAATCCTGAAAAAGTTGTTTTGTCTCTATGTTTGTATGTACTGGGCGGTGACCATGCGAGCCATTTTTCGAACGAGCCTACCATGGCTGACGACGTACTCAAACCGAATATGGCACGCTTTAAAAAAAATGATTAATAATAATCCCCCGTGTACTATATAGTTCATCAGTTTTACATAGAGGCGTATTAATTGGTTTTATTATGATTTGAAGCATGGAAGCTTGACTAATAAAATATAATTTTTATTGTTGTAATCATTCACAGTCACTTGACATTAGTGGGACCTATAATTTACATTTTAGGATTTTAGTTGATAACATTTCATTGAGAAGAATCTACATATCATACAAAGCGGGACTATAACTTTAAATGTCGCTCTTCTAATCAAATTACATACCGTTATGCTCCAGTGAGACCCACTCCTTCTATAAATCAAATTTCGCCACAAAGATTACAATTTGCAAATCATCGACATTTGTTCGATAGAACAGATCGCGGAATAATACTTTATCACTTACGAATTAAATTTATGCGGCGACTGCGCGTCTGAGTAGAGGTAGAAGAACCCAATGGTGAACGAGCAGACGACAAACCCAAAAAGGAACAGAAAACGAGTGACGTCTGTTTTCATTGAAATGAACGTGAGAAGCATGTTCCCCACGGTGGTACTGAGATAGAAGTTCTGCATAAACCGCAGAAATGACAAGACCAGTACGAAAGCGGCGAGTTGAAATAGTGTCGTCCACGTCTCGTTCTGAGTGTCGAGCCCGCGCATCTCGCTGTAAAGTTGTGTAAGTAATAAGGCGAGTAACGACGTGGTGATGAACACGTCCAGGATATTCCACAAATCGGCCGAATATTTTAGAACTCCGTGATAGATGCGTTGCTGCACCTCTCGCCACAGCATCCCAAACAACCACACCAACAAAGCGCAGAACAGGTAGAGATAGTTGATCGCTCCTCCTTTGACCAACAGGTGAATGACCCCAGTGAATGCAAACAGAATAACAAACATCGTGTACGATACCAGATACATCACAAAACGAGCCTTCGGCGATGTAACTATCACCGAGATAGGGGAACATGGTGCTGCGACGTAAACCATAAATAGAAACGGCTGCAGTGCAAAATACACCACTAAACAATACAGAATATACAGCAAGCTCCAGAGAATTCCGTTCCTCTGCGACCATTTGGGCTGACCACGCAACCATTCGCTGCGTAACACTTGCTGGCATTTCGAATTGGCGATGAACTGTGAGGGGTATACGAAAAACACATGTTTATGTTAGAAGAAACCCGCAAAATTAAGTTGTGAGTTTGCATAATGAGGATCCATCAATAAACCAAACAACGTAATATCATTTTAGTAATATTTAACTGAAAGTGAGAAGGTTGTCATAACAATCTGCACACCACTTATTTTTCACCTGTGTGATGTCGGCGTGGTAACGGCTGACCAACTTACATAACATGTTTTTTTTAATGGTGTCATGTAAGGAGTTATATGCAAGGAATTTTATTCCAAATTGAATGCTATGGTATTAATACTCGGGGTAGTGGTAAGGGAGAATATAATAGCGATATTTTAAATAATATACGCACCTCTTTTTGTTCTGTTTCTATGGCTAGTAATGCAGTAGCCCAGCATTTTGTACCTCTTGTCTTTGCAGTATGATGGGATCCGTGTAGCAATGTGACTACTTCGTTCGTTGTCATGCAGTTATCCAATAGCGCATGTGCAAATCTGGCCACCTGATTTTCCAGCTGTCGGTATTGACCCTATGTTAGAGAAAATTACACGTGACACTGGCGGATCCAGAAATTTGGTAAGGGGGCGCTCCTATTTAATTGGGCTGGGTTTGTCAATTGATTTGTCAATTTTTTTGTGGGCTGAAACGTGTCCGCGCGTCCCGCTACGCTGCTATTAGGCATCGATTTACATGTGATATGAAGAGGGTGTGCGCTTAATATTGGTCTATCCCGTTCTACAAATGATTCATAGGACCGCCAGCATTGCAAAGCGAGTATAATCACACTCAACCAGCATCACACACTCGTCACGTCCTGATAACTATTGTTGAATTATATCCTACCTTACAAATATCATATATTCCATTGGACTTGGAGAGTTTGTGAAGCTCATCGGCAAGTACGAACGCCTCATGCATTGGGTCGTCACTGCTCAAACTCATGTATGCTGGACTCGAGATAGCCCTGTACACACTCAAACGGCGCAAACACGTTGACAGATCTTCACAGTGGTCTGAAACAGACATTTGTGTTTTTGGTCGGTAACAAGCAATGACACTTTTATTTCCAACGAATATATGTTACATTTTTATAACACTATTTTTAGTTATATAATCAATTACACGAACTAAGCGTTTCTTTTAGTAACATAATTGACATTCCGATCCCAAGTCACAACTATTGACATTTGTATCATCTAACCATTATGCAATTGCGGGTTTCTGTGTCACGTGGTATTTTCGTCCGAATAAGTCATAATTATCCGCCGTTTTGTCATCCTCGTTCACAGACTGTTATTATAAACAACTAAAGACAATCCTCCAAATGTCAATTTAAAATGCGCAGTGGCTCTGTATAAATTTGAGTGAAAATCGGAGCCTCTGTCAGTGAGTGACGTGCACCTACTTGGAACGATCCAGCAGCGTTACTGCCGTATTCAAACAACATACCGCTACAACTGAAACCCGTAGTTCGTTTCTTTGCTTCTAAGTTTGAAAACAAGACTAGAACTGATATACGATTAAATAGTCAAACAATTTATTACTGCTCAAAGATGTGACGTCTATACTGACTTTTAGTGCATTGGTGCGAAACACCTACCGTTTGGTGGGTCTAGCGCCACCAGACGTTTTGCGCCGTGATCTAGTAATTGTTTCACCATGTAGAAGTCGTTGTTTTCAGCGGCTATTTGTAAAGCACTGACAACTTGCATGTCACGTCTTCCTTCACAGTTCACGTCAACTTTAGCTCCCTAGAAACAAAGTGTCATGGTCAAAAAGAAAGAGAACGCACCCTCAGTTTGATGATCTAGTTTTCTTTCGTTTTCAATGGGGTCTAATTAACTAGATTGGCATTACTTGCCTGCAAGAGATTCTCAACTTTCTCACTATCTTGATCGATCACAGCTCGCAGAAATTCATTTTCCACTGGCGTTAGTTTACCGTTTGTTTCTTCGTTTAGATACGTTTCTTCCTTCGCGGTTAATGCAAACAGCGCCCCCTTGTGGTGATCCATGACAACACTTTGGTCACCTGGAATACAAATTCAAAGTCATATGTTTAAGAGTGTAAGTTCAGCGTGAGGTCAAGGTCACACGAAGATGAACTCGTCTTCGTAATCATTTAGGAGATACTATTTTAACTGTCAACAGACGAGTACATTGTTACCAATAAAATCGATGAGTTGACATCCTCTCTTTTACATGACATAACCAAGGTCGGTAGGCAAAAGTGCCTGGGTTAATACAATACTAGAAGTAATACATGAATATTTTTTTTCTTGGATAAAATAAGTTATTAGTAACATTGTAGAAATGGTAAAACAGTACCACGAGCATTACCTCAGTGGTGACATGTTTTGACTCAGACTCTTGAGTTTTAGAAAACGTGCGTCTAGCGCGTACAAGACGTGGCCGCGCGCTTTTTGAAAACGTTCGAATGTAGGTCGCTTTCACACCCGCTTTTCATAATAATCCTCGGGGGCGGAGCTACGTCACAGACGTTCCACGTTGCTAAGACGCGCACCACTGTACCATGCATTTCTATGGGCTCTGTGCGCGCTGCTGTGGAACGCCGGTCGAGCCGGTGAAAATTAGAGAAAACAACACAAACTCAACTTTGAAGTAATTCCGAACAACCAAATTTATATATGTTACACACGTAGGGCTAATCTTGTTGCACTGTTCAGAGGAGTCTCAACAATCATCCCAAAGTACCGTTTTCTGCGAGTTTTGGGCCTTTGTTTTCACCGCCGCGGGTTGCCAGGCGGTGAAAATGCCCGGATGTCCGCCCCCGAGGATAGACGGGGTCAATCTCCTTCCCAGAGGCCTTTGCGCTTTACGCAATAGTGCCTCTGCCACAGACAGCCTTCAATTTTGTGGTCAATCACCTCACTACGCACGGCCATTTTCCTGTAGCTGTTACATCTGAAAACGTACTACAAAAAGTGGAAAAAAACGTATGTGACATCCGAACTATTTCTATGCAAATCTGCTTTGTGCAGTGATGATAAGTAACGCGTATCGAACTGTGCGGAGGGTATGCATGTTTGCTTTTTATTGAAGAACGTACACACCATGTTCAGTCATTAAAAACATAATTCACTAATCTGGGCTCAATATCGAACGTTTGCTGTGAAATGCAGAAATTTTAATAATTGCTGTTGTACGGTCACTCATGATGCATCGCTGCCACTAGATGCATAGCTGCCGTTCTGTGCATATTTAAATCTATTATATAGAAGATAATATTTGGTAATCGTAGTCCTAAATAACTATTAAAAATAGCTAGACGTTTCGAGCAATGGCTCTTTATCGATAGCATAGAAGAAAGTGTACACTGTAATGGAATTAAATAAGCGAATGGTACAGCCAGAATTGTGTACATATATAAGGTACATGTATACATAGTACATAAATGTATTGTATTGTCATTATTCTAATAAATCGTCAACATTTAAAAATTGTCATTAATCCTGGCTTATCTTACAACTGTCACGGTTGCCTACCGCCCTTGATGTGGAGCGGCATTTTATAAAACAACCCTCAGTGTTGTATGTAGTACGCTCCAATAGTTTTCTGCGAGTTTAAACATAAACAAAAATATGATTTAATAAAAAATAACATCAACTATTAAATATTAAACAACATTTTTTTATTCCAACTCTATTACTAGTACGACCAGATTTCCCTGAATTGAATGTACTCACAGGCATAATGCAAGCAACATTATAGCTCATTCCTGACATGGGCGACAAAGTTGCACCTTGCCTAACGAGAATACGACACCTGATACAATAAGCTTTATGAAATATACAAGAAGCACGATGACTAATGTCCTAATTTGTCCAGAAAGAGGTTTTATAGCCTAGTATACTAAAATGGACAAAATGTCCCACTGGATGCAGATCTTTGACATGATTTCAAAACAAATATGGAAAACAATTGTTTGTACTTTGTTTGTTACTTCGCGAGCGTTAATAAAGAAGACGACTGTGTAGTTTGATATATTCCGCCAATAAAACGTTGGTTATTATTTGTCCAATATATTAACACTATCCTGAGCTTCATCACACCTCGGTACTTTTATTATTTAACCTCCTCCACCTCCTAACCGTAATTTCTGTATAATCCTAAAATATTACTCTTCCGTATTGTGTTATTAAAAATGGCGTTCCGTGGCGAGCTATTAAGCCCTCCCATTGTGCAATGTGCCATTTTATGAAAGGTAACAAAAATTGACTTTAGCGTTAAATAATGTTTTTATCTAAATTATATTGTGTGTGTACCCATCTTTTATTCAAGTTCAAAAAAACATAATCTAAAACGGGTGTTGTGTTAACCACTATATCACACGGCTAATTGAAAAGTCACTGCTATTTTATTAGGCTGGGCGTACAAGCCCAATAATAGGTTAATTTGTTATCCGACAGATTGAAATAAAAAATAGAATATAGGCTATACTGTGTGTGGCGCTCTACTCATATACGGCATCCCACTGACGCCTAGATTCGACGCTAGTAAAATCACCCGTGCTCGGACGTTGATTGTAGAATTGTTTGGTCGAATCAAAGTGTCGCCATTTCAATCATCTGACACTGAAATTTTCCGCTCACTGTCAATAAACATTGATTGACATCCCATAGTGTACGTGTGACGTTTGCGTAAATTTCAATGGGTAAGATAAGATAAGATATACTAGCTTGCTACTATGCGTTTCTGGAGAGGTGAATAGCGACTGAGGGAACATTACGCGATTTCTAGACGGGTAATACTGTATAAAACGCTAAACTATATTATTCAACCGCTGAGTCACTCCAATGCGCAACTGCCAAGCCTGATGAATCGGTTAACTGTCACGCAACTAATCACTAGCAGTTTAGTGGTTTTTACAGTACACGAAAACTTAGGAAAGCATTGTATGCAAACAAAGCCTCAATGAATTCAGTATTCGAAAGGCCAGAAGGGTACTATGATTCATCGAGTTGCGTAATACATGGTTGTGAAATAAACGTACATCCTTGGAGTCTTACCTTTACATCGTTACCGATATATCATTAACGGTTGCCTTGATTGTACGCGTTCGTGTCAGCATGATATCCATAATGGAGCGATAACAGCCCGAGGCTAGGCTTGGTTGCAATAATATTTAATTTCTAGTCGATAATACGCCCATCAATTATATTTTCACGATTTATTTGTTTTAAAAACTGAATCCTACCAAGAACTCAAGTCACATTTATGTGGAAATAACACCATAAGAATACAAAAATATGTTGCTATCATATAGGTGATTATAACATGTCATTATTTTATGAGAACGAACCGTCATCGCAGCCCCATCACATGTATTTTTCCCCATGTCGTGCTGCTCAAACGACGCAATCGGTGACACGGTCGGGCGAGCGTGGAGATACACAAATCATCAAATAAAAAAAATCAACAACACTAGAATAGTCTAAACACACTTGGTTGAATCTTTCAGTTTAAGGTACTATTAACTATGGTAATATTCAACCGTTTTCTGCGAATATTGTGAAAATCACGACGTTTGTCTTGCATATTATTTACGTTTAAAGGGCGGTGGTCGTCATGGCGTGTTGTGCCCGCCAGACACGGGGCTTATAGCGACATATACAGCACCCTTTAATCTGAATACTGTTACGTTTGTCGCGAAAATCGTGACGTTTACTGTGAAAGCTGCTACGTTTGCCGTGGAATCACGACGTTTACCCTGAATAACAGAATACTGACGTAATATATAGGTTACAAAATTTTGCATAATTAATTCACAACTCTCACAAATGACAATCCTGTCCCTTATTTGCTGGATAAAATTAACGCATCCTCACTTCAAGTGCATATCATATGTATGCACTGCTTGGGCTGGCCATAGTAAACCAAATTACTGGAAACATATTGGTAATATGGGAATACATTTGAAGGGTAAGCTCAGAAAATGTTGTGACAAGGACAATGTTTAACAACAACCATGTCGCATAGAGGTACCATTAGTTCCTTGCACATAATAGTTTAACTAATTGCACTAAGTGAGATTTTTTACGGATAAACCAATTTCCTGGTCATTAACAGTTTGTGTTGGGTTGATTTGTTTAGTTCAAAACAGTAGTTTCAATTTGCTGTGCATTTGCTCCATTTTGCTATAGCAGGATCCATGGGCATGTTTGAATTGACAGCCGACGACCGAATGTAAATATCACTCACTCGGACAACGCCTTGGATCCAGGGCGAAGTACAAATTTACCCATAATTCGTTGTTGCACTATATTAGACATTGACCTTGCTAAAACTTGTGTAATTTTTATATTGCAACACATTATATTCTCAATGAGTCTGCCATGTTTGTTTGTTTGAAATATGTGATCAGAATGTCAAATTTAGCTAAATGATGGTAAAAGACAATTTACAGATGCGTTCAATCTTTATGAAATGTAACCATCGATATAAGTACTCAGCCTAATCACCTGGCTGCTAATACGTATACTTGTTTGGTTCATCCATTCAAAGCCCAGCACAGCTGCTAGGGATTGCTCTTCTTACCGATGGGCAGTACTCTAAACAGTACATAAAACTATTCAGCAATTTGGACAGCAGACGATAGGAAAAGACATTTTTTAAAAGAGTGTACGTTCTCGGAATGCACGAGTCAAATTCACAGATAGCTGAGTATTTGTGACATTTACCAAAGGCTTACTAATCAATATCTGGGTAATCACGGGAAATGTGTGTTTGCTCATGCGTACTAGAAGTGAGCCATGTGCATTTCCAAAAGAACCGCGACATCAAAAAACAATGAATCGTGACAATTGATTACTTCTGTGAAGCGTGACAGTGTGGACTACTTCGTAAACCCGATAAATTACAAAAAAACAAACAGGTGACGTGTCTTGTATTGTGGATGTAAAAACGCCACTGGTTTACGTGGCAAGAGAATGTACCAATGATAGCTTAACAGGTCAACATTATACATATACCAGCTCCAGTCATTTTTGCTTTACGGTATAAATAAATGAAATACCCGAAATTGGTGAACACGGTCAAGACTTTACTTATTCATGTTAAAAACACAAAAAATAATAACTCCTACTAAAACCAGTTTTTAGTTTACAACGTGCGTAATACAAACAATAGTTGTCATAGTAACACAAACAATAGTTGCCATGGCATCGGACGCATCGCTAAATCAAATCATTCGCTTGAACGACAATTTAAACAAGCTCACGTCGACAGCTTGGTTTCCGGGCCAGGAGTTCACAATAAAATGGTGTCTCTCAAACTGAACCATTTCAAAAAAAATTCTAATTGATGACATATTTACGTTCTGACTGACAACGGAAGAAAAATTGTATTCTTTTTAATTTAAACAACCGTCCCCATCCCAATTCTAGCATACGGTAATATGACGATATAATAATACCAACTGATTGCACAACATGTGAATTGACAATTCCAACAATGTTCGAAGATACCATCCAAATAGGCATGTCTGACGTATGGAGATATGAAAGTTAGGTACGATGATTTACTATCAATCAGTAACAGTATAGTGTGATATTGAAGCCATAAAGATAAAGACAACTCACAAATCTTTGCATAGGTTCATTATTAATAATTTGTTCTGCACATTATTTGACAGAATAAATTACCGCGTTTGTGTATGTATAATAAAAACCATATTTATCGCTTATATATTTTCGATATTATTTTATTCAGTTATAAATTCGATAAAAGAAATACAGTAATCTGTTTCTTTTTACGATAGACGGGTTAGTTTTAGTGTATTTATCAAGAGTTACAGTGTAGCCGTCGCTGCAATCTTAGTATACAGTAAGTAATTAACACACGACTGCAATTAGCTCTTTGTGTACGGCCGCCTATAATCAAAGACTGATTGATTGCATCATGTATCACAACCATTTTAGACCGCGGCTAAACGTGCCCATGGCTTTTAGAGTAAATAATAATCAACAACACGTATAAAAAGGATATAACAAATATGAACAAAAATAATGTGTACACTTTCCGTGATCTGTAAAGTGTACAGTGTTGAATCCAGCTATTGAGACAAGAACCGCAATGTACCATGGGTTCACTGCCACTATCATGTGTCGTACTTTGAGGTTATTACGATAGCGGTAGTGTCGACGGACGCGCAGCATACACATGAGTGCATACTTTCAGTGGCAGCGGCGCCGGGGGGGACTCGAAAAATGTTGAGGGTGCCCCCCCCCCCCCATAGCATAATTCAAGCTGAAAACTTTTGTGTTATGTTATACATATTATGTATGTCAAAATGTGTCCCTCAAAATGCAGGAAATAGCGTTTCAGAGGATCTAGATTTCAACTTTTTCCGTGCGAGCCTGAAACCCCCTTTTAAGGGGGCTCCATGATATTATGATAATAGTAAATAATGCTCTAGTCCATTTGAATGTCCTCGTAAAATCCACTGATCAATCGTTAAATTTGGAAGAATTTAGGTCGGAGTCACATGTAACCTTATAGTTTTTATGACACTGGAATTGATTAAAAGTAATGTTCCACGTGCACCCGCAATTGAAAAAAATAGACATTATTAAGAAAATTGGCTGTGCTTTGAAGTTCACTCTCAATTATTCTGTGCATCGCAAACAGTATATCTATTCATTGTTCAATGCGCCCTCAAGACTAGGGTATTTTCACTAATTTGACTACAGGTCAAAGCGATATCGACAACTCTCTAATGGCCTTACTGTCGTTTATTTAGTCATTGGTTTATAGAAAAGGTGCCTTACCAGTCTACACTGGAGATACGGTCAAGCGATTGCCCCCAGTCATGCACTCATATTTAGCAAATAACCTATTAAACATGACAGGGGAAACAAGTGCCTGATGTTTTGGGGAATTTTAAAAAGTTCAAGGTCTCCTTGGCCAAGACGGACGCTTCTAGTTGTGCCACAAGCATTGCAATTCATTTCCAGGCTTAAAGGTAGTTAGAATGTATACTGATGAAGTGAAATCATAAGTTTCCTGGAGCTGCGAAAGACGTTATAAGCGGGCATGTACGTGTAGTTTCTTTGTTTATTCCAATATTTACTGAGACACGCATACTTAGAAAAAATCTGTCTCAGTATCTTTACCTTTCTTTTAGTACCGGTTTGATCTTAGATATCTATTTATATATACTGTAAACACAAAACACATAACAGAATCAAACACAAGGTTGTCATACATTAACATCATCCACGATTCACTGACGCTGTGAGTTGCGCAAACGTAGAATAAATGCTAACTCGCAGCAAGTTCGATAAAAAAAAATAGTGAAAGCAATATTTTAGATATTATAAATGCATTTTCTGCGATGTGACAGTTATTGTGACAATTAATCACTGAGGTGCAGTTGACCGCTCGTCTAAAGTAGATGGTGAATAAAATATGTCTGACTGACGATTTGTTATTTCATTTATGGTTGATTTATTTTAACAATTATGCTTTTTATCATTTTTATGGTTGATTTGACAATACAGTTATGGTTGTTATTACATTTATGGTTGATTTGACAATACACTTATTGTTATTTTCAAGAGGTTCCAAAAAAGTATTGTCACCCCCTTGTGCGGGTTCTGGTTACCGCATACAACAGCGCTTTAGTAAATTCACGGGTGGCTCACAATCTACAAATGATTGAGTTTTACGAAGGACACTCATATGAACATTTCTTATGGACACAAATACGAAATGTACGCATATGTAAAAATCATCCAAACTTTAAACAAACTATTTGATAACTAAGCTGGTAGACAACGTAATGTAAACATAGACTAAAATAAAAATAAAAATAATGGTATGCTAAATTCTAAATAATTCTCTCAAAATAATACAGCTCGTTACAGCGAAACCCCTATTCGGAACTAAGATATCTGGTGGAGTATGTGAGTGAGTGTAATGTCACATTACAGGGTGTTCTTCAACGATTCACTGGCGCGATTCACATGGCCTGTGCATGTACTGCCATGGACTGGCGAGCTTGGTTCTCCGCGACGTTTCACTCTATAAAGGCACATGGAATAACAGCCACGTGTAGTATCACTAGATGCATTTCGTATTTAAATACAGTTTTATGGTTGAAGTGTTACTAAATTTATGGGCACAACTCTTCCATATCCTTGGCTAAATTCACATAATATACTGAATATTATCTGGAAACTGAGAGTCTTTCAATTATTATTTTAAAAATAGAATATATAACACAGACAACCTAAAGTTACGGAATACGATGTAATAGGTACGCCGTACATTATTCGGGCACCGAGAATGATACAGTTATGTTTTTTAAATATAATATTATAGGGTACAGCATACTCCTCCTCCAAATGGCCATGAAAGCTATCATTAGGGGGAGGGGCCAATAAAACCATCTGAACGTAATCATAATTGTGCCAACTGTATTATGTTTGATATCAATGGAAGGGTTTCCAAACAAGCTATTCATTCACTGAGATAGCAATTAGTAAAGTTGAAGTATGACGTCATATGAAAATGAAAAAGACTTATTATTAAACAACCAATCATCCCAATTGGTGTGAGAGAAAACAAGCTGAACTAAGTCGCAATGTAGGAACATATAGAATTATGAATATGTCAGCCAATGTCTCAAATGTTCTATGTGCAATGTGTGAAATTATGTGCAATCGTTCGTAGTTTTTCATATATAGGAAACGAACACATCTAGCTAATGCCTCACACCGTCAGCTGAAGAAACAATACATCCGAAATTAAAAACGTTTTCCACCATTGTGGTTTCGACGGCATGTAGTTAAATCATTAATGGTATAGATCATCTGAATGTCATCGTGAAATCCGCTGATCAATGTTTTTCGTTGAAGGTGAAGTCAAGCTAAACAACATAATGCTCCCTAAAGAAAGAGCTCCACAAATTTAGAAGAAATAAATAAAAAAAGAAATGAAATGAAGAAAAAAAGTAATGGAAATTAGATATTATTAACTATTTTAGTCGTTAAAATAGAATGACACGTTTTTGTCACTTGTAGTGGTCAACAGGTTATATATCACCTATATAACCTACTCACATCGATAAATTGTATACAATATAAGGAATTTTGAGCATTTGGTAGAAAAAAAGGAATATTTTTAGTTCTGTTGCTTGACAACTATTTTATATGCAATATGCTACCATTTTCTAAACTTTCAGCCAATTTGAAGTTAAAGATGAAATCATTTTCCCAATTTCTGACAACAGTGGATATGATCTCATAGTTTACCCATAATCCTTTGCTGAAGAATCAAGATGGTGGAGTATATACATTAATGAAAAGTTGAATATCAAGAGAATGAAAAGTGATATACAAAAAACTGTAAATTGTATGTTCTTACATTTGCCGAGCTCTTTCATCTGGGAGTATTATGTTGTTAGCCTTAACTTTTCATTTAATTAAATTTGTAAGTTAAAGAGAATTCAGGTCGTAGTAATATGTAACCTTATAGTTTTTATGACACCGGAATCGATTAAAAGTAATGTTGCATCCGTAATTAAAAAAAAGAGATATTCATGAAATTGGTCGTTGCTTTGAATGTCACTCGAAATTCCGGCCTATATACGTGAAATACCTGTCTATATTCGGACGCCTTGTATACGTGTATGCATAAATATGGAAATCAGATGTGATGTACTCGTTATCATATATTGCTGGATACTTACAAACCGGCTTATCTAATCGACCATAAAATTTATATCTATAAAAGTACCAGACCATAAAATAGCGAACTATGAGAGCAAACCACGTACAGATCGTGGTTTATTGGGTATGCGCACACAAAAACAAAAACGCAGTGTATTTCAACGACCAGGTGGTTACATAGTATAGGCAACTGTGAAAGTAAACCGCGTACAGATCGTGGTTTATTGGGTATGCGCACACAAAAACAAAAACGCAGTGTATTTCAACGACCAGGTGGTTACATAGTATAGCGAACAGTGAAGGCAAACCACGTACAGATCGTGGTTTATTGGGTATGCGCACACACAAACAAAAACGCAGTGTTGTTCAACGAGGTTATGGTTACATATTATAACCACTGCGACTATAGATGTTTGTATACACATAGGACGGTTAATTAGTGACACGAATAACTAGAAATAGCCATTTATATGTCTAGTTTTTATGCTTGCACAACTTCAATATGTGGGTATATTACGTCACTTTCTCGTGGGTCTATTTTATGCAGCGTTACAGTGACGAAATATTTTCAAAAAACGCATGCGCAGCATAACTAAATTAGTGTCCGAATACATTCAGCATGAAATTAAAGGTCGATGTTTGTCACATCGTGTCGTCGATATGAACCCATATGACGTATACAACGCGTGCAAAATACTTTGCTTGTTAACAAGAAATCCGATCACGATTATTAAGAAGACACCAAATTTGTATTCGCTGGAGAAGCTAGTCGCTCTTATTCTTGACGCAATTATAGACTACGTCATTGTTTCTCTACTCTTACCATTACTGACGTGAAGGAGTATGTCTTCTATTATGCCGTAGGGAGACATGCTGTTGCTTTGGTTACAGTGCTATTGGGCCCGTCGTCAAATTGAAATAGCTAAACTAGCCGAAATTGGTTTTCTTCAATAAAATATGTAATAGTTGTGGTTTATGACTTTCTGGAATCGTATTTTAATATCAATGAATTGCATCTCGTTCCACTAATGGTAACTTTCATAATCATTAAGAAATCATTGCCAGTCGTTAAAATGTGATGGTCGGGATTATGCAACATATGTTTTATCATGTTTCTTATGCAGGTGTAATTTCACAGTCACGAGGTCTTATAGCCTGAGCATTACATTTTCTTATCTCGGTCTCGACCCCCTCCCTATTCTTATAGGTTCTAGATTCCAACAGGCGGTGTATTTGGGCCTCACACCAACAAATATTTTTTCATAGAAGACAATATTAATATCAGTTTTGAATTCAACAACAATGAACCACGTTGCAATGCATTGTAATTTGTCGAAAAGTGAATTGACAGTACGTACCTCTAATTCGAATCAACAATACGTATCAAAAAACTGATATATCAAATATTCGAATTAACAGTACGTACCACTCATTCGAATAAACAGGATGAACTATTCAAATTAATAGTACATTCGAAATGGCAGTATGTACTATAAATTCAAATTGACTGTTCGTACCACTAATTCGAGTTGAAAGTTATTTGAGGTAGTACGTACAGCTAATTCGAATTGGTCGTTCGTACCACTGATTCGAATTGGCAGTACGTACCACTAATTTGAATTAACAAAAACACCACTAATTCTAATTGATAGTAGTAGTATATTGATAATTTTAATGTATTATTAAATATACTTGACGGTACGTATCACTAATTCGAATTGGCCGTTCGTACTATTCATTCGAATTGACAGTACGTACCACTAATTCGAATTAATTCCGATATCAACATACACATATCAATCATAATATATACATCTTCTCTTCAAATCCCTCGGCAACATCACCATCGTGCACAGTATGTCTACATCTATCAATATTCTACGTTGTTCCTGACAGGAAATAAATGAGTATGCACGTGTGTGAAAATAAAAAGGTTTAATTGAGCCACGAGTACTCATAATTTTATTACAGATTCTAATCGTAAATCTGACCCCAACCGAGATGCCGATAATACATTCTACGACGCTTCTTATTGAATCTAAAACTCTCCATTGGTTCAACAATGTGTCGACTGGGAGGTCATTTTGCTGAACATTCCCACGAGACAAGAACATTGTGTTTAAATTTTTTTTCATTTCATTTTAATTCTAGAGAACGTAACATTACGAATAAGTTAATTGTTTGTTCATGTGTCGTCAAAGGCAACGAAATTCAACCCAGCGCGTCGAGAAGGAAATTATATTCCGTTTAGAACTATAGAAAATTACCAAAACGTTCTCTTTGGTAACCATTTAGTGTGTGTATACATGTTATATTGTAGAATCGTTTAGTGTTATGCTTTTTCTTACATTGTTATGTTCTGTTTACACTTAATGCGGGGGGGGGGGGGGCTCGTCACCTGCGAATACGTCAGATGGCCATAGCTTGTCATTGTTTACAAACAAGCCTCTTCCCGTGAGCTTTTGCGTTTTTGGCGTGTGTTGTTATAGTCGATGGAACTCATTTCACGCGCGTGCGCAGGAGACGACCCTCCCGCTTTAATGTTCATATGGTACCAAAGAAGAGCCACGGCCTGAAATGTTCAGCTATTTTGAATAGTTACTCAGGACTTATCAAATATCGTCTACTATATATTATGGTTTTAGGGAGATTTTAGCTTGTAGCCTTTTACTACTGAGTGATTAAAACAGGATCAGTTACATCCTTTTTCTATGACGTTCGTTTGACGTAAAAACAAATTCCCGGAAGTATTATATAACCTGTGACGGAAAAGGTGCCGCTGACTGCAGCCATAGAAAGAGAAATACTAAAAAGGAGATGATCATTTCAATTTACGATATTTGAGCTAGATTACGAAGCTTCTTTCAATGTTCTCTGGTGAACAAAATTAAGACTACGTAAGCGTCTGTGATAGCTATACCAATGTCAGATGACTCGGCGAGTGTATCATCGGATAGGTACATGCTATGTATCAATTTAGTAGTCATTGCACATTACATAATACATCTTTCTACAATAATCAATACTGTATAGATAAAAGTCAGTGTATCGATTTCCCTGACAATTTATTGTCAAATTGTTTATGGTCCTTGAAAGAACGGTAACGGAATACCGCTTTCAGTGTATAATGGGCCCTTGTGTATTTGATAGTGTAGTAACCATATTTCAATTGCAATGTAGTCAATAGGGTGAAACTGACAGCAATCAACATAGCTTGTCCAATGGTTGACACCCATTTTTTGATTTCTACTGGTACATTAATAAAAATACAGGGACTACTAAAACAAGGTCACAAAACGGTATTTATATCATTGACTACCAGAAAGAAAAAATCACTCTCTAAATTAACATTCTCCTGTAAGATTGCTATTTTAAATGTACTTCCGGTTATTCAGAACAAATATTATTAGGAGTTGGTTTTTATAACTGACCGAAAGAAATGAGTTTCGTTCAACATTAAATATCACGTCTGAACCCAATCTAGGTCTGATCGAATGACCCCGACCTTGATCAACATAGCTTGTCCAATGGTTGACACCCATTTTCTTGTTTCTACTGGTACATGAATAAAAATACCGGGATTACTAAATAGCGTCACAAAACGGTGTCAAATGAAACTGACTACCAGAAAGAAAAATCACTTTCCGGATCAAGATTCTCTAGTAAGTTTGCTCACTTATACGTATTTTCGGTTATTCCATAGACTCTACTGGAGGGTCTATGGTTATTCTTAACAAATATTATTAGGAGTTGGTTGTTGTTACTGACCGAAAAAAAAATGTGTTTCGTTCAACATAAAATATCATGTCTACAACCACAGTCTACTAGAGAGATATCTCTGTGGTACTGTTTGATATAGCACTTATCATTTACAGTCGTTTTCTCATTATCGTGGTGAAGGCTGTGTTTGCACTGAACTATTGCAGAGGTGGTCGATATTGCCAAAGACGTATAACCATATCAAGCATAATTATCTTTGTATAAAACCCTTGCAAGAAATCTCTTGATTACTTTGGGTGTTTAGGATTTAATATTTCACAAGATCCTGTTACATTGTGACATAACACACATGTAAATGAGTAAATTCTCATTCGCCATTTTGCTCACATCGAATTGATGCTTTTCTAATGGCATTGGTTAAATTTCCAAATCAACGCCGTTTCTTCTGAAAATAACGCATTTATTGTCGGGGAATTCATACAGGGTTACTGTATGTATTTAGTAGTAGTTTGACAGATATCTGCATACTCAGTATAAACGTAGTTTTTGATTTTCCTTATGTGTCATAACATTTATCATATGCGAATCTCAACATGCTGTGTTTGTTACTCAGGATAATGGAGACAGTAATAAAAAAAGGATTGTTATCCACACCAAAATATGTACCTAATTGGTATTTATATGACACACATGGGTCAAGTCTGTTTGCCAAGCTTGCCGTGGAAAGTCCTTACTACCATCTTTATAGAACGGAAAAAAGTATTCTAGAACAAAACGCGGGTAAGTTGGTATATCATTGAGGAACAGTGGAAGTCCCGATGCCGTTTATTCCGTGACTGCGTTTATTTGTTGGCATTATGCACTGTATTATACAGGTAAAAAAGAGTAGCGTATTGATGATAGTAGAGATAAAGTCTGTTATCACACAGTCTGATAGCAAGCCACAATTTGACTCTAGACACAGATCTAAGTATGAAACAGATTCTGTCGTCTCATTAGTCTCCAGGTAATTATAGAATAATTGGTCTATAATTACTAAACTTCGCTATAAAGTACAAAACATTTATATATTGAATGTGAAATTAAACTTTTTGGCTTCTTTGTATATTTTTTTAAATTAATTTCTGTTGAAATTCAGTGTCATACGAATAAAAAAAGAAATCGGCCACGAGGGCGAACAATTAGTTATTATTGGAATTGAATTCCTATGGTAGAATCTCCTTGGCAGCAGTTTAGTTTTAACATTGTAGTAATGTGAAATATAATTCTGAATGAATCAAAGCTCGAGTTACGTTTAATTAGTTATGTATCTTAGCCCATGTGCGTGAAAGACACAAGTAATATCGATTACGGTAAATCACGACTTGATGGTACGTACCCCATTACAGCGTGCATTCTCGTGTGAAAGTCAATGGTACCTCTTCGTACCCTGCTGTGCATTTGAAATAGAAATTCTCGCAAATACTGGTAAATTTATTAAGTTTCACCTAATGCCGGTGTCTGTGATGAAAGAAGATCTGGATAATCCATTGCAAATTTAGCCTATTATGTACATGGCAGTATATGAATTATAGTATAGTAATATTTGGTAATCGCTGTCCTACGTAACGAATTGGTAATTGATAACAGTCATAAATGTAAGTGCTAGAAAAATCACTAAAATCGATTTGTAAATAAATTGTAACGTCGCTTAGATATGTATGTAAGACAACAAACCAAGCTGACTGACGAGACCTAAGCACTTTGCCTTATTCTGATATTGGCAAAATACAAGTATGTAAAAGGTAAAACAAAATAGAAGCGTTAATTGTTTTATTCGTCGGTATTCCTTGCTGTTAAGCATTCACGATAGGCGGTTTTATGGAACTCAGGTGCGCTGAGCAAAAAAACAATCAGTGACGTTCACAATTTTTGCGCGAAATAGACAACAATATGCACCTTCTGACAGTGACGACCTTCGTTCTCTTGCTGTCGAAAGCACCAATAAAGCAATGTGTGACTTCAATTAGTTTGTATCATTTGGCGGGGGTATGTAGAAAGTGGTTGAGTGTAACCCCGAACACAGCTTACATAGATTTGATGTATATTGCTAATTCAATGCGCCGGAAGTTCATCCGTCATCCATCATACGCCCATTCTGTGTAGGAACGCGATACATTAAACTCTCCAACTTTCACTATAAATAAATCCCCTTTCCCGTATAAAACGTTTAATCCTCTTGTTCAGACTTTTTTATAATGAACGCGTACTGTACGCGGCGCTTTAAAAGTTACGACGTTCCATTAGGCACTACGCTGCGTCCACTGGGGAAATCAATGCATGCGTTACCGTGACTGGTATTTTTTTAGACGAGACCCATCCCACGTAAAAAAAAAAACAATGTAAGGCCCGATGCAGTCCCAACTGTGTAATTATAAATGACATCCCTACGTGTAGCTTAATGGTTGCGTCAGTGACTGTAATGTTAAGTTAATTAATGCACTTGTCAAATTTGGATGTCAAAAATTAAGTGGTGTAAAATTGTAAAATCATAGAGGTAGCCGTACGTTACATGGTCACAGGAAGTTTCATGAATTTGTCGATATTGACCTTTAGCCACAACATCCATACGCCCACCCCAGCTGTAGTGAGTCTTTATGTTACTAACGGTGCAAGCCAACCGTAGACTTACTTTTCTCATCGGAAGACGAATAGATTTGCATTATAATTTTGACGCGATCCGATGCAGAAACGCTCACTCTAAAATAGCTACTCCCATATTTCAGGGGATGACGTCATGTAAAGATGCAATTTGTTAATTTTAAATTTTGCAGTAAACAAATGGGTCAACATTAATCATTATTTGTTTTCCTTGTTTCCCAAATGCGTTCGAGCATAGACTCTATACAATTTATTGTTCAAGGAAAATGTGGATGTTCACAGGAATGATCTGTAGCCAGTTCTTGACTAGTGGTGGTGCGTATTAATCGCTGGAAAATACAACTCGTTGATACAAATTGTACATATTTAAGAGTTTCTCGATAAACAAATTCACATCGAGGTAAATAATTTTTAAAACACCTACACTAATATTGACATTGAACACGAAAAAATAGATTCAAATCAGCGAACCAGTATTGGATTACTGCAATACCCTATAGGCGCACAATTTATGCGCATGCGCAAATGATCTATATTTTTTAGATACTATAAAATTGAATGTTTTGAAATTAGGTTTTATGTGGCAGGTGTACGGTTCATTATTAAAATTAAATTTAAAAAAAATACGTATTCTATGTTCCATACCACCCCAACTTACTGATTTGCAATTGGCACTATGCGCAAAACAAACAATCAATAAAAACAAACAAAGTAATTATACATCCTTATCGCGAGAGTTCAATAATAATTTGTATTTTCGGGGGAATACGACAAACCCGTCCTCTACAGCAATGTAACTACTTTGTGATATGTACTTCAATTTCATATATAATGAAATACCGTGTGTTGTCGCTTTCATTACAGATGAAATTGTATCTGATTTAGAAGATGTCGTTTTATGCGAACTCGGTGCTGGCAGCTCTACCAAGACAACAATTTTATTGTCGGCCTTGGTGAAAAGAAACACAATAGTGACATTTATTCCTATAGATCAGGCTAAAGGTATGAATAGTCGAATACTTTAATGTGGAATTTTAAAGAAGGCATCCGTATTGCTTCGAAAAAGTTGAACCTCATATAATGCTTGAGGTATATCAGTAATGTTTAACTTTCCGTCAGGTTGTATAAAGCGTAGTGTGGTTGCTACACATAATTTACTGTTTGTGGCTTAATTGACAAAATGTATACAAATACTTTATATACAATATTTTTAATTATCTTGCAGACTTTTTGGAAGACAGTGTCAAAATATTACTGCAGCGTTTCAACATTGGTTTAGTAGTGAAGCCATTCGCCGGGGATTATATTGATGGTTTAAAACATATAAAGGACATTCACCAGAATAAACTTATCATTTGGCTTGGAACTAGTATTAGTAATGTGCCAATGAAGGATTTGAAGTCAATCCTGGTACACATTAACAAAACAATGGGTACATGAAATGTCAAATTTATTGATAAATATTTATCGATAAATATATTTAAGTTATGTGGAATATAAAGCTGTGTACTAATCAATATTCAATATTATCATACTGCATAATATATCCCAGTAATCGGTTTGGTTTGAACGTTGAAATGGTGGATTTAGTTGGGTTGAATCGGGTAGGTGAATATCAATTTGAATATTGCTCGCAGTTTGGTACTCCTGGTCAAACTCACGCTAGAAACTAAATTGTGATTTAAAGGAAACATCAATCCAAACAACATAATGACCCCTGTAGAAAAAGCTCTACAAATGTAAGAGAATGCAATTTACATTTTTTTATATCACTTTTCATTCTCTAGATATTCAACTTTTCATCAGTATTATGTAGTCAGCCATCTTGATTTTCAAGCAAAGGATTATGGGTAAAGTATGACATCATAGAATCTGTTGTCAGAAATTGGGGAAATGATTTCATCTATAACTTCAAAAGTTTAACTTCAAATTGGCTGAAATTTTAGAGATTGGAAGCATGCATGTACTGGGGCCATCCATGTTTATAAAATAGTTGTCATGGAAACAGAACTGAAAATATGTATTTTTATGTTTTTCTACCAAATTTTCAAATTTCCTTATATTGCATACAATTTACCAATGTGAGTAGGTTATACAGGTGATATATCACATGTTGACCACAAAAAGGGGACACAAAAGTGTCATTTTATATTTCACGACTAAAATATCGATTTTTATTTTTTAACGTTTTTAGCAATATCTTCACTTCATGTGTATTTGTAATATTCTAATTTCCACTACTATAATTATATACATGAGTAATATGCACAACAAAAATTTTAACTAATTCGCATCAGTATTTCTCATGTTATAGATGAAATAATTTTCTCAATTTTTGACAACAGATTCTATGATGTCATACTTTGCCCATAATCCTTTGCTTGCGAATCAAGATGGCTGACTACATAATAATGATATAAAGTTGAATATCTAGAGAATGAAAAGTGATATAAAAAAAACTGTAAATTGCATTCTCCTACATTTGTGGACCTTTTTCTTCAGGGGTCATTATGTTGCTTAGATTGATGTTTTCTTTAATAATACTAAAGTGCCATTTTTAACAATATTAGGATTTGTATCATTAATATTATATGACTTTGTTTCATTATATACCATCCAGCAACGTTTTGAAATATTAAGAAATTATTTCACAATCGAAACCAGTACAAGAAGGACAATTTTTACGATATTTCGGACACCTTGTTTCTCGAGTCCACTAAATCAGTGAAACCTAGTTAATAACATTTCTTGCCACTTTTATATCGATTAATTACAATGTGCAATATTAAATATGGCACGGTAAGTAAATCGTCAATATCTCTTGATAAGATTGTAAAGTTTACATAGCGCCATTACTGCATATATGTTAAATTTCCAACATTTGAACATTTCATGTTCTTCCCGCCATTCTGCTAATTGTAAACAACCCCTCCGCTGGTTTCCGCTATGTATACAACCAACTCGAATATGTTGTTAAATTAGCGTAAAATGGGTTACGAGGTCCGGCCTTATGTCAAAGCAAATGTTCTCCAACGTCAACAAATGTATCATTTTATATTACATCAGGGGGTAGTCTCGTTATATGTACCGTGCAATGCATGTTTGCTTAAAGTTGAATTCCTACAATTGTATGTTCTGTCGAAAACCTTACAATGACCCCTGTAATCACACTACGAACTCTGGAATCTGTAAAGTTCACGAGAAACCATGTCCAACTTGCATTCTAGAATTGAATTCAGAAGTACCTCTAAACAACATGTATTCAACATTGATAATGATGATTGATTCAGAGATTAAATACAGCTTCATTTTAGGATATGTTGCAAAACCAACTGATTATATAACTGTTCATGGTGATCACAATAATCGGTGGTATTCTCCATTTATTACGAAGTGGGGATGTCATTTATATGTTAACTCAAATACTCGGATGTTTTTTTTGGCCCGCATCCTACATATTACACAACCCCGGGAAAGAATATGTTTCTTGTTTTATCGTTTGTGTGCTTTAGCAATTGATTTGTTTTATTACAATGTAATTATGAGTGATTTCATTTAAAGGGGACAATGACAGATTATTGGTTGGTATTGACATCACGCAAGACAAAGAGGAAGTGGTCACCATGTACAGCCATGTTCAAACATGGGCACCATTCAACTTTAATGTCCTGACCAGATTGAATCGAGAATTCGGAGCGGATTTTAAACATGCAAACTTCGTTATGTACACAAATTATGTTGTTAGTGATGATAAGGATGGTATTGTCGAAAGCCCGCAGTATGTCCAACACGCTCTCAAAAGTACGTGTCAACATCACGTTCGTGTAGGTGAGTAACCGTCGAGCCCGGCCGTTGAGTAACAATCGATAACGTAATGTATACGTGCCAACAAACGAGAGTCATTTAACTATTTAAATATTCACTACATACATTGATAGATTTTTTAAATCTCCATTAGATTCGATTACAACTATTTTGTTATAGCTATTTAAGCAAATTACTTTTTATTTGGCGCAATACGTACTCATTTACTTGTAGTAAAGGACTGCTTGAACACAACTTCTGTTTCAATGATTAACGCAAGTTTACCCGATCGCACCACTCTCAGTATAATAAACTCACTTCTACATCCATAAGGTCAACAATTCTCAAAATGAGTTATAACACACTGCTCTCTTTGCAGATGATATGGATGAAATACTCCATTTTGAAGAGGGGGAGTTGTTTTATTGTAATGAGTTAGAGCATCTGAGTTTAAAATGGAACTGGAAACAGTTTGCAGACACAATGAAGAAAGGAGGATTACACATTGAAAAGACTTGGAGCGACAGTGGAAACAAGTTTGGGTTAGCTCGATTGAGAAAAATAAACTTATTTAATACTATTTAGAATTTCTGAATAGCGAAGCTAGAACGCCAGAAGTCATTAAATAAAATTTTGTAAAGTTAGTGTTTGGTAGATCGACCAGTGCAATATTGATCATATTTACCATTGTTGGAAATATATACTGTATTATTATTCATGTATGCAGCAATCTAGTTTAGGGTATATAGCAATTTCACAAATTATCCGTTCTACCTCAGCGGAAATAATGACATGTATTATGTACAGCCACATGAATTTGAAATATAACGCCTTGGACCGTAACTACTAAAGGTGAAATAAACGTCCGTCATTATGGCGCGAGTAGATTGTACCAAATGTTTGACTAGTTACTGCATACTTTGGGGGGGGCAACAATAGGGCCAACCCTATTGGCAATAATAATGAGAGCAAGACCAAATCAAGTATGCATATTAACACTACTGTATATAAAAAACATACCTTAAAGTTGTTATCAGGTATAAATTGAACATTATTTCGATTACATTTTCATTGATGGTGGGAAATTCGGCAATTTAAGGGAATACGTATTCAAATATTACCCACATGTCACAGTAAACACTATTCATTAACTCTGTTTCATTCATTCATTCATTAAATTTGAGACAGACGTTTATTGAAAGCGGATGATTGGTATTAAACACTGGTTTACCTATCTAGATTAACACTCGTAAGTTAATCTAGATAGCGTATATAGCGTTCTATTAAGCTAGATTACCACTACGTATAACACATGGAAACACTGGTATTATATCTAATAATATAAGGTTATGACGATGATACATCAAAGTATGCACGAAGACAGTACAGCGGCAGTATCAACCGACCCGCAGCGGAGGTCGAAGCGACAGCGTACTATCTGAGTGCATACTTTGAGGTATCTTCGTAATAACCTTATTATTATACATCTTTTCCTACCAAGGATACATCATGGGAATGCCGAAATCAGCAAACTTCTTTGTATGGAGTCCGGTCAAACCTTTGTGGCAGCCATGTTTGTTTTTATTATTAGAAGACGCTTACGCGCGTAATTATTCCATATTTGGAATTAGCATTTCCTAATACGGTAGGGATGAAAATACCCGGAAAATACCGCAAAATTACGGCACGCTGTAACGTATGGCGTTACGGTGACAGATGTATAATAATACACTGTACTGTTCACCAGTAACAAAAACACTATAGAAAGTAAAAACTATTAAAATGAGTCTGGTTTTAATTATTTGCAGTCACGCTTCAACAACTACATGTACTTATAACACGATAGTAGTTGACATTTCTATCTATGACATCAAAAAATCTTTAATCAATAATTATATTTACTAGTCAGGAAGTGATTTTCTGTCAAAACATAAATTAAAAGCTATATCACAACAGCATGTAGGTGAATAGTACATTTAGTTGTACATATTATGTACGGACTCATGAGGCGTACTACAAGTAATGTTATCCTGTCATGAACTCGCTACCTTGATTCTAACTCAGCAAAGTTGTATTGGTATAAAACGACATCAAAATTTGTTTACATTTAACTAGTGAAATGACTTTAAATGCTTCAATTAAACACGTAAGCTTGCAATATCGTGTGTTTCCGAGATGTGAGTGATCCTTTGTTTTATTTACAACGATTGCTTCGGACTATCATGATTGAAACTAATTCTCGATAAACATCAACGACCCGATAATGTGAACAAATCTTGTGCTATTTATCAGTAGTTTCGTTTAATTGTAGTTGTTCATAGTTTTGATCATTGGAAATGAATACATATTCAACATATAACTGCCATAACATGTGTCAAGCAAATAAAACGAAAGTAAAAAAAACAATATGAATAGGAAGGAAGGAAGCACCTTATAAATGCACTCGAATTATTTCGAAATGAGGTTAAATCTAATGTATATACATATATGTGTATGAACATTCGACTGGATAAATGTCACACTACAAAGAACACATAAAATTTGTATCAATTTATGTAATACTAGCATTTGATATCGAATAAGCGAAACAGAACGTAGCCGAATTTGACAAACTTGATATACCTCGATTTGTCACGTTATTAATACCCCCCAAAAACGAACGCTTATTAATTGCGACAGTGGCGCGCGTGGTCCGTTCGATTATGCAAATTTCGAATATGACACTGGTGGCTATCTTTTTCTTTCTAGCGTCTTTAAACAATAATGAACAACAATAATATAGTTAATAACGAAATACCGGAATTTAGATTGTCGTACATCGCAAGCTTCGACATATATGCTCCGATATTATTTGCTTTGTGTTTTCTTTGATAATGTGAAGAGGTCAAAGGTCAATACTCAATAACTCGAGTGTACAATAACAATCATTATTGTTGCGCTCAGTGCCATAGACTACAGATTAAGGCGTATAATAATACAAGTAATTTTTAATGTGGCAAGTCTTTGTAAAAATTTATTGAAGAGAATCTACAAGCAAAATGTATTTTAGCTTCAACAGCTTCTAAAGCAATTTATAAAATATAACCCAAAACTAATATAATAATATTTGTATAAAAATAATTTTTAATTAAAGTTGAGGACGAACGCAGAGTTCAAAAACAATTTTTATTTTTAAATATCTTTTAGACCGACAAAAAATCATGACAGGCATTACATTCTATGCTACAATTAACAATTCATTCCTGAAACTTGTATATTTTCTTTAAAATATATTAGTAGATGATAAAAATACCAAGAACATTGGAAGAAAGAATAGTGTAAATCACAGACAATGTTTTTGATAGTGTTGTAAAAAAGAATCCAGAGTTAAGTCATTGATATGCATATAAGATTTTGCTTTGATCTCGTCCACTGTGTCTTCAGACCCACAGCGGTGATAAAACTAATTAATTATTAGACAGTATAGTATTATTATCATTCTCCAAGTCAAATAGAGATTGACTGATCATCTTCAGAACACACTCCGGGCACAAGTGAAAGGGTTCAGTGCCCTCGGTTAATGCCACAGCACATCGTGATAATCCGCGACGACTCCGTTTTGATTTTAACAAATCCCGATGGCAGACAACAGTGGAAATTCGTTCCAAACTATTGGTGTTATTATGTCGACATTTTCTATATACAATGAGGTTATTACGAGGATACATCAAAGTATGCACGAAGACGGTACAGCTGGAGTAATCTAATGGTCAATTACTTTACATCCACGTGTATTACAAGCCATTTAAGCCGTCTTTCCCGTTGCAATTGATTGTTTTATTTTGAAACTCGTGTGTTGCTTGTTTATAAGGCGGTTTATAAGGAGAGGATAAAGTGTCGACATGCGCGTACTGCATGTCGATACTTTGTAATTAGTATGTTCATATCGCCATTTTAAGGCGATTTACTAAACGTTATGAATTCATTCACTCATTTATTTGCATAGGTCTGGATCAAGTCAAATAATTTATTAAATATGATATTGTGGCTGTTATCATTGTCGTCAGTTCTTGGCTTGCATGTATCAGGGGGAAAATCTTCTCCTCTGAGGTTCTTCACACGTGTCAGGTGTCGCATACGACTTGTTTACCACTTCCGTGTGACTGAGAATGTTCTAGAACCGTACTGTGTCTGGGTGGAATGAACACTGTAGGAGGCAATAGAAGGTAATGGAACATTCTAGAAATTTGTAGTAAGTTCCAGACTCATTATGTATGCTGATGTAATGGTCTATTTATAGACAGTGTGGGTATATATAGGGGGGTTGTTCAGCACTGAGATCAGATCGGAGATCTCGTTGAATTGTATTGGAGTTTAAGTATCTAGTTATTGGAGTAGTGGAGCTTTACCGCGTTATTGTACTTGATGTTTGCAGAGTATAATAATACCAGTACCAGTTGAAACCTCATCTGTTGGCTCCGTGTTCGTATTTTATCATCGCCGCCAGGGAAGTCTTTTTGTTACTGTTGCCATTTTGGTATTTGAACCATCACATCTGTACCATACCAATTACGGTAATATTACGTTGCGTGTGAAATCAGGGGGGAATCTCGTCTCGTCTCTCTATCGCGTCCCCTTGAGGTACGGGATCGGGAAAGTCACTTAAGCTTTTACAGTCAAATAGAGGCACGCAACGAAATACGTTTCAATTCTCGTCTTAGTCGGTCAGTCGAGCACTCTATAAGACACAGCGCCCTGGGGAAAAGTCCCCAAGACTATCGCAAGGCTGACCAAGACTGCCCTTAGACTGCGTCTGTCCTGGTGTACTCACCAAGACCAACTAAAACAACTTTATTCATTTTCAAAACCTTAACCAATTACAAAGCAGTTAAAAGACTCTAGGACGTAACCTTCAATCATACAGCCAATCACACTAAGTACTGGACACGTCATATCTTTTGATTAATCGTTCACGATATAACTAACTGTGAATACCAAATGTCAGAAATAGTAGTCCGAATAGCGACGGTTATATCATAATTAGTTCCAAATCACTGAACCAAGTTCCGTCCAGGACCTCGCATGGGCCTAAACGATGACAGATATAACACAGCCATTCGCTAGTACTAGTAATCAGCTAATAAAGTCGATCAACAGATACGTGCAAACAATTTCATCATACATGCATGACGGTGATATCCCCGGTCATTCAAATCGCAAGTGTGCCATACAATTTCTTGTAAAAAATATAATTTATATTAATTCATACGTATATGCGGCACGGCAATTTGTGGCGTTTATGGCTGTTCGTTAAATTATGATGATAACTTTTGGTTATGATTTATCAAACTTTTAATTCAAATGACATACTACTAGTACGTATTTTGAATTCAAAAGTTAAAGTGCATACTTTTAACTTTTAAATCAAAGGTCATAATCACTGGTACGCACTTTTAAATCAAAGATAATATCACTGGTACTCATTTTTAAATCAAAAGTGCTGTTAACGGCATTTACTTTTTAATCAAAAGTCATATCACTGGCACAAACTTTTAAGTCAAAGGTCATATTACTGCTACGCACTTTTAAATCAAAGGTCATATCACTGGTACATACTTTTAAATCAAAGGTCATACTGTCATGAATTTGTTTACGCGTATCTGTTGACCGACTTAATTAGTTGATTATTAGCGAATTGCTGTGTTATGTTTGTCATCGTTTAGGCCTATTTGAAGTTTTGGACGGAACTTGGCTCAGTGATTTGGAACTAATTACGAGATAAACCGCCGCTATTTAGACTACTCATTCTGACAGTTGGTATCCGTAGTTATTAATGTAGTGAACGATTAATCAAACCATATGACGTATTCAGTACTTAGTGTGATTGGCTTTATGATTGGAGGTTACGCCCTAGAGTCTTTTTATTGTATTGTAATTGGTTAGAGTTTTGAAAATGAATACAGAGAGTTTGAGTTGGTCTTGGGGAGCACAGCACGATAGACGCAGTCGAGGGCAGTCCTGGAGAGCCTGGGGGCGAGTGTTGACGTAGTCTAAGAGAGTCTTGGGTCAGCCTTGCGATAGTCTTGGGAATTTTTCCCCAGGGCGCTGTGTCTTATAGAGTGCTCGATTGACCGACTAAGACGAGAGCTGAAACGTATTTCGTTGTGTGTGTCTTATTTAACTGTAAAGCTTAAGTGACTTTCCCGATCCCGCACCTCAAGGGGACGAGATATAGAGACGAGACGAGTTTCCCCCCTGACAAGTGTGGAGAACCCAGAGAGAGAACGATATTCCCCCCTGATAATACCACTAGTACGCACTTTTAAATCAAAGGTCATATTACTGCTATGCAATTTTAAATCAAAGGGCATATCACTGGTACACACTTTTAATTCAAAGGTCATATCACTGGTACGCACTCTTCAATCAAATGTCATATCACTGTACACACGTACACTTTTAAAATCAGAGGTCATATTACTGGTACGCACTTTTAAATCAAAGGTCATATCACTGGTACACACTTTTAAATCAAAGGTCATATCACTGGTACGCACTTTTAAATCAAATGTCATATCACTGGTACACATGCACACTTTTAAATCAAAGGTCATATTACTGGTACGCACTTTTAAATCAAAGGTCATATCACTGGTACGCACTTTTAAATCAAAGGTCATATCACTGGTACGCACTTTTAAATCAAATGTCATATCACTGGTACACACGCACACTTTTAAATCAAAGGTCATATTACTGGTACGCACTTTAAATCAAAGTTCATATCACTGGTATGCACTTTTAAATCAAAGGTCATATCACTGGTACACTTTTAAATCAAAGGTCATATTACTGGTACGCACTTTTAAATCAAAGGTCATATCACTGGTAAACACTTTTAAATCAAAGGTCATATCACTGTTACGCACTTTTAAATCAAAGGTCATATATAACTACACTTGTAGTACACACTTTTAAATCAAAGGCCATATCACTGGTATGTACTTTTAAGGTAGAGATGCAGTTTGCCTGACAGGTATTTTAATTAGTTAATTAGGAAACCAAGATGACCTCCCTTGTCCACAAAACTATATATTTACGGAAAGCTTATTGTACGAAATTTAAAGTTTTGTTAGTATTTTATTTTTATGGACACTGTAGTTTGAAATATGCACAAAAATGCTTTTTTGGTCAAAAGTGATTTAAAAAAAATAGCTTCTAAACCATGCTTCTGTTTCCTGTCAAAATTGGTTTATGGGTACATCTGTTTACTATGAAGAAAGCGCCGTCTTGAAAACTGTCTACCAGTTGTCAATTTTGTAGGGCAGCAGCTCAAATTTCACTACTTCAAGTGTATGCATAAATTAACACCCAGGCTAGTTGTCTGTACGATTGCTGTAACACTCTTCAACTAAAAACAATGCCTCGACGGCGTTTTGAAGATAAACACATTGTCAATCATTTGAGAAAATTTCAAAACAAAAGGTCAAAGCGTCTCGGAGCTATATTTTTTAAGTTCTGGAAGGTGCACTAAAAAGAAGCTGAGATAATTGATAATTTGCATAACAATTCACTCAGTAAGAAGTTTGCTAATGCTCATAATTATAATGGATGTTACAGTTTCAAATTTAAATGTATTATCGTTTTGTAAAAAGTTAAATACAGTGCATAATATGGAGATCCCGACATTTCTTTTTTTCATCATGTTTTTTTTTATTATTTATGTACAGCCTTGCTAAATCTTGCTAAGCATTCAAAAGAGATAATTTTCCACCTGTTATCTATATTTTAAAATCGTTTTTTGAGTATGTTCCACTATTCACAATTCTACAAAATTGTAACAGTCTATAGCCAAGACTTTTTGGATAATAAAAGCAAAAAAAAAAAATTCACTCCCAAGTGCCCTAGAACCTGCATCTCTACCTTAAATCAAAAGTTATGTTAACGGCATGTACTTTTTAATAAAGGGTCATATTACTGGTACGTACTTTTAATTCAAATGTCGTATTACTGTACTTAATGTTAATTCAAATGTCGTATTACTGTACGTCACCGTCCCTCAACACCCGGTTAAGAAACGCTATTGTCTAAAGGTGTTAATTCCTTAATCAACCAGGCGATGCGCGTTTCGCTCAAATCGACTAACAGTGACGTCATCAGCGTCACTGTACACTTTCAACTCTACGTTGTTACCCTCACGTCTTGTCTGCGATCTGACCTTTTATTATCGTCTCGTTCAACAATTTTAAAGAAACTTCTAATACCGAACACTTCTATTATACGTCTGAAGGCAAGGTGAGTAATTTCATTTCGTTTAAGTGTAGAGTGGTTAAGAAAATCGACCGATGATTTTACGTGGTATTGGTGACCTCTTTCAGTCTTGAGCTGTTGGAGATACCTACTCGATACTCACGATTTTGTAACCTTCTAACAAGATGTATATGTTGGCTTATCGTCAATTTTTTCTGGTCATATCAAAGTGTACAGATTGAAATAGTTACAATTATGTTCAATTCAACTGTACAGAACATGATTGACGAGGAAACAGGTTTTTTTTGGCAGTCTCGTTTTGACGCGAATTACAAAATGGCGCTAAGTTCAAAATTGACTTGTGTGAAAACGGTGTTTTGTTTTATGGCTGTTTTTCCCGATTTCCCCCCACAAATATACAACACATGTTGTATACATCATTTAGTTTTTATAGAATCGTTTCTTTAAGTTGTAGTAGTAAAGTTCTTTCTATTTTGAACGATGATATGTATAGTGAGTAAAATAAAATGGCGTCGATGTATTGACTGTCGTAGACTGTTTCGCTCGAGTCACGGTATTTTTGTCACTGTTTTTATGTTTTATCCGATACTATATCAGTATTTTTTTTGCATTTTTGTAAAAGGTCTGGTTACATTGAATAAAACAATTGTTGCTTTATAGCGCGTTTCGCGATATTTTCTTTTGGTTTTTGCCGTTCAATTTTACTAAGCGTTTTACTCATTGAAACTAAAAATGGCGTGTTAATGAAGCCCTATCACTATTGTGTTTACACAGTTGCTGGTCAAGATGCCCTTTCGTACAAATAAGTGGGCCCGTCCTAAAAAGTATTACAGGAAGTTACACGAAAGAAAGAAACTAGAAAAATTGAGCACTGAAGATGGTATCATAAATCATCAAAACAAGGTAAGCAAAGTAAAACTGACAATGTTTTTTCAGTATATAAATGTAGCTGAAAGTTAATATAATTATTTGGAATAAAAGTATGAAATTATCCAAGTTGCAGAAACTCACAAAACATCAATGTGTGGAATACATTGAATACATTTGTTTTTATTAATAGTGTGAATGTAGTGTAAAATGAAATTGAATTCTGAATTGCATGTTGCAAAATAAAATGTCTTTCAACATTTTAATGTTTGGGCTTTAGTTTTTCATTTTACTAGTATATGAATAATTATATGAATAATTATTTTTCACTATGTTCAGTTGTTCATAATGCTAGTCATAATTGTGTGAACTGGATTACTTCCTTTTTTACTATTTTTCTGTTTCCCAGGAAGATGTTTGCATCAGAGAACCTGAACCATTCACTTTTTCATATTTGAAACAACATGTCAATGAAGTCTCACTACCTTTGAGTTGGTCACTGCTTAGCTCCTGCTCAGAATTTCGGTTTAGCAAAGTAGAGTTCATCGGGGATGTCTCAAAGGTTTCAAGATGTGTAATGGTTGCTGGAAATTTAACATGGCGTGTACTGATCCATGGAAGAGATGTCACAAGTGGTCATGATATATTTGAACATGTACCACAAACTATAACAGCCTTGTCAGTCATCACCCAACTTATTACTTTGGTAAATACGTGCAATATATGCATGGGAAACACAGACCAGGCATTCATTGATTTGGTTCAGAGTCGAGGTGGAGAGATTGTAAAATCTGTTTCATTTGCTGGAGAAAAAGAAGTATCTGCCTATATTGAAGAAGATTACAATGCAAAAGCTGAGGATGGAACTATTTATAATTCAACTATTCGATCAGTTGATTGCATTCTGATAACAGACAGGAAGAGATGCTGTAAGTGTTCATCATATCGTAGCAATCTGAGATCACTGTCATCTAGAAGAAAAAGTCAGGGCAAAGAACAAAACATGTGTACAGACACTAACAGTAAAGCCAATTTCAGGTATCTTGACAAGACGCAATTACATGCAAGAGCAACAAATTTACAAAGAGAGAGGTCAAATGTGAAGAAGTCACTGGATAGAATTGTGAAGCGACTCATAAGTACTGAAGGCATTAGTGTGGAGAAGCCTTTACAGTCTGATTTAAAGACCATAATGGAAGTTCATTCTAAGGATGTTACCAAAGCGTATTCAGAAGACAGTTTCCAGCGCTTGTTCTGGGAGGAACAGTTACGGCATGCCAAATGTGCTGATAGCAGGCAGATGCGCTGGCATCCAACAATTATACGTTGGTGTTTGTCTCTTAGGTACAAATCAACAGCTGCCTATGATGCTCTTCGAAGTTCTGGTTTTATTAAGTTGCCAAGTCAGCGAACATTGAGTGACTATTCTAACTTCATAAAACCTAAGCCAGGTATTAACCAAGCTGTATTAAAAGAACTGATCAGTGAAATAAATTCCCATGGAAAATCCAACAGTTACAAATATGTGGCACTCCTTCATGATGAAGTCAAAATTAAGCAGGATCTGGCTTATGATAAGTACACTGGTGAACTCGTAGGTTTTATTAACCTTGGTGAAATAAACAACGAACTGATGGAGCTAGAGCGAATTAGCAGTGGAAAAAATTCTAAAGATCTGAAACTTGCCACTCATATCCTTGTACTCATGGTACGGGGTTTAGCCTCAAAATTTCAGATGAGTGTCGCATATCACCCAACTGATGGCTGTAGGGCGGACCATCTATTTCCCATCATCTGGGACACAATCAGCTTTCTTGAAGCATCTTGTGGAGTGAAGGTTCTCGTTTCGACCAGTGACGGTGCATCCTGGAATAGGAAGTTCTATAAAATGCACCGTGTCATGGGTGCACCAAGAGACACGCTTGTATTCAAGTGCTGCAACATCTGGACTAGAGAAAACAGACCTGTCTACTTTGTCTCTGATGTGCCCCATCTAGTTAAGACAACTAGAAACTGTTGGGCTAATTCTGAAGCACACAGAAAGTCAAGAAGTTTGTGGGTATGTAGTAAATTTAATATAATATGTGATTCAGTATTTACTTTCAACCTTAGGCTGAGAACAAAAATTTCTATGTTTTTCGTTTCCGCGCGCATCATTTTGAACTATGAGCCTCAGACGTGTTTTTTTTTCTAAAGCATTCTAAAATGCGCTTGTACTCGCACTTGTTTCAAATTTTTAGTTTAGTATTAAAAAAAAATCACCTCGCCGCCTCATTTTGAAATTTCCATTAAACGAAAAACAGATTTTTTTCCTGGCCTTATTTATTGCAACCGTTAGATATCCAAGCATCTCAGTGAAATGTACCAACTTAAGAAACATTTGGCCAAGCATAATTTTCACATTTTCTGGTGATTAAGTACACCTGATTACAAATTCTTGGTTAAATGAAAGTTGAAATTTTGCATAAGGAAAAGCACTATGATGGGTAAACACTTAATTTATTTTCTGTTTACAGAATGGAAACCCAATATTGTGGAGTCATCTGACCAAACTGGTAGTAGAGGACCGATGTAGGGATATTCATTTATTACATAAAATAGGATATGACCATATAAATATTACCTCATTTTCAATTATGAGAGTGAATCTTGCAGCCCAGGTAAGTACAAATTCATCTGCACATTGACTTCTGTATTTCAATAAAAAACTATAGATAAAAATACTGTTTAACCCATGTGAAAATTTTTTATCAGGGTGTAATAAACTGACCTGCATCAGTAAACTTTCACATATTTACAGGTTCTGAGTGAAACAGTTTCCAATGCAATTGCGACATTTGGACCACCAGAGGCAAGTGAGACGGCCAGATTTGTCAGATTAATGGACAAATTTTTTGATTGTCTGAATGTTAGATGTAAAGAAGAATGTATCCGAAAAAGAAAGCCAAACCTTGCTCCGTATACAGATGTAAATGATCCTCGACTTCAGGTAATATGTCAGCTTGATTATGGTAGTTCTGTTACATGCAAGCTTTTGCGAGTATTTTTTATACAAAAAATTTAATTATTTAATAGAATTGATGAAATCAAATGTCAAAAATAAAACTGTTCTGTTTTCTTTCAGTGGCTTGAACACGACTTTTTAGGTTATTTTTCTGATTGGGAGCAGCAGATTGCAAGGCGACCTGGAAATTATACAAAATCTGAGAGGAATACCATGTTTATCAGCTACCAAACAATGGAGGGTCTAAAGATGACAGGTGTGTAAATATTTTCATAACTGATTGATTATATGATACCAAACAATTTGTTCTGCTGACCAAACCAATTTCTAGATTCTAGTCACCCACAATGAAGGAAACCTATCTGATTCTCTTTCAGTGAAGTCCTTTGTGGAGATTACCAGGTATCTTTTGGATCATGGCGTGGAATATTTTCTGAGTGAAAAGCTTTGTCAGGACCCATTAGAAGCACATTTCAGCAAACATAGGCACCGTGGGGGTGATAATAATGATCCCACAGTACAGGCGTTTGGATATCAGGAAAATTCAATCAGACTTCAGCGATCTCATCACCTCCAATGCGTTACAGGCAATACTGGGCGATACAAAAGAACATTGGAAGAAGTAATTGACAATACTCCACTCCAGAAACGGAGCAGACCAGGCAAAAAGTAAAATGTATATGAAGTAGTAGTAGTTGTAGTTTTGTAAAATTCATATATATATTCAATGTAACAAGACAAACACTATCTAATTCTGATATATCTTATGACAGCTTTTCGCCCAGGTTACTGTAAAATACTTTTTAAGCTTGAAATTAATTTTCGCTATTTTTGCTGAAAGAAGGATTCAGTAAAAATAAAATTCAGGGATATACTATTTTTCTATATTTTACATGCACCTCATCAAAAATGAGTGAGAAGAAATTCCTTACAAAACGCTGAAAGTCTTTTCAGCTAAAATAAAGTATTTTACAGTATATTAAATAACTACTGGAGATTATGCTTACAATCTAAAACTTTCTGTTCAGGATCAGAAATAATATTAGACAACAGTATTTATTTTGTTTATGTTTTTATTACTAAATAAGAAACACCATATTTGTAACATTTATCGTTATGCTCACATCACTGTAGTACTGAACAAACTTAATAAATACATAAGTAATCTGTTGAAAATGTAAATATGCATTCTGCTTTTTAGGCAAAAAACTCGTTTCTGGATTCGATATATTAAAAAATGGCATGGTTATGTAGTTTTACATACAAAACGTTTACAGAAATAAAGAAAGAAGTGGGTGGCCCCTTTTGCCTTTGCTCACATGCAACATTTCATTTCAGAGACTTCCTTAGACCTTTTGATCCAGCAACATGTATATTTTTTCTTGTTTTAAATAACTCCATGACATTCTTGGCGAAAGAAAAACATCTTACCTGCACGTACAACTTGATGACCATTGCAGCAAGTTGCAGTGATATGGTGTCATTTATACTTTCCCTTGTCACACAGGACCATAATGCATTAACACGTTTACTTGAGTGGATATTCTCTAGAATGGGACTCTGAATGTCTTTAGATGAACAATGAACCTGTGATACATTAAGATGGTATTTACAAATAATTTCAATCTCTTGAAAAAATAAAAATGCTGAATCTGATAGGTGAAATAGGCCACCCCTGTCTTGTGTGTGTAACCATCCTTTTGTGGCCAACATGCTGCCAGTGTTTTTTACAGTTTCGTTTTCTTTAAACTTTTGAAGTAAAGAAATGTATTGACTATTTTTTACTTTCTGTTTCTCAAGCTTTCTTAGTAACTTGAAGGGCACATAACCTGCAAAACATCTCAAGGCTTGTCTCTCATCTTCACTAAGGCTGACATCTTTCAGCACATGCTCTCTGTCGTCTTGTTTTTCTGACTTGATTCTAATTAGGCTAACTAACCTAAACATAAAAAATCGTGATAATAGAAAAACAATGTTTTCATCAATAACGCTGTCCACCAAAGAACTAATAAAAGTTATAACTTTTGATGTGACTGATGCATCAATCCACACATTGTAAAAAGTGTGCCACACTTCCTCATTGTATGATGAAAATAGATTAATATCATCACCAGCCGTTATCACTTTCCACATTTGATCACAAAGAAGTTGAACAAAATCTGGATCAAGTTTTTTGGTCTTCAGTTGTGTTATAATTTCATAGGCCAGCCTACAAATATCAGCACCAAAAACACTAGAGCTGAAGTTCAAGTTTTCATCATTGTGTATGGCTGTGAATGCTTGTGTTGTTAGTTCTTGCATGTCTTCTTCAAGGTTGACTTGTCTGTATTTAAAATTCCTGTTGTGCTTGAAAATACCTAAGTAAAATATGAAGGTTGCACATAATTAGACACCAGACGACTAACTTTTAAATTAAGCGCTCATGAAATAAGTTTCTGATGTGAAATACATGATTTTGTTATCTTACCTTTTTGTGATTTTGATGCTCCTTTTAAATTAGTTTCTGTATGTTTTTTGTCAACTTTTGGAACTGTGGGCAAAATAAGTTTCATTTTAAGAACAAGTATTTGCATTAAAGTATTTTCATTATTAAAGTGATATAGCAGCATTTACACAATTACTGGCGTGATTTTGATGACAACTAATAACTCAAAATTTGTGATGTGATATTATAGTTTGTTAACACTTTTATTTAATATTATTAACAGTATAACTTACCCGCAGAGCTTGAACTGGTAGGATGTTCTTTCATACCATTTTTATCATGTTTATGAAGAGACGCTATGGATATAAATAAATAAAAAATTAATAAATAAGTGTAATTTTTGTCTTACGAATGGTAGATCATTCAACAATAATATTCCTCGCGGGAGTTGGTCAAATACTTTACTTAAAGTATGACCCTTGTTTTTGACATTCTATCAAAGGGTAATTCGATATTTTTTTCCTGCCATACCTAAAGAATGCAAGAAAAGAATAAATAGTATGACACGGTGTACAAATTTTACACCATTGAGATTTTATATCTGAATTTCGTTCTCAAATCCCCCCCCCAACAAAAAATCAGGAACGGTATAGGAAGTGGCACAGTCAGCTGGCGTACACACGTACAAATAAAATGCGATCATTTTAACGATACATACTAAATTTTAATTGATCGCCATATTTTATTACCAAGCGCACGCCGAGTGACTTGGTGAATTGGCCCCGGCGTTAAATGCCTCGGCCGGAAACCAGACAAATGTTTCAAAGGCAGGCAAATGTTTCAAAGATTTTCAGACTCCTACCTTTTATATCCTGCTTGTGGCCGCCCTTTACGTGTCCTCTAAAACCACTTGCACTTTTGTACTGCTTCTGACAAAAAGGACAAATATAGACGAATTGCAATACAGATTTTCGTCTTGCAGTCGTGTTGGGTCCGTGTTCGATGTCCGGCTGTGTGTGGGCGGTTACTTGCGATTCGACAGAATCTACAGGAGTATGTCGTTCTTCTGGTAAGCCTGGACTGTCATCGGGTTGTTCTTCTAAAATACTATCCCAATCGATGTCTTCGTCATCGAAACCAACAAAATCCTCATTAAATTTCCAAGACATGGCCTACGATTTAGATTCTAGATAGCGCACGTACTCGTAATCACAACAAAAACAAAGTAGGTTCTGCGCATGCGGAGTCTTGTTTACGCAAAGAGTTGTGGGTAAAATTACGTCATACGATATGCTAAGTTACATCAGATGCAGCTCCGATATTTCCGGTAACTCGATGCGGGAGGATTAAAAAGATAAACATCGAAACGCGCATACGGACAATAGAAGTCAGATCACTGTCATCTAGAAGAAAAAGTCAGGGCAAAGAACAAAACATGTGTACAGACACTAACAGTAAAGCCAATTTCAGGTATCTTGACAAGACGCAATTACATGCAAGAGCAACAAATTTACAAAGAGAGAGGTCAAATGTGAAGAAGTCACTGGATAGAATTGTGAAGCGACTCATAAGTACTGAAGGCATTAGTGTGGAGAAGCCTTTACAGTCTGATTTAAAGACCATAATGGAAGTTCATTCTAAGGATGTTACCAAAGCGTATTCAGAAGACAGTTTCCAGCGCTTGTTCTGGGAGGAACAGTTACGGCATGCCAAATGTGCTGATAGCAGGCAGATGCGCTGGCATCCAACAATTATACGTTGGTGTTTGTCTCTTAGGTACAAATCAACAGCTGCCTATGATGCTCTTCGAAGTTCTGGTTTTATTAAGTTGCCAAGTCAGCGAACATTGAGTGACTATTCTAACTTCATAAAACCTAAGCCAGGTATTAACCAAGCTGTATTAAAAGAACTGATCAGTGAAATAAATTCCCATGGAAAATCCAACAGTTACAAATATGTGGCACTCCTTCATGATGAAGTCAAAATTAAGCAGGATCTGGCTTATGATAAGTACACTGGTGAACTCGTAGGTTTTATTAACCTTGGTGAAATAAACAACGAACTGATGGAGCTAGAGCGAATTAGCAGTGGAAAAAATTCTAAAGATCTGAAACTTGCCACTCATATCCTTGTACTCATGGTACGGGGTTTAGCCTCAAAATTTCAGATGAGTGTCGCATATCACCCAACTGATGGCTGTAGGGCGGACCATCTATTTCCCATCATCTGGGACACAATCAGCTTTCTTGAAGCATCTTGTGGAGTGAAGGTTCTCGTTTCGACCAGTGACGGTGCATCCTGGAATAGGAAGTTCTATAAAATGCACCGTGTCATGGGTGCACCAAGAGACACGCTTGTATTCAAGTGCTGCAACATCTGGACTAGAGAAAACAGACCTGTCTACTTTGTCTCTGATGTGCCCCATCTAGTTAAGACAACTAGAAACTGTTGGGCTAATTCTGAAGCACACAGAAAGTCAAGAAGTTTGTGGGTATGTAGTAAATTTAATATAATATGTGATTCAGTATTTACTTTCAACCTTAGGCTGAGAACAAAAATTTCTATGTTTTTCGTTTCCGCGCGCATCATTTTGAACTATGAGCCTCAGACGTGTTTTTTTTTCTAAAGCATTCTAAAATGCGCTTGTACTCGCACTTGTTTCAAATTTTTAGTTTAGTATTAAAAAAAAATCACCTCGCCGCCTCATTTTGAAATTTCCATTAAACGAAAAACAGATTTTTTTCCTGGCCTTATTTATTGCAACCGTTAGATATCCAAGCATCTCAGTGAAATGTACCAACTTAAGAAACATTTGGCCAAGCATAATTTTCACATTTTCTGGTGATTAAGTACACCTGATTACAAATTCTTGGTTAAATGAAAGTTGAAATTTTGCATAAGGAAAAGCACTATGATGGGTAAACACTTAATTTATTTTCTGTTTACAGAATGGAAACCCAATATTGTGGAGTCATCTGACCAAACTGGTAGTAGAGGACCGATGTAGGGATATTCATTTATTACATAAAATAGGATATGACCATATAAATATTACCTCATTTTCAATTATGAGAGTGAATCTTGCAGCCCAGGTAAGTACAAATTCATCTGCACATTGACTTCTGTATTTCAATAAAAAACTATAGATAAAAATACTGTTTAACCCATGTGAAAATTTTTTATCAGGGTGTAATAAACTGACCTGCATCAGTAAACTTTCACATATTTACAGGTTCTGAGTGAAACAGTTTCCAATGCAATTGCGACATTTGGACCACCAGAGGCAAGTGAGACGGCCAGATTTGTCAGATTAATGGACAAATTTTTTGATTGTCTGAATGTTAGATGTAAAGAAGAATGTATCCGAAAAAGAAAGCCAAACCTTGCTCCGTATACAGATGTAAATGATCCTCGACTTCAGGTAATATGTCAGCTTGATTATGGTAGTTCTGTTACATGCAAGCTTTTGCGAGTATTTTTTATAC
Source organism: Saccoglossus kowalevskii (assembly GCF_978046115.1). NCBI lineage: Eukaryota > Metazoa > Hemichordata > Enteropneusta > Harrimaniidae > Saccoglossus > Saccoglossus kowalevskii. The sequence continues at coordinate 25,640,786 of NC_140643.1, read as the reverse complement.
AAAAAATTTAATTATTTAATAGAATTGATGAAATCAAATGTCAAAAATAAAACTGTTCTGTTTTCTTTCAGTGGCTTGAACACGACTTTTTAGGTTATTTTTCTGATTGGGAGCAGCAGATTGCAAGGCGACCTGGAAATTATACAAAATCTGAGAGGAATACCATGTTTATCAGCTACCAAACAATGGAGGGTCTAAAGATGACAGGTGTGTAAATATTTTCATAACTGATTGATTATATGATACCAAACAATTTGTTCTGCTGACCAAACCAATTTCTAGATTCTAGTCACCCACAATGAAGGAAACCTATCTGATTCTCTTTCAGTGAAGTCCTTTGTGGAGATTACCAGGTATCTTTTGGATCATGGCGTGGAATATTTTCTGAGTGAAAAGCTTTGTCAGGACCCATTAGAAGCACATTTCAGCAAACATAGGCACCGTGGGGGTGATAATAATGATCCCACAGTACAGGCGTTTGGATATCAGGAAAATTCAATCAGACTTCAGCGATCTCATCACCTCCAATGCGTTACAGGCAATACTGGGCGATACAAAAGAACATTGGAAGAAGTAATTGACAATACTCCACTCCAGAAACGGAGCAGACCAGGCAAAAAGTAAAATGTATATGAAGTAGTAGTAGTTGTAGTTTTGTAAAATTCATATATATATTCAATGTAACAAGACAAACACTATCTAATTCTGATATATCTTATGACAGCTTTTCGCCCAGGTTACTGTAAAATACTTTTTAAGCTTGAAATTAATTTTCGCTATTTTTGCTGAAAGAAGGATTCAGTAAAAATAAAATTCAGGGATATACTATTTTTCTATATTTTACATGCACCTCATCAAAAATGAGTGAGAAGAAATTCCTTACAAAACGCTGAAAGTCTTTTCAGCTAAAATAAAGTATTTTACAGTATATTAAATAACTACTGGAGATTATGCTTACAATCTAAAACTTTCTGTTCAGGATCAGAAATAATATTAGACAACAGTATTTATTTTGTTTATGTTTTTATTACTAAATAAGAAACACCATATTTGTAACATTTATCGTTATGCTCACATCACTGTAGTACTGAACAAACTTAATAAATACATAAGTAATCTGTTGAAAATGTAAATATGCATTCTGCTTTTTAGGCAAAAAACTCGTTTCTGGATTCGATATATTAAAAAATGGCATGGTTATGTAGTTTTACATACAAAACGTTTACAGAAATAAAGAAAGAAGTGGGTGGCCCCTTTTGCCTTTGCTCACATGCAACATTTCATTTCAGAGACTTCCTTAGACCTTTTGATCCAGCAACATGTATATTTTTTCTTGTTTTAAATAACTCCATGACATTCTTGGCGAAAGAAAAACATCTTACCTGCACGTACAACTTGATGACCATTGCAGCAAGTTGCAGTGATATGGTGTCATTTATACTTTCCCTTGTCACACAGGACCATAATGCATTAACACGTTTACTTGAGTGGATATTCTCTAGAATGGGACTCTGAATGTCTTTAGATGAACAATGAACCTGTGATACATTAAGATGGTATTTACAAATAATTTCAATCTCTTGAAAAAATAAAAATGCTGAATCTGATAGGTAAAATAGGCCACCCCTGTCTTGTGTGTGTAACCATCCTTTTGTGGCCAACATGCTGCCAGTGTTTTTTACAGTTTCGTTTTCTTTAAACTTTTGAAGTAAAGAAATGTATTGACTATTTTTTACTTTCTGTTTCTCAAGCTTTCTTAGTAACTTGAAGGGCACATAACCTGCAAAACATCTCAAGGCTTGTCTCTCATCTTCACTAAGGCTGACATCTTTCAGCACATGCTCTCTGTCGTCTTGTTTTTCTGACTTGATTCTAATTAGGCTAACTAACCTAAACATAAAAAATCGTGATAATAGAAAAACAATGTTTTCATCAATAACGCTGTCCACCAAAGAACTAATAAAAGTTATAACTTTTGATGTGACTGATGCATCAATCCACACATTGTAAAAAGTGTGCCACACTTCCTCATTGTATGATGAAAATAGATTAATATCATCACCAGCCGTTATCACTTTCCACATTTGATCACAAAGAAGTTGAACAAAATCTGGATCAAGTTTTTTGGTCTTCAGTTGTGTTATAATTTCATAGGCCAGCCTACAAATATCAGCACCAAAAACACTAGAGCTGAAGTTCAAGTTTTCATCATTGTGTATGGCTGTGAATGCTTGTGTTGTTAGTTCTTGCATGTCTTCTTCAAGGTTGACTTGTCTGTATTTAAAATTCCTGTTGTGCTTGAAAATACCTAAGTAAAATATGAAGGTTGCACATAATTAGACACCAGACGACTAACTTTTAAATTAAGCGCTCATGAAATAAGTTTCTGATGTGAAATACATGATTTTGTTATCTTACCTTTTTGTGATTTTGATGCTCCTTTTAAATTAGTTTCTGTATGTTTTTTTGTCAACTTTTGGAACTGTGGGCAAAATAAGTTTCATTTTAAGAACAAGTATTTGCATTAAAGTATTTTCATTATTAAAGTGATATAGCAGCATTTACACAATTACTGGCGTGATTTTGATGACAACTAATAACTCAAAATTTGTGATGTGATATTATAGTTTGTTAACACTTTTATTTAATATTATTAACAGTATAACTTACCCGCAGAGCTTGAACTGGTAGGATGTTCTTTCATACCATTTTTATCATGTTTATGAAGAGACGCTATGGATATAAATAAATAAAAAATTAATAAATAAGTGTAATTTTTGTCTTACGAATGGTAGATCATTCAACAATAATATTCCTCGCGGGAGTTGGTCAAATACTTTACTTAAAGTATGACCCTTGTTTTTGACATTCTATCAAAGGGTAATTCGATATTTTTTTCCTGCCATACCTAAAGAATGCAAGAAAAGAATAAATAGTATGACACGGTGTACAAATTTTACACCATTGAGATTTTATATCTGAATTTCGTTCTCAAATCCCCCCCCAACAAAAAATCAGGAACGGTATAGGAAGTGGCACAGTCAGCTGGCGTACACACGTACAAATAAAATGCGATCATTTTAACGATACATACTAAATTTTAATTGATCGCCATATTTTATTACCAAGCGCACGCCGAGTGACTTGGTGAATTGGCCCCGGCGTTAAATGCCTCGGCCGGAAACCAGACAAATGTTTCAAAGGCAGGCAAATGTTTCAAAGATTTTCAGACTCCTACCTTTTATATCCTGCTTGTGGCCGCCCTTTACGTGTCCTCTAAAACCACTTGCACTTTTGTACTGCTTCTGACAAAAAGGACAAATATAGACGAATTGCAATACAGATTTTCGTCTTGCAGTCGTGTTGGGTCCGTGTTCGATGTCCGGCTGTGTGTGGGCGGTTACTTGCGATTCGACAGAATCTACAGGAGTATGTCGTTCTTCTGGTAAGCCTGGACTGTCATCGGGTTGTTCTTCTAAAATACTATCCCAATCGATGTCTTCGTCATCGAAACCAACAAAATCCTCATTAAATTTCCAAGACATGGCCTACGATTTAGATTCTAGATAGCGCACGTACTCGTAATCACAACAAAAACAAAGTAGGTTCTGCGCATGCGGAGTCTTGTTTACGCAAAGAGTTGTGGGTAAAATTACGTCATACGATATGCTAAGTTACATCAGATGCAGCTCCGATATTTCCGGTAACTCGATGCGGGAGGATTAAAAAGATAAACATCGAAACGCGCATACGGACAATAGAAGTCAGATCGTTTCTTAACCGGGTGTTGAGGGACGGTGTGTACGTACTTTGAATTCAAAGGTCATATCTTCGGTACGTACATGTCAACCACGTTTGCATGGCTGTATATACTATTTTGTGTGCCGCAAGGCCACGTTCATAGTTAAAGAGAAAAAAAACGACACAGTAAATGCAGCAATACGTAATATCGATCAATACGATACGATAAATTATCCCCAACTGCCTCTTTGAAATTAGTATTCGTTACTCATCAATGCTGCACGCATCACTGTTGTCTCTCTAGAACGGACGATGCATCCCCCGCAGTCTAATAATCTATTACACACTTGATGTAGTCGTTTAATTATGCGGAATAAAACAGAGCAATAAAAAAGAATGGCAGCCTCAAGGGATACATCGTTACATTTTACTCAAATAGGAAGCTATACATCATGCTCGGTTGGCTGGATGGGAATCACTCTCAGATTAGCCCTGAGACCTGGTCACACCGACGACTAGGTCTGGTACCCGTACTAAAGACAAACGAACAGAGGCATACATAGAACACATTGTGTGTACGTACATAGTTTGTTTTTGTGTCGTTTTCAAGTTGGTTGCTTGATGAACTTTCCACTAGCCAAAGAAACTACAAGAGGCATATGTATGTGCTCGATACAACGGGCTCTCCAGCACTTTTCTGTGTTGTTCGCTGACACGCTGCTTGATTATCGGCGGGTCACGATAATACTGTCCAATTACAAGTGTCACGCTGTTAAGGAAGCGTAAGGCGGTCATAATCCCACATTGACAGCAATTATATAATGGTATTCATTAACTGCTTGCAATGAGGAATATATGAATTGCAAAATGTTGATAATGGCATTTGCTACACTATTTCCTCACTACGTGAGCTATTTGATTTTATATAAGTAGAACTAAGCGAATTACAGTGGTAAAAAGGAGATTACATGGAAATAGACCTGTTTAACCTACAAATCGTAGTGCATAAATACATGTTTCTAGTGAACATATTGCTAACGCTTTAGAACCGTGTCACAGCCGCAATTGAATATGAATCTGTGCACATTACACATGAATATGAATATCATAATTGACAAACCTGTTGTAAAGGAGATCAAATAACTCCAGATCAGACCAGACCACAAACCACACCAGATTCAACAGTCGGTGTTCAACTCCACGAGAGAGGCCAGGTTCCACTCGAACTGACAACTGTTCTCCCTCTTTACGGAGATAGGTAAAACAGTCGTAAAACGGCGTTTCCGGTTTTATATTTACATGTACCTTGGTTCATTAAGCTGACCTAAAAACTGCTATAGGCATACTTATTGTACCAAATAATCATCCAAATACAGCGAGTTCAGGACACTTCCCATATGAAACGCCGAATGCGGGTTGTATATACTTGGTAACGTACATCTACCAGGATAAGATTTTATTCGTGGACAATACTCTGTGTATTAGCTTGCTGTGGACGGTACCTGATTTTAAAGTGCTAACACGATTAGTTGCATCAGCCGTTGGTGGCGCAATATAAAGTTTGATCTTATTTTATAACAAGAGCGACAAACATGCTAAGTGCCAACAAAATTCAAACAACGAGGAAGAAGCGATTTTACTACCCCCCCCCCCCCCCACATTGGTTTGGCTAAGCTGTAGTCGTAAAACGGGTTAATCCCCACTAGTCATCCATAAACTGAGATAAAAACTGTAATAGCTAAAATCCGATTGACACAAAGTACGCCGCTTTCTCGGTTGTGTTTGAACATTGTACGCATATATTGCTTACTAACTACGTACAACGGTTTACAGACTAGCAAGACTACTGCATTACTGGTCTCGGGTGTTATTGATTGATTTCATTGTTACACCAATAACTACATGAATAGACCAGTTAAACATAGTCGTTGTAAGTGTAATTACACATGACACTTGTCACAATGTATTAGTATATATATATCGCACTACCTTTGATGGTGTTTAATTGTAGAGAAGCCCCTTTTGAACTACACTGTTCAGTAAGATCATGGGTAATGACGATGACATAACACGTTCTATTATTATATATTCACTGAGAAAGATGGCTATTTCAAATGTGTAACCCAAATTACATTAAAAAATGAAAAATTCCAATTGTGGTACAAGTACACATGGTATAACCGACCAACGGGGATAATACTAATAACATCAGAAATGTTTTTTAAAGAGACGTTATAGGTACAAAATGTCTTGTCGTTTTACTGATCGGTTTTATTCATTTTCAACAATATGTGTTTATCTCCATGGAAAAAGCCTGAAATAATTGAAATTACAATTTCAGATTTATATTGAAAATAAAAGGCAACACAAATTAATAGTATCAATAATCCCTATACATAAATATAGTAATAATAGTAAAGGTATAGTTTATTGCTTGCTAGGTTGTTGTTTTCATTGTAAAGCAGCAATGGCGTGTATATGAGTCCACTGAGATAGTGGTTTTAGTATCGTATTGTATAAGTTATTTTCTCAACTGACTACGCAATATATATTTGTCTTCTTCTGTAATCCAAGCATTGCATTTGAACTGAAAATCATATCATTTTTTTTATTCATTGGATGCTTAAATGACAGATGAGACTCTCTTTTGAAATATTTCTATCTGTCAGCCCCTATTTCCAGTGAGTAAAACGCACTCCGTATCCTAGAAATCTACTGTCTACTGTTATATTCCCATACGCAAGTTACTCCTATCTATAACGTTTACAAGTTAAATAAACGCATCCAATTATCAAAATCCCCAATTTCCCGATTAAACCAAACTCATATTTACATAAAGCAATTTACTTCCCATTATTCCGATTGAATAGTACAGTACTTCTGTTTTGATAATGTTCAAGGCACACGTCATGTTTTTCCCAGTAGACTGATGCAAAAACTCATTACTTCAAACGTAACCGGTAGAGGTACTGTAGCCTAGCTATTTTTTTTTTTTTTTTTTGCCAAGCAACAGTTTTCTAAAATATTCTTCCTTATTTTTGAACAATTAGTCTTTGTCAATCTGTTAATTAGAGTGTTTGTATCTTATGTTGTTTTGACAAATTTACCGAATGACGTAATTATTCAATTTGCACAGTTTAAGGAATATTGAGTGTCATGAAATAAAATATTTACATAATCACCACTGTCCTCTCGTCTGTCATTTCAGAAAACCATACACGACATACACAGTGATGCAATACAATACATGCTCGAAGAGCCCCCCCCCCCCTCTAACTCAAATAAAATAGCAATGCGCGTGTTGGTAATTCTAGCTTCAAAACACACGTTACAGATTGTTCATTATTAGACATTTCTAAATATATTGTCAATGCCCTCCAAATGTTTATTGTCAAATTCATGGCCACAATTTGTGAAATACACAATGTGAATAGTGTTATACGACTGACACCTGGTGGCGATGTGCACCCTAATGGTGAAACAACAGTACTGCTTCAAATAACTGCCTGTCAGTAAACGGATTCCTCACGGAGAATTGTTTGACTCATTATACAAATCAAATAAATAGATAAGAAACCAAATTACCCCTATTTTGAATTTCACATGCACAACAGATCGACTGTATTGTTATTGGTAATTTTCGGCAGAACCGGCTAGACTCAATGTACTTCCGAAGGAGTTAAACAGGGGCAATTTAGACAATATCACGTTCCTTTGTTATATCGGCATTATTTGGCTTAGGCGTCTTTGAAATTTAAACTACCCACTACATTTTATCCGTCAAATTTAAACTACCCACTACATTTTATCCGTCACAATAACCACCACCACTACTAAAATCATCGCCTGTATTGAGCTTTACCACCTAGTCGTAGTCTTCTTTTTTTTAGTGAGCTGGCCATTTTTATTACCGCGTACACTAGACTGCTATTCATCTCAACAAAAGATTCCACCTTGCTGAATGCACAGCCCAGGGACTCGAATTTACACTGCCTCTGAGATCAGCAAGGCATGTACCAGTCATATATCAACATGTGACTTCCCAGCAAAAAAAGAAAACATTTATGCATTTGTTTCTCAAAATTATAAAATAAAAAGAAAAGACATAATTATTCAACACTGTTCTCAACACCACACACGCCTATAAATTGCACAATACTGCCCGCTATTCACAAATTCACATCACAATCACTTAACACACACCAACGACTAACTTTTACCACACATTTATTCAAAAATTAGTAACATTAACCATTACTCCTGACACATTTTTATCTCTGAGAATTATCAACGCAACGGTTACCAATACAATACACCTACCACCTACCAGATATTGAGTTATAAAACCTGCCATTATGCATATTTGCCTAAATAAAAAAAATGCTTTTAGGTCTGACCCATATTCCAATACCAGAATTCACAACACTCCTGAAACAAAATCTTATCACTACGTACAACGGTTTCCGAGAAGTTCCCAACACTGGAAAATACGAGAAGGGGGGGGGGGGTTCTACATCAATGGGTGTGTCGATATTGACAATAGCCGATTAAAAGTGATCATGGAAACCGAGCGATTAATTGCCAGATGTGGTCGCTTTAACGAAAATAATTCTTGGTATTACGTAATCTCCGATTACAAATGAGAGACACGGACACACTAATGCATTGTTCTCAGCCCATTAGTAGGATTACAAGTCCGATCGATGATGACGTAATATCATGATATTGCGATTAAATGATATTTGGTCACCACGGGGTAAGCTACTAACTTTACCGCCACGCATGTTCAAATGCATTATATATTTTCTGTTCTCTGTGTTTTCGAACACGTAGTTTATTATTTCTAGTTACAAAATCGTCTTATTTATTTATTTATTTATTTATTTATTTATTTATTTATTTATTTATTTATTTATTTATTTATTTATTTATTTATTTATTTATTTATTTATTTATTTATTTATTTATTTACTTATTTATTTATTTATTTATTTATTGTGGTCGGGGTATCTACCGAGTTTGAGGAACTCAGCAATCGTAGTTTGCTAAGTTGGTAGGCTAACGATACTACGGAAATCGTTAACAGGCTGTAAGGGAGTACTCAGATAAAAGAAGACGTATTCCCGAGTGCACTTGGATTTATTTCTAATATACAGAATGTTCGAACAACATAACTAATCTAATAGCTAACTTTAATAGAGTCCAAGATGACGATTTAGGTATCGTGATGAGACTGGACTGTTTATTTGACTGCAGCGCCCAGACCATTGTCACCAAACGAGCGGATGTTTCTCCCGACTCACTCCTCGCTCTGTTGTCCCTCTCCACCCTAAAATAGTTCCTTTTTTTCGAAAAAACATAAGCAAGCTATCTTATCACGTTATCATGGTTATTTCAAAGTATGCAAATGACGTAGTGTAAAAATGACGTTATGTTATGAATCTAAAGACAAGTAATGTGCCTGGTTCACAGCATGATTACTCACAAGAACGTATTGTGTATATCATAATAATAAGAAAAAGAAACTTTTTTATTGATCAATCTCACATGGCCCTCTCTGCGATGACGTACTAGTGACGTATGTCGTAGTTATATACTTAAGATACGAAATAGATTAAAACTCGCAGATCAAGAGAGATTGTTACGTAACTAATCAACGGAGAGAACCGGCGGGCGTGTACGTGTTGAAAGAATGAACACGGTGATATTAATTTTCAAGTGTGGTACCTGAATGAACAAAAACCTTGAAATGTTGTAAGCTTTAATTAAAAAATACACGGCGATATCACTGAGCCCTTTGTTCTCTAAGAATATAAATACAAGGTATAAACAGCACTTGGCAAGGAACGACCACAAATTAAACAGTTACAAGAAGAGAAAGACCACAAACGAAACAGTTACAAGAAGAGGAAGACCACAAACGAAACAGTTACAAGAAGAGGAAGACCACAAACGAAACCATTACAAGAAGAGGAAGACAGGTGAACGGTGATTCAGAAAAGGTACATATATATTATCACACTATATCGCAACAAATACTGTCGGTAAAATACATAGTTGTGAAGCATTGTATGTGTTAGTAATTGGTAAATTTTCAATTAATTTGAAAATTGGTTCCACTTCTTTAATGCCGTCTAATACATATTATATAGCCACCGTTAATACATTACTGCATGAAACAAGTTAAATCTAACGGACTCGATATCTAGGTGGTCTATTGGTTTTTTTCAACAGTTTTCTACGCGACCTAGATTTCTTTAGTTCCTACAATATCTGATATATCTTGGGTTTCGTCCTAATATCCAACTTATATCTACACTTACAAACATTGCCATAATCAACAAATATATTTATAATCGAATTCAAAATTAAGAGTTCCAAGAAAACTATTTAATTCCATTTAAGAATCAGACATATGGATCATTCATTTGCTGATTTGACAATGTACTAATACTAGTAATATGCTTGCAAGTGTTTGTAAATTTGTTTGTACTTTGTACTCTATTACGTGTACAATATACATATGTTGCTATTTATTTACACTTATATTTATAATTTTAGTATTCCAGTCAACTAAACTTGCGATTGACGAAAATACATGACCAGTTTCGTCTATTGCGTGCCAACATCTTTAGCTTTGAGTTTGATTTGAGTTTGATTCATATGGTCAGTGTACACTGCATGATCATACTATTATACAGTTTCCTCATTTTTTCAATAGCAATATGTCCAAGCGTGTGTGTAGTACAAATCCTTATTTTTTTAAAAGATAGTTTGTTTTCTCCCTTCAAAACTAGACGATCTTTACATGAGATAGAGGCCTCTTGAGATTATCTGATATAATATAGTGACATAGCAATCTTGGTAGTTAGTGAATTCATTAGCCACTTATCAATTCTAGCATCTCATGTGTTTTTGTGCTACCTGAAAACTTCCTTAACTTGTTGTTCGGAATATCACAAATCATTTTTCGTTTTCTTTTTCACGAGATATTGATTTATTCAAAATTGATATTTTATTCAATGTCATACTTTGATTGATTGGAAACCGAGCAGAAGTTACAACTTTCTACATAAAGCGAGATTTATAATCGACTGTACCATGTTATATCAAATAAGCATATACCTATCTGGTTTAACAAGCGTGTTTTGTTCTAAAAAAACAATACCAGTCACGTCTTGTCAGTTCATCTGCATGTTATATTAGATTAACCCTTGTGGTTATTGTTATTTGTTTGTCCATAAAATTAACGTACAAACGGACTAGGAATATGACTTTTTAGTTGTTTGTAAACCTTTTTGGGCCTTGTTAATCGATTAATAAAGTCCAGTGCTTTATACTTTATTCCTTGAATCTCGACAGAATGTTTTGTTCAGAAGATATTTAGTATTTTTAAAATCGCAACGCCCATTCCCTAGTGTAATTACAACCTGATGTTGACTGAACAAGCAAACAACATAACTCATTCTCAATCTAGACATAATGTAACAGTATGTACATTGCCCGTTTTATTACCTCGAATATTGTGTGGAAAATGTATGGTATACATGTATACGTTGACATTGTGCAATTAGGATTGTATTAACCGTGACGTCATCCTAGGAAGTTTCACGCCTTTAATCTAAATTGTGACCTTAGGGTATATATATGAAGCTTAATGTCAGAAATTACCTTTGTGTGGAGAAAGTAATTAGTGAAAATATGTGATACATTGCTTAAAGACCTAGATGGATGGATTACGCTGGGCAATAATTGTTTGTAATTCTTACTTTTATAGACCCCTGGATCCTGAAGAAATATATCAGGCATAGACGTAAGTATGTAGATACTACCTGTCAGATTACCTTGGGGTGTTCGAATCATCAGAACAATCTGCTTGCAAAACAAACAGATCGAGCTAGTACTAACACATATGTGATAAAAAGCAGTTACTATGATATTTTTTTTCAATATAAACTACTCCACTGTTACTAGAAGAAAAAATAAATCATACAAATTTATCCTTTATAGAACACGCTCTGACTGCTGACAAAGTTCTGGCCTTACAATCGATTGACTGAGGACGTGATTTTTCTGAAAACTTGCCCGATCTGAGTGATGATGAAGATAAGCAACAACAGCAGCATCTTATTGGACGACAACGTCACCACGACAAATACAACAATGAACGATACGGAAGATTATTTCCACGACAACTATATTTTCAATTACGTTTGTCTAATTGTCATTCTTGTGGCGGTCTTTGTTATACTAACCGGCAACTTATTAGTGATAGTTTCTGTGTTACGTACGCCCGATTGTCAATCCGGATTGGAACCTGGTTATCATTTCGTAGTAGCGCTGTCCCTCTGCAGCTGCGCGGTAGGCGTATATTCACTTGTGGGTATTTTCACATTAATGTATAGTGATGTGTTTGGTCATATTTGGGTATGTATATTGTTTATATATTTTCTGACCTTTCTGTGGATCGCTTCACTATTTCTGCTTTTGGTCATGGCAGTTGATCGGTATTTTAGAATTACGAAACCAACCTGGTATCCATCATTCCTAACGGCAATACGTTGCAAAGCATTGATCGTAGGTATTACGGTGCTGGCCAGCGTGCTGTCTTTTCTGCCTAACTTTTGGTGGTTGCCGGTCAATGCAACGAATGTGTGTGAATTCACCGCGGTACTGTCCAAATCCCGCTTAGGATTGTTCGCTGGTTTTACATTTGTGCTGCCCGTGACAGTAATGATAATTGTATACGTTCGGCTTAGTTGCATTGCTTCAAAACAAAGACAATTAATTCATTCATTACAGAACTGCCTTCAAAATCCCAAAACTAATCACCTTCCAGAAAGTACCAGTCCCATCACGATGTGGGCTTGGAAGAAGGAAGTTAAACAAATCCTTACGCTGGTGATTCTTTCAGGGTTTTTTTTAATCTGTGCGATTCCATTCATTTTGGTAGTTTTGATAACATATTTTGTTGGTGTTTTCAGTGGAGCCGCTTCCATGCCAGTTATAATGATCATGATTAACTCTGCTGCGAATCCGGTCATATTTTGCTGGCGCGACAAACGAATAAGATCCTCAGTCAAACGAATGTTATGCTGTTATAATTAAAACACTTTGTATTATATACCAACCCTTCCCACTGGTTATTGTGGCCACTATGAGAACTGATAAAATCAGTCGGTTTGGCAAAGAATTCTGAACTATCCGAGCTCTGAAAGCTAGACTGAATTTGAGAGAAACAAAATATACAAAAAATTGAAGTCTTTACAGGACAATGTGCGAATGTGACAGCGAATTGGTATTATGTAATAAGGTGTTGAAATGTATCAAAATATACATTGGGGGCTTCACAGCTTATGAACAGTGCCGTTTCTTAAATATAAATTGACACTATGACGAATCACGTATCACTGATTCACTAACCTTGCCCGTATTTGTGATATATTTGAACGATCAGGGTGGTTGAATAATATACATTCAGTTGACCGCACTGTGGCAAATCTGATGAAAATAAGATTTTTTGTAGGAACGTTTTGCGTCATTTCTAATGTTGACGGTTACCCGCTCGCATACATTTCACCAACTCCAATAAGGAATTCTTGTTCCCGAACGAGATCACCCGTCTGAATAAATTACTCACCCAGTCAGAAAACGTTTTATTTCCATAACTGTATCGACGTCATAAAAGTGTTTCGAATTTCCAGATTGCTAAGTGTACTTACAGTCTCTCTTTGATAGTAGGACTGCGGTTTATTGTTGTTTACAATACGTATTTTTTATTGGACGTTAGAAATTGCGAGATTTGATTCGAGATGTTGATACGAGAAGGCCAAGCCTAATTGCGACTTTAACAATAACTTGAAAAATATAAGTGAAGAATACCGCATAATTATAATCAAATCAATGTACCCTATTTTAATATCACTGCACATCATACACCATCAGTAACGACGGCAGGGGGCGGAAGCCCCCTTGAAAAAAAACGCCCCCTCAATCAAGCTGAAACCCTCGTAAGTCAGCAACATTTGCATCTCTGGCCATGCACATGATGAGGTTGCCGAAGCTCACCGTTTATCATACCTGACAATAGTTGAACTGTTAACAGTGGCAAACAAATTAAGTTCTATCAGTTACAAACAACGTTATGTGAAAAGGCACAATTTCTGAATCGCAACGACAGTGTTAGTTTCAACTACGATAATTACGTCATGGTATTGTAGATTACACGTGACAATAGGCAAGTAAAAACTAGAAAAAATTGACACAAATCATAGATAGTTCTACTAATACTCACAAGAATATAACGCATTAATAGCGAAAATTCACGGAAAACTGAACCCTGCCCTTAGCAAAAGTTTTAAAAAAATACTTGTATCTCAATTGGCTTGTTTCTGAAAACCGAAAAAATAAAAACGTAGCCCACTAAGATGTACAACGTCACGTGACCACATGATGTTATCTTTATACAACGGAATTAGTTTATATCTAGTGATTTTACACGTCACTCACCGTGTCTTTGAAAATTAAAGAAATATACGACAAATATTGAAACGTCTTATTTCACTAATTAAACCTGTAGGGCCAATAACACTATAGCGGCTAATAACTTACCATCCATGTGTAGTACGATTCAACGAAATCACTGAATGGGGAAATTATAATAATATCGAACTTGCGCACAATCAAGGTCATACATCACCCTCCAGTGTACTTGAGAATATATATTTTATTCGTTTGTATTCAAAATTACAAATATAATACAATAAAAATGAGATTAATATGATATATATGATTACATTAGCTGTTTACTCATCCTGTGTTTTGCTCTCATTAGAATCAGAGTGTTGGTCACTTGCACCTGAAAGAAGACTAAATGTGATATACCTTTAACATGATCTGTTCTGTTTTGTTCCGATCACGTAAGCAGAAATATTAATAAATCTTTTGACATCTTTCAAAGTATGTATTAAGTTTTCAAGATTACTTAGAGTAATGTCATGAATTTGTTTTTGCGTATCTGTTAACCGACTTAATTAGTTGATTATTAGCGAATTGCTGTGTTATGTCTGTCATCGTTTAGGCCTATTTGAAGTTTTGGACGGAACTTGGCTCAGTGATTTGGAACTAATTACCAGATAACCGTCGCGATTCTGACAGTTTATATTCATAGTTATTAATGTAGTGAACGATTAATCAAAAGATATGACGTATTCAGTACTTAGTGTGATTGGCTTTATGATTGAAGGTTACGCCCTAGAGTCTTTTACTGTTTTGTAATTGGTTAGAGTTTTGAAAATGAATAAAGAGAGTTTGAGTTGGTCTTGGCGAATACTCCACGACAGAGGCAGTCGAGAGTCCAGTCCAGGGGCGAGCCTTAAGGCAGACCAGTCTTGGGCGAGTCTTGGTTCAGCCTTGTGAGAGTCTTGGGGACTTTTCCCCAGGGCGCTGTGTCTTATAGAGTGCTCCAAAAGATCGACTAAGACGAGAGCTGAAACGTATTTCGTTGTGTGTGCCTTATTTGACTGTAAAGTTAAAGTGACTTTCCCAATCCCGTACCTCAAGGGGACGCGATAGAGAGACGAGACGAGTTTCCCCCCTGACACGTGTAGAGAACCCGAGAGTAGAGAGATATTCCCCCTGATACGTGGTGTGAGAACCCTGGGCATTGCGTCTTACGCACATTGAAATGGCGAAGAGGTGTCTTTCTTGTGAACCGAACTAACTGGGACGATGGCAGAGACGAAACCGCGCTTGACGACTAACACCGTTAACAGTATGGCACCGATGTACAACGCTGAAGAGATGAAGACTTCTGAACCCCTTCTGAAGGACGAGTATCGTATAGGACTGTATAATTAAGAATTGAGCGACATTAAAGACAAGAAGATGAAAGAACGACCCGGACTAACGCGACAAGAGAGATGACGCTTATAGACTTTGATTAGAACTTTAGCTATCTGTGTATTGCTTAGAGAACTGCTCGCTGGACACTGTAACTGACACTGTGTAACTCAAGACGTTGAACTCTTTTCCAGAACCCTAACCCTATTGCTCAGTAATGTAATGTATTGCTTGCTTTTCCTATCGTTTTTACCGTTTTTTATGTGATGTTGAATTGTATGTATGTGAGCGCCCAGATCTTTGTTTTGAAATGATATTTAGTGACGTTCGAGGTCCCTTATAACAATTTAAACGCGCCTCAGTGGACAAGTATTTGCAACACAGTGTTTTGAGTTTTGTGAAGTTTTATGGTGTTTTAATGACTTTATGAGTAAGGGATATGGTGGGGAAAGTAATGCCCCAATGAGTTTTTCAAAGTCTTGAGATTTGTCGATGTACAGAGATATCGACGTTTTAAGAGTTTTTTTTTTATGTGTTGTTTCCGGAATACTTCTGACGCTTTTTGAGTTGATAGCACCTTTGTAACGTTTTTTAATGTCTTTTTGAGGTGAGAGTTTGGTGCGCTTATATGCGTATTGTTTGATAACGCAAGCTTTTGTTCATGATTGACAGGATTTTATGTAACTTAGTAGTTTCTATCGTTTTAGTCTTTTTCCCGTCTTTAGTGCCAGAGAAGTAATGTATTATGAAAGCGAATTTGTCTTTGCATTCCGTTTCTACGCCGTATGACTTTTGTTTAGATTAACGACTTGTGAGTTCAGTTGAAGTTAATAAGCAGATGACAGGAGTTTGATTAATAGCTTTTTACTCATTGTTTATTAGTTACCGCTTTGCAATGCTTTAACCGAGAGACGCATCCCTGGTAATCACGTGATCATGCTGTCGACTGCAGCGATTGGCTGATCGCTTGGTTACACCGCCACGCCTTAGTTTTTTGACCTTTTGATATAGAGTTTGTAACCTTAGTAACGGAGACAGTGCAGCGAAGGGTTACCTCAGTAAACCGTTTTGAGAAAAGCGGGCCTATTGGTAGCCTTTCCCTTGTTTTTTGATTTATAACCGTTGATATTTGAGACTTTATAACCATTGTATTTAGACTTTATAATCATTGTACTTAATTAGTGTGTTTTACTCTTTTGATTTATTCCTTTTATTAGTATTGTATTTAACCCGTATGACGATGAGTAGAGGACGGTATCTTTGATTTATGAACGTGTTATGCCGGGAGGCACAATCTCAGTTTGGGTGAAGGGATGTGTCATGAATTTGTTTTTGCGTATCTGTTAACCGACTTAATTAGTTGATTATTAGCGAATTGCTGTGTTATGTCTGTCATCGTTTAGGCCTATTTGAAGTTTTGGACGGAACTTGGCTCAGTGATTTGGAACTAATTACCAGATAACCGTCGCGATTCTGACAGTTTATATTCATAGTTATTAATGTAGTGAACGATTAATCAAAAGATATGACGTATTCAGTACTTAGTGTGATTGGCTTTATGATTGAAGGTTACGCCCTAGAGTCTTTTACTGTTTTGTAATTGGTTAGAGTTTTGAAAATGAATAAAGAGAGTTTGAGTTGGTCTTGGCGAATACTCCACGACAGAGGCAGTCGAGAGTCCAGTCCAGGGGCGAGCCTTGAGGCAGTCCAGTCTTGGGCGAGTCTTGGTTCAGCCTTGTGAGAGTCTTGGGGACTTTTCCCCAGGGCGCTGTGTCTTATAGAGTGCTCCAAAAGATCGACTAAGACGAGAGCTGAAACGTATTTCGTTGTGTGTGCCTTATTTGACTGTAAAGTTAAAGTGACTTTCCCGATCCCGTACCTCAAGGGGACGCGATAGAGAGACGAGACGAGTTTCCCCCCTGACACGTGTAGGGAACCCGAGAGTAGAGAGATATTCCCCTGATAGTAAACCGAACCAAGCCATTATGTCAACTCATTATTTCACATTATACAATTACATAGGATGCACGACATGAGATATATTTAGGTGAATATAGTTTGTATCTGTAAATGTCCGTCACGGTTGTACAAATGTTTTTGAAAGATTTACTATATTCTAAATCAAATACGAAAACATAAACAGTCACTATTGTCTCTTTGAATTCCTTTGTTCTATGTTATTATTACGTCACAGTGGTGCTTTGTTTAATACATCTAAACCTAAATACATCTAAAAATCGACATTTATAAAATTATTATCGAGTAAGTCATGATGTATTTATAGCGGTGTATCTGTCTGGATCCGGTATGTTGCTTTGACTTCTAATAATGTCACCTGAATGTCGACATTGTCATTCACAGCACCGAAACATTTTGTTTAAAGCAGATCTGATTGTCTCGTCCCACATACCATATATGATTGGATTTCCAGCCGAGTTGATCGCGACCAGGAAAAGGGGAAAACATGTGTAATCTATGTATTCCCTACTTTTTAATGATGACATCAGAAGTAGAATACTGATTGGAGCCCAGCAAACGAAAATGAACCCTAGATTAACAACTAGGGTGATTATGATTTTATTTTCGGTTTTCCAGTCGCGAACTGTGTTCGTAGATGTTTGTGCCGGCACCGTGTGGGTGTTATTATGACTCTGTCCACCTGCTGCCGCGTCTACAATATCACTCGTTGCATTTGACGTTTCAGCAACGGGAATTTGAAATGATGGCTTCTTCAAACAACGAATCAAACGCCTTTGCTTTACAGCGATATGTGCAAGTTTCCCATACACTATTGCTATCACAGTGATTGGTAAATAAAATACACACACGGCGACAAATGCTAAGTACGATTTTGCTAAGAATGACAAGGCCGTGCAAAAATGAACCGTTACACCGGGTTCAGGTGCCCATCAAATGACGGGCAGAAGACAGACAACAGCCCCGATGATTGAGACGGATGCTATCAATAAAATACACCGTGACTGCGTCATAAATACTGGGTACTTCAACGGCTTCATGATTCTCAAATACCGATCAAGGGTCATTGCCAAAAGCAGAAATATCAAAATTCCCCACAAGACTATTGTGAAACAAGAAAATAAAGTGGATCCCCAAAGCGAACTGAAGACTTTGCTATAGAATGATGAAACCACGATATCAATTACTGGGTCTAAACCTATAAACACATCGCATATTGACAATGCTATTATGAAGTAATACTGAGGTTCTCGTAAATTTCGCGTACGTATTAACACAGACACGATTATTAGAGAATTGCCGAGTAATATTACGAGCGCCATCATCGGCATGATAATGAAATAGACATACATGAACAATAGTCTGGTCCCCTGCCCCAATTTCAACGCTGACCGCCCTCAGCGTTGAAATTGGGGCAGGGGACCAGACTAACATGAACAAGTGACATGTTAGATCGTTCATGGTTATATTAGTCGTTGTGCTAAGGCCTCCAAATAAGTTGTCCATTACCATTTTCTTTGGTATCGGCGGGTAATCTTCTCAATATCTGTCGACAGTATTCAAAATGGTGTCTTCATTTGGTACTACACTCAGCTTGTAGAACAATCTGTGAATGATATACACATGTACTAGTACAATACAATTTGCCTATTATATTGCGCCCTCAACGACGAAGCGTGTAAGTGACGTAAAGAGGGCGTTGACATCATTGATGTAATTTTGTTTGTTATTGATGCTTTCAAAGATTTGTTTTCTGAATGTCGAACGACTATAAGAAAAGTGTCTTAACGATGAAAATTTGAGGCAGTTTATTACTTAACAATATATTGAACTAAAAGCGTTGAATGTCATATAGATATTCGACGTCACTAGATTGTTTTATCAGTAGGAAGCTATGATTGCGTGTAGTGCAAATAATCATGTGAATAGCTTACCTTGTCGGCATACAGTGCTAAACTCACTAACATAGCTTTAACAATCACTTTAACATCACTCGTGCATGACCGGAAGTTCAGTTTTTTAGGTTGTTCACGTACAACATAAGCCTTTATTTTCTGAAATAAAAAATACTTTAATTTTTAGGTGTGAGTAAAATACATGCGAATGTTATTCAATTGTGTATATGTCAGTGAATAATTTTACTTCCACCAGGTACGGTCATTCCTTTCAGAAAATGAACCGATTGGTTCACAATGTTTTTTGGGCGCCTTGCAAAACTTACTAGCAACACAAATCTCCTCCATTGCCGGTGCCCCAATGTGTTTCAACCACACGCCCTGTAATTACCGTTAAGGGAAGTATATACAAACCGGAATGCCTGGATATAGCCAGCCGAGGCGAGGTGGAATACACAGACTGGAAATCAAGGCGAGCGCCTTGCGTAATTAACAAGATGCATTACTAGAGATGACATTTATTTTATTTTTCCAATCTTAGAAAAATAGAAGCTTGGACTAAAACGCAAAAAAGTCACTATTTACAGAAAATTATAGATATGAAATGAACAAACAAAGCGCAGTTAATCAGAGACTGTGAAATCAATCTGTGTTCGTCGAGATGGTGAGAACACAACGTCGACTGAAGGACGGTTCTAATATAAAATTAATCAATTAAAAAGAAGGCACTACATAGAGCTTATTTGAATACATATTCCTCGACAGGAAACACTTTTTTCCAGAACTAAGTATTATTTATTGAAATACTTGAATAAACGGACATCTTTTGGAAGGGGAGAGGGTCCAAAGAACAGAACATTAATGTGTCTACTGGTGGTAGTACATTGATCACTTTGTACGAAGACTCGTCATGATCTTCTATAATAAATAGAAAACAGAGGTGATCGCTAATGATAGAAAATGAGACTCTGTGCTGGTATTCTACCGGAAACAATTATTTTATTTAGACGAGGCCATCGAAACTGATAACTGCGCCTTGGGCTAATTACTATTCTAATTTTGCGAAACCATTCAAAGAATAAACAATAGAGAGATACATCATCCAAATGATTGCTGATGGCGATATTTCCTCCGTGATATTGAAATGGCAAATCTTTGATATAAAAATACACACCACAGGGTGCACCACAGGGTTCAATTTTAGGATCATTATAATTATTTCTTGGGAACAGTTCCATTGATATGTATGCTGTTCATCAAACTCGTCTGAACCAAGTATCAATGAAGTAGCAAAGTGTATTAATGGTGATGTTTGGCCAATTTTGCGTTGGATTGATTGTAATTACATGTAAATCAAAATCTATGCTCGTTGGATCCCATTAAAGGTTGAATAATTATGTAGTTAACTTTAATGGTGAAATAATCAAAACAGTCAGGTTCGAAAAGTCGCTTAAAGTGGTCATAGATAAAACTCTGCTATTATAATGGGACAATCATGTACATATGTAAAAAGCTTAGCCAAAGAATTTGTGTTCTTGTGAGAGTTCGCAGGTTTTACCTACTTCCATCAGGAGAACATTGTGATATCTTTTATTCCGTATGATAACTTCCGCCAATCGTCGTTAGAGCTGTTCAAATGACATGGTTTCTTGCCTATTGACTACAGAATGTCATACATACTTCCTAGGTATCTTTATGTACATAGTAGTCAACGGCTTGGTGCCTTTATATTTAAGAGAGATGTTTAGACCTATATCCCAAACTCATAAGTATAGTACAAGTATCCTCTTAAAAATAATTTATGCATTTCAAATGGAAAACATCAGAGGACGTTTCAGTATGGAAGGGTTTCTTTGTGTGAAATTTGTTGTAAATGGCTCAGGCCTATAGTGTGTATATTGTATTTCCTTCTACAAAGCGCCCAATGAAAATTACTTTATTGTATTTTGGCTTACCCTCTTTAAGTAAAATAAAATAAAATAAAATAAAATAAAATAAAATAAAATAAAATAAAATAAAATAAAATAAAATAAAATAAAATAAAATAAAATAAAATAAAATAAAATAAAATAAAATAAAATAAAATAAAATAAAATAAAATAAGGGTGCCGAATGGTTCGAAGAAGTTGAGAACAAGTATAGTTTTGTGATATTCAAATGCGAGTAATACATGTTTGTTAAAACTTCCTAGTCACAATTGATATTTTATTGAATTAATTATTGCAATTGTAGCATTTAGCAAAATTTTGAGCTAAAATATTTAAATTTGAATACTATGTGAATATTACACTGCGACGTTCTGGTCGCAGTTCCAGTTTTTGCGATCCCATCTTCGCTTCCTAGGTGTGGCATATCACGTGACTGTTCTATTCCTGAAACGATCTTGTTTGCGATTAAAACATTTCTTATTTGTCGAGAAGAAAGCGTCATCTATATCATCGTCTGCTAGCAGCTACGTATGGACATAATGACACTGTTTGTTCAATTCTGGTTATCATAAAAGATAATTATTGTTCTTGACTACTAAAGGCCCGAGGAATGAACATCTTTTAATGTTTATTATCAAATGAAGCGCCACCAGCGTTCATGGACATATTCTGGCTGCATACAGTCTTATTTCTCGCAATATTGTTTCATGTTGTGCCATAGATCATAGGTCATTAACCCAGATAATTGTATTTTAAAATTACTAGAACGAAAATACTTTTACTGTGAACAAGATAACAATAGCACACGTGTCTATTCCTTGCATCATTGATGTGTTAAAATATAAAAAATATATATTCTAAAATGTGTACGTTATTACTTAGCAACTAAAACCCCGAAACATACACATTGGAAGAATATTACTAAAGATATATGAGTTTCTGAGTTTTTAGTTGCTAGGTAACTTTGAGGTTATGATATTACCTTCTCGCTCATGCTAGTTAACATCGATGGATATCTCCATATTGCCTGCTGGGTAGTTCAATTGAATAGTCTGTAATTAATTCATCTTAAACATAGATGTATAAGCAGTGAACTAAATTATAGTTTAAACTATGACCTATGAGTATGAAAGAATATGTGTGTCACGAGAGGGCGTGTAATTATGTATATTCTTTTAGTTCTTCAAGTAAGGACACATTTGATTGATATTAATGGATACCTGCTTGGTGGATGATTACGCAGGGAAGAGTTATAGAGCAGTTGTTACCATAATTCAATAGCTGGATGTTGGCAAATTCTGTACAATTTCACTGACAAATAATATAATATTCATTATCATATAATATTAAACATCGATATGATAATATTGATGACCTTTATGGATACATTTGAGTGCTGTATCGACATAGGCTTTCTTCGTATTCAGTTTCGTATTCCAATATTGTTTCCGTGTTTACTTCTATCAGGATCACACCTGAAATATTTTAACACGGAATGATACGTCTGTTACGTATATGGTTAGCTAATGCAATACTGCCCTCAGTCGGTGAGATGTTCGTCAATGCACCAACGTAACCTATCGATATAGTTTTTTAAAGTGAAAGGAATAAATACAACATAGTACAACGCAGTCGATTTAGTCAAACCATAGACTTTGTAGAATAGGGATATGAATCACTCACAAACAACGTCTAGGTTGTGATCTGTGTAATTTATAAATGGATTAACTTGAGTTAAACAAAAGAATCACCATGTGTAGTTCTGGTACAGTGAATTTGACAAGGACGAGAAAACAGTTTAATTACCAATTATCTCTCTCTCAACATTTCATTGTCGGTATTATGGGCATAATAAGCATGTTATACCCCCTTTTCTAAAAAAAGAACACGAATTGTATATCACGTAAAATTTTGATCCATAAATTAGTTATGTATGAGAGCAACGACCCATTTGAGAATCTTCTACGTTTTTTATATATGTAGGACATGTCATACATTGGGCATTTTTGTTCAACAAGAAATTTGAATTTTAAGATTATTGACACAAGTTAGTAATGAATTAACAGAAGGGATCACAGACAACATGACAACAAAGAAAATGTCTCCTTTAATTACCCCCTCCTTAAATGAGTCTATACACAAACCATTTCAGGATGTGTGAGGGCGCTGTATTTAACGGAGTCAATGACGACGTGTGATTTGAATATGAATACACAGTTGCTATGAACGCTTTGTGCTGTCCGTACTTGCCTGTATTGTGTAAAGTGCTAGCGTGAATGTCCAGGTCCATAATAGCCACGTACTCATCACCAGAAACCGGGCCCCAGGCACTATATTGCCAAGATAAGTAAGTGTCAATGCGAAATGTAATGATTAGTTTGTACATACTGGTATTTATTATTTTATTCGGCGCTTACCGTACAGCGGCCATTTTGCAAAGTTACAAAGTACGAAATGATAAAGTTGGGTACGGAACAATTACTCCATAGTGTTATAACAATATACTGTGTTGCGAGGGTCACTACTGGTGTACTGAGAATGTATCATCGAGACGTAGAGCTCCATGGTCGAATTGACGGGTACGCGTTGGCAGACCGTTATCGTACGAATAGTGGTACGTGACCGCGTAACTGAACTAGTGGTATCAAGGTGAAGCCACGAGTACTAGTGTGATCGGGAAACACGATTTAATAACATACTTTTTAATAGAATTAACTATAGAGTTCACTTCATCCACTTTCTAAAATTTCAAGATATGTGTTTGTGTGTAAATATCTCGATGCATTGTTGTTCCCCGTTGCTCTTGGCTAACTCCGTGTAGTTACGTCACGTCCGGCAGTCTGAGCATGTAACTACAATGGTCGTAGCTAATCGATGGCCTGTAAGTGTAAATACAACGCACAATAGTGGCTCCATGTGAAACGAGGTTGCCTTACAATCAGGATTATAACGCCCACCAATCAATCAAACGGCGAAACTAAGTTTCTAACTCCAACGAAATGTCAGTTTATTCAATAAATAACACATTGTAACAAGTATGGCCTGTAATTCCTAAAAAAAAAACGTCATGATTGTTGACGATTGGCAACTTTTATTAGCGAAGCCCTGTATACATGATGTATGAAGCTTAAACATGTATGTGAAAAGTAAGGTGATTAATAACAACAGGAATTGCCGCGACTTCGTAGACCTGATTATTTATTGAGAAGCGACACTTGGTCAACACATATATATTTGAAGACCAACATTGATTATCCACGCCTATCCAGTGGCACAGTAATAACTTGCATATATTGTACACTCCTTATTACCAAACGCTTCAGCGTGGTATTAAGAGTTTGTTTTCACGGGTGGGTGATACCAAGGTGGGAAATGGATGCACATATGGGGTTAATTCCTTGAATTGCAATATAGAGGGTTCAGGCTGAAATACAATATATAGTGTTTTCATGTTTCGTCTGATATTTCTGTGGTATTCTGCTGCTGTAAGTAATGCACGATTTGTTCCGAAATTCAGTATATTGTGTGTATTCCAGGGTTATTCGTTTTTTGCTGAAAACACCCCTATTTTTTAGTGGCAGAGTTTGAACAGTCTCACTCCCACTGGGAAATCTGCATTGTTGCTTGAATGTGAGTTAATTAAACACATTTTCCAGACCGGCGAAAGAGTATGCAACAGCCAATTTTAACAGCCTGTCACGTGATTTTAGTCTGAATGTCAACATGAAGAGGCTAGTCCATTTTACGCAGGAGTAATTGGGAGTAGAATATGTGAGGGATATTATCAACAGAGATGTGTATAGTAAAAAGTAATATCTATCCTTCATTTACATCTCTGAGCATTTCTGTTTTAGTATATTGGTTTGAAAATGTTGAACTTGCATGATTTGCAATGTTTTTTTTAATGGGACTCCCCTATTGATCGAATCCCGGGTTTGAACGAGAACGGCACACCACGTGATTCGTTTGAATACAATGCTGATGGCAAACATGCCGTGTTACTGCAGTACTCCACTGACGGGATGACTTACTGCATGCTACAACTTCGCTTGTGATGTTAGTTGCTTGTTAGTCATGGATTACATGAATCTTGATTACCAGTCAAATGTTGCTCATTTGACGTTGGTAATCTTTATTTGGAACTGAGTAACTTCCTGGTACTTCGTACTATGATAAAAATCAGTCAACATACATCAAGTTCTCACAATCGTAGTATTCCATGTGATGTACACCTAATATGCCAAAAATGTTGCTGAACGATTTGAACTGAATAAAAATAGCAGACGAAAATTTGTTTACAAAATAAAAATACTTCGGTTGCCAATGAAAACCGGTAAAAAACAAGCAATATGTTTTCGGCTGTTATCATGGAAGGGACATGAACGTGAAGCTAACGTCTGTTTATAACTAAAACCGGGCACCTTATACGAGGTTTGCAAAATAACATGGCAGTCATTAGAAGTCACTTTATTTTATTGTTAGGACGTATTCAACCGTTAAATGTATAATTTCCAATCGTTTTGCGATAGTATTTTCTAGATTGGAAGCAGCATTTACATTTTATTCAAAGTTCAAAGCTGCGTTGGGATTCCGTTGACAGTGGTAACAATGTCGGCGCCGGTGATCTCTTACCAGTGCGCAACGTAGCCAAAATAAAAGGCATGATCATTTGGGCACTGCTATTACAAGACTTTGGCTGTTGCCATGGTAGCGGTGGGTCAGGATTGTTTTTCCAATTAGTGATGGTACGACCTGCCTGTCAAGTATGAACCGTGACAAAATCAGCCAAGCCAAAAAAAAAATCACAGAAGAGTTAAAAAGCCATTCCTGCTGAACAGTTACTTTAACTTCGGGGTCAACTTTCTCATTAATGAAAAAAGATATCAAAAATTCAAATAGTAACTTTTTGCCCACACTCCAGCCGAGGACAATGAGCTATGTCTGAGGTGTTGTATCACAGGGAGTTGGACAAACTTGTGTATTTTAATAAATTATTGAATAATAAAATGTTATATAACTTTTCTTTTACCCCCCTCCCCTTCCTGGTATCTATTTCAAGTATTTTTGTCAGGTTCAAATCGTTCACCAGCATTTTTGTCATGTTAGATGTACATCACATAGAATACTAGGATTGGGAGAACTTGATGTTTGTTGACCACCTGGAATCTGAGTTTTATAAATCTTGAAGGGCTCTCGGAAGATCCACCCGCTGCCTGGACCCGCAGTAAAATCTCCGATTAATATGGAGCCGCAACCATCAACATCGATATACCATGAGGTTTCTGCTGGCGACGTTGCGGCTTTACTCAGTTCCAAATAAAGATTACCAACGCCAAATTAGCAAAATTTAACCGGTAACCAAGACTCAGTCTATCCACGACAAGCAAGCAACATCACAAACGAGGTTGTAGTGTGCAGCTCACGAGTCAGCGACGACAGATTTCAACGAAAGTCATTCCGTCAGTGGAGTACCGCAGTTGCACGGCATGTTTGCCAATGTACAGATCTGTGGAGGAACTTTTAACTTCAACATCAACCGTGTATCGTAGTCGCCCAGTTTAAGTTCTGGTTCTGTCGTGGTCCCAACTAAAGGGCGACAGTCGTCGTGTCGCGTCCTGTTCGATATGGGACTCACAGCGACGTATACAACGCGTGTAAAATACATTGTTTATTTACATGAAATTCGAACACGCGCTGTGCTACGACCACCGCGCTTAAACACCCACGAGTTATTTATTCGGACAATGACTTAAATTAGACGTCTGATTATTTTATTTTCACACGTACAGCGACACGCGTTCTACACTGACAAGCGTTGCTAGGTCGCAGCACTGTCTTGGAGCATATTAATGGGCAATTGGGTTCCCCGATCTAAATTTCTATCCCGGTTTGTTGCACGTTCTTTTTTTAATATGAAATAATCAAATATGGGACATGTGTATAATAACAGAACCCCACACCCTCCCCGTGGCTTCGCTCGTGAAAGTACGGCAGCAGGATACACCGCATCACTCGTGAAAATAACTTCCATACGCAATGAAAGCCACGGGGAGGGTATCTGTCATAATACTTCATTATCACTGAAAACATTTTTCCCCTGAAATAAATTCCAGTGAATATGCCATTTCCCTCATACTATATTGAGACACAGCGCAGTGAAAATTAGATTCACATGTAATGCTTGAAAACATGTCAGCAAAAATAAATTAAGTGAAATTCTACGTGACTTCATAATAGTTGGAAATGAACACATTACACCCGACCCTACCACTCCATATACAATGTAAACTACACCCCAAAACATCCTTTCACCCACAGTTACTACCGTGTTTCACCAGTGTATTCTATTTGACGTCAGGAGAAATTGAAATAAACAAATTAATTATAATTTCAGCCTCTAGTTGACCACTGATTAAATAAACTACCTCGTCTTTATGTCAACTTGCAGTTATTCGTTGCCTACATCAGTGACTTCAAAATATATGTTTCAATCCCAGGAATTTCACTCGCTGTTAATTGCATGGGAGTGGCAGTCTTTAATGAATTTCTATTGTCATGTCAATTTCTTGCGATTACTCGAACATTAAGCTGTAACCACATACCGCCTAGGTGCTGTAATTAAATCCTGGTGTAAGCACCATATGAACTATGAACAATGCATGTGAAGCCAGCTGTGGGGTATATTCAATCCTATAGATTTCTCATTGTTTGGTAACTATTTGCTGCAAATGCAACAAAAATCAATATAAAAAATATTACCCACACAGTATTCTACAGGTTACTTGTAGTCATTTGTTTTCGATTGTAATACAATACGTCACGGTAATAAATCTGATACTCGGGATATTCTTTGCAACCTAAAACCTTTGTAACCTAAAACATATATGTCGGCAATTGCATATATTTGGCAGAAAGCTGCGATGCCAGAGAATATGACACAAGCAAATAATGTACAGACGTATTATCCTACGACAAGTTTCCATGGAAAGATTTACATTGCCATAGTTACGATTTAGTAAACTATGGAGAATGTCTTAACGATGCAAAATGGATGAGGAGGGCACGTATTGTTTAATACGTTGGTTTGATACTGATATATACATATTGATGAATACATTGGAATATACTTTATCATTCGTAAGCTGAAAATGCTGTTTTGTTGGCACATCTCTGAGTTTTCGTTCCATGAAACAATTATATAATTCTTTAATACGCACGCGCACTGGTTGTTTCGGTAATACCAGTACACAATAATAATCGATGGACGTGCGTATTATAGTTTTTGGTTTTTCATGCACCAAATATTGTTGTGTGTCTTGCAAACGCATTTTTTTAGTTTATGATAAATCATAGTCCGATTTATCGAGTATCGAACAAAAATATTAAATATATATATGTTTTTGTCGATAGTGTATCTTGAATTACATTATTTATATTTATGCATTTTCACTGCCACTATTTAAGTCACAAAGCAAGACGATTTCGGATAATGTGATAATATTTTACTAAAATCGTGTTAATATTACTTAATATAATTTTACATTTACACCCGCCATGACAAACTATTATATATGTATATCGGAATGCATCAAATCGCCGCGAAGTATCACAGTTCCGTGTATAACATTCAACTGAGACCATTCATGGGCAATCTTTACACAAAATCAGTTGTATATTTACAGGGTAGTATTTCTTAATACAGTAATAACATTAATATATACCTGTATGCAGAAATAGAACACACTGTTGTGTATTATCTATTTTTGCGCTCGTAACACATACATATTTTATCTTGTAGATATATAATCTAGATTATAGTTTCGCATTGGTCTGTAAACGTGATTATAAGTATGACCGACCGTCGTGAGCATTACCAATACAGTGACAAGCAGCCATCTAAAACACGAAGCTCTACACAAGGTAGGTAACGCTCGGGTTCTCATTCAGGGAATCGTGACCATAAGATACCTGTTATTTGTCAGTTCTTGTTGTTTGTTTGCTTTTCGTTTTGTCTATTTAAAATAAGTTGTTGTCATTTTTATAGTTATTAGCATAGTCCCTCTAGATAGAGGGACTGTGGCTCCAGTAAGTTCAATGCATGATATTTTCGTTGTTCATTGTTCCCATGAGTAGGACAATGAATGAGAAGGACTGTGCACGTGTACAAGGCAACAATCGTGACACTCTTTCACAGTACTATTTATTCAACACAATAACACAAGTGTTTGGCTTGTTTACAAGATTAGATTATACTGTCAGGTAAAATCTGATCATGTAAACTGCAAAAAATGATGCATGATCAAATTTTAATAAAACAGGCATGATCAATTTCATCTAACTTAACTGATACGATATCTATCTTTTTACCTCACAGACAAATTGGATGCATGTTAGTGAGATAAATCTGGTCTGCGTAAAGCGACATTCAGTCAAAAAAACAAAAACAGTATAGCATTACCATGTGACTCGAAGTACATTATATGTTGACATGACGTCATGTGATCTCCTTATTTGGAATGTAATTTGGTATTAAACTTGAATATCAAACCAAATGTTGCTAATGTAATGATCATGCGTTGCATGTTGGCCAGTCTCCTTCACAAGCTTTAGACGAGTTCCATGTCCAGGGTTAAAATTTAAACTTATATAACACTGGCATTGATGCGTACGTAACGGCATATCAGGAACACTTGACCATATTTGGCAGAATTATTATGAAAATTTATGAAATCGTGAATTATGACAAGAATCTATTTTTGAATTTTGCAAAGAAAACTTCTTTATTTGTTTTTCATTCCAGCTGGGCGATTAGCTGCCAGATACAAGGGGAGAATATCTCATTTGGAAAGGTCACCATGGAAACCATCCTCCAGCTATGCCCATAATTTGTTTCCACGACTTCACATCCACATTCCCCGGGCCGTCGATTCCTAACAATATAATGATTAACGTCACTTCCGGTTTGCAGAATTACTGACGTACCGCTAGTGACGATGTAGAGACGAACATGAGATGGGTCCTCACAGTCATAAACACATCGCGAGTCGCATTTGTTGTTGCTTTTATTCGCTCTTTTACACTTTTGTGCCTTTTTACAAAAAATCACTTTTTGTGGGAGAACCGCACGCTGAAATGCGTTGAGATGATTCACATGTTGTGTTTTACAAATAGGTTTCCCTTTAAATTGGGATTTCCTAATCGCTCGGCATTGTTTTCTGTGTACATCACTGTATATAACGTATAAAAAACACGAAACATTTTGATTAAATATTATTATTTTAAAACTAATTCGCATTAACGTTTTCCTGTTTCTCGAAAAATTGATTTACTTCAACTTATCTCGTCACTGGTAGTCAGACCGAGATATCGAAACACTGGCAATAATCCTGTATTATATCAACCGCCAGAGGGCGCCATTTGTTTTGAAATCTATGACCTTATCAATTAGCATAAGAAAGGTTGGCCTGCTGTTGCTATATTCGCTTTATGTTGACTCCAAACAGTACGGCGATCGGCGTTGCTAGTGGGCCTTGGTGAACACTGATACAGTGATTTCCTTCAGTGCAATTCTCATTACTGACGTTTACTACCTCGGTAGCTGGCAAGGACTGATCGAAATAGTACGGTAAGTTATTGATTTAATACCGCCAAGGTGTAATGGCGTTCGCCGAACGTTTGTCACACGAAGCCGTCAGTGACAGACAGGAGAATAAACAGGCTTTATCGTGACTACAGTGGTGTTATCGTTTAGATCACTGTGTGATCTCGCGTACGCACGCATTAATAACTCCTACATTTTTTTTTTAATTCGAGTGATTGTCCCTTCACACACATCACGCTTATTAAAATAACTTAGGCAATATTACCGTGCTTTTGTTATTATATCGCTTATTGCATGACTTCAGGTCAATATGTGGTATCGGGTGTGTTCGTTCTCCTTGCACAAACGATCCATTCATATAGCACTCGAAAGGACGTCACGTCGCATTGTGTGGCTGTATTCCCCATAGAGACGCATTTCTTTCCTTTTTTACGGAAATGCCGCGTTTATTTAATTTTATCGATTTTTTTTCGTCAAATATATTTCTTGTGTTGCGTAATATCATGATGATGACGTTGGGTGGACGCCATCCCGTCAATACTCATGCTGATGTGAGGCCCAGCCAGTGAACGGTAAACGCATTTTATTTCACGCGGAAAGAAAAACACAGAAACAACTCGCCCACAAAAGCAAGTAATACACACGCTAATGCACTAGTCAAAAAAGAGAGCTGGCTGAACGAGTATTATCTTTTAACTGTGTACATTACAAGGTCAGTGAGCAATGAGTGCACTTCATGTCATTTCGACTCGGTATTTGCTTTCACCGTGACATACCAACACGGTAACACATCGGCCCCGTGTGAGCTACGCAGCAGTGTCTTTGTCGTGCAAACTCGCGTTAAGTTCAACTCGTTAATTCGCCTTCAGAACGTACTTGACAGTCAATTTGTAACGCGCTTCCGAAGTGGAAACCCTACTCGACATCGACAACCCCGGCCAAGTTTGACAATGACTCACGTGAACTTCATAAAATTTACGACTACCTATATATGTGTAAATGTTGTTATACACTTCTTGCACTCTGTAGAGGTGTCGCTCACCCCGGTAAACAACGTGTTATTGTCCCATGTATACATCATTATTCATCGTATCCCCTTTACGCGCGGCTACACACTGGGTTAGGCTGTCTATAAAACAGTAGTCATTGTTCGCATTAACCTTTTTTCTGGATTGACTCATAGAACTAGTCTTTGGACATTTCACTAAATTAACTTCTCCGCCATTCAAGTGGTGGGATCAACCGTTTGCATGGCAACGGATATTACGACAGCGTTTCTTGATGTTGAGTTGAATGTAATGTCATGTTTGTAAAGCTAAACTCCTCATCCCTGTGGCTGGCCCCATTGTCGAGAAATCAGACAATATATAAACGAAGGCCATCTAGCTGCACAACCACAGTCCTGATTTATATACCATTTTTATTTCGTTGGGCAGTAGGAGTTGCATTATTATTGGCCTACCAAGTGCAACCAGTGTCAATTTGATTGTTTACTCGCTGTTTGTAAATTTATGCAAACGCAATTATGGTTAGACGTCCGATGTTTCTTGTATTCATTTCTATCATAAAACTAACTCACGTTTCATGTTACTATTAACTTTTATATTACGGTTGCTATGGCGATAACACACGAATACAAGTATGTGTTATTAAGGTCGTTGGCGGGCATGGGCGACACAGATTATTGCGTTTGTTATAAGTGATTTCCTCATCCCAGCATCAAACCGACAACGTTATGAGATATGATGAGATGTGTTTACCTTAGAAACCAACGGTAAATCACTCAAAATTGAATGGTATTCAATTACCTATCTTTTCCATAAGTCTTGTATTGCTATTAACGACTCCTTAGTCGCTGATTTAAACTGTCTCCACCCCTAAACAAAAGAAGGTCGCTATCTCCCTCTCTAAATTTGTTCTATCTGCATATACATGTGAATTCCAATAAGTGCTTTTCAAATTTCAATCATATTTCACGTGTATTCGACGATTCGTGGGCAATGCTTCAATCGCCGACACTCGTCAGTGTTTGTCGCTACAGTCAGTGACGTCGTTTAATTTTCTAACCGCTACTGTTGATCTTACAATATCGCTGTGTCAATTCACCTGTACTTACCACGCGGTCCTCGTATCCCAGCAACCACCACGACTGTTATATATGTGTACATGTAGCTAAAGATAGCCTTGCATGCATGGACGTGCATTAGTGTAAGGGTGTTGGAAATATTTTCGGGGACTCAGAGAGATTGGTGGACAAATGTCATTTGCATGTAGGCGAGGAAATGAAGGGGCATGCCAGTCACGTGTTCGACAACGTAATGCGTCCGAATACCATATTCACTCTTGGCAGAAACAAATGGCTTACTCCTAACTTTCTTTTAGATTTCGGTTGAAGTAAACTTGCATGTTTTCATATCCTTCTGTTGGTATACAGGTGGCATCAAGATGGCATGGAACTTGGCAACATGTGATCACCCCGCTGTGCTGCAGCATATGCAAGAAGCAAACACCCAGCTCCTCAACGAAATCCGCAAAATAAGATGCAGCGAGTACAAGAAGTTGTTTCAGCAGACGAGGAGTTTTCTGGATGCGTTGGAGCGTACACCATTGGCACGCCATCGTTCTTACGGTCCGAGCGTGCGGACAATGAGACAGATTCGAGATTGCTACCACACTTCGCAAAAGATGGACGGTGAGAGAACGACACACTACACAGTTTTACTCGGCTACTTCATACATCTGGGAGACGAACTGCGACAGCTTGCCATTAACGTGAAAGAGTGGTTGGGGGAACCCGTGGAACAACTCACCGTTCACCCTTCCCAGGAAGCCTGCGGCAGGAAAATATTGGAGGAACTGGCATTCTGGGACACTTTCCTGAATGAAGATAATGATTTCACTGATCTACATAAATACAAAACTTTGGAAGAATTTCGTGGTTTGAATACTGGGGAAGTCAGCATATATGGCGCCGTCGTTAATCTGTTGCCTGTAATGTTGAAAACTATCGAACTCATCACACAGGAGGTAAGAATAAACGAACATTGACATAGAATGCGAAACTTGCATCACAATGTGATCTATAGTATGATGTGTTAATCATGATGTGCGTACGTCTTTGTGTTTAAATTATAAAAGTAATAAAATAAAATACTTTTATGATTTGAATGAAGATAATTTTCTAAAATTGCCAGATTATATATTTTAGTTATATTTTACGACAATATATTATGTCAAGAATACGAACTTCTCAGATGCTCGAATTGAAGCTGTTAGATCTGATCGTATGATTTGATGTTCATTTGTTTTTAATTTAAGTATTTGCAAAATATTAGGTTGGCAATATTATAAGATGACAAGTTGAATTAAAACACGTTTAAAGAAAACTTCTGATATCAACACGAAATATGAAAATGTCAGATCTGCGGTTAATTTGGTTTGACACATTTTTTTTCGACAATCAAGCCAGAGAAGACAATGAGTCATAAATTGATATAAAATCTACCAATCATCGAATCAGGACTTATGCAGTATTATGTGATCCGGTAATCACTACATTTTTGTTACGTCATAGAATCACAAGACTGTATTATCTATTTAAATGTTCTATATACCATTGTAACTTTACAACTCATATGATGTGTTTTGTTACGACAGGTAACCAAATGGTTAAATACGACCTACCGCCTTGGCATGGGAATCTTCAGAAATGGTAGAAGTATTCTAGTTCAAGAGTCCTCAAACGGCCCGGCTGTACGCCCGGGATCAAGAGCAGGTTCATACGCCGGTTCACGCTCAGGATCACGTGCTGAACCTCGCCCAGTAAGCAGCCGAGACCATCGCCCCAGCAGTCGTGCCAGTTACGAACACCAGAGACCCGGCAGCAGAAGCAGCGCCATGATGGAGCGCCCGTCGACGGCGAGAGACAGACCGTGCAGTCGATATGGCCACACAATAGCTACACAGACAGATTTTCAAAGACCAGCCTCTAAAGATATCACCAGGCCTGCTTCGAGGGACGCTCCGCGAACACGAATTGTGTCAGCACCAGTTTCCAGACGATCGTATGGTAAGTCTCAGGTAAAAAAAAACTTTCCCATTTTGTAAGTAGAAGATAGAAATCCAACCCGCCACTATCCTTGATAAGTTAGTAACATACACCGAAGATAAAAAAAAAATACAGACAATACATGAGTATAGTGATACACGGTAAATTGCACCACTTATTATTATCTCGATATGAATGCATGCAATGGAATAATACACAAATATTCGATGGCATCGATGGGTTGCTATTTTTCTACAACGGTTCCGATTATTATTTTTATCAACAGCTGAACAACTTGCATCCCGATACAATGGAAGAATATCCCTATTGGAACGACCTCCATGGAAGCCCTCCTCCCAGGTACCACATAACCTCTACCCGAAATTGCACATACACCTCGGAGACAACGGATACTAACGTCGACATGGTCGTACCGCCGGATTATTTCGATCGAAGTCACATTTACCACCCTCGCTACTGAGAAGAACGCCCCCTTCACCAACAATTAATGTTGGTTTATCTACACAATTAAGAATACAGTCAAATAATCTGCAATATTTTAGTGGATACCTTCAAGTTGTTGAGCCACCATCATTGGCCACCACCGTCGTTTTAGATAAGCCTGCCAAATTATTTTCTATGGACACATTGGTTGTCAACATTCGTGCCTTATTGTACTTTTTAGTCTAAAACATTCATCCCGTGTCAGTGCCAGTACTGTACGGTTGTCTGTACCAATTCTAGTGTCCTTATAAAAACCTGTATATATTTTAAGGTGAATGACTATCATTATTATCGTAGTATTTAAACTCTTCCTAATTGGTAGAAAACGCTGTATATATTGACATTTTTTTCTCAGGTTTATTTTCCGTTTACCGCGCTTTCAACTTTTTACAGTTTTAAGTCATGGTTCCCGGAATGAAACTCCCTCTGAATAGTATCGTAGAGGGCGCATTCTACGAAACATGCCCCGTTCTTGCAATATTACCCTGGGTTGGGAATTTGCCATTAAAACACTCTGAGGGAGATGGTTGTTTTTCAATCTATACTGAAAAAAAGTTATAAATTATATATCTGTTGAAAATAAATAACTACAATATCCTAAAAGCTAGTTCAAAACAAAGAAACGCAATAATTTGCCATCCTCTCATCCCGTAGTTTATAATGGCAACCCCAACGTAAATAGCTGTTAAATATAAACAAGTTGTACCATGTACCAAGTAACTAATCACTCTGGGCGTAATCGCACGTGACTACATGTATTGTCAGTTTCAGTAATAAAACATTTTTTTGTAGAATATTTTTGTACCGTATCAATATACTAGTGAATATCGTAACGAATAATGGAAGTCTATAATGATATATAAATGTATTCACATATTAAATTTAGTTCACATATTAAATTTAGTTTATATGTACTTTTTATAGCATTGAAATAAACAGATAATAATGCGGGTTAAGTCGTTTCTGATTCTGCTCAAGTTCAATCTTGTATGTTTTGTTTGTTTGTGTGCGACTGTATGGTGGACTTTTGTCGTCCCATCAATCCCTAACTAACCAGACATGGTCGGCGATAGTTAAGCGTTCGAGTGAGTCCGTCGGTGATAGCGCTATAACTATCACCGACGATGTTAGTCTAATCCACAGCGTTCCCAGCTCGACATCAATCGTGGTATCACACCCCCAGAATCAACAGCATGAAATACACTTGGACTATAGAAGATTAGTAACGCGAATTAACCCATACTTTAAACGAGCGTCGGTGAAACTCATTAAATGTATTTAATTTCAATTAGTAGTGAAATGCATGTCAAAACTGTAAGAAACTGTGTTAAACCTAAATATGAATCTGTGAAAAAATAGGAAACTGGCACTACAATTCAGATGGCTATGTTTATTTTGAAACAGTACTTTCTGTTCCATGGAGTACGTATGGATAACCATGTATTGTACATATTGTATTGTAATTACGTGTTTCAATGGGAATGTGAACGAATTTAATTTTATAGGTTATGGGTACTTTTAATTTAATTTTAATGCGACGTTTTTAGAGGGTGCCCGACTTAAAATTCATTGAGAAAATATTGCTAATTTTAGTATTAGTTAACTGTGAACAATATAATGTTGTTTATTTTAAAGCGGGGGAGTCGTCGCCATAGCGTGTCATTTTTTACAAATAAGCGTCTATCCATGAGCCTTTGCGTTTTAGCGTGTGTTGTTATCGTCGCTTGGGACTCAATTCCCGCGCGTGCGCAGGTGACGCCCCTCCCGCTTTATCCTTGTCATGTGTGATATACATGTATACATCATAGTAACCCATCACACTAGAATTTGGAATATAGAAATATGTTGTCAGCATAGCGACAACCAATGGTAAAACTAACACTATAAACTCTAGAATTGTACAACTTCATTCTGGTAATAAACGTAAATTTGATGCCTCTGCCTTCATCTGATTGTAACCATGGTGATAATATTAACTGTAATCGATAAATATAATGTTGTACTGAATCAGATGTGGATTTAGAGAAAACATAGAAAAATACGTCAACAATATTTATTGTTGTATCCAACGTCTAGTACTCTATGACATGTTACTTCATGAAAACGCGCCAATCCCGTATCTGCTGATTGATTACCATTTGGATACATATTTAAAACAAGCTCTTCCGCTAATCTATTGTTCTTGGCACTGAGTGTGACAATCGTCATCTCTGACTCATTATCCAATAAAATCATCCTTGAATCACGGTTCAACCCTAGCGCTAGAGATGAAAGCTGATTTTCATCCTTGAATCTGGTAAAAAGTACTTCTTAGTAATTTCCAATTAACAGTGTACTAATGTGATTTTCTCAGTATGATGCCCTCTATTTTTCTCCTCTAAGTTACATTTTCGACGTAGAGGGTGTAATTCAAAGGTGTTTTGTTAACCTGCCACGCAACGCTTACTCAAAAGAAAATTTTGAGACCTGATGAATAATTATGTCATCAGAGTTCGCAACAACACATACAAATTGAACTGGTCCTTAGAAAATGATTACTGGGTTTCAGTGGTCAGAATAACCGACCTTCAACGTTGTACGTGACCGCGGGAATATGTTTACATCTTTTTAATTAAAGTTCGTTGTTAAATGAGGTTTGAATACTGGCCCGGTCATGCCACACCTCTCTGGTAAGTAGGCACAAAATAGGATTTTTTTTTAATCAAAATATTTACTATAATATCGTATTTCATTTAATGTTGTTATTATTCTCTGGGGATATTTATTTTGTTGGGGAAATTGCCAACATTTTGTCAGCGCGTAAACTCGACGCACTGTTTCCAATAGGAACTGCAATCAACACACTTTTTGCAACACTCATTACAAGTTATACAGCCCCCCCCCCCAGAAGAAAAAGACGTTTAGTGTCTTTGTTTTGAATGCCTTTAATATGGCGTACTTTAATTTAATGGCGAATTCGAAAGTGACGTTCAAATAACGCGTTGAACGAGGATATATTTGTTAAAGTAAAATTCACATTTAAGGTTGTCTTATGTTTTCTGGTAATCTGATATCATCCAATCAGGCGCGTCGATACATTCATGATCAACTATTCTTATCCAATCTGACTTGTTGACACATTTATGATAAACCAGGTGTGATAGTCACGTGACACAAACACGTTATCGGACTTGCAAATTCAATACCATCATGTACCTCTAAATGTGTAACGAAGAATTTGCCTTGGTGTTAACATATCTTTATTAATTTTGAAGTATTACATTTGACAACATTTCTCCAACAATGCAAGTTTATTTTAATCATTGCCACTGAGCACAATGCATGCTTTAAAAGAATTCATTTGCGCTTCTTTCTCTGTAATTCTATGTAGTTTTGATTTAGATATAAAACGAGCTCTAAGCATTTCCGTCAATTATTCACATCTTGATGTAGCTATTTTACACTGACATATGGTTTCCAAGGCTTAACCTTTTCACCACCAGAACTAGACTTTCTGCACTTTTTTATAATAATATTCAATATTTTTTGATATCAACCATAATTTTGGAGCAAACAGGAAATTTGAGTAAATTTTCAGTCACCACCAGACTTTCTCGCCCAAATTTGTCTCTGCACTTTCAATACCTTTGCGAATGAACCTTAATTTTGAAGCCAACAGACTAAACTTTAGTCACTTTTCAGTTTTTAATTAAAAATTTAGGCTACTTTTGTTCCCATATTCTGAAGGAAAGTGCAGACTATAAACAGGACTATTTTGTGAATTTGTGATGAAAGAGGGAACTGGCGGTGCACACACACATTGGCGTTCAATGATTTCCACTAAGACCACAAGAAACATCGCATTGAAAGCTAAGCCCCATACCACCCGTGACACAATTTACTTTCAAATACTACTATATATACAATTCTCTTAGAACGGGGTCTATATATTACGATGAACCAGAACTGGAAGAGCGTTCATTTTCTCCTGGGGATAGGTTGGTGTATTTTCCCGGGAAATAAGTTGGTTGGTTGTTTCGATGGCGGTTTCCATGGTGGTCGTCCTTCCATTGTGTTTTTATCTGCGGGAAAAAATAGCAAAAATAATCAAACTAACGATTTGTATAAAAAGAGTAGGATACTAAAAAAATTGTTGGACATATTCATTCACAATAATAAAAAGGTTTGGACGGGCTTACTTTATGCTTTTTTATGATAACGTATACATTACCAAATAAATATATTATACTTACCGTTGACCCCCCCCCCTCCACCTCTTCCTCAAATAAGATGTGTTATCGCAATCTTACCTTTATTGTCATTCGTGTCTTCTTTGGGCGTCGGTGGCGGTGTTGGTACTGGTGTATTTACTAACAAATGACTGTAAATACCCATTCCCAGTTGAGTGGTAATGTCGATCCAACTTGCTACCTAGTAATACAAGAGATATAACTTCCGTTATAATAGTGACATAAATAATAACAAAGCTTGTTTTTTATTAGGATTAGTATAAAACGGGATAAACGTATGAATATGGCAGTCTAAAGAGTGATTTCGTTTCGTCATCCCCACCCCGTCTGTTTCGTCGTTACCCTTCTACGATACGTGCCTCAGCAGATACTATGTCCCGGAACCAAG
Source organism: Saccoglossus kowalevskii (assembly GCF_978046115.1). Classification (NCBI taxonomy): domain Eukaryota; kingdom Metazoa; phylum Hemichordata; class Enteropneusta; family Harrimaniidae; genus Saccoglossus; species Saccoglossus kowalevskii. The sequence goes on along the minus strand of NC_140643.1, from coordinate 25,600,634 downwards.
CATCTATAAGAATTTAAAATTAGAAGAAGCTATAACTTACCATTCCTGGGACATCTTCGAGACATTGTAAGAGTACGGGAGGTAGATTAACTACGGGTGCCCACCCCGGAACCTCGCCGCAATCTAAACCGCGTAATTCCTGCAGAGTTTTGTACTTTCCTAAATCCATGAAATCATTCTCTTCTTCGATGTATTTAACAATAAAGTCGATTTCGCAGCATAGTTTTTTAGAAGCGGCCTCTTGATCTGGGTGGACTGTCAGTTCTTTTATGCCATCGCCGATCCACGCCCTCACTCGGTTTGCCAGGTCACGTATCGCCTGACAGACGTGTAAATAGTAACCTAGTACAATGGTGAAGTGCGTCGTTCTCTCGTCGCCGTCCATCTCTCGGGACAACGCGTAACATTCGCGGACGTCGCGGATTGTGCGAATTCCGGCGAAGCTGTGGTCGTTTTCGGGGACTTTGCTGGTACGTTGCATGGCGTCCAAGAAACTACGTGACTGGCGGTACAGGGAGTTGTATTCACCTGCACGGATGTGAGATATCTCCCGTATAAGCTGAGCGGTGGCGTCCTGCACGTACTCAATCATTAAGACCGGATCAAAACGAGCCGGTTTCGTGCCGTTACTCATCTTGACACCTGTAATAAACAATAAGAGAATCATCAAGTGAAGGCAACAGTTTAAATATGGCCCAGACCGACAATAAGGAGTACAGAAGATACACATGATGGGCACAAATCTTGTACTCAGAAGTAAGATAATGTTAACTATCTCTTCTTCTGTTGTGGAGTTATAATTATGAAGCAATCTTGATTGGTGGTTTAAGCGTAATGTAAGAGTTACAACTTTCGCGTGACGTAGGTACGATACACTTCATTTTAACGAACTCTTTTGGAATCACACAAATAGTTTGTTATAGTGAAATGTTCATTATAATGAAGCACATAATATATTGGGTTTGTTATGTGTTCATTATATCAGGGGGAAAATATAGAGGTGTTCATTATAACGAGGTTACAATGTAATAATAAAGCGAGCATTGATATTAAACTAAATCCCAATGTAGCAATAATAATATATCCATCCGACGCAGTTTTTAATAAATTGTGGACACTTAACTGAAATTGTAAATTAATAATTTATGCACATATTGGTTTGTTTTGAATATTCCTTGGTGACACGATAATATAATGACCACCATTGAATATGACATGTATAGCCGTATGTCACACGTTTTTTTTCACGACTAACCAGCGTTACTATGGCAACCAATGCAATTTAAGTTTCATTTGCAAATTAGTCCGTTCATTATTTCGGGCGTGGTGAGTTGCAATTGCCGTACCGCTGTACAAGTACTTGATTTTGATGTTTCAAATTTGAAATTAATATATAATGGGAATAATAGCGGGAATGTTGTCAATGTTATAACGTTTACTGTTTATACAAGTGAGATTTGTTTCAAGACTGAACTCGGTGTAGCGGTAAGTTTCACTGAAAACGACTTTCAACTTGACTGTGAAAATTGACTTATCAATTTGTTCGTAAAATAAATATTCAGCTATCCGTCAAATAAACGTATGACGTCATATCCGGTGACTTACAGTGCGTATATTACTGTTTAACTCAGTCAACAACAGTCAAATCCACGTATTGTAGCTGATATATAGTTACACGCACTTTGAGTTAGGAACACAGTCGAACACCGAATTCGAATTTATGTTCATGCTGAGAGATTGGTGTACAATGGCATTGCGTTTATACGCGTCGGAACCGAGCCATAAAACAGACACCCGTAAATATTATGAATGAGAGTTGTCACTATTGTCATTTCACGGTTGGTGGGTTTCCAATGGATTTGTATTGTCCAACTACTGATCAATGACGCGAAACGCCGGGTGCAGGACACTGGGTGACGAAGACGCTTTTACGGCTTTATAGTCTGTATCTATAAAGGTGAACCCGGGCCGCAATGTTTATAAGTTGAGAATTTGAGATCGGACCATTGAATGTTAAATCTGTTCTATATTTAATCTGGGAAATAACATAGACTTTTAAGTAGGTCCAGGTTTAAAAGTCATTTTCTGCACTCTTTATATATTACCGGGATATATTACATAATGATTGCGGGAGTCACCGGCGAAAGATTCTAGAATCTTTTTTCAAATTGTCAACAACAAAAATTTTCATTTAAAATTTAGTGAGTTTCTTTAAACAATGTTTTCAATCATGTAAGAATAGCTGGAAAACAAACCGCACAGAACAATGCATTCTTGCCATGTACATAACTGTTTAACTTTTCAAAAGAATAAATTCAAGGTTGGCTCGGCGTCTCCATAGGGAAAGACTCTACTATAATTGATTACAAATTTGAAACCATTTAAAAACGCCAGAACACAAATGTACTACTCCTTGGGGCCCAGCACGACGCAATGAATTGGAATAAGTCATCCGACTAAGCACCGGTACCACGTGTATAACAACCAGTTAAACTCACATATACGTGAATTATCATATATATTGGTCTTGGCCGCCGTGAGCCAGCACAGGTGTGGACGTGACACAAAGGTATAATCTAATCGTATTCTATAACCACATATAAATACATCGGTATCTGAGAATCCGCGTTGCCATAGTTACTATATTATAAAAACGATTGCAACAGACAATACAAATGTCGATAGCGAATTATTTTGTTGTATCGTTCAGAAACTGAACATCGTAATTGTGATAAATATTTTAAACTGTAGGTTGTGACTAAAATATTGGCAACTGCACATATACAACTATAGTCTTAACGTATTGAAATCAATAAACAGCACAATTAGGGTAATAAATTATAGGAACGCTTTCCTTTATTCTATTGAAAAATGGCGGCGTTGCATATGTTCATACGGTGAACGTACACTCAATATGATATTTACTCGCTGTTCAACAACAATTTATTCAGTATTCCGATAGCGGTCAGAAATATTATATTATTATTTGATTGATTAAAGGTTTCGGTAGTCATGCCTTGATTATGTAATTTGTGATTTCACCGACGATAATTGGCGAGAACGAGCCGAGACGTTGACCTGAAATCTGTTCGTATTTATATATAAACGGTGTAGATTTCAATGTGTTGTCGTGAAATACTGAACAGACATCGATTTGGTAATGAAATATCAGCTGAACAATATCACTATTTAGAACGTGGTTATAAAATAACAGACCGCTGTGTGGTAGTTATGGGTCTCTTTGACGTTTGTATTGCACAGGAAATTAATTACCGCGTGGTTAAAACGGGCATATCACTTTAACACCGACGACGAAAAAAACATATCACGGCAACAAATGACGAATTGATCGACACATATTTCATCATGATATTTACATGGGAATTCACAGAAAGACTAGATGGTTGGTTGGAGACGATCGTTTCTGACCTCGGGTTGAGTATCATGACATTAAATCTAACGGTAAATCTTATCCATGTACTTTAACTCGATGGCTTCATCAGTGGAATGTAAATAAGTGAAATAGAAAGTGTAAATACTCACGCTGATTACAGCTGAAATCTGCAACAGAGTGTCTATTACAACCTATGAAATAGTGTAGTAATGTACCTTGTCGACTGCGATAACCACGAGCGGGGTGTCTATTGCCTCGTTACGAAGTAAACACGAGTTTCAACCCTGGCGACAACCATGGCAACGGACAGATCCACTGCTGTCATGCATGTTAGGTGTCATGGAGGTCACAGTCAGCACAATACTAGGCATAGTATTTTGCTGGGTTAAATGCCGCTATTCACCGGGGACGTCTTTGTGTAGACAAGGGGTGGATCGCAAATATGAACTTGTGTATGGTGAGTTGAAGGGGGAGATTAATATTTACGTCCATTAATCGGGAAATAACCAACCTCGTCATAATATCATCTGTATCATGACATCGACAACGAAATGGAACAGCTCAGTATATGGAGTGTTGGCTGTGAGTGAAAAGAACATGGCTCTTTCAGATTTCAATAACAGAATATTGAAGACTGCTTTCTAGCGCAATGTTTTATGTTGGCACTAATACCCACCCGTTATTTTCTTCTGCATTTTTACTTAATCCTCGCAGTAACGAAGGCGTCAGCCGTGCCCCGTGGCTGTCAAGTCAGAGAGAGGCGTGTTGGCCGCGGCGCCTAGATATAGTTAAAGTGGGCCCGATGCAGTAAACATCATCATGCATTGTCCATTTTAACTGCAGTTCGATTCAACTTATAAAGTATATCGCGACTGCTTAGTATGACGAAATTTAAACTAAACCGGCTTTGTTTTGTGATACGTATCACAGGCATGGTGCAACAGGAGATGACGTAATCTGAGGGGAATTGTTGGAGGGTAATATTACTTGTAGAAGCATTTGTATACAAACATGTACAATGCATCAACGACTGTACAATTACCGTCCATGCGAACTAGCTAATTGTTTTACCACAAAGTTAGCAAGTATTACATTCCCTTTCTAAACATGATCATTATTCAGTGCATATACCGGTAAATGTAACACGCAGCTACAATTCCCGTCTCTGTTATATATGCCGCAGTGAATGGAGATTACCCAAAAGCTATTCAAGTGTCTTGTGATCACAAAGAGATCTATTGTACCACAATCCCTCTACTGTGAATGTATCGTACAATAAAGGCTCGGATTAAGATGTTGCCCGAAGCAGTCAGTGCACGAACCGTTATAGGCAATGTGGCGCCGGCCACGATCTAGAATACTACTACATACGTGTGGACACCGTGCACGGAATATCGTTATCCCCATCAGTCCCAATGCACTGATTGTGCGCTGAATATATCAGTTATTGAATATACACCAAGACTGTGTCGGGATAAATTAATATAAAACAACTTATATAGACATTTCATTTGACGAATCTGGTTCATGATCTGAGACCTCTATAACTGACTTGCATACAGTCTCTTGTTTGGTGTTTTTTTTTGAAATTTGGGATAGCGATCGCCCCCCCCCCCCCATATACTGTAGTACTAACTTAATTAAACACCACACCCAAATAAATGCAATCGATCTAGTCAAATTAAGAGTATCTTGAAATATAACTGACTGTCATGATTTACTCCAATAATTGAGTGAGCCAAAACAAAAAGTTTACCTCGTATATAGAGTGGTGATTAGGGGGCGGATCTATACCTACTCAATGAAGTGGTGAACCTCCCAGTGAGTGAACATATTGAGTAAGGCGAGCGGATTGGTACCTACTTCTTAAACGGTAAACTACCCCGTGAGTAATCAGAGAAAGTATGGGAGTGGATTGATATTTATTCCATAACGAAGTAAGACTTCCCAACGAGTAAACAGAGAAGGTACAACTTTTTGTTGATTAACAGCTATATGTCAAAATTTTAGGATGAACATTTTAGGGTTGTTGCTAAATCTTTGGTATAGAGTATTACATGTATTCTTCATCGGTGTGGATACATAATGTATCAGATATCTGTAGCGTACCGTCGCTGGATAGGAACGCCGACTGTCGCGCCATTGTACCGAATTGGTTATGTATCGTCTGTTTGTTCGCTTCGTTTTACTTTCACAATCGTTACGTTGTAAGTTTATTGCCGTGAAAAGAGAACGACCTGTTTATATATCAGAACTGAAAGTTGAATGAAACGAAACGACCACACCCGGTGACGCTGGTCATTGTTTTGAATTGCAAGGCCTCAGTCGTAAATTTCAGTAAATTAATCATACCATTCAATAATCTCATTGTTGGCATGCGCTCGAGTCTTTAGTGTTGAAGGATGTATTTCTGACTGCAACGAAAAACGATACAATGATAGTACTTGGTCGCTGGTGGCACTGTGGTCGATTATTTGCTGTGTTTTCAAGTGGAACAAACCTTGCTACACAATACACTCATTAGGGTAACACAATTGGTGTTTTGTACAAATGTATGCTAATTTGATTCGATAGATAACTTGAATAATTTATGCTAATTCAATCGGTGTTTTGTATAAATCAGAAATTATGCTAATTAAACTGGTTTCTTGAATAAATTATGCTAATTAAATACTTCTCTTGAATAATTATTGTGTGTCAGAAATGTATCCGCCAGTTCAAATTATTATTCTCGAATATATTACGAAGCATATCAGACAAGTATATCCTATTGAACTCAAAATTCTCAATAAAATGCTTGTCACATTTTTAATTGTTTCAATGTTTTTAATTGTTAAATGTTTCAAATAAAACGACGATAACAACAATATCCGAGTCATTGTATGACGTAGGTAGTTCATGCCAGACCCCGCATTTATTATGTACGAACAAATTTATAATGTAGAAATGTTTTACTATGCATAATAATAACTTTGAAGTTTATGCAAATAGTTAAAATGACAGAACAGATATTCATTTATGTACCCAGCTCTTATTGATTATCAACAATATCAAAAGAGATGAAATTTACATATCTACTGTGTTAGATATAAACGTATTCCGTATAATGCGCGGCTATAATACAGACCAGAAAATCAGTCAGAACTAGTTACCAAAGCACATTGTCCTGTTAATTGCTTTGGCTCTATCTAAAAGAGCACAGTGAGGATGACAAGTGTGTTTGCTTGATTAAGATACGATGACGAGAATCGCGGTGGTGTGGCTGTTTCATTTCAAGTTCAATGATTCAGTTTTCGCGCAAGTTATCATGGGACATGCTAAGCCGAGTCTGATATCGAAATTCTACCTTGAAATTGAGCTATACAACAATAGTTAATTAAATAATAAAGTGCAGACGAGATAACGCCAACAAGGCCAAATTGAATGGTTAATAACAAAGACAGAATTCACTGGGTACAGGAATGATACAGTTTATTGCGAACTACAATCAGGGTTTCACTGAATCTACAACACAAAAGCACAACTCCCAATACAAGACAAGTTACGGTGATTAATTTCAAGGTTACTACTAATTGTCAAGAATACTTACTGTATCAGACAGACTGCGACAGACTTCAAATACCTAATACTAAAGACGTTTTAAATACACAAATGCAAATGAACTATATTACCATATTAACTTTTTTTTGGTTAGCAGAAAAGACAATTAAACGAAAGAACGTGACAACAAAATATTCAACATTAAACATATCCCAATAAAATTATAATAATAAATGGATAATCTCAACAATGTTTTAGGTTGAATGAATGCCAATTTTAAACAAATTTAATGTTCAGGAATATTACTCATATCGCATTGATTAATCAAATGGTAGTACTAATAATATGCATGACAATATTATACTCATGCTCCAATGGCGAAAAAAATAGATCACCAAAAATATTTCTGCAAGACGATAAAAGTAAGTCTAACATTGAGGTGAGAAAGATACACCGACATTGTGAGCAATAATGTAATAATGACATGTTTTTATCAGGCATGATGTTGTCCTGTGTATATATTACATATTACTATAGTGCGTATGTACACTTGTACGTTTTATTTTGAACTAATGATTCAATATACAAACACATTGGATTTCATGTAATTAGCATTAAATATTAATATTGACAACAATTTGAATAAATACATAACACATTGGTACCAATCAGCTAAATCGCTGTCTCAAAACATCACTGACACTGTCATGATATAACAGTTATTTCCGCTAAAATGTGCTAAATTTTTTAACATCGTATGTTTATTTAGATATGTTTTTTATGGAAATCTATATAACATCCCAAAAATGAGATCGAGTGAATTTATGAAGTTGCGGATCAGTTTCTATAGTAACAAATGTTTTCCCCAATTATGATGAGATATTATTTGAATTAGAATATGTTTGTATGAAATGTATAAATGTTTTTTTCAGAAGTGAGTTCCCCTTGTGATATTGTTGTTAACAATAATCATAGAATTATGTAAGTGAAACTGTGAATGCTGATAATTTTCATGATGCCAGTAAATGTTTCATCCATAGAATGACAAATTGTATGATATCTGGAAAAAAACATCATAATACAACTCACACCAAACAGGTTTTATCGTATCCGTTATGCAAAATAGCTCATCTACATATTGAATTCTGGCAGGTATGCTATCATAATTTTTGATCACACATTATTAAACTTCACCGAACAAAATGATATTTTACAGACATTTCAAATACAATCGATGAGCTATATGTTCGATTGAATCATATTTTGTGGACAATGTGTGTATACTATAGTAAGCATTGTCAATTTGTTTGATATACAAGTCATGCAACGCAAACTTTTGTAAATCATTACTTTATACTTAGTCTAATGATAGTTATGATAATTCATGTGTACAACCGGAATACGCTCAACGTTTTTGCTCTTATAGATGGTAAAATATCTTGACGATTACGACGTGCATTTGGCAATATTTTTTCACAAATATAAATTTGTCAATTTACTATCGCTGCCACCTGAAAGCTGTTTCAAATTATTTGATTTTTGCTTTGGTTCAGTCGATTGCTACACACTGTGTTATTACAGTGTGTTTCATTGTTTCAAGTTTTGTAGACAGGGTGAAAACAAAGTGCTGCACCCATAAAAATGTCAGGTCTTGGATAAACCTACCGCTTTTACCACTCTTAGTCTTTTCCAACCATTTCCTGATTTTCCTATTATTCCTTGTCCTTATGTATGACAACATTTTCTATACATAGTAGTCACCGACTCTAGCTGGACACCGGAAAGTCAAAATAATGTCGAGCTACCAATAGTGGGTTGTACCTACACCTCGTATCAGCCCTGAAAGTTACAATAGTATTGGATGGGCATTGAATTGACAAGCTATGTAAAGATCTTGCAATCAAATTCGTTGAGATAAGTTGGTTTTCAATTAAGGAATATATTCTAAAAATATGATCCAATTCTGTTTAAAATGTTTGTTAAAAACACGCACTTTCGGATAATTTAGATGACAAGCAACGCCTGACTAAATGAGCCCTTGCGAATTTGCTGGCCCTGCATCTGGTACATTCAAATTCAGGTGTTCCTGAACGTCTTGCTTGAAGGCTGAACCGCCAATATTACGCCTGTTCAGTAACCAATAGGTGGCCATTCTACCCTTGCCCTGCAAAATAATTTATTGTAATTCTGACATTAATCCAAAAAAGAATGCCGAAAATCACGAGCACAAGAAATGTATCCGATGAGAGATATGTAAATGTATATTTGCTCTTGGTGCAGCATTGGTATCAGTGTATGTAACAGTCGGCCGTTTGGGTGGCACTATTGTCGTGGTGTGTGATATTCAGCCACGGGTGGGATATTGTTGGCAGGGTGTGTGATATTTACTTGAATCTAATTACCGTAATTGTAATTTCTCCTCTTTGTTTCATAACAAAACAGTCGATGTCTTTCAAAATATCGCGGGTATGTTCACTCAGGTGAATACGATTGGCTGCAGTAGAAATGGACATGTTGTAATGATATGTATCATACGTAGGTTCACATTCTATCACCCCCCGGGGGATACTCCAAGTCAGACCTGGTACCCATGCTGAAGTATAGCTTTTCAAAAAAGCCTCTAAACACGTACTTATTTTGGTGAAATTATACCCCTTTTCAAATACAGAAACTTAAAATAGATACCCTATATATATATATATACTAAAATCATAATGTTTCCAAGTTGAGGTAACATGAATTCATGAGAAACCCTTTTTTTTTACACTTTATTACTACACACGCGTATACGCGGCAAATAACTAAATAACGTCCCTTTACGCGTTTTTTTACTTCAGCTTTCGTGCCATATTTCGTGCCATATTCAGAGACCCCCCCCCCCCCCGAGTTATCACCACAATGCACCAAACCCGTCACAGATAGAATGTATAGAAATACCACGTACTGCCACAAAGACGACATCTACTTACGCAGGCCGGTGGCCTCCATTCTTGAAGCAATTCTTACTGAGTAACCAAATAAGTAGTAGCGAGGCATTTTCGTGCCGACGATTCCGGCTGCAACAGATCCAGTATGGATCCCAATGCGTAAAGTCATCTTTGTTCCTGGTTTGTGAGGAATTACCAAACTTTCTGCGCAACTCACCATATCCAATGACATAATAGCTATCTCACTTGCATGACGCTTACCATTAGGTTTGGGAATTCCTGTGTTAATAAAACTACAATTTTATTGGCAGTCCTATTCTGTGTGATTAGTTCGCGAGAAAAGAATAATATTCAATGTTTTGTCATTTATTGTGCAGTTTGTATTTCACGTTTTATTACGTAATATTTAAGTGTTCATGCATTTGAAATTTTCAAAAAAATAGAACGATCTTCAATTGTAATCTGAACGTTCATGTATAATAAACTTATGCATATATCCTATAATTTCTAAACTAAAATACAGATCGACATTTACCCACTCAGAGACTACTCAATAACTAAATATTGCTGACATAATTTTAGCGCCTGCGTAAGGTTTGTGTATACTGTGATTGGCGAAAAAGGCAGCCTCACCTGACACCACCATATATGCATCGCCAATAGTTTCTACTTTGTACACGTCGTAAAGGTCGATGCGTCGATCGAAGGTTGTATACACATGGTTCAGCAATTCCACGACCTGCATTGGAGAACTATCCGAGCAAATACGAGTAAAACCGACAATATCCGAAAAGAAAATGGTCGCTTCTGAGAAAGATTCGGCAGTGACAGTTGAGTTCAACTGCCGAGCAATCGACTTCGGCATCAAAGAGTAAAGAATGGTACTGACACGTTTCCGTTCTTTATTTAGCGCCTTGGTTTGTTTGGCCAACGTAAGGGCGTAGTTTTGAGTGTTGCCTGTCAGAACTTCCACAGCCTTGATGATAATGCCACGGCCATGGTACCTATGCGGACACCTAGTCTTGTATCGACTACGTTTATCCGTTCTTCCAGTTTGAAGACTATTATTTCGGTCATACGACGCTGACTGTCCTTCAAAGTGTCGATGTAAATGGTCATGTTACTAAACCACCAGTTACCATCCTCCCATGATGCATCTCTCGACTGGTTATTCAGTGTAATGGGTCTTCTTAGTTTCGCAATCGTGCTTCGAAAATCGTATGCTAACTGTTGCACCTTGTTTTCTAATATTTCACCAATCAAGGGGGAGTATTTCTGTGACGCCCAAATGTTTCGCTCCCCCACCTAACAAGATAAAAATGTCATATTGTAATGAAGTGTAGTGTAGTGTAGTGTAGTGTAGTGTAGTGTAGTGTAGTGTAGTGTAGTGTAGTGTAGTGTAGTGTAGTGTAGTGTAGTGTAGTGTAGTGTAGTGTAGTGTAACATATCACTGCACTATATTATTTAGTTATCGCAAGAATACCGCAAACCAAGAAAAGTGTTCAAATATGACGTAATTATGGCTCATATTTTCCAAATAAGAAAGACGTTCAAACACGTCTGTATGGCGTTTTACGGCCAGATGAAGTATATTGGTTCCCTCCTGTGTTAGACGTATGGTAATATATATTACTGGCAGAATATAGAGGGCAGCTATTTTCCTACCGCGAAAGTGTGCACGCGCACAATCGGACTATAATATTTTATTGCATGCATATAATCAACATACGCGTTTGGAGATATCCGCCACCATGTTGTGTTATGTTCTGCCGTGTTGTGTTAAGTTGGGTATGTTGCATATGCTTTGCCTGTGTCCTGTAGTATAATTAATATCAAGAATACCTGAAACTTTTCCATATACCAGAGATAATCTTGCCGTCGATGAAATCCTCCCTGAGTATAAAACACTGCCCCCAGTGTTCTCTCAATTCCGATTTGTTCCATGCCAACAATAAGCAGCTGATAAGCAACCAATGTTTCCCATAATCCTTCATCACTGGATTTACCAACTGCTTCATACAGCCAGTCAATCAGTATGTTAATTGGGTCCGTGTAGAAATGAATCACCTCATATTAAGTGAATATTTAATGTTAACGATACATGGGGACAGTGTGCTTGATACTAGGTACGTTTGTAATATTTTCATCGCAAATGCATAAAAAGAAAAAAAAGTTCTCGCATCGGTAATCATCAGTAAGTCATGCACAGATATATACATTATGTATATCCTACAAGTCTCGTTGGACCTGACAGTTGCAAGAACAAGTTAAAGCGGGAGGGTCGTCACCTGCGCACGTGCGGGATTTGAGTCCCAGGCGACGATAATAACACACGCTAAAAACGAAAAGGCTCATGGGTAGACGCTTGTTTGTAAACAATGACACGCTATGGCCATCTGATGCATGCATCTGACCATTGTGCCTGTACCAATGTGAAAACGTTCCTAAAACATTAATTATTGACAAAATTTCGTTGAAATTATCATTGAAATATCGTGGAAAATGGTGGATTGTGATAGTGGTTTTACATGTCAATCTGTGTATCGATGCATAAATAATCTCTGTAACACGTACCTCTTGAATTGTGGGATTGTTAACATCGAGAGTCATGCGATATTCGAACAGAAAAGACATGAACGCTTCTTTGGTTTGGAAATGTTGATACGCTCTCGTTCCATAAGACAGCCAATCTTCGAGACTTTCCAGAATTTCATCCGTGACTGGGTATGTACTGATTAGAAAGATTTTTCTTTCGGGTCCCGGACGAGCCTGACTGAATATACAACGCCGTCATGTCACGCTCAATCTGTAGACTGTGAACGAGGTCGCCAACTTGGCCGCTGAAACGGACATTTCGCCGTATTTGAGTAGCGTCCAGACTGAGATAGACAGTCTGAGAGAAGAAAGGAAAAACAGATATTTCGCTTTAGAGCGATGATAGACGCGTAGTACTTTGTGATCTGAAAATACTACTGCTTTGAATCAAATGTTGTTGGCAAAACCACGTCTGAATTGAGTCATTTTTGAAAACCCTTTGTCTCAAACTCATTCGCTATTATAATATCAAAAATTGCTCCGACGGACTCATTAATTTGTCTATTTTACAGTCATTTCGAAACAGATGTTGATGACAAAACACAGTCTGAATTTGTTTATTAAATGCTTTAACGCGGGACATCCGGGTATCGTACAACGAACAGCCAAAGGTTTCATGTAATTGTTTTGTCTTTGATTGGAAACTGGTCAGCAGAAATGTATTCGAAAGTTTGAATATCGATCAAATTAACCCCAACAACCTTAGTTTAAAATAGAAAACAATCAAATTGTAACGTTTCCAATTAATCGAGTTTAAAGCACAATACTTAAACACTACTACTTGTGTCTTGTCTTCACAATGTATTTCGCCATTGCATGGGGGAATACAACTTTCTAAGGTGAACTTATATTTCAATATTCTCGCGTGTAGTAGTTACACGTGTGTTATTACAAAGACAAATCTGAAAAGGACGTCTTTCGGGAAAAGACGGGTGTTTCAATTGTACATAGACACATACTCGGCTCAAATGTACTTTATTCAAAGCACTGGGGTACATCAAGAAATGAAACAAATTTGGACGAAGACACAGGGCTATAGTATAGGAACAATCTGACCATTACCTTGGTTAGATCTGCCAGGGCCAGCACGGTTAGAACACAAATCGGCAATAAAGTCCAAGTCAACATTTTTAAGGTAAGTTTCCTTTTCCCAGTCTGGGTGAGGTTCGTTGCTCTACATATGCCCTTGACATTTCCTTCCAGCTCATCTCGAATAGACGATTCAATATTGCTCATTGAACCGAAACTAGATTTCGATAAACTTGAATCGTTGTCTGGCTGGGAAATCGTCACCACATTACGTTGTTCTGCCCGATTTGCATCCCAGTTCACTTGAAATGATATACGTTAAGAATTTGTTAATGACATTGACGAAATAACATGGCAAGTATCATAATTCACTATATAAATTGGTTGGTAGTTATTACGTTGGACAATTAATTAATTAATTAATGCAAGTTTTATATTAGAAATATATGTATAGAATGGAACTTACACCAGTGTCTGAGTCTCAATACATCCATTTTTCCTGTTAAATGTGTCCAGGAAGTAGCGCATATCTTCTGGAAACGAACCGCTACTTATGAGTGATTCGCTAATAACGATAACATTTACTAATGACAATGACCACAGTTCCTCAACTAACTATAGTGAAGCTTTACAAGACACTTTATGTCACGTGCACAGCGCATGCGCATGCATAGACGCAGTGAATAATTCTTTATATTTAATTTTCTGATTATATTTTCATGTCAATCTTCGTTTTGGGTGAAACATAAACGAAATATAGTACCATTAGATTTTTATTCGTTTAGTTATTATGACCAAATACTTAAAACAGGCTTGCACTGGCAATTCCCCGCCAATAATCATATATATCTTCATGGTTGGAGTGTCAAATCAGCAAGATATAGGTAATTTTTTAGCTAATTCAAAATTCATATTTATTTACTTTGCATGTATGTTATGTTTGTATTTGAAGTTTTAATTTCAAAGTGTACATACATGTACACTTACAAAAAACTATCCAAGAAAATGTGTTCTATAACTTGGACAAAATAAATCTCTAGTTGGAGTCCCTAGTCAAAAATGTTCTCTTTCTTCGAGAATTCACAAATAATGTATTCACTTTTGTGTTTACACTCTGAATTATTTATTATTGTGCAGTCATTTACGAAAGTCCCTTTTTTCTGTTAACTCTCAACTTATTTCCGGGGACAGAAGGCTGAATTTGAATGTGAACTTCGCTGTATGTTGGCTCCAGGGATTACACGTCAGAGAAGTAGACAAAACGAAAACTATATAACAATAGAGAACTATGGAGCTTCAGCTGTCGGTGATAAAAGCTAAGGATATTTTGTATAATTGTATGGTATATATTAAACTATTTGGAACGACACTGTGTAGGTGAAAAAAACACACTTGATGTTTGATGTTTAGCGCCCATAACAGTGTATGGCGGATACTGTGTGTAACAAGTAACCTGTAGAATGCTGTGTGGGTAATATTTTTATATTGATTTTTGTTGCATTTGCAGCAAATAGTTACCAAACAATGAGAAATCTATAGGATTGGATATACCTCTCAGCTGGCTTCACATGCATAGTTCAAGACTGCCTAACCGGTGCTTATACCAGGATTTAGTTGCAGCACTGTGGTCTGTGGTTACAGCTTCATTTTCCGAGTAATCACAAGAAATTGACATTACAATAGAAAATAAAAGACTGGCACTCCCATACAATTAATAGCAAGTGAAATTCCTGGAATTGAAACATAGATTTTGAAGTCACTGGTGTAGGCATTGAATAACTTCAAGTTGGCATAAAGACGAGGTAGTTTATTTAATCAGTGCTGAACTAGAGGTTGAAATTATAATTAAGTTCGTTGTCATATAATTTGCTTATTTAAATTTCTCCTGAATTCAAATAGAATACACTGGTGAAAGGATGTTTTTGAGGTGTGGTTACATTGTGTATGGAGTGGTAGGGTTGGGTGTCATATAATTTTTTCATTTTCAACTCTCATGAAATCACACAGAATTTCACTTAATTTATTTTCGATGAAAAGTTTTCAAGCATACGGTGTGAATCAAATTTTCACTGTGCTGTGTCAAGTCTCAATAGAGTATGAGGGAAATGGCATTTTCACTGGAATTTATTTTAGCGGAAAAATGTTCACAGTGAAAGGAAGTATTCCACATTATTACATATATACTGCAGTTTATTTTGATTCGTCCCTGAAATCAAAATCGGTACTTCCACACCCCATATGCAAATGAGGTCTGAGAGCTAATAAAGTAGTCCGTTCAAGAGTAGCGTTTTTCGAAACATAGCAGAAATAAACAATATTTAGAAGTACGATACTTTACGTTTGGGTACATGAATATATTTCCCGAGTGAAATGAAATTTGAACTTCTAAGCAGTAACTTATTTTGACTAAAACTAATTTGCATATCACCCATGCAATGATGTTTTTGGTATTTTCACGGTCAATATGCAAATGAACATGGTATTGGCGATTCGCTCCACTTGGATTGCCCTTAAAATCACTTTAATTTTGTGTATCTGTGTGTGTGTGTGATTTCTAGTGTTTTCACGTATTAATTCTTCTGTGTTTTGTTTGCCTTGGCCGACTTCGCTCAAACTTAGCAGGTAGGTCACACCTTCACCCTAGTTATCAGGAAATGTATCTCCTACAAATTTTGGATACAACACCTCAGACATAGCTCATTTTGCTCAGCTTGAGTGTGGGCACAAAGTTACTATTAGTAAAATCTGAAAACAAATTCTGACCACCGTTTCCATGGAAACAGCCAACAACTGAAT
Organism: Saccoglossus kowalevskii; assembly: GCF_978046115.1. Classification (NCBI taxonomy): domain Eukaryota; kingdom Metazoa; phylum Hemichordata; class Enteropneusta; family Harrimaniidae; genus Saccoglossus; species Saccoglossus kowalevskii. Next base: position 25,584,353 of record NC_140643.1, on the reverse strand, counting down.
TTTTTAATACCTTCACGCCAAATGTATCACACCCTACATTTCTATGATTAAAAAGCATGGACGTAGCTCATTCTAATCCGCTTGAGTGTGGGCAACAATTTACTGAGACTTTTTTTGCCTTGGCTAATTTTGTTTATAATTGACAGGCAGGTCGTACCGTCACTAATTGGCAAAACAATCCTGGTCCACAGCTACCATGGCAACAGCCAAAAACGGTTTTTTGAATACTTTCGACCCCAAATTTATTACCTCCCACTAGTCTTGTATTCATGCCTTTTATTTTGGCTATGTTGCATACTGGTAAGAGATCACCGACGCCGACATTGCTACACTGTATCAACGTAATCCCGACGCAACTTTGAACTTTGAATGAACTGTAAATGCTGCCTGCAATCTAGAAAATACTATCGGTTGGAAATAATAAATTTAAGGGATTGTTCAGTTACTCTGGCCTGGGGGGGGGGGCGGCAGATTCCAGTTTGTCAGCTGTAAATCTCAGTAGACCCACCCCTATCAACAACAAAAAGTGGGCGACCCCCTAACATTATATTTTAAAACATGCTGGACCCCCCCCCCCCGAAAAACAAAGAAACATTAACAGTTTTGGCTCTGACATGATTACAAAATGTGAGATGTGCATTGAAAATATCGTGGTTTGCCGTAATTTTTAGTGTTTTCATTTAATAGACCAGTCACCTTAGGAGGGGAGGGGAAGCATAAAGCCAAAAAACGACTACAGAAAAGGCTGCAGGAAGTAGGGAAATCTATGCTGCTAAAGATAGTAAATAAAAACAAAGCTGTGGAGTACTCACTTGATAAACGCCCTTATAAGATAGTAAAAGAGGATTTGAATCTAGGCGGTTTGAAAACTAATTTGAATTTAATATATCTTTCATCTCTTATAGACCAGGAATGCTTTACACCTGAAGCACAGTCTGTGCTTATGAAAACAAAGGACACTTTGATTTTTGTATAAATTTGTGTTGGATTTTGGTATTTTACAGAGCAAAATATGCATATTTAAAAGTTAAAAAAACAAAAAAATATTTATTTATATACATGAATCCATTTAACTTTTTTGATTTGCTGAACAAAAACTGTCACTGCTCTTTGTACTAATTGCTGTGTTTTTCCGTCTCCAGCTACAATTGGATAAATCCAGTAAATATATTATACAATGGTGACTTCAGACTTTAAATAAAATAATCTGATATCACATGGACTTGGGATGTGTTCAAAACTTAACTGTACAATTGCATGGGGCTCTGCCGCATTGCATAATCTGTTAGTTATTTGTCGACTTTAACCCCAAAATATTTAGCCTATAACATTTTTTGCATCAACAAATTTATAGGCAATATGGGTAATAGTTATTATTAAGAACACATTTGTACGATTAACTTTTTAATCTATTGTTCTGAAATAAAATTTAAAAAAATATATGCATAAGCGCGTGTGTGAATTGTGGAAAACAGGGTGACCCCCCCCCCCCCATTCGCAAAATCAAAAACAGGGTAACCCCCCTACTGATCCACCCCCAGGCCGAAGTAACTGACCAATCCCTAACAACAGCATACGTCCTAGCAATAAAATAAAATGACTTCTAAGGACTAAATGTTTTTTTGCGAACTTTGTATACGGTGCCCGGTTTTAGTTATAAACCGACGCTAGCTTCACGTTCATGTCCTACCATGGCAACAGCCGAAAACATATTGCTAGTTTTTTTTTAGTGGAGTGGATCGCCAACCGGTTTGTTTTCATTGGCAAAATCGTTCAGCAACATGTTTGGCATATTAGGTGTACATCACATGGACTACTACGATTGAGAGAACTTTATGTATGTTGAATGAGTTTTATAAACCCCGAAGGGCTCTTGGAAGATCCACCCGCAGTAAAATTAGCGATTGCCATGGAGGCGCAACCATCAACATCAAAATCCCAGGAGGTTTCTGCTGGCGACGTTACCCAGTTCCAAATAAAGATCACCAACGCCAAATAAGCAACATTTTAACCGGTAATCAAGATTAATTCAATCCACGGCTAACAAGCAACATCACAAGTGAAGTTGTAGCGTGAAGGTCAGCGACTACTGCTGACAACATAAGTCATGCTTGCGTGCCTTCACCATTGTATTCAAACGAATCACGTGGTGTGCCGTTCTCTTTCAAACCCGGGATTCGATCAATAGGGGAGTTTCAGTAAAAAAACACATTGCAAATCATGCAAATTCAACATTTTCAAACCAGTATACTAAAACAGAAATGCTCAGCGATGCAAAAGAAGGATAGATGTTACTTTTCATTATACACATCTCTGTTGATACAATCCCTCACATATTCTATTCCCAGTTATACCTGCGTAAATAGATTAGCCTCTTTTGATGTTGACATTCAGACTAAAATCACGTGACAGGCTGTTAAAATTGGTTGTTGCATACACTTTCGCCGGTCTGGAAAATGTGTTTAGTTAGCTCTCATTCAAGTAACAATGCAGATTTCCCAGTGGGAGTGAAACTATTCGACTCTGCCATTAAAAAATAGGGGTGTTTTGAGCAAACGAATAACCCTGGAGTGCACACAACACATTGAATTTCGGAACAAATCTTGCATTATTTACAGCAGCAGAATACCACAGAAATATCAGACGAAACATGGAAACACTATATATATGTATTTCGGCTTGAACCCTCTCTATTGCAATTCCAGGAATTACCCCCCATATGTGCAACCATTTTCCACCTTGGTACCACCCAAGCCTGAAAACAAAATCTTAATACCACGCTGAAGCGTTTGGTAACTTATAAGCGACATAGATTCGTGAAGTCATTCTTGAGGTCTCTCTTCCCTAAAGTACAAAATAATGAGGGAATCCTGTACCAAGTCACTCTGGTGTTGCATGGCAGCGATTTACGGGAAATCCCATCAATGACTCGTTAGCTAGATGTGCTTGTTATGAATAACTTTAAGTCAAGACTAATTAAGTGTGTAGTATTGCTTCGAGAATATTTAAAATATCAAGTTGAAGCTCAGTTAGGGTAGCAACAGGGAAAAACAAGATAAACACATTCTGTGATTCAGTTATTCTCTAAAAGTTACTAAACATGTCACAATCTATACATAATCTGAAATATATTGCCAAATACAACAGTGTACATGCTTATTTCTCTACTGTGCTTTAATTCTTACTATTCCGATTTTTGAAAAAAAAAACACGTTGTTAACACTCTCTTGAGTCGCGCGAATGATCTGTGTATTGCACACGACGTCCATGAAACTCCTGGCCAGGCAATCGCGCCTATTTTATCTGCATTTGTTTTCTAGCCACGACCGAAGTATGATGATGATTAACATTTTTATACTCAATTTTCAGACAATTCTAAGTTGAACATATTTGGCAATAACTGTAGGGCATTAGCAATGGTGCAATTCGTCTGCTATCACATAGTACAGTATATTTTGGCTAATCTACCATTGACACAATATTAGACACTTTCTACTACATTGGTGCTATTTTACGAATAATAATTACTGGTGGAGAAAGTGCGCGAAGAAATGCAGTTTTACAGGAAAACTATCAAATTTGCTACCTAATTTATAGCAAAGTAACTATAACTGATTTGCATAATGTTTAGCACACACGCTTGGAACGAACGGTTTGGATGTGCGCACGTTTTGGGCCGTATCATTATCCGAGAGGGGGTGGAGAATGCAGGCGAAGATACTAACGTACTAGCAGTAGAATTATAAAGATTGGGGTAATGAAAATAATACAGTAAATAACAAATTGTAGACATTAATTTAAAGTGTTTAATTTAATAGCTCATTGACTTTCTTAAATGCATGGTGCACAGCAGTTGCTAAATTACGCAGGAGTTCACAAAAATGTTTGGGGTGGGGATTTAATATTAAATATAATCAAACCTATATCATGTGTGTTTTTCTTGGTGTTCCATCATACGTTGTTAAGTGCACACTAGTATGAAATCGAAAGTCAACACTACAAATTCAGACAAGCAGCTTCTCGGCTGAGATAGCTCCGCTGTTAGCAATGCACATTACAATTAAAGAACTGAAGATATCATTAGAAAATGAACAATATATATGTAACAAGTCATTGAAAATGACACAGTCCCCGTTAAATTTTTGAAAGTTCTCTTTGTGCTTGTCATATTAAAGCAGGGGTGGTTGTCGCGAGCCTTGAGTTCCAAGTGGCGTATACAACAGATTGTTTATTTACATCAAAACACGTGTTCCGTGTAGTAATATGGCCAAAAATAAAAACAGTCGTTATTCAGCCAACTTTGATCTGATTATGAAACACACTGATATGTATGATGTATGTGCCAAATACGAATGAAAATGGTACATAAATTGTCGAAATATAGTAGTAAGGCCAAAAAGTCAGATTGCTGTCAATCTGCCATCCTTGACCAGATTTTGAAACAAATTGTCATGGACATGCATCCTAACATGTATAAAGTACATGTATGTGCCAAATTTGAATGAAAACTGACAGAGCACTTCCAAGATACCGCATAAAAAAACAAAACAAGATGCCTGCCAGTCGACCATCTTTGATCCAATTGTGAAATAAATCGTCATGGACATGTATCCTAACATGTATAATCTATGTACCAAATTTGAATGAAAACTGACAAAGCATGTCCAAAATACAACATTTTCAAAAAACAAGATGGCTGTCAGTCGGCCATTTTGAATCGAATCGCTAAACCACTGCATGTGCATATGTCCCAGATAAAGTACTAGGCACATGCAAAGAATGAACAGAATCGGTCCACAGAATTCTGAAATATTACTATTGACAGACTGACGCACGGACGGACGGACGGACAGACTCGGGAACTCACGGATGGTTGGGGACATGTATCCTAACATGTATGATCGATGTACTAAATTTTAATGAAAACTGACAAAGCATGTCCAAAATACAACATTTTCAAAAAACAAGATGGCTGCCAGTCGGCCATTTTGAATCGAATCGCTAAACCACTGCATGTGCATATGTCCCAGATAAAGTACTAGGCACATGCAAAGAATGAACGGAATCGGTCCAAGGGATTCTGAGATATGACTCCGGACGGACGCACAGACGCACGGACGGAGACCGAATTAAAAAAGCAACGGGACAAATCTGAAAGAAGTCCACACGTAGTACGTATATATGTAATATAAAAGCAATCGGACTTGCGGTTTTCAACAAGAAGTCGAAAATATCACTTTTTACCAAAAATGACAAAAATATTCACCAAAATTCGAGAATTAAAGATATCATTACAAAATGAACAAATCTGAGAGAGGTCCACATGTAGTACCTATATATGTAATATAAAAGCAATTGGACTTGCTGTTTTTAACAAGAAGTCGAAAATATCACTTTTCACCAAAAATGACAAAAATAATCATCAAAATTAAATAATTGAAGATTTCACAACAAAATTAACAAATCTGAAAAAGGTTCACATGTATTACCTATATATGTATTATAAAAGCAATCGAACTTGCGGTTTTCAACAAGAAGTCGAAAATATCACTTTTTACCAAAAATGACAAAAATATTCACCAAAATTAGAGAATTAAAGATATCATTACAAAATGAACAAATCTGAGAGAGGTCCACATGTAGTACCCCCCCGGTACCTATATATGTAATATAAAAGCAATTGGACTTGCGTTTCTTAACAATAAGTCGAAAATATCACTTTTTACCAAAAATGACAAAAATACTCACCAAAATTAGAGAATTGAAGATATCATCATGAAATGAACAAATCTGAGAGAGGTCTACCCAAGGTACATATACACCAAGTATCAAAGCATTCAGGCTTGTAGTTTTCAAGAAGAAGCCGAAAAAGTAAAACATTGACACGGACAATGACGGACGGCGACGAACACTCACTCATATGATAAGCTCCGCTCAACAAAGTCGACAGCGGAGCTAAAAAGCTAACTATACAGAAGGAAATGCTGAATGAAAAATCGTAAAAGTTGAAAATGGGAAAAATTGTATGATGACATCATATTTCCGAAAAAAAGAACTATTTCCGAGTAAAAAATCTTGAGGGGTTTTTCCACCTCACCAGACATGTACGACTTTCCGCAAAGCTTTGCCGTCCTCTCATAAAAACTTTATGAAGTTACTACACCAAATACTAACCCACACACTTGTATCCGAAATGCCGCTGTGTATTTATTCAGCCATTCATGCAAAGTTGATCACATGACACATATACTTGTACTACCGGGTAGCTTCCAGTTAAAGCTTGTATTCATTTCAAAATTTTGTTGAGCACATTTAAAATAATCAAATGCATTGTTTTAAAATGTCCGAGATCTTTGCTCGGGTCCTACTATTTAACGCCCGGACACGCGAGGGAGTGTCCGGGCACGCGCGGAGGCGAACAGGGGGGAATACCTAACGCGCGGGGCAGCGGCAGCAATCCTTGTACTGTATAATATTCGTTTATGCTCAAAATTTGAACCGGAGTGGCGAATTCGAGCAGCTATCCACACTTTTTATGATCGACGCCCGGGCATTCCGGCGAGTCGAGTCCGCCATGTTGTTTACTAATTTTGGTTAGCGTTTAACAATAGGACAATACCATTCGATCCATGGGGGTGACAGTCCTACGAATGTGCCGACATTGTCGAAGGACAAGGACAGGAAAAGTTTGTGCAAGTGTGGCGAGACTCCCGTAGTTACGCGGAAATTATTTACCTCATGTGAAAAAAGCATGTTTCTCATTGTTGTGCTATATTGTATCGTATCATGGATCTAGGTAGTCCTGCGTACAGTCTATGGAGGTACGCCGGGCTGTGGTGGGGTCGTCTATCAACCAAACGCGCTCCCGTACACACAGCACTGTATTCAGGGCTAGCATCCAAGAGCTTCGTGGTTGTGTTATAATGTTACAATGTGAAAACAGACAACCACTCAGCCATAATACGTATCGAGACCAAACATAATTTGTCGATAATCGAGTGTTGCAAGAAAAAGTGAGATTGTCGCAAAATGTAGCAAATCGTTTTCAAAACAGTGCCGCTAAGAAAGTCTCGCTTTGTTTGCGCCCACTGTAAACCATGTATAGTAAACAAACCGCCCTTTTAGAAAATATTTTTATTAAAAATAAGTACAAGTCAACTAAAACGAAAATTAAAACATGTATAGTAAATAGACAGACACCCCGCCCTAGTGGAAAATATTTTTATTCAAAATCATTCAAAGTACAAGTCAACTAAAACGAAAATTAAAACATGTATAGTAAATAGACAGACACCCCGCCCTTGTGGAAAATATTTTTATTCAAAATTATTCGAAATTGACAATGCTATGATAAACGTGTTTTTCGTTGTCGCTATAATGCAGTATCAGAACTCCAAGTTAAAATATTAACGGGGAAGTACAATTGCGCATGCCTCCCATTAGTTCCAAAGAACGGCATTATCACGTCGGTATGTTCAATGGTCCACACTGAATACAATGGCATAACACTAATAGTTTTGAAAAAAATACATTAACACGTCGGCAAGTTCAATGTTCACACCTAAGACAATGGCATAACTCTGTAATAGTTCTGAAAAAAAAAAACATTAACATGTCGGCAAGTTCAATCGTCCACACCGAAGACAATGTCATAACTCTGTAATAGTTCTGAAAAGAAGGTGTTATCATGTCCGCAAGTTAAATTGTTCAAACTAAAAGCAACGTCATACACTGATTTAAAAAAAAAAATGCTTTGTCTCTCGACGCAACTCGCCCTGGTTATGTAAATGTTTTCCCTTACCATCAGGCTCCAAGCCGGAACAAATGACAACCTTTTTTTTTCTGAATTACACAAGTTCATCATATTTGGTATGTCATGTTTATTTGAAAAAAAAACGTGCCTTGCTTGGGCTGAACCACGGTTACTAAAAAATAGTGACCGTGGTTGAACTGAACTAGGGACAGTGTATGTTCCCCTCTCTGTTGTAGTTGTACAATAGAGTGTAAATCACAGCTGAATATGTGTGGCGGCGTCAACACTTTGAAATATGTGGACGAAACGTAACATATTCCGTACGCTATACTGTGCACGAGATTGGCCAAACTTTGTGTTTTCGACAAGAGGTATAAACCAGGTTTACCGTAAACTGCGTGTACAATAAGAAATTTACCGCATGCTGTAAGAGTGGGGACAGGGGGTGGGTGACTGGTACAGGAAATAAAAAAGGCATCTTAAGTTTTTACAGGAAGTTACCATTTACAATAAAAAAATGGATTTTTACACTTAAAGATATATTTGATATTTTGTGTTTAAGAATCTATATTGAAAGCTTAATGTGGAAAATGCTTTATACACTTACAAAATATACGATCTTTGTACAAATCATGGATGAATAAAACGGTTGATTACATTTTAAGTCTTGTCCATGGCTACGAATATACGTTTTTTATTTATTTGTTTGAATTACATTACAAAGTATAAAAACATTGGACGAACATATCCCCTCTGTACCGTACACGAGATTTACCGAACTCTGTACCGTTCACGATAATTACCGTACCGTCACCCCCATGGATCGAATGGTATTGTCCTATTGTTAAACGCTAACCAAAATTAGTAAACAACATGGCGGACTCGACTCGCCGGAATGCCCGGGCGTCGATCATAAAAAGTGTGGTTAGCTGCTCGAATTCGCCACTCCGGTTCAAATTTTGAGCATAAACGAATATTATACAGTACAAGGATTGCTGCCGCTGCCCCGCGCGTTAGGTATTCCCCCCTGTTCGCCTCCGCGCGTGCCCGGACACTCCCTCGCGTGTCCGGGCGTTAAATAGTAGGACCGCTTTGCTCAGCTGAAAAGTTAATATTAGTTCCCTAGTGTATGTGATAAAATTTAATAAATCAAATGGTCAAAAACCTTTTTCAGTTTGCATGCCACTACTGTGAAATCATCGTTTGATATTCTTAATGCTTGGAGAACTGAATTTAAAAACTTACTTTTTTTACTAACCATTACCTAATGTAGTTTTAAACTTTTTAATAACAACATTTTTAATAGTTTTTGTACAATGCACTGATAATAGCAGGAAAATTAAATTTTAAAAAATTTATCTCCTAGCTGATGTTGTTTCTTATATGTACATAAATGTCTCAAACATTTACCATGAGTGTTCATTTAGTATCACAATAAGAATTTTGTCTCAGGATTACATGAATTAAAAAAAAATTAAAAAATTGACAAAAACACAGTTCATACTACTTTAATGACTTGAATATTAAAGAAACACTTCTCTTTATAAAAACATGATCAAGATGAATTTAACAAAAAACTTTAAAAATCTCAAACATTGTAATAAACACATGTTAACTATTAATTTAAAAAAATCTCTTCAAAATCTAGAAATGTATAAAAATAACAAAAACTACAAATTCTCACAGATTAATATATATATCACCTTGTTGTGATCTTCAAAAATGGGCAGTATGAATAAAAAATAGGCAGTGCTGAAAGAACAATGACTAGCAAATAACAGACAACTTCTTAACTGTTATTGCTATTTTTATCACAATAAATAAGTAAAAAAATTATCTACCGTGTACACAATCTGTAAGGATTTATACTACAAATGAAAACAATTAGAAACTGATGAGATGGTAAACGATGGCAAAGTGATCCATGCGGCAATATTATTTTCTTGCATACCGCCCAACAAATGTAGTTGCAAATGTATAGATTCCATCCAGATCATGTGACTTCAGAGAATTCAAAATAGCCAGTTCTCTAGTTCTAGGTGTTGAATGTGTCTGACAAGAAATTGAATATAATCAGCATCAGAACAAATAAGATAAACTGAGACATTAAAATTCAATGTACATAATCATGTTCTTACAAAACCGATTGGAGTGCTTTTCAATAACCTGTCAATCCATGCGCTTTTCATAGTGACCAAGTGATCAGTAGACTGACATATCACCTGTATAACACTGGTGATGTAACTATTTTTCAGGCCATTCATTAATTCCTACGAATCCAAACATGTCTTTTTGTGTAAATATAGACTATTCGTTTGGAGACTACAAATAAAGGCCATACTTTTATTCACAAGACTGTTGGGAGGGGTGCGGTGACTCTGTGCTTTCTACACATGCCTGGACACCACAGGTCTAAGCAGCATTTCTGCTTTTTATTTCTAAATAATGAAAACTCAGTTACAGTAAAAGATGTATAAGGAATCCAGTGGAGAATTTAAGAAATATACTATTATAGAAGTGATCTTTTCATTACAAATACCTGATTAAGTTCTTGTTGCTTTTTCACAAACATCTGTAAAGCTGGATGCAATAAAACAGAGAAACTGGCATTGGCTCTCCGTGACGACGGCAGATATGTCTCAATCGCAGAGAGTGTGTTCTGAAACTTGGCATTCTTAAACGCCTTAGACTGCCACAGAGCGTTGCAGACACATAAGACATAGTTGTTCATAATAGGTATCTTCTCCTTCAAAATATCCTATTCACAAAAGATAATGCATGATCCAACCTTTACATTCATGACTCATTCATGGGTTATTGTTAAGGCAGAAGCTATTTAGCAGCCATCACTGAGTTCTAAACAACATGTACATTTATATCCAAATAATCGAAACATGTGCATAAAAAGAACACATAATTTCTTTGCTTATCAATCACCCTCCAAACACAAAACAAAAATTTGCAAATTCCAAATGATTTTTTTTTCATTTGTTAAAACACAATTTTGTGAAAGTAACCTCAGAGATATTTTTACAGCTACAAAGTTTCATGATTTTCACTTTAAACTCAGGAAAGTCACAAAGATTTTTCTCTCACAAGATTAAAATTAATAAAGAGAGATACTCACCACATACTCAGCTTGAGATTCCTTCATCAAATTGACCTCATCACTGTATCTGAAAAGATATAATAAATTCAAGAGTAACGTATTAAGACAAATACTCCTATGGTATACAGTCACTGGGCTGATATGCACTACACTATACAAAACAAATTTGCGTTGGTTAAAGCACTTTAAAACTTTTGAGTTATAAATGACAAAACATTCCCCAAAATGTTGTTTCCATGGCTACCAAATCTGCATCTCTACCAAAATCTAATCAATTGATATCTAGGATGACACCCCCCCCCCAAAAAAAAACTTCATGAAAATTCATACATATTTTGAGTTATAAATGAAAAATCATTTCTGAAATTGGTGTTTCCATGGCAACCAAAATTTATTGGGTTTGTCAGTGTGTCATTTTTGCCATAGAGGGCATATTTTTATTGAATAAAAATTCAAACCAAAAAGGGATTCAGATGCACAGCACAGAAACACATGATTAGTAAAGAAACAAGCCGGTAGGCTGGTTGGCGATCCGCTCCGCTCAAAAACAAGCAACATGTTTTTTGGCTGTTTCCATGGTGACATAAACGTGAAGCTGACGTCGGTTTATAACTAATACGAAGTTCGCAAACACCATTCAGTCTTTAGAAGTCACTTAGTTTAGTACAAGGACCACAGTTACTCTCTCCTAGTAGAGTGACTGTGCTAGGACGTATTCTGCTGTTACATTTATTATTTCCAACCATTCTGCGATAGCATTTTTTAGAATGAAGCGTTTCCCGTAAATGCTGGAAAGCGAAATAATGAAATAACGAAATGGTAAATATTTACCTAAATTGCAGTGTGTTGACCTTCATAACAATATACTTCATAATGCAAAACACTAGTCACAGTGAGTAATTTAAATATACGACTCCTAATCGAAAAATATGACCACAGTCCAGAATTTCAGACGGATATTAAGCAACCTAAGAGCATATCAGAAGCATTTACTCTAAAATATAAATAAAGAACTGCAGTCAAAAGTCAAGAATGCCAGCAAATAAAGGACTCTGTCCCACAATCCTTTGTGCGCGTTATTACGGACACGCGCAAAAAACTGTACCACGCTTGTCAAATCTGGGTCAAATATACAGTACGCTACTATCTTGCCACAGATTGTTTAGTAGTGGAGTGTTCGGTGACCATTGAATTAGCCCGTGATTCATATTTTATGTGTATTAATTTATTCATCAATTTTCGTGACTGACAGTACTGCCCAAATTTTAGTCAAAAAACGCAACTGGTGAAACGGAAGAGCATCGCCAGGCGATGGACGCAGGGCTCTTTGGCAACGACTGCATAGAGGTCAAAATACGTGTTCTATTTTTACGCGTTAAATTTGGCTCTTCCCTTTCGCCCCCTCCGGAATGTTCTACTTTTGCAGCCTAATAGCAGGTTTTTCGAAAAACGTCTAAAAAACACAAGAATTAGTAGAAATGTTCCTGTTTTGGGCGGATTATTGATAGAGAATAATGTCTTTATTACAAAAATGCTGAAAAACCGTGAGTTGTTGCCTTAGTTATTTTTTTATTGGCAAAAAACTGCAAACTCGGCAAATTTGGTTGCACAACTTCCCTTTATCATATACACCCAGCGACACCGATGCCAGCTGACTGTGTACAAAACTGGTAGGAGGTAATACATTTGGGGCGAAAGTATTCAAAAATCAGTTTTTGGATGTTGCAATGGCAGTGGTGGGCCAGGATTTTTTTCCAATTAGTGACGGCACGACCTACCTGTGAAGTATGAACAAAACCAGCCGAGCCGTTGCTGGTGAAAAGTTACCCCAACTTTGGGGTCAAATTTCTCGGTAATGAAAACAGATATCAAAAATTCAAATAGTAACTTTGTGCCCACACACAAGCTGAGTAGAATGAGCTATGTTTGAAGTGTTTTATCCCAAATTTGTAGGAGGAGATACATTTGGCGCGAAGCTATCCAAAAATCAGTTTTTTGGCTGTTGCTATGGCAACGGTGGGCCAAAAATTTTTTTCAGATTTTTCCTTATAACTTGGGTTAAGGTGTGACCTACCTGCCAAGTTTGAACAAAATCGGCCAAGCCAAAAAAATCACAGAAGAAATAATACGTGAACACTGGAAATGTACACACACAGACACACACACACACAAAACGACAAAAGTGATTATAAGGGCAATCCTAGCGGAGCGGATCGCCAACACTATGATCAGTAAAGCCTGTACTTACCGACAGAGAAGCTCATTTATCTTGGAGACAAACACAGCACTATTACCATACAAAGCTCTCTTCACTATGGGTGATGATGGAAGCTGTAGAAATTTGAAGCCATGTCTGGAATAGAGTCCACTTGTCTATGAAGAAAGAGAAGTTACTATGACATCATTATCCATATAAACAGCACTGCTGTACAATCATTTACATGTTGGAATAAACAAAATTCATCATATTTTCAAGTTAAAAAAACTTGCCCTTAAGGGTAATAATAGTTGATACACTTCAATTTTAAATGATGCAATTCACACATGATTTCAGACAAATATATGCTACATCGTGATGATTTGCTCTGCTCAGCATGAGTGTAAATGACCTGGAGACATACAAATGCATACAACATATACGCAACACATACATTTAAGTACACAGATGATGCAGCTGTATCCATTGTATGTTCACTAAGAGCAAAGCTCTAAAATCGGAATACAGTTGTACCATTTTAGAAACCTTAATACATGTTTTGGCTGAATCCAGAAATTGCATTAACAATCTAGATCTGGAACAGCTTGAGACGAGATCGGTATCAATAGATTTGCCTAAATGACATTTTTCAAAGTGTTTGACAGTAATTTGAGAACAAATTCTCATAATTACACAGAGTGCAGTCTAAACAGTAAGAATACATACCACATGGAAGAAATCTAATACATAGCTCATTAACAATGCATTGTTCTTTTCAACTTGTAATCCAACCACACATATGTTGTCAACAAAGTTAATAAATTCCACAATTGTATTGTCAGTGCTGATTTGCTCCGTTTGTTGTCCAAATATGGTACTACAAGAGGAAAACACACAAACATGGTCAAACATTCAGCTGCTTCACTATGGGTGATGTAATATCTAAAAGCAATTAAATTGAAAATATTGTCACAGAAAGAAGTTCACCAAAGGTACCTATACAATGAACATTCATTGTATAAAACATCAAAGCAATCAGGCCAGTAGTTTTTGAAGTCCAAAATAGCATTTTTTAACCAAAAATGACAAAAATATTCACCAAAATTAGAGAATTGAAATTATCCTCACAAAATGAAAAATCAACTCAAGGTACCTTTCTGAACGTTTTTTAAGAAATCAAAAATGCAAAGTTTACAGTGGCGACAATGCCACCAGACAATCAGTTATATGAATAGTTTTGCTCAATTTTGTTGACAGCAAAAATAACTAAATTAAACACGTTAAATCAAACAACATAAATCGCAGGGATTATTATTTTTGGACCCCCAAATGTTAGAGAGGGATCTCTATTTCTGTCTTGGTCCCATTTTTAATAAAAGATAGCATATTTGGAATATTATATTCTAAATCATTTCCAATTTTGTGAATTGATGGTTATACCATGCAGATATAAAAGCCACAGTCATGGCACCACTTCTTGTTCCATGTAAATCATTAAGAATATTCATATATTTCACAATAATGTGTTACAAATCTGCAGAACAGAAATGACCACTGAATAAAAGTGTAGGCAGTTGTGACAACATATTCAACCTAGTGAGGCAGATGCATTTTTCCCCCCAGACAAATACCATACCACACAAGAATATGTTAATCATTGTGTTCATTGTTACAGTAATTTGGCTTTATTGTTTAACCCAAAATTATATATCGTAATTGGCCCTACTGTACTCTATAATTCACAAACAAGTTTTGACTTTATGCAGTCATTATTTCATGCATACCGTTCACAGCAATCTCATTTCAAGGGTTCATCACTACTAATATTAATAGCTTATGAGTTCACATCAACACCTTCAACGCAGTACAGAGGCAGAGTCGTTATATAATAACAACTTTCTCTCATTCTTGTGTATCATACTCACTCATTCAACAGTATGGTACTTTCAGCGATGTTGGTCTCTTGTTGCTTAGCGACTGCCCGTCGATGTCTGGGTACTTCTACGGACATCAGGTTTCTTAACAACTCAGTGAAACACCACAGAAGTAGACATTTGAAGTAGACACCAGAACAAAAGTACAACTTACGAAGTGGCTCCAAAAGTAAGTCATTCATTTCTAGGAAGAATGAAAACAACTCCAAAGAAAACTTAGAACTCCTGTGTGCCAAGGCAATTGGAGGCATGAAATGTTTATAGGAAAAATTTTAAATTTAACACTCAAGACTATTAAATACAAAAAAGTTGTCAGTTGATATAGGCTCAGGCATTAGGATTCAAAATGTGACACCAATCTGATCTACAGTGAGTTAGTAATACTATGAGGTTATTACAAGGATACCTCAAAGTATGCACGAAGACAGTACAGCGGCAGTATCGACCGACATGCAGCGGAGGTCGATGCAACAGCGTACTGTCTGAGTGCATATATACTTTGATGTATCGTTGTAATAACCTTATTATTATAATCTTTTCCTTCCAAGGATACATGATGGGAATGCCGAAATCCAAAAAGTTTAGAACAGAATTCACGAACTTCTTTGTATGGAGTCCGGTCAAACCCTAGTGGCAGCCATGTTTGTTTTTATTATTAGATGACGCTTATGCACGTAATCATTCCATATTTGGAATTTGCTTTCAAATACCCAAGGAATGTGCTGTAAGTTTAGTGTGTATGCAAGGGGGATTTTCTATGCAAAAATGTGGTTAAACTTTTTTAGCCTAATCTTAATGAATTGATTGCTTGTGAAAGTTTGGTATTTTTCTTCTGATTTTTAGGAATATTTGTTTAGCTTCAGGCCAGATTCAAGATCGCCCTCATATAGTAAATATCATTGTTAAATTAATTATTATCACTTGTACATTAATATGCATGAATTTCAACCAAAAACTAACCATGTTTATAAGTATCACAGAACTAGGACATTGCTTTTTGTTTTTGATCAAAAAACTTTCGTCAACATTATCAGCGGAAAGTAGAACTATTTTGCGGATAGTGCCTAAAGTTGACTTTGGCACTCAGAGGGTTCAAGTGGTTCACAAGATAACAAGGAAACAGCTAAAAATTGATTATAATTAAGCAAAATAATATTCATCAATTTCAACCAAGAACTAACCCAGTTAGTAGATTATCTAAAAGCACCTATCCCACACTGGATGTAAATCAGACACAACTGAGCATTTACATTAAACTTTTCTAATCACTTTAATACTAGTATTTGCATACGTCACATAGAATGGTTGATTCATCGCACTGCATCAGTGGCACATTGTTGAGGCCAGACTTTTTTTATTCCTTGTTTCTTGAGTTTTTATAAGTCAATTTTTTTGAAGAGGGCGAAAAAAAATAAAATAAAATCTTTTTTTCCATTAAATTTGTGTGATTCTCAAAGAATTGTAAGTGAGATCATTGATCGGAGAGAAGAAATGAAATAAAATTTTATTCAATGTATAACCTGGTTGGCAATGTCACCAATGGTGGCACAATTTTCAGCATTAATGAGGAATTTCTCGGTTTTTGACGACAGAGTTTCACGGCATGTCACCACAAACCACGCCGCCGCCATGTTCGCCTAGTAGTCTCAAGCAGCACGCAGAGAGGTCAATACCCGAGATTCACTGTCAACCAACGTGCATAAAGTATTTATATTTCATTTCTCGGCTCCTGCTCATTCGGCGAGTTCGCGAAACAAGGGATAATACAAGTCTGGTCTAATGAGCAAAAACACTACATTGCATAACAGTAACTTCAAAACTGCATCATTGCAGCATCAAATAGATACATTAAAGGGCGATGGTCGTCACACAGCGAATTTCATGTAAACAATGTATTTATGAGTCCTATATAGAACACAACTCGAGACGACGACGACCACCATCACCACCACCACTCTTTTAAGTATGTATCAGAATTATAATCTTTACATTGCAAATAAATATTTATGGTGTTTATGAATCAGCAACTAGTTTTTACCTTTGCTTGCTTTAGTGATTGATGGAGAGGAAGGTGCACAAACACATCATGCAAACCATTTAATTTCGCAATAATATAAGCATCCTTGAAACACAGTATAACATATACTTACTTTCAAACGAACATATAGGCATTCTTGTGATTAGATTAAGTATGTGAATGCGGTAATCCAGACCATTCCAAGTATGTAGATATTGATTTAGAAACCATTCACACACAGGGATGCTTTCCTAACAACAAATGAATAGCAGTTTTTTGGGGGGTATTAGTATTTGAATTAATTAAAACAAGAATTTGTTCAAAAACAATGTAAAAGCTACATGCAATTTTAGCAAACCTGGCTCATTATGCGAATTGACTGATCAACCACTGTTGGAAAATTGTCTTTTATAAACAGGTGGTCTTTATATGGAAGTTGATTAACAAATCGTTGAACAAAAATAATGATGATAATTTTCAGTTTCAAGGGCATCAACAAATATTTAAAAGACATGCATGTTTATTTTGATTAAATTGAAATTGTCTCATGTAGAGACATATATAATCATCTTCCATTATTTTGGTCTTTATTCACAGGTATTTGACCACACCATTGCAATACAATACAATACAATACAGACAATTTTTGAAACCTGACTGTGGATCAGTCAACTGCAGGAAGCATTCATCACTTTTAAGGTGTATGACATTATTTAATGACATTTTATTTAAATGTAATATTAATATTTTTTCATCTTTATATAGTTTTAAATCTGTACTCTATAATTATTCTCAATTTTATTTTGTTACTTTGTCATTTTGATGTATATCTGCTTATTCTTGTATTTTGTTTGTATTTTCTTTATGTATTGTTTATTTTTTCCAGTTCTGTTAATGGGTTTGCCGGCTGTTGACTGCTCAAAGCTATTGACAGGTGTCCTTATTGAACTCTTACATGTATGTGGTCAAGTCAATGAAAAAGTGAGATAATGGTGGTGATTGGAGATAAAGGTGGTCACTACTAACATGGGTCAGACTGACTAATAAAAGTATGCAATATGCTGTAATACAGTGCTGCAGTCTATATTTGATCATTTGTTTGTACCATACTTGTAAACCCAGATTGTATGATAGTATAATATACAAATGTGGGTGAGTTTATACCCACTTTATTGTTAATACTTGTATATGGTAATACTGACAGTAATTGTAATTTAACTTACTTGGAGGTGATCTGTAAAATCAGTGATCACTTGCAGTAGAGCTGTAGCTTTAGGATTTTCACCGCTTTTGGGATATGCAATGATTTCTATTGAAAATTAGACCCCAAAACAAACACAGAAATGAGAACACAACCACTTTGGATGAATCTTAACATATGATGTCAGGTGGAAATAATATTTATTAATTATTAATTTTTAGTGAATTTCTACATTACCTCTGTATAGGGATACATGTATCCAGTAACTAAGCCTTGGAGCAATAGTCTTGTCAGGAAACAGTGTCAATACATGGTAGAGATGAGGAGACTGTAGAATAGATGCTATTCGATTGGGAAGCTGTCAACGCAATGTACAAATATTGATTGTTAAAATGTCAACAATCTTTTTATTTACTTTGTTGAAAGTTTACGCCAAAGCAGCTGACCCAGTGTCAGACTCCTCTTCTTTCTCTTAGTAAACTTACCACAACTACATCAATGTTTTGTAGTAACTGTTTGAAATTCTCTATTTGCTCTAATGGCACCATACGCTTCCTAAGAGACTTGACACTTTGTGGCACGCGTTCATTTCTGTCGATAGTTTCAAGTACAGGGATGACATCAAGCTTGCGTCGTTTCCTCTACAATAACACGCAAAAGATGTTTGTCAGTAGACTATTTATGTGCAATGGTTGGGATACCCTAGTAGACTATTACAGTTGAACCTGTGTTAGTGTCCACCTGTATACAATGATCACATAGTCACCACTTTTAGGCAGTTCCAAATCATAACATATGAGCAAACTGTGTATAAAGACCACCTGTCTTATGTGACCACTCTTTCAGCAATATTTTTGCAGATCCCTCCCTCTCAAGTCAGACTTATTTGATTTTGATGAAGTCTTTTGGTTGGTCACTATACACAGGTTTGACTGTATTATATAGTCAAGAGTGAATATATTGAATGTTGGGAGTGTACTTGCTGTATCCACTCTTTGTACATTGTATTTGTAGAAATAAGCGATAGACTCACAGGTTGATGGACATCCAATGCTCTAGAGGATGGTTCATTTGCATCCTCAGCTTCATCCTCATCTTCATTCAGTCGTTTATTCTTCTCTTGTACTAAATGAATTATCTGAGCCCATTTCTGATCACTCTGTTTGAAGTAGGACTGATTACCGATGCGGCTAGACACTGTGACCATGTTAGGAGAGTACAGTTTGTAAACTGACAACAGCGCCATAATATGTGGCTGTACTCCCTAGTAGTGCAAGTAATCAAATAATATTTAATTTAGTATTTAATATTGTCATCTGTACTATGGCAATCAATGGATGAATACAGATACAATATAAAGACACAGAAATTGTCTGCTAGCTATCAAACCAACTATACATACTGGCAATAGTTTTGTCTGGGAATACATGAAACACATTTTAATTGCCACAGAAGCTATATTTCATATCGTTTAAGTCAAAATGAAATCCCTCAAAAGTTGAGTCAGCTGTTGACTACTAAGTAGGTTGGTCTTCAAGAAAAAAATAAAATTGTATGTGACTGTTTAAGTGACATCAGACACAAAGGAAATGTTTTTGTTTATAAATTATGGATTATATTTTTCCAAATTTTTTCCGCAATCACTGCAGGGGTATATCAATGTACATACATTTTCTTTCGCATCAATAAATTAGCATAACTAGTTGCATCACAGAAAATCAGTGGTGCATCATATTGGCTTAAGGGGACACACTAATTCGGGATTATGTGACAGGGTAGCCAGCTTTCTGTCACAATGCAATTATTGTCAGTTGCATCTGATAGTGACTTAATCCTTAGAGGCTTCGATGTGCTGTCTCACTGGGTGTAGGTCAATTCATGTCTGGTGTTCCTAGATAGGATTTCAATTCAGGACCTACTGAAGACTTGCCGCAATGACCACCATGCTACCAGTGATCAGTATATGCTCAGAATACTTACTACTTTAGACTGGATATCTAGTAGTTTACGCACACGATATTGTTTCACATCTCCCCTTTGTGTCATAAGATACAACAAACGGCATATATGTACACACTGAAACATAACAAGAGTCGTTACAGTAGTAATTACAGGCTTAAACAAAAGTAAGATTAATGAAACTGAGAAACCTATCAAAGGCAGAACTCAGTAATTACCGGTAATAATAATTGAATAATTAGAGAATTCTAACTCACCAAGATGTCACTGTCTAGAAAAAGGAACAGGATTCCGTAGAGTGAATGCAGTGTGTCTTTATTATCTACATATTCATATATTAAGACCATCCATCTCACAAAAAGACACTGGCAAAAAAATAGTTATGCATTTAATCAATTTAACATATTTATTAAATTATTTCATTAACATTTGTAAATCCTAGCAGTGTGGCAGCAAGTTAGGTTTCTCACAACATTTTAGACCAGACCGGGAACAGATCTATTTTTGGGGAAGGGGGAGGGGCTAAAGCCAAATTTAATATTAATTTAATAATAATAATAACTTTATTACACTACCAAACCATCAGAGGGTTCAGTATGGTAAGTAAAAAGAATTACAAGACTAGGACAATTCTAAATACAATAATAGAAATAAGAATAAAATAAAGACTGAGTTAAAAAATAAATGTTAAAAACAATTACTAGAATGAATACAATTAAAACAAAAACTGATCTAAATAAAGTACTAAATTAATTTAATGTATAACATTAAACACTACATTTGTGTAAATGCTGCTTTAGACCCATATTATACATCATGTGACCTAACGACTGGGATGCTTTACGGGAATAACTGCTCAGACTATGATGTTTTATTTTTCCCAGTCAGCTGACGTTCAAGTGATAATAAAATAAAAGCAATTAATTTACTGATATTTACTATAAGTGTAAACATAAGCAATCAAGGCATGTCAGAGATACAAACTCTGGAATCACATTCATTACTTTGAATCAGATCTAAAAAAACAAAATGATGTGCAACAAGACCAAGATCTAGTTACAAAATGGCAGAAACGCTTGATTTTGAATCTGATGAAACAAGTACGTGTGCATATATGCAACAAGATTTAACATGATCGGTGAAGGCATTTCAGTGATACAGCTCAGAGAAATTCACAATCACAGCAACAATTTGATTGGTTGCGTAGTAGTTCATTATTCAGCAGGATAAAATTTTAATAAAATATGAATAATATGAGCATCTATGCTATAACATAGGTTAGAGATACATTAGATATGTACTTTAGTCATGTCACTGTCCCCTTATGACAGGGACTATGGTTGTAACTTGTATACACACTGCTATGCTATTGATCCAGATGTTAATATAATAATTTATTAAAGTTTAATACCATATGCAGTATGGTACAAATGTAGTATCAAACTTCATTCTACTATCTCCACCATGCGTATGTACTTAAAATCAAACCAAAAAATACAACGCTCTATAAACTACAGACTAGATACTATATACCGGTACTCTACCTTCATATTGTCAGATATGTTTTTCGCCGATAGGCTGGACACGGCAAAAACCACAGCATTATGTGGAACATGTGCAGCAGGGATCAAGGACCTAATAAGGCGAGAACTAACAATTTCAGCTGTAAAACAAAAAGTGAAAAAAATATATCTAAGTAATTTTATCACTGATAAATGAGTAATTACAGGACAATTATGTTATTAATAAACAAAAAAAACAGTGTTTCTGGTAACCCAAACTTGTCTAGATTAGTATGGCCAAACTGGATATTTTCCCGTTTCCTGTTTCTAGCTGCATGTGGGACGAATTCTTTACATGAAAATATGTACATTGTGTCATGTGCCAAAATGCACCTCTAACAATTATGGACCAATATGATCAGCAGCATTTTGTTAGTGTTGATTACAATGCCAAATTAATTAAATGATAATTCCTGATTCACGATTTACCGTCAGACGTGATGTAATTCTATTTGCGCATGTGTAACCTACCTAGCAACGAGCGAGGATAGGACAAAAATATAAAAGTCAAAAGAACACAGTAGACATGCAACTCAGAAGAAGTCAGCGTTTTTTAAAGATAGCGGAGTGTGCTGCTAGAACAACTATTTAAGTCATCTGAGAAATGAGGATTTCCAGTTGAAAAAGACAATTTTTCAGAGAAAATGGAGTGAAATAGAGATGGTATGTGTGTGTGTTTCACAGAGTAAATGTGACCGTGACAACTCCCAAAATACCTGGAAAAAAAATAAATAAAATAGTAGGCTATAGCCAAAGAGAACTTGCATGCTCGTTATTCTTGCTTAGGCAAAACAGTATGCAAATTGTCAGAGACTGGTCCGAGTTAGTTGAAAGATGATGGCAGTCTTATTTCAGGGGATTTTTTCTATGTTGCGAGTTGAAAACATTGATGTTCTGTATATTGCGACTCTGCGCATTAAAGTGCACAAATGATGAACGAGCAAATACTGTAGAATACTTTATTTTCACTTGGAATTTATTTTCGCTATTTTCGCTGAAGGGATGATTCCGTGAAAATAAAATCCGGTGAATATACATTTTTTCCTATATTTTACATTAATCTCATCAAAAATCAGTGAAAATAAATTCTAAGCAAAACGCCCAAAAAGCCTTTTCAGCGAAAATAAAGTATTCCACAGTACTATGAATTCAGGAACTGGGAATTAAAAAGTTATTCAAACAAACTTATTCTATTTTTTTTTTTTCAATGATAAAATAAATGGTGTGGTTCAGATCACCCTACCCTACCCTAAAATGTATCGCTTACTTTTTTTGTCAAAACATGAAAAAATGGTGCACACAAGATTACAATGAGACTTGAATGCAACTATAGATTATCAAGAATCTTGGCAAAATTTAAAAGACCTTGCGTAAACACCACGCCATTTAAATGATGTCAGATGAAACAAAAAACTAATAAAAGTTGATCCAAATTTGTACATGTACCCCATGGTTTTTGAATTGCATGTTACCGGAACCGCACAATTTTTTTTTTTTTTTTGGCTTTACCAAAAACACACTATTTAATATATTTGGCATAATTGTGTGAATATTTTTAACTTACTCCATTTTCCTGTGGTAATGCTTTTAACAAGTTTCAGAATATGAGGAGGTGTCAGACCACTGCTCCGGGAGGACTGTTCAATGTTTTCCAATGCTAGATGTAAATTTAGATTTCCTCTATACTTGGCACTTGACCTTGCTGTAGAAAAAAAAGTTGTCAATATATTAAAAACTTAGATCGTATGGATCTACCGGTCATTGGTAGCATCAGACTCATGATCGGTAGACCCAAGTTCAAATCATACCTTAGGCTCGTCCCCTACCCTGGGTGAGTGTGCCACAAACTCAAAGGGAAGGTCAATACCACTGGCCGAGATTAATTCACTAACAAATGAGACTTTGGTGGAACCTTGGTTAAGGTCTGCAGGTGCTTGTGTTCGACCGGGCCTGGTTGACGCCAGGATAGTGCATTAAAATTTCCATTTGATAGAGAGACACAGCCTTGTCATGTAGTCCCAAACATGAATATAACTTCTGTGGCAAAATGTGTCAGCACTTGCAATTTCCAATTACAAAAAAAAAGTCAGGAGAGACAACAGTAATACTCAATGTCCAGAACTGTCGCCTAGCACAAAAACATTTAAAAAAAAAAAGATTGTATGGATCTAATCGAGATTAAATTTTTTCGTGATTATACCTGAATAAATGTCCAAATATATACATCACATACAACATGTTACAGGAAAACATAAATAGTACATCCATGCATAAATGAACTAGAACATAAAAGTTTTCTCGTGCATGTTGTGATTTCCTTGTAAATTTTCAACAAAACGGACATAATGAGTTATAATCAAAATCATAGAAAAAATAGGAACAGAAAACAGATATGAGCGAAATTATTACTGCATTAAAAAACACAAAAAGCAAGTATTACACAGCGACTAGCAAAAACAGTCTGAGATGAACACAAACCAGTTCTTTCACAAGCTTACTATTTTGCATTAGGATTTGTAAAAATTGTAGATTTCTCTTGCAATTTTGGGATCATCTTGCGGTTCAAATGACTCTGTCCATACAATCAATAACACAAAACGCAATAGACACTTCTCACGTAAGAAACACATTGCAAGATGCAAACGAATAAAAAATTACAATGCAAAACTGGCTAAAAATAAACTGTTAGGTGATCAAGCTCAGTTGGTTTCAAATTTTATTCAGAGTTTTTCGAGTAAAATTCTAACCCCAACAGAGGTCATTGCCCTTGGCAACGGACTCAAATTTATACCAACCCCACCTAAGCCAACCTATCACACTTTGCTCAGATACATGTCTATGCTATTTAGGAGAATGCGTATCAAATATCTAATGCGTGATAAACAATCTCAACAACATCCTTTCAAAATGAAATCAACATGGAACCCACCAGACTCGCATAACAGTAGCCTTGAAAATTACATTGAGGCAACCAAAGTTGAGATATCCAAAATTACTACCAATGAACCCAAACAAAACATGAATACAACTGACTATATATATGAAAGCTTTCATCAACTAAACAATGAGCAATACTATACTAAAATTAGTTGTAACGATATCATAGTTACAACGAATTTGATCCATGAGCTCATTACAGAAATGTACATTTTGGATTTAATCGATTTTTATACTAAATTGTATAATGAAAGTAATAACGTCGAACATCAGCACCATCACACTAGTGAATGATCCAATTACGGATAAATTTGAGTGCTGTATCGACATAGGTTTTCTTCGTATTCAGTTTCGTATTCTAATATTGTTTTCGTGTTTACTTCTATCTGGATCACACCTGAAATATTTTATCATGGAATAATACGTCTGTTACGTATTTCGTTAGCTAATGCAATACTGCCCTCAGTCCATAAGATGTTCGTCAATCCACCACCCCTATCGATAATAAATGAATTGTTTGAGACAGTTTATAGAGAAATACAGCAGAAAGTCATTGTGAAAGAACTGTTAAACAACATAGTTGAAGAAATTGTTGAGGGAAAGGATCAATAAAAATCATTCTTTAAAAATTGTATTTTTTGTCCTGTCTTGTCTTGTTTTTTTCAAGGGGTCTAAAAGTTTCAGATTTTTTTTTTACATGCATAGTCATAGAATTTTTTTTTCACAACCCCCCCCCCCCGATATCAAATGGTCCTTCCCTAATAGCTAATAGTTCACAATATTGACCATACGTCGAGGTACTAGCCCGCGAACGTAGTGGTTGTATTCCCCACACGATAGTTCTACGACTTTTTTTCCATTTACATGTAATATTATCGTTGATCGACAAAAATATTCATAAATTCATACCGTCAGTGAAATACGTTATAGCATTCCTTAAAGCCACCAGTGTTTTTTTCTTCCCATTGCCCGATTTGGACGCTTGTTGTTTTTGTTGATCATTCTCTGTCAGGGGCATGGTTGTTCTGTAACATCAGCAAACCGAGAATCTGTAGAGAAACTAGCATAGTCCGGGAATACCATTCATAAATCAAGTTTTCTTAGCGTAAAGTAAATCAGTCAAAATCGCGTGATTTAAAAACAGTAAAAACATAGCAAACCATCTACAGTCAAAATCAGACCGCGGTTACAGTTCAAATCTCGCGCAAGTCTCGCATGAACTTTGACCTCCCGGAAAAACTGGCTTCCGCGTTGTGTCGTCACAGAAAGCGCTGTCTTCCGGGCTAAGAAAAGGCAGTCGGCAAATACAGCTACAGTGATTAAACACTGGATCATCGGCAATAGTTCGCTGGGTTTTATTTTCGCCGATGACAGCCAGTTAAAGTCGCTCAATAAAAAAACAGTGAATAAACAACGTTAAACATAAAGCATGCAAGCGCACTGTTTCTATCACATCACCGTGAAATTAAGACCTGCGAAACGCCAAAACCACTAAAATGTGAGCACAGCGAATATATTTTACTTCTACAGTGTATATTTCTGTCAGATAATCATGCATCAGCTATTATTCATTCTTGAAGTGACTCGTGGGCTCCAATGTGGTGCGCCCTCTTTCGGTCATTCATTTCATGGCTTAGATGTCATTTTGGTCGCCAAAAAAGTGCGTGAATAATAGCGTCAAAGTCTTATACAGGCAAAACATCGGATTTGAATGTAAATACGATGTATAATTTTGAGAAAAAACAAAGAAAAACGACAAAGAAAAAGCCTACGGCACGTGGTATTCCCAGCCGGTCTCCCATGCAAGTACTAACCACGCCCGACGCAGCTTAACTTCGGTGATCGGACGAGAACCGGTGCATTCTACGTGGTATGGCCGTAGGCATCATTCAAAGGTTTTTAAGTGTCTATATAACATCGTGGTGTCTTGGTTCAGTTCATTTTGTATTATCCACTATTTTTATGTTGGCCATCTCCACATTTTGAGTCGATAAGTGCTTTCCGACAATCATCATCGTGGTGCACACTCGAGTTTTTGTTTTAGACTCAATCCGGCCACGTGCCGCAAGTTGCAAGTCGATTTCCAATCGACCACATAATTCCGACTCTTTTCGACCCAGATTCGATGCTAAAAGTCCAACAAAAATTATCGCTTTGCACTCAGAGTTCCCACACTACTCGGAATACAGTCCATTATTAGTCACTGTGTGTTTTACCCGCGGAAGGACACGTGCCACATATGCAAAACATGGAGAAATTAACGATTCGAAAATTTTACACAACGGGATAAAAACCTACACATCTATTATAGCTATGTCATGTACATTATTTGCACGTGACGCCGAGTTATAGATGAATGTGGGTTGTTGATAATTTAAGATATTAAAGATAACAAATTATTAAAGCTAGTTTATTTTCCGTGACTGCCTTGTTGGTTTAACGTGTATGAGGTTCGTTTACCTGACAGGGCTGAGTTCAACGAGTCGCTGGCTTTTTATTTTCGACGATGACAGCCAGCTAAAGTCGCTAAATTAAAAACCAGTGAATAAACAACGTTAAACATATAGCATGCAAGCGCACTGTTTCTTTCACATCTCAGTGAAATTAAGACCTGCGAAACGTCAAAACCGCTAAAATGTGAGCCCAGAGAATATATTTTACCTTTACAGTGTATATTTCTGTCAGATAATCATGCATCAGCTATTATTCATTCTTGAAGTGACTCGTGGGCTCCAATGTGGTGCGCCCTCTTTCGGTCATTCATTTCATGGCTTAGATGTCATTTTGGTCGCCAAAAAAGTGCGTGAATAATAGCGTCAAAGTCTTATACAGGCAAAACATCGGATTTGAATGTAAATACGATGTATAATTTTGAGAAAAAACAAAGAAAAACGACAAAGAAAAGGCCTACGGCACGTGGTATTCCCAGCCGGTCTCCCATGCAAGTACTAACCACGCCCGACGCAGCTTAACTTCGGTGATCGGACGAGAACCGGTGCATTCTACGTGGTATGGCCGTATGCATCATTCAATGGTTTTTAAGTGTCTATATAACATCGTGGTGTCTTGGTTCAGTTCATTTTGTTTTATCCACTATTTTTATGTTGGCCATCTCCACATTTTGAGTCGATAAGTGCTTTCCGACAATCATCATCGTGGTGCACACTCGAGTTTTTGTTTTAGACTCAATCCGGCCACGTGCCGCAAGTTGCAAGTCGATTTCCAATCGACCACATAATTCCGACTCTTTTCGACCCAGATTCGATGCTAAAAGTCCAACAAAAATTATCGCTTTGCACTCAGAGTTCCCACACTACTCGGAATACAGTCCATTATTAGTCACTGTGTGTTTTACCCGCGGAAGGACACGTGCCACATATGCAAAACATGGAGAAATTAACGATTCGAAAATTTTACACAACGGGATAAAAACCTACACATCTATTATAGCTATGTCATGTACATTATTTGCACGTGACGCCGAGTTATAGATGAATGTGGGTTGTTGATAATTTAAGATATTAAAGATAACAAATTATTAAAGCTAGTTTATTTTCCGTGACTGCCTTGTTGGTTTAACGTGTATGAGGTTCGTTTACCTGACAGGGCTGAGTTCAACGAGTCGCTGGCTTTTTATTTTCGACGATGACAGCCAGCTAAAGTCGCTAAATTAAAAACCAGTGAATAAACAACGTTAAACATATAGCATGCAAGCGCACTGTTTCTTTCACATCTCAGTGAAATTAAGACCTGCGAAACGTCAAAACCGCTAAAATGTGAGCCCAGAGAATATATTTTACCTTTACAGTGTATATTTCTGTCAGATAATCATGCATCAGCTATTATTCATTCTTGAAGTGACTCGTGGGCTCCAATGTGGTGCGCCCTCTTTCGGTCATTCATTTCATGGCTTAGATGTCATTTTGGTCGCCAAAAAAGTGCGTGAATAATAGCGTCAAAGTCTTATACAGGCAAAACATCGGATTTGAATGTAAATACGATGTATAATTTTGAGAAAAAACAAAGAAAAACGACAAAGAAAAGGCCTACGGCACGTGGTATTCCCAGCCGGTCTCCCATGCAAGTACTAACCACGCCCGACGCAGCTTAACTTCGGTGATCGGACGAGAACCGGTGCATTCTACGTGGTATGGCCGTAGGCATCATTCAATGGTTTTTAAGTGTCTATATAACATCGTGGTGTCTTGGTTCAGTTCATTTTGTTTTATCCACTATTTTTATGTTGGCCATCTCCACATTTTGAGTCGATAAGTGCTTTCCGACAATCATCATCGTGGTGCACACTCGAGTTTTTGTTTTAGACTCAATCCGGCCACGTGCCGCAAGTTGCAAGTCGATTTCCAATCGACCACATAATTCCGACTCTTTTCGACCCAGATTCGATGCTAAAAGTCCAACAAAAATTATCGCTTTGCACTCAGAGTTCCCACACTACTCGGAATACAGTCCATTATTAGTCACTGTGTGTTTTACCCGCGGAAGGACACGTGCCACATATGCAAAACATAGAGAAATTAACGATTCGAAAATTTTACACAACGGGATAAAAACCTACACATCTATTATAGCTATGTCATGTACATTATTTGCACGTGACGCCGAGTTATAGATGAATGTGGGTTGTTGATAATTTAAGATATTAAAGATAACAAATTATTAAAGCTAGTTTATTTTCCGTGACTGCCTTGTTGGTTTAACGTGTATGAGGTTCGTTTACCTGACAGGGCTGAGTTCAACGAGTCGCTGGCTTTTTATTTTCGACGATGACAGCCAGCTAAAGTCTTAAATTAAAAACCAGTGAATAAACAACGTTAAACATATAGCATGCAAGCGCACTGTTTCTTTCACATCACAGTGAAATTAAGACCTGCGAAACGTCAAAACCGCTAAAATGTGAGCCCAGATAATATATTTTACCTTTACAGTGTATATTTCTGTCAGATAATCATGCATCAGCTATTATTCATTCTTGAAGTGACTCGTGAGCTCCAATGTGGTGCGCCCTCTTTCGGTCATTCATTTCATGGCTTAGATGTCATTTTGGTCGCCAAAAAAGTGCGTGAATAATAGCGTCAAAGTCTTATACAGGCAAAACATCGCATTTGAATGTAAATACGATGTATAATTTTGAGAAAAAACAAAGAAAAACGACAAAGAAAAAGCCTACGGCACGTGGTATTCCCAGCCGGTCTCCCATGCAAGTACTAACCACGCCCGACGCAGCTTAACTTCGGTGATCGGACGAGAACCGGTGCATTCTACGTGGTATGGCCGTAGGCATCATTCAATGGTTTGTAAGTGTCTATATAACATCGTGGTGTCTTGGTTCAGTTCATTTTGTTTTATCCACTATTTTTATGTTGGCCATCTCCACATTTTGAGTCGATAAGTGCTTTCCGACAAGCATCATCGTGGTGCACACTCGAGTTTTTGTTTTAGACTCAATCCGGCCACGTGCCGCAAGTTGCAAGTCGATTTCCAATCGACCACATAATTCCGACTCTTTTCGACCCAGATTCGATGCTAAAAGTCCAACAAAAATTATCGCTTTGCACTCAGAGTTCCCACACTACTCGGAATACAGTCCATTATTAGTCACTGTGTGTTTTACCCGCGGAAGGACACGTGCCACATATGCAAAACATGGAGAAATTAACGATTCGAAAATTTTACACAACGGGATAAAAACCTACACATCTATTATAGCTATGTCATGTACATTATTTGCACGTGACGCCGAGTTATAGATGAATGTGGGTTGTTGATAATTTAAGATATTAAAGATAACAAATTATTAAAGCTAGTTTATTTTCCGTGACTGCCTTGTTGGTTTAACGTGTATGAGGTTCGTTTACCTGACAGGGCTGAGTTCAACGAGTCGCTGGCTTTTTATTTTCGACGATGACAGCCAGCTAAAGTCTTAAATTAAAAACCAGTGAATAAACAACGTTAAACATATAGCATGCAAGCGCACTGTTTCTTTCACATCACAGTGAAATTAAGACCTGCGAAACGTCAAAACCGCTAAAATGTGAGCCCAGATAATATATTTTACCTTTACAGTGTATATTTCTGTCAGATAATCATGCATCAGCTATTATTCATTCTTGAAGTGACTCGTGAGCTCCAATGTGGTGCGCCCTCTTTCGGTCATTCATTTCATGGCTTAGATGTCATTTTGGTCGCCAAAAAAGTGCGTGAATAATAGCGTCAAAGTCTTATACAGGCAAAACATCGCATTTGAATGTAAATACGATGTATAATTTTGAGAACAAACAAAGAAAAACGACAAAGAAAAAGCCTACGGCACGTGGTATTCCCAGCCGGTCTCCCATGCAAGTACTAACCACGCCCGACGCAGCTTAACTTCGGTGATCGGACGAGAACCGGTGCATTCTACGTGGTATGGCCGTAGGCATCATTCAATGGTTTGTAAGTGTCTATATAACATCGTGGTGTCTTGGTTCAGTTCATTTTGTTTTATCCACTATTTTTATGTTGGCCATCTCCACATTTTGAGTCGATAAGTGCTTTCCGACAAGCATCATCGTGGTGCACACTCGAGTTTTTGTTTTAGACTCAATCCGGCCACGTGCCGCAAGTTGCAAGTCGATTTCCAATCGACCACATAATTCCGACTCTTTTCGACCCAGATTCGATGCTAAAAGTCCAACAAAAATTATCGCTTTGCACTCAGAGTTCCCACACTACTCGGAATACAGTCCATTATTAGTCACTGTGTGTTTTACCCGCGGAAGGACACGTGCCACATATGCAAAACATGGAGAAATTAACGATTCGAAAATTTTACACAACGGGATAAAAACCTACACATCTATTATAGCTATGTCATGTACATTATTTGCACGTGACGCCGAGTTATAGATGAATGTGGGTTGTTGATAATTTAAGATATTAAAGATAACAAATTATTAAAGCTAGTTTATTTTCCGTGACTGCCTTGTTGGTTTAACGTGTATGAGGTTCGTTTACCTGACAGGGCTGAGTTCAACGAGTCGCTGGCTTTTTATTTTCGACGATGACAGCCAGCTAAAGTCGCTAAATTAAAAACCAGTGAATAAACAACGTTAAACATATAGCATGCAAGCGCACTGTTTCTTTCACATCTCAGTGAAATTAAGACCTGCGAAACGTCAAAACCGCTAAAATGTGAGCCCAGAGAATATATTTTACCTTTACAGTGTATATTTCTGTCAGATAATCATGCATCAGCTATTATTCATTCTTGAAGTGACTCGTGGGCTCCAATGTGGTGCGCCCTCTTTCGGTCATTCATTTCATGG